>NC_081415.1:41913016-43113016 GCF_030272615.1 Cryptomeria japonica | reverse complement strand
TAATTTAAAAGTTGATGATCTATCTGATAAGTCTAAAGGTATAAGCAGATTAGAACCTAAAAAGGATGATAATGAGGAAAAATTTATGATCATTGAATCAAAAGAAAAGAATAATGAAGAACCGGGAAATGCAGAATTAGATGCTCAACTGGTAAGAGATGACAGTGAAGAAGAAGATGAAGAACTTGATGAAGAAGATACAAAACTAGCATAGGAAATACCTAGATATGTTAGATTGAATCATTCATAAGAGAAGATAATTGGTGATAAGAATGTAGGTGTGCAAACTAGGAGAAAGATCCGAGAGAACTCATGTTTGATATCTACAATAGAACCCAAGACAGTTAAGGAAGCACTAAAGGATGATGATTGGGTTAATGCAATGAATGAAGAATTAGATCAAATTGAGAAGAATCAGACATGGTCACTTGTTCCTAGACTGGAGGATAAGAATGTAATTGGAACAAAATGGGTCTTTAGGAATAAATTTGATGAAGGAAAGATTGTAAGAAACAAGGCAAGGTTAGTCTACAAAGGGTATACTCAAGAGGAAAGTGAGGATTATAGTGATATTTGCACCTATTGCTAGATTAGAAGGAGTAAGGATGTTACTGGCATTTGTTGCATATAAGGGATTCAAAGTTTACCAAATGGATGTCAAGTTAGCCTTTCTAAATGGGATTCTAGAAGAAGAGGTATACATTGAACAACTAGATGGATTTTCCTTGACTGATGATAAAGACATGGTGTAAATTGCACAAAACACTATATGGTATAAAGCAAGCACCGAGGGAATGCTCTAAGAGATTACATGTACATTTAATCAAAATTGGATTCCAACGTACCAGTGAGGACAACAACATTTATTTGAAGACTAATGGAGACAAGATACTGATAGAAGAAGTGTTTGTTGATGACATATTTTTTGGTGAAAATGATGATACGTGTATGGAATTTGCTAATATAATGAAAAAAGAATTTGAAATGTCTCTAATTGGTAAAATTAAGTTATTTATTGGCTTACAGGTCCAACAACTAGATGGTGGTATCTTTATTTGTTAGACCAAGTATATCAAAGAGGTGTTGAAGACTTTCGGCATGGATGACTGCAAACCGGTAGGAACACCGATGGTGACTGGTTGCAAGTTGTCAAAGGAAGATGATTCCCCTACTGTTAGTGAAAAGGAGTATAGATCTATGATTGGCAAGCTACACTATTTTGTCCATAGCAGACCACATATTTCTCATGCTATTGGATTAGTGGCTAGATTTCAAAAAGAGCCTAAGGAGAGTCACATTGTGGATGTGAAATGAATGATTCAATATCTCAAAGGAACAGTAGACAATGGTTTATGGTATCCCTATAAAGGAGGTTTTACTACTTGGAGGAAGATTAGTGGCATGGATGAGCAAGAAAAAAGATTGTGTTTCTCAATCTACAAGTAAAGAAGAGTATGTAGATACATCTATGAATTGCATGTAGGCAATATGGATGAGATATGTGCTAGAAGGATTCAAGATAGATATGTCAGATCCGATGACTATATATTGTGATAATACAAGTTTAATAAACATTTTTAAGAATCTTGTACTTCATTCCAGAAGAAAGCACATTGAATTTAAGAATCACTTCCTAAGGGAAAGAGTTCAAGAAAAGGAGGTGAAGATGGAATATGTGAAGAGTAAAGATCAGTTAGCTAATATCTTTACTAAGCCCTTACTAAAGGCTACCTTTGAGTTTCTTAGAGGTAAACTAGGGGTTAGACCCCTACATCAAAGGAACTAGAATGATGGAGATCCATCAATCCTCTGGATTTAATGTTTATTTTTCACTAAGGATTGATGAAGGTGTAGGATACTCCTTTGGGGGAGCAAGTCTGATGTAAAGTTCTGATTTAATGCTCTGTTATAATTTTTTTGATTTGAGTAGTAGAGATGATGGAAAAGGTAGTAGAAGAATTGAAGACAAATGATGCATTTACATATTTGACATTGTTGTCAAAGGGGGATAAGAAAATAATAGAAATCAAATATGGAAAATATGGGAGAAGTTTAAGATCAGAAGATCAGATTGAGAGAAGCATTGGTTAAGGGGGAGATGAAAAAAGGAGGATAACCGATAGATGATGTGATATCGACAAGCAAGTTGCAGATGATGATGATACTCTAATTGTATATCTAATTAGTGTTTCCATCAATGCCCAAGGGGGAGATTATTTGAATTTGGCATAACTGATGCAGATACAGGTGATGCAATTGAAGTCTGATGACTGCATCGGTAAATGATAGAAGTCTATTTGTGATGAAGAGATTGAGATTCTATAAAGAGTTGACATGATCAGTTATTTGTGTTGTCATTGATGGCAACTGATGTCAAATGATGTTCTTGATGTCTTGTTTTGCCATATAAGTGTTTTTATTTACTGAAAGACAAGGTTTACTATCAGAGAGATAAATTTTGTGAAATAGGACTTTAACGGGTAAAGAAAAGATGTTTTGATTGGATCTAATGATTGGTGATGACTGATGATTTGTAGTTTAGATGGTGAACTTGTATAATGGAAAGGTGTATGTGACTGGAACCAGAACTTGTAAAGATTATTGGAAGGCATGTTTCAAATTTCTGATGAAGTTTTGCTAAGGTTTTAGTAGGGTTTAAGACCAGTGAAGAAATCATCAAATCGGTAATGATTTCTATTATGACGATGATCGATGATGAGTCTACATGAAGTTGGTAGCACAACACAAACTGCGTGAAAGATTTAATTGTTGTTTTGGTGTGATTCAAGGAAGAATTTCTTGGGAATCAACAAAAACGCTTAGCAGAGTGTTTTGAGGGTTTGACTTTGGTACAGATCAGATTTACATGATGGGTTACGATCAACCAATAGTTGATATTGAATTGTAATTTGTTGTAATGATTTGTGATGATCTATTATGATTTAAACTGTAAGTTCAAGATGTAATTTGGGTTTTGTAGCCAACCTAGTTGAGATGGCTATTTAGGATAACACAATTGATGTTTATGGTGTCAGTGTTTTTAGAGAATGTGTTAAGCTATCCAAGTGAAGTATGAGATTTGCCTGAGAGTTGCAGAGTATTGTGTATAACTGGATCTTATCAAGCAAGCAGATAAGTGCAAGTAATAGATCATTTTCTTACTGTTGTTCCCTAATAGTTGCAGGAGGTTAAATCCCTTAATCAGGTAGGTACTAACAAGCCTTAAATATTTAAGTCCCCTAACAAGGGAAGCTCTCAAAAGAGTGTTAAATTTTCTCATGAGGTTGATCCTAATAGATCATCAAGCTCCTAACCGGTCTACAAGGCAAATCCCCTAATCGGGTGACTCCTAATAAGGTCTGCTCCTAACCACGCATATTGTAAGCTCCTAATAGGGCATACTTCAAAAGAGTACAAATATTTGTGGGTGCCAACTCCCACCATGGTTTTTCCCTATTTGGGTTTGCATGTCAAAAACGTATGGTGTTCATGTGTGGAATATTTTTCATGTGATGTTCTTATTTATATTTCATTTAATCGATTATTTTTGAGATACTAGTTATGTGTTGGCAATATTGCATTATAACAGAAAATGAAAGATTGTTGGCATTTTATAAGGATATTGAGAAGGTTGTTGATGATTATGGATATAACTGATTAAAGATGTTTTACTCTCTTGATATTATTATTTTGTCATTGATGTCAAGAAATTGATTTTCTAATTCAGTATGATGTTGCCATATCTTCAGAAGTATGATATCAAGATTATAAAGATGTTGGTAAAAGACGCAGGAATGAATATGATGAATAAGGGGATGAATAAGGTATTCAGTGGGCAACTACTACCAAGTCAGACAATGATGAGATCATGATGTTTTAGATTGTTTTAACATCATACATATGTTGTAAATTGTAAAGGTTAATACTATACTATGTTATCAACCAAAGAACCTAGTCGGTAAACCCTAAGGAACCTAGTCGGTAAACCTTAAGGTTATCGCTATCGGTTAATGAAGGCGGAATGTCTACCGAGTGAAGTTTAGTATTCACTGAGTTGTTACCAAGTTGTAACCGAGCTATAACAGAATGCATTAAATGTTTACATGTGGTATTTAATGAAGGAAGCTGATGAGATGGAGCGGATTAAATGATTGGTAAGCCGTGGAAGAAGTTTATTAATGAATCTAAGGCAATGAAAAGTCGGCATGAAGATCTATAGCTCAGATTGAACAACAATACCCTGGCATAAGTTCCAAGGCAGGGTAAAACATTTTCAGATCGAAAGATGCATTGAACCTGGACAAGATTGAAGATCTGATGGCTATGATTGAACATGGGAAATGTGATCAAGGAGATTAAGCGGTTATCTAATTGTTTATAAATAGGAAACCACTGATAAACAATGTATGCGGGCAAGTGTATGCACAGGGATGCTACATAGTGATTACCAAGCATAGAAGCTTGTAGACCTGTTAGAATAACAGAGCATAGAAGCCTAGCAGATAGACAAGATTAGTTCTATGTCTAGATTGTATTGAACAAATAAGTATCTGCTTTATCATATTAGATGTGAAGTTGCAGATAGATTTTATTACTGTTATTTTGTGAAAGTGACAGAAAATCTCTTAACCGAGTGGACTTAATAGTCTTATATGTAAATCCTCTAGCAAGGTGACATTCTGATTGAGTGTTTGAAATCCTTTAACAAGGTCACTTCTAACAAAGTGAAGATCCTAACAGATCTGAGGGAAATCCCTTAAGCGGGTCAGATCTAGCAATGTGTTTGTAATCTTTAATAGGATTTGCTTTTAACCGAGCATACTCTAGAAGAGTATATTTCTTAGTGGGTCTGAAATCCCACAGTGGTTTTTCCCTATTTGGGTTTCCACGTTAAATCTGGTGTTATGAGGTTTATATTGTTCATATGCTTTTGAGTTTGCATGTTTAACAATTTTGGTTATATTGCTGATATATATGTTACCGAGGTTGAATTTGATGTTTTTATGGATGATTAAGTTTGTATGATTCACCCCCCCCCTCTCATCTTGTTGGCTATTGGATCTATACTTATATTAAGTATTAGAACTATCAATTGGTATCAGAGCTTTAGACTCTGAAAGGAAAGTTTAAAGGCACTTGAGTTAAAGATCCAAAGATGTATAAGAGGGATGCACCGAAGCTGAACAAGTCAAGTTTCTCTACATGGCAGAAAAGGATGAAGCTACATCTATCAGGAGTTGGAGAATATGCTGTATACTATCTGGAGAATGATTTTGTTGCACCGAGCACCTATCCATTGACTATGGAAGAGATAAGGGCAAAGCAAGAACATATTCAAGCAATGATTGAAATAACATCTGCATTGACTGATTCAGAGTTTAATGATCTAGAAGGCTGCAATGATGCAAAAGCAATGTGGGATAAGCGCATATCAATATATGGAGGAGATGAACATGTTCAAAGAGAAAAAGTAGATAGTCTGAGAGGACAACTTGAATCTATGAGGATGAATGAAGGTGAGAACATAACTCAGTACAGTACAAGACTAAAAGAGATTGTCAATCAAATCAAAGGAGCAGGTGGAACTATTGAAGAAAAGGATATAACAAGTAAGTTGTTGAGAACCCTTCTACCAGCTTATGCAATCTGAGTCTCTGCAATCAATGAATTGAGGTCTGTACCTAATATGCCAGTTTCTTTAGATGCTACTATTGGTAAGCTACATGCATTTGAGTTAAGTAATTTTGATAACAGTGGATCTTCGGTAAATAAAGTTGAATCTGCATTTAGTTCTTTTCATCTTGATGAATCTAATGATTACAATGAAAGAAAATATAAGTACTCTGAACGAGATCATAGTGGAGCAAGTGAAAGATTTCGGAAGAACATGGAAGAAGTACACAAACTGTATGAAGAAATCAGAAAGCTAGAAGAGTTTGAAGTAGTATTAGCCAAAAGGTTACCGAGAGGCAAAGGTAAGTATAAAGGAAAACTACCTTTGAAATGTTTAAATTGTGATAAGATAGGACATATGGCTTCTAACTATCCTGACAAAGATTTTACTAAAAGAAGAGATTACTGAGATGATAGACAGAAAGATAATCATTATAGAGGACACCGAGACTTCAGAAGAAGAGATAGAAAGACATGCTTAATAGCTGATGAGGAATCTAATGATGATAAATCAGATGAGACTGATATAGAGGAAGTAGTTTATGTGGCTATCAAGGATGGATCAGATGAAGAAAGGTATGAAGAAAAAGCCCTAATATCTCACATAAACACTAATGATTCTTGGATTATAGATAGTGGATGCCCACATCATATGACAGGAGATAAACAAAAATTTGTTATATTAGAAGATTATGATGGAGGCTATGTTAGATTTAGTAATGATGCACCATGTCTGGTAAGAGGTAAAGGATCTATAACACTTCTTGATAATGCAAGATGCAACGATGTTTATTGGGTTGAAGGTTTGAAATACAATTTGTTGAGTGTAGCACAGCTAAACAACATAGGTTACTGAATAGAATTTTAGAAGGGAATTGTCAAAGTTCATGACAAGAATGGAAAGTTAGCTGCTACCAGGACACAAACAAAAGGTAATACATTTCACCTTGACTCAACTCATAATAAGTGTTTGCATGGAAAGATTTATGATACCTAGTTATGACATAAAAGGTTTTGTCATGTCAATTTTGATAATCTGATCAAAATAAGAAAGAAGCATAGAGTAGGAGGTCTACCGAGTCTTGAAAAACCTAAGAATGCTATGTGCCGAGGATGCCAGATGGGTAAGATGACAAGATCAAGCTTTACAAGTAAGTCTTACACTTCTAAGGGAATTTTAGATCTAGTGCACACTGAGCTTTGTGGTCCTATGAAAGTTCGAAGTTATTATGGTGATAAATATTTCATATTTTTGTGGATGACTATTCAAGGATGATGTCAATAATGTTTTTAAAACAAAAATCAGAAGCTTTTCAAATGTTTAAATGGTACAAGGCAAGAGTTGAAAATGAAAAAGGAAGACAACTGAAATGTCTTAGATCAGATAGAGGAGGAGAGTTCACATCTGATGAGTTCAACTTATTTTGCAATGATCATGGTATTAAAAGACAAGTCTCTGCACCGAGAACTCCACAACAGAATGGAATAGCTGAAAGAAGAAATAGAACTATTGTGGATTGTGCTAGAACACTGATGATTGAAAACAAGGTGCCACAAACATTTTGGAGAGAAGCAATAAGCACAGCTGTTTACACCTTGAACCAAGTTCAATTGAAGAAATGTACTTTGAAGACACCATATAAAATTTGGTATGATAAGAAACCTAATGTTAGTTATTTTAAAATCTTTGGAAGTAGATGCTATGTTCATAAAGATGATAGAAATGGCAAGTTTGATCAGAAAAGTGAAGAAGGAATGTTTCTAGGTTACTCTTATAGAAGAAAAGCATTTAAATGTCTGATCAAATCATCTAACAATATAGTAGAAAGTGCAAATGTGAAAATTGATGAATTTGCAGAAAGAAATGATGAAGGAAATGCCAAGGAACCAGAAGACTATGATGAATTTGTTTATGTTCAACCGAGTGATGAAGAAGATCATACAGAGCCTAGCGAGCATGTATTAGCCAAGTATGTCAGAAGACATCATACACCAAGTCAGATTATAGGAGATAAGGATGATCCAATGATGACAAGGAACAAACTGAGATAAAACACATGCTTGATATCTAAATTTGAACCGAGAATAGTAAAAGAGGCATTTAACAGTGAAGATTGGGTAAATGCTATGATAGAAGAGATTGATCAAATCAAGAAGAATGACACATGGACACTAATCCCAAGACCAAAGGACAAAAATGTAATCGATACAAAGTGGATTTTCAGAAACAAGCTAAATGAAAAGGGTGAAGTCATTCGAAACAAAGAAAGACTAGTTTGGAAAGGTTATGCTCAAGAAGAAGGAATTGATTATGGTGAAACTTTTGCACCTGTTGCTAGACTTGAAGGAGTTAGAACATTGTTGGCCTATGCTGCTTTCAAGAACTTCAAGATATATCAAATGGATGTCAAATCTGCATTTCTAAATGGAATATTAGAAGAAGAAGTTTTCATTGAACAACCTGAAGGATTTGTTGAAGACAAAAATAAAGATCAGGTATGTAAACTGAACAAAGCTTTATATGGTTTGAAACAAGCACCAAGAGCATGGTATGAAAGATTGCACTCTTATTTGATTAAGATTGGTTTTATAAGGACAAGTGAGAACAACAACATGTACATGAAGAATGATGAAAATGGAATACTGATCTCAGCCATATTTGTTGATGATATTATATTTTGTGGAAATGACTCTTTATGCAAGAACTTTGGAAGTGAAATGAGCAAAGAATTTGAGATGTCATTAATCGATGAGATAAAGTATTTTATAGGTTTACAGATACTGCAAATGAAAAATGAAATTTTTATTACTCAATCCAAGTACATAAAGGAAATTTTGAAGAAATTTGGAATGGATGATTCAAAACCAGTAAGTACTCCTATGACTACCAACTGCAAATTATCAAAGACTGATGAATCTGCATCTGTTTATGAGACACTCTACCGATCCATGATTGGAAAACTATAATATGTTGTTCACAACAGACCAGATATAGCACATGCAGTAGGTATAGTTGCAAGATTCTCTACAGATCCCAAGGAAACACACATGACAACAATCAAAAGAATTTTTAGATACTTGAAAGGCACAGAGGATTATAGCTTAGTATATCAGAAAGGAAATGATTTTGATTTAAAAGTTTATACTGATGCTGATTGGGCAGGCAACATTGATGACAGGAAAAGCACAAGTGGAGGAGCTTTCTTTTTAGGAGAAAGACTAGTGAGTTGGCTTAGCAAGAAACAAGGATGTGTTTCACAGTCAACAACAAAAGCTAAATACATTGTTGCAGCATTGAATTGTACCAATATTGCATGGATCAAACAACTATTGGAAGGTATAAATGAGAAAGTTACGGAGCTAGTAACTATATTCTGTGACAATACCAGTGCCATTAATATTTCAAAGAATCTTGTTATGCACTCTAAGACAAAGCACATATCTATCAAATATCATTATCTTAGAGAAGAAGCTCAAGAGAAGAAAGTGGTGTTGGAATATGTTAGCACAGAGGAGCAAATAGTAGATATCTTCACCAAGCCACTGCCAAAGGACACTTTTGAATATCTTAGAAGGAAGTTAGGGGTCATACCCCTATCTTTTACTCATTGACCGAGTTCGGTGAAAGCATCAATCTGATGACTAATGAATATCTTTTGGGAGTTGACGCTGAGTTATACACTTTAGGATGTTTTCTAAAGGTGTACAGGACATAATATAGGAAATATTATAGGGAACAAGAATTGAAGAGAAATTCTCTGACCGAGACTCAGTTGATACACAATAGCAGGAAATAACTTCTCACAGAAAGAAATTATGTTTTAGTTCTTTAATTTTTGGCATTGTTGTCAAAGGGGGAGAAAACCTACAAAGGGGGAGAAGACCTACAAAGGGGAGAAGACTACTATGAAGAAGAGACAACTGAGAGAAGACCTATTAGGGGAGAAGACTAAGAGAAAACTATAGATTAGAAAGAAGACAAAAATGAGGAGAAGTCTAATGTATGGGGGAGAGCATTTCAGCATTTCCAAATCACAACAATCTAAATCTATTAAGGTCAAATCAATTGGTTTCGCCATCAATGCCAAAGGGGGAGACTATTGGCAATATTGCATTATAACAGACAATGAAAGATTGTTGGCATTTTATAAGGATATTGAGAAGGTTGTTGATGATTATGGATATAACTGATTAAAGATATTTTACTATCTTGATATTATTATTTTGTCATTGATGTCAAGAAATTGATTTTCTAATTCAGTATGATGTTGCCATATCTTGAGAAGTATGATATCAAGATTATAAAGATGTTGGTAAAAGACACAAGAAAGAATATGATGAATAAGGGGATGAATAAGGTATTCAATGGGCAACTACTACCGAGTCAGACAATGATGAGATCATGATGTTTTATATTGTTTTAACATCATACATATGTTGTAAACTATAAAGTTTAATACTATACTATGTTATCAACCAAAGAACCTAGTTGGTAAACCCTAAGGAACCTAGTCGGTAAACCCTAAGGTTATCACTATCGGTTAATGAAGGTGGAATGTCTACCGAGTGAAGTTTAGTATTCACTGAGTTGTTACCAAGTTGTAACCGAGCTATAACAAAATGCATTAAATGTTTACATGTGGTATTTAATGAAGGAAGCTGATGAGCTGGAGCAGATTAAATGATTGGTAAGCCGTGGAAGAAGTTTGTTAATGAATCTAAGGAAATGAAAAGTTGGCATGAAGATCTACAGCTTAGATTGAACCGCAATACCCCGACACAAGATCCAAGACTAGTATGCAAGTTCTAAGGCGGGGTAAAACATTTTCAGATCAAAAGATGCATTGAACCTGGACAAGATTGAAGATCTGATGGCTATGATTGATCATGAGAAATGTGATCAAGGAGATTAAGTGGTTATCTAATTATTTATAAATAGGAAACTGTTGATAAACAATGTATGCGGGCAAGTGTATGCACAGGGATGCTACATAGTGATTACCGAGCACATAATCTTGAAGACCTGTTAGAATAATAGAGTATAGAAGCCTAGCAGATAGACAAGATTAGTTCTATGTCTAGATTGTATTGAACAAATAAGAATCTTCTTTAGCATTTTAGATGTGAAGTTGCAGATAGATTTTATTACTGTTATTTTGTGAAAGTGACAAAAAATCTCTTAACCGAGTGGACTTAACAGTCTTATATGTAAATCCTCTAGCAAGGTGACATTCTGATTGAGTGTTTGAAATCCTTTAACAAGGTCACTTCTAACAAAGTGAAGATCCTAACAAATCTGAGGGAAATCCCTTAATCGGGTCACGTCTAGCAATGTGTTTGTAATCTTTAACAGGATTTTCTTTTAACTGAGCATACTTTAGAAAAGTATATTTCTTAGTGGGTCCAAAATCCCATAGTGGTTTTTCCCAATTTGGGTTTCCACGTTAAATCTGGTGTTATGAGGTTTATATTGTTCATATGCTTTTGAGTTTGCATGTTTAACAGTTTTGGTTATATTGCTGATATGTATGTTACCGAGGTTGAATCTGATGTTTTTTATGGATGATTAAGTTTGTATGATTCACCCCCCCCCCTCTCATCTTGTTGGCTATTGGATCTGTACTTATATTAAGTATCAGAACTATCAGTTATGATGTTTTATCAGAAGTTTATCAGAGGTTACTGATACTAATACAAAGTTGTTTGAGAAAGTATATGATCTATTTGATAAGGTTAATGAGCTGGTAAATGATCAAGTTTATATGATTGGTTTGGTGGTGAAAGTATTGATAGATATGGTAAATGATTTGATTAATGTGTTAAAAAAATCTGATAAATAGGTTAATAGATCAGATTAAAGAAGTTGAGACATTTGTTAAATAGATTCAAATATGATATAAGTTTGATTTTGGGTTTAAATGATTAGTCTTAATAATTAATTCATCCCCTCTCAATATTAACAAGATCCTCATAGGATTAACATAATCATAAATAGGAAGCGATTCTCCCAAGTATAAAAATGTTCACATAGAATAATCTTTCTATCCACCTATTTTGCAATCTTAGGAATAAAAAAACCTTTTGGCCAGAGGAAAATATGAATCAAATTGGAAATGAGGGGTTCCCAGTGCTTATAGACCCACTCATGGAGTCTCGTAAGGCTAGGCCAAAAACCCCTAAACTGGCATATAACCGCAAGAGAAGAAAGATCGGAGGCAATCTGATCAATCACATTAATCGTCTCTTCTTCTAGATTAATAGCAATAGACTGACAAATAGGAAATGGCTTAGAGTCAACATAAGAAGGTCCCTTACCCCCTCCAGAAGCTAAACAATCTAGATAAGAAGCCCTAGAAGCCCCGAAAGAAGAGCAAGCCACTCCATAAATTGCCAAAGAAAAACCACCATCCACAGCAGGGGTGTCTAGTAGCATTGCAACAAGAGCATCATGATCCATGAGAGCATCATCTGTAGGAGGACCATCACCATTAGAGCGGGTGAAGGTCTGCACTAGAATTATCACAGTATATAATAGTAGGCTCTTCATAAATAACTCTGATATCTTTCAACATTTTCTCCATCCAAACTAGTTGAGTGCAATTACTACTAGCATCAATGTACTCAGCTTCAACATTAGATAAAGGTACCAAATCTTGTTTCTTGCTAGCCCATGAAACCAACTTCATACCTAAAAAGAATGCTCCATTAGTAGTACTCTTCCAGTCATCAACATCACCAGCCCAATCTCCATCAGTGTAAGCACACAACATGAAATCATTATTCTTTGGATACCATAAACCATAATCCTTAGTTCCCTTTAGATATGTGAATATTCTTTTAACAACAATGACATGACTCTCCTTCAGATCAACTTGATATCTAGTAGCCATACACACAACATGCATAATGTCAGGTCTAGTTTGAGTAAGATATAAAAGTCCACCAACCATAGATCTATACAAACTCTGATTAGCTTTTGGAGATTCAACATTGTTAGACAATTTACAACTAGTCACCATAGTAGTTCCAACTGGTTTCGAATCATCTAATCCAAACTTCTTCATCAATTCCTTCACATACTTAGAGATATAAAGATACTTTTTTCATGTCTGTGCAATTTTCAAACTTAATATAAATTTCATCTCACCAATCATAGAAATCTCAAATTATTTTTGCATATCACCATAAAAACTTCATACTCATATCATCATCACCACCAAAGATAATGTCATCAACAAAGACTTCAACAATCAAAATATTATCATTTTCAATCTTAAAGTACAGTTTACTACCAACAACACCTTTGATAAATCCCAATTTTAGCAAGTATTTGTCTAACCTAGCATACCAGGCTCTAGGAGCTTTTTTAAATCCATAAAGTGCTTTCTACATACCATGTCTCCATCATCTAACATGAAAATCCATTAGGTTGTTTATTGTAAACTTCTTCTTCTAGATCACCATTCAAAAATGCAAATTTGAAATCCATCTGATATACCTTGAATTCTTTATAAGCAGCATAAGAAAGCAACAATCTAACAACTTCAATTTTGGTGACTGGAGAAAAGGTTTCTTTATAATCAATACCTTCTTGTTGTGAATATCCTTTGTAGACCAGTCTAACTTTATTTCTGACTACTTCACCGACTTCATTCAATTTGTTCGTAAAACCCCATTTAGTACCAATAACATTTTTATCCTTAGGTCTAGGAACAAGTTCCCAAGTGTTGTTCTTTTCAATCTAATCTAATGCTTCTTCCATGGCTCTTATCCAATTATCATCTTTATAGGATTCAACAACATCTTTAGGTTCAACTTTAGAAATCAAACATACTTCTTCTGCAACTAACCTTCTTCTAATCATCACAGTTTTATTCTTATCACCAATAATCTAATTCTTAGAATGATTTAGTCTGACAAACCTCAGAGTCTTCTGATTGTTCTGATCCTCAGGTTCCTGCATATCATCACTAGCAACAACAACATCTGGATTTATAGTCTCTACCAGATCATTTTCCTTAGGCTCTTTAGGCTGAATAGGAGCTAAAACAAGATGTTGATCTTCATCATAATCTCTGATCTCCTTCTCAAGGTTTTCATGCACCTTCACATTTTCACTCTCAACTATCTTTCTCAGTTTCTTATTATAGCACTGGTAGGCTTTACTATTTGTAGAATATCCCAAAAAGATACCTTCATGACTTCTAGCATCAAACTTTCCAATATCCTCATCTCTCTTGATATAGAATTTTCTACCAGAAACTTTGAAATATTTCACAGTAGGAACATGACCAAACCAAATCTCATAGGGGGTCTTAACGATATCACCTTTGATATGAACTCTATTGAATGTATAGAGTGTAGTGCTAATAGCTTCTCTCCATTAGACCTTCAGAATATTTCCTTCAATCAACATGGTTCTTGCAGCATCCAAAATAGTATGCTTCTTCCTTTCAACTATCCCATTCTGCTATGGGGTCCTAGGAGCAGATAGCTATCTTCCAATTCCATGCATGTCATAGAAAGAATTAAACTCATCAGAATAGAATTCTCCACCTCTATTAGATCTTAGACAAATCAACTTCAATCCAGACTTAGTTTCAACTTTAGCTTTAAATATCTTGAATTTCTCAAATGCTTATGATTATTCCTTCAAAAAGACAACCCCCATCATTTGGAAATAATTATCAATTAGCAGCATAAAGTATCTATTACCATGCCCACTTCTAACATTTGTAGGTCCACACAAGTCAGTATGCACTATATCTAACAATCCATTAGATGTATACCATTTTCTCTTATAACAAATCCTTGTTTTCTTACCCAACTGACATTCCTTACATACCACATTAATAGGTTTAACAATCTTAAGCAGATCCCTAACAACTTGTGTAGAACTGGTCTTGATCATTGAATCAAAGTTTACATGACACATTCTTTTATGACACAACCAACTCTCATCTATCTTAGCAATCAAACACCTTCTATCATCAACATTCAAATAGAAAATGTTACCTTCAGTCTTAGTTCCAGATGTAATCCCTATACCAGAGGCAATCAAGATCTTACATTTACCATATTTTAATTGTAGATCATAACCCTTATCAACCATTTGTCCAACAATCAAAAGATTATGCTTCAAAACTTCAACATACAAAACATCATCAGTGTTATGCTTACCATCAAAAGAAATATAACCTATCCCATAGATTACATAGGCTTTGCCATCTCCAAATATAACTATTCCACCATAATACCTTTCCATGCTTACAAATTTTCTCTTCTCACCGGTCATATGATGTGAAAAACTATTTTCAATCACCCATACTTCCTTTTCTATTACCTTTGCAGCCAAAGCTTTCTCCTCAACAAAACAGCTAATGGAATCAATAGGCATAGGTCTATCCTCTTTAATGGAAACAAACACAACTTCATCTCCTTCTGATTCATCATCTCTAACATCTTCATTTGCAACATAATAATAGTTATTCTAGTTCCTTAACTTCCAGTTAAACTTATAAGGCTTATCATACTTTTCAGGCTTCTCATATCTATCATTCCTATCATGCTTATCAAACTTATCATGTATGTCATACTTAGCCATTCTCTCCAAGCATCTAGAAGCAAAATATCCTATCTTATTACAAGAAAACAAATTCAAGGAAAACTTTCCATCATACTTACCGACACCTTTAGGCAACCTCTAGTCAATTAGTGCTTCAAGCTCATTAAGATCTTTTTCTTGCTCTGCTATCTTTCTTCTTTCTCTTTCATATCTAGATATCTTGCACTCGTCGGGATCATATTTTTGCTTACCATATACCAATGTTGATGTTGTGAATTCTATTGTAGAATTTCCATGTTATTATCCAAATTCGCTCAGTTCAAATACAATTTTTCTAGCCAACACATCTCTTGTCACTATAGTTACGCTCTAGATCTCATCAATAGGGGCAACCTTATGTTTATAAGCAGGAGGCAAAGATCTCAACACCTTAGCAACAATCACATTTTCTTCAATCTTTCCACTAGAAGATATGATACCAAGGACAAGCTCATTCACCTTAGCCATGTATGAATGTATGTTCTCATCATCTCTCATATTTAGTGTCTCATACTTTCCTTTAAAACTCTACAACTTAGCAACTTTCACTTGACTATCAACTTCATACAGGATTTCAAGCTTCACCCAAATCTCATGTGCAGTCTGAAGTTCCATAACATTTGTTATTTCAGAATCAGTCAGGACACTAAGCAATTCTTCCTTTGGTTTGATGTTATATCATCTTCCTTAACCTCATCAAGAGTGGATGGTCCATTCTGAGGAACAACATAGGCATTCTTAGTAATCATCCAATAATCTTCTCCAAGACATTTCAAATGCACATCCATCTGTCTCTTCCACACAATATAGTTGCTTCCATCAAACCTTAGGCTATCCTTCTTGAAAAGAATACCTTGACATGCCATCCCAAATCTCTTCAAGTGATTAAGCTTCTACCAGAGGATCTAGCTCTGATACTAATTATTAGCAGCAAACAAAGAAGGAAGACTGAGAGGGGGGGGGGTGAATTAGTCTTCATTGGATTACAAAAAATTAAACTTCAAAACATAAACTAATAGACTACAGCAATAATAGATAAGCAAATTAACAACACAACACACAATACCAAGAATTTTAACATGGAAAACCCAGTTAAGGGAAAAACCATAGTGGGAACCTACCCATAGTAAGATAATACTTTATAGTAGTATGCAAAAATATTACAATGGGGAATGCACATGGATTCATGCACAGTTCCTAGAGCTCACTGGTCAAAAGATATATGCCCAGAAGGCTACAATCCTCATGAAAGTCTCATTGACTTATAATATGATTTAGAGTACAATCCGAAAGGAATGAACTGTAATAATAGCATCTAAAAATGTCTGATGACAATTTCGATTAAGCACAATTGTCTGCTCTTCAACACCAATCTCATCTCAACACTTCACCAAATGATAATTGATGCAGAAGGTATGGGATGTTCAATCACTTTCTTTGGTTTTTGCTCAATAAGGGTCTCCACTAGGTGTCACCTAATGGACCAATGTCCTTAACCTTTCCAAGGCTATTAGAGCTTTCCCTAGATCCTTCCCAAGGACCTCTCCACTCAGGACAACTCACAATTGACAAGGAGTCTCCTACCCTTTAGGTTCCAACCCTTCAACCAAAGACACCTAACAACCCCACACCCCAAGCAATGAGACCTTTACTCACAAGGTGGAATTTGGCCTATGTGAATAAATTTGATAGTTGGATACCCTTCTAGGCCTTCTATAATATTCCAAACTTATGCATCTAGATTTTGAGTATGGATGGTCAAACCCTACTAACCCTATATTGCCTCTTCTAGCTGGTATTGGGGTTTAGGCTCTCAAAATCCTCACCATTCAATAAGAAATGCAATAATGAAACTTGAAAAAGGTTTTCACCTACTCAAGAGTCCTTCACATGCCTATTTTGACCATCCACCAATCTGTTGTTTAGGTTTTCTATCTCCTTTTGCTATTGCTCAGGCTTGCCACATGATCGATGTCAAGCCTAGGGCCTCATCTTAGGGTAGTCAAATGATACCTCCTATCTTCACAACCACCAAGAAAAATTAATATAAATGCCTAATCAATATGCTTCCAAGTTTTAGATCGATCCCATGAAGAGATGTTGATTTGTGCCTCTATTAGCATTCAAACCCTTGGTTTGAGGATTTTACCAGACCAATGGGATTAAAAATTATCTTTCTTTCAAGCCTAAATGTTTCAAGCCCTCAAACCAACTCTAGATGATTGATAAAAATCTGCTACAAATTTTCAAATTCTTAATTAATGCTCACCAATCGTTAGGAATCATGCAAGGACTGGAATTCAAGAAAAAATGCAAAAAAAACTCAGTAACCATTTTGTTTGAAGACAAAGATTTCATTCAAAATTACTTCTCCAACTTCTCTTGCTAGAAGGCATCATTCCTACAAGCTTATATCATTCCAAGGAACTCCTCCAACTTCATCAACACATACAAGCAACCAACCAACCTTTGGAGTAACCACATTTTTAAAATGTTGCAAAAAACGTTGCTTGACAACAATTGCAACTTTTGCAACTTTTGACAACTTTTACAAATTGATCTTGCCTTCACACCAATGGTCAATAATGAAAATAATACATATTTTAGATCCCTAAACAACAAAAACACCTATATAATGCTCATACAAGGCCTTTGACAAAGTTGACACACTTTGGGGCCTTAGGGCTTATTACATTGCCTAGGCCTAATCAATAGGCCTTCAAACACACACATTGCACCTTCTATTCCTAAGTGTAAACATGAATCAAAATTATGTAGACACATGCCAAAATGAAGTAGAAACATGTCTTGGTGCTCCTGCACCATACTCCCCTAGACAAGAAAACTCAAGTCCCTTGAGTTTTCAACCAATTTATTGTAGTTCCATGCTTGAGGATATCACTTTAACTCATCCAAGTAGCTTCAAATTCAGGAAGCCCCTTCCATTTTACTAGGTAGTCTTTATAAACACCTTTCCTTATTTGTTTTATCACCTTGGATTCAAGAATGCACTCAAATTCCAATGGCTTGCTAGGCGATAGATCCTTCATCCACTCTACATCCTCTTCTTCAAGAGATGAATCAAGTGTTGCATCTGTCAATTATCCTTTGAAGGCTGTCAAATCACATGCATTGAAGATGGGAGATATTCTTAAGTCTTCTGGAAGTTCAACTTCATATGCATTGTTTCCAAATTTATGAACCACCTAGAGGGGACCTATCTTCTTCATGAGTATCTTAGAAGGTTGGCCTTTAGGTAACCTTTCTTTCCTGAGATAAGCCATCAATAAATCACCTACTTTGAACTGAACATATCTCCTCTTAACATTTGCTATGAGTTTATATTTATCAACACTTTGTTGAATTGAGGCTTTAACTTGTTCATGAACCTCCTTCATGGTGACAGCAAAATCTTCTCCTTGGGCGCTTCTCTTATCCATGCCTCCAAGATCTCGGAGTTCAAGTATTCCCCTCAGGTCTAGGCCATACACAATCTCAAGTGGACTTCTCCTTGTGCTCAAATTGACGAAATCATTGTATACATATTCAACATGTCCAATCACTAAATCCCAACTTTGTCCATGCTGCTTAGTAAGGCATCTAAGGAGATTGCCAAGGGACCTATTAACCACTACAGTTTGTCCATCAGTCTTAGGATGGTATGCCGATGAAAATGACAAATTTGTACCTAACCAAATTTTTCAAATTTTAACCACCCAGTTACAAGGTTGAAACTACAAACTCTACTGACATCTTGACAACCTTTGTCATTGATGCCAAAGGGGGAGTAGTGGGATGAGAAAATTCAACATCATAGGAATCATATGCTCAGGGGGAGCACACATATTTTTGGTAACTTTTTTGGACTTCACATTTTTGGATACATTTTGAAATTTCTCATGAGTGTTGCCATCTATGCCAAAGGGGGAGATTGTTGGCATATGCACACTCCAATGAGACATTGTATGTGATTGAAGGTTTTGTCATTGATGGCAACCTTACAATCCTATGGCACCGACAAAGGCATTATACCAGCATCAACAGATCACACTCTATCGGCACCGACAAAAAGAAAAGAAGTATACCAGCACAGAAGCCGACAGGATTTTGTTATATTATATTTTGTTTATTATTGTAAAAACTTTGTAAGCCGACTTGGCAAATTGTAAAATGACTCTTATATATAAAAGAGATCATTGTAGACATTTGGTAATGAGGAGGAAGCATTAAGGAAAAATATTAGGCAGACCTATTATGTGAAATATGGGCTAAGGGTTTATGTAAGAAGCAAAGCAACAACCGATACTAGATCAAGCATTATAGATGCTATTGTAAAGTAGTACAAAATATTGGATTTGTATAATCCTCATTGTAAGTCAGTGAGACTTCCCATTGAGCAGTGAGCTCTAGGCAGTTGGCCTTCCTGCATGTGCAGGCCTCCATTGTAAGTAATATTCTCTTATTGGCTAGTGAGTGAATATTGTGGGTCACAAATCCCACCAAGGTTTTTCCCACACCGGGTTTCCTCATTAAAACCTTGTGTTATGGTGTGCTTTTCATGTGGATGTTCTTGATTCTATTTATTGCATTATTTCTTGCATACCGGTACACTATTATAATATGTTCTACATGTTTTAATTTAAGAAATTCTACTTACCGGTTAAATACTGATTCACCCCCCCCTCTCAGTATTTGTGGGATTCCTATAAATTTCTTCCAAAGAGATCTCCAAAAATGACCAACAAACTTGGAGTCTCTATCAGTGACAATATTGATAGGTAATCCATGTATCCTCACAACTTCTTTGAAAAATAGACCTGCAATATGGGATGCATCATTTGTGCATTTACATGGCACAAAATGAGCCATCTTGATGAACCTATCAACAATTTAAAAGACACTATCAAACCCCATAGGAGTTTTGGCAATCCAAGTACAAAATCCATACTAAGGCTTTCCCAAGGCCTAGTAGGAATCAGTAAAGGCTGATACAGACCAGCATTGGTTGAAACACCTTTTGTCCTTTGACAAATAGGACAATGCTCCACAATTCTTCTTACCTCTACCTGTATCTTGGGCCAAAAATAAAACCTTGATACCTTCTCTAAGGTTTTGTCCAGACCAAAATGACCTCCAAGACTGCCATTGTGTTTCTCTCTAATAATATTCTCCCTCATAGAACATTAAGGAATGCATAACTAATGCCCCTTGAAGAGAAATCCATCTTGCAACATAAAATCAGAAAACTCAACATGAAAAGAGTTAACAAACTTATTACATACATCATATGCATCTTTGAAATCATGATCCTCCTTATACATGGCCTTGAGAGAATCAAAACCAACACTTTGCAACTGAATTTATTGGATAGTAAGGTTTCTCCCACTCAAATAATTTGCAACCTTATTAGTCACACCCTTCTTGTGCTTGATAGTAAAGGTGTATGGATGGGGTTGTTCAGCCCACTTGATGTGCCTTCGGTTCAACTTCTCTTGCCCATTTTGAAAATTCAGTGCATGGTTATCAGTATAAACAATAAAATCCTTTGGAAGAAGGTAATGGCACCACTTCTTGAGTGCTTGTACCATAGCATAAAGCTCCAAATCATAGGTTGAGTACCTCTTCTTAGCCTCATTCAACTTCTCTAAAAACAATGCCACCGGATGTCCTTCTTGACTAAGGACTGCACCTATTGCCTACTTAATTGCATCACATTCAACTATAAAACATTGAACAAAACTAGGGAGTCTCAAGGTGGGAAGCTTTGCAACCTTCCTCTTTAAAATCTCAAAGCTTTGGGTTGCTTGCTCTGTCCATTCAAACCTGCATTTGATTCCTCCCTTTATAGTGTTAAGGATGGGAGAACAAATATGACTAAAGCCCTTGATGAAGTTCCTATAAAAAGTAGCCAATCCATGAAAAATCCTAACATCACCTACTATCCTAGGTGTAGGCCAATCACAATAGCATCAACCTTAGAAAGATCCATTTTCAAACATCCATTTGAAACTACAAAACCAAGATACACCAACTCAACTTTCATGAATTCACACTTATTTAGATTGATTACCAATTTTTCCTCATGAAGCTTCCTCAAAACCTAATCCAAATGCTTCAAATGCTCCTCCTTGGACCCGCTAAACACCAAGATATCATCAAGATAAAATATAACAAACTTTCCAATAAATTATGCCAATGTCTGATTCATGAGGCACATAAAATTACTAGGTGCATTTGTGAGGCCAAATGGCATCACCATCCACTCATATAAATCGTCATTAGTTTTAAAGGTTGTCTTCCAATCATCACCAAGTCTGATTCTGATCTAATGGTAACCTAAGTTCAAATCAATCTTTGAAAAGTAGCACAACCCTCCAATATAGTCCATGAGGTCTTCAATCCTAGGCATAGGAAACCGGTACCTAATTGTGATCTTGTTGATGGCTCTAGAATCAATGCACATCCTCCATGTTCCATCTTTTTTTGGTGCCAAGACAATAGGTACATCACATGGGCTCAAAATATTTCTAATCAACCCCTTATCCAAATGATCTTGCACTTGTCTTGCTATCCCCTCATTTTGACTAGGAGTCATCTTGTAGGCAGCTTTATTAGGCAAGGTCACACCAGAATCAAATCAATTTGATGACTGATTTCTCTGATGGGAGGTAGGTTATCAGGCATGTCTTTTGCCACAACTCCCTTGTATCTATCCAACATGGTTTGCACTTCCCTAGGAATCTCTCCTTTCTCACAATTCCCTTGCTTGGACTCATCTTTTGGGTGTAAAACTAAAGCATAACCTTGGGTCTCTTCTTGTTTAAGGACTTCAAAAAACTCTTTTCCACTAAGCAACAGAACATGTGGAGTAACAATCTTCTCTTCCCCTTGATCAGGTAAAGGGTCCATCCTAAACTTTCTACCATTCTTGGTAATGACATACATATTTTTCTCACCATCATGTTGTGCTTTGACATTATACTTCTTAGGATGACCTAACAATAGGTGACAAGCATCCATAGGAAGAATATCACACAAGATCCTATCCTTATAATCCCCCATTTCAAACTCTACCCAAGTTTGTTCATCTACCACTACATGTTGTCCCTTATTAAGCCATGATACCTTATAAGGACTCACATGAGGCAACCTCTTTAGTTTTAACTTTTCTACCATTTCTAAAGAAACAATATTCTCTATGGAATGAGAATCAACAATCACTTTACAAACCTTACCATGAGACTTATAAGTAGTTTTGAAGAGGGAGTTTCTTTGTGGGGGCTCTTTGCATTGGGGTACCTTAAACAATGTTCTCCTTAGCTTAAGGCTTTCTTCATCAAAGGTAGGACCTGAATTTCCCATGAGTGAATTGACACTTTGTCCATCATCTTCTTGCACAAGTTGAGTTCTTCTTTCTGGTCCATCTGAGCTAGAAGCTTTCTCCGAGCATCTACTCATAGTGTGACTCACTTGGTTGCAATTGTAACATTTACCAGCAAAAACACCAGGTCCTCTACCTTGGTCTTCTTCCTCCCCTAAAGCCTCCATTCTTATTATTGAACTCTCCATTGTACTCTTGTTGATTAGAGTCACCATTTCTAAAAGGAGTATTCCTTCCTCCAAAGCCACCTCTACCTTTGAAATTTCTGCCACCTCTTCCTCTATTATTTTGTTCTCCTCTCCTTCTGATCTTATCTTACAACCTCAATGCCAATTGAAATCATTTGTGCATAGTGTCTGAAGCCCTGATGCTAATCTTATCTTAGATGTTTTGTCTTAACCCATTCAGGTATCTAGCCACCTTCTCTGCCTCTTCTTCGTGCTTCTTGGACCTAAGACTTAGCTTGTGAAATTCCTCAGTATATGCATTCACATCCAACTCCCTTTGTGTAAGGTTTTTCAACTTCTTATACATCTGAACCTCATAGTCTATTGGTAGGAATTGGTCTTTGATTTTGTTCTTCACCCTCTCCCAAGAGGATATCTTCTTCTTCCCTATGTTCACACTTTCTTCCTGCAGCACTGTCCACCATAAAAAGGCAGACCCTTTGAGTCTATACTTTGCCAAACTCACTCTTTTCTCCTCTGATATGTCTATATACTCAAAATGATTATTGAGTGCTTCTATCCATTCAGGCTACCACTGTAGATAGGTAGAATTTCCACATTATCCTTGTTTACTGATTTCAGGGCATCTAAAAATATCTTTTTATCAGGTGCCATATTTTGAGGGATGGCCTCCTCCTCTTCACTCTCTTCTTCTAATTCATCATCACACATTCTATCCTTTCCCTTGGACTGTCCGATCTCTTTCAGTTTCTCTTATAGCGATTCCTCTACCATCTTCTTGATGGCCTCTAAGTTCATCACCTTAGGAGGCATTGTAGCATCCTCTTCTCCCAATTCTCAATCTGACATACACTACTCCACCCTTGGTATAGCTCTGATACCAATATGATGTAGAGGGTATGGGATGTTCAATCACTTTCTTTGGTTTTTTCTCAATAAGAGTCTTCACTAGGTGTCACCTAATGGACATGAAGAGGGGAAAACAGATTTGAAAGGTAAACTGATCAAAACATAACGAAATAAACATGCAGAATGCTAAAATATCATTAAAAGACCATTTCACCTTGCTATTTTACCTTCTCCTTCAGATTGAGCTTGATGAAGTGAAGGCACCCCTTGATAATGCTCCACTTGATGTGCTCCTTTGATTGTTGGATGTGGATGGCTCTCCAATATTGTGGACAAATGATAAGGATGAGATGATCAAGTTGCCAAGATGATTTCCTGGGCTCAAAAGGGCAGCATAAGCTTACTGGATTTCAAGATGTTTTTGAATGAAGGTATGGAACCCTATTTTATAGGAAGAGGAGAGGAAAATGGATGGCTAGGATGAATTCGAGATGAAGGGCTAAGATTTACTTGTGAGCTCACACAAGCTCCAAGAGAGGGTGTGGAGACCAAGAAATATGCCCTAAAGGCATTTCATATCTCCACACTCTACAAGATGCATTGGAGGAATTAAAAATTCTCCAAAAATGGATATTATGGGGATTAGAAGAATAAAAACGAATTAAAAATTCCTTGGGAGAAGGAAATGTCTAGAGGACTGTGAGATTTCGAAAATCTTACATTCATCTAGAAAAAGAGCATTTAAAGCTAGTGGCTGGATGAAAGGACAACGAGTTGACTTTGTGGCTAATCATGATGATTAGCCATTAACGACTCATTAGGAGGGGGATTAGAGGAAATGTTAGGTGGGATTTATATTTGTAGGAAAATTTGACTAGGAGAGAGAATGAGTGGAGGGAATAAAAAATTAGAAGAATAATGTTAAATGAGTTTAGGGAGTTTCTAGAAGAATTTATTAGGTTAATAATGAATTAAGAAAATGATTTGTAGGAATCATGTAGGTTAACTAATTAATTGAAATTAATTAGCTAAGAAGAAGATTTATGAGGATTTGATTTTTTAGAAGAATAAAGAAAGGGATTGATTTATTAAATAAATCAATCATATGCTATAGTGACAATATTAATTATATTTAATTAATATTGAGAAGAATTTTAATTAACATAATTAATTAATTAATTAATTATGTGAGGAATTAAAAATAATTTAAATAATTATTTTTAAGTGTCTACATTTTGCCCCTCTTTGAAGCGAGGTGTGATGACACATTGATTCAAAGCATAATCTTGTTTTGATGTTGATATTGGTTTGATAGGATTCCCCAACTCTTGATTGATAGATTACTGTATGGTGATGCCCCCTCAGGAGATCAATTGAGGTATTTGATCATTAGAGTTTTGCGAAATTGATGTCTCGATAGGTTTGATGTGATGAAAAAGAAAGTTCTTTGATTAACTTGATTTCTTAGGTTGGTAAGATTGAAAAATTTTGGTCGATTTGATTGATAAGATCTAGATTTAGTCTGGTTTCAAGAAGAATTCATCCTGTATAAGACAAAGATGATCAAAGTGTCTGGTTTCAGGAAGGATTCATCCTATATAAGACATGATTGATCATAATGTCTAGTTTCAGGAAGGATTCATACTGTATAAGACATGATAAGAGCATCTGGTTTTAGGAAGGATTCATCCTATATAAGACATGATCGATCACAACATCTGGTTTCAGGAAGGATTCATCCTATATAAGACATGATCGATCACAATGAACATTTGGTTTCAGGAAGGATTCATCCTGTATAAGACATGATCAGAGCATCTAGTTTGAGGAAGGATTCATCTTGTATAAGACATGATTGATCACAATGTCTGGTTTGAGGAAGGATTCATACTGTATAAGACATGATCGATCACAATGAATGTCTAGTTTTAGGAAGGATTCATCCTGTATAAGACATGATCAGAGCGTCTAGTTTCAGGAAGGATTCATCCTGTATAAGACATGATCAGATCACAACGTCTGGTTTCAGGAAGGATTCATCCTGTATAAGACATGATCAGAGCATCTGGTTTTAGGAAGGATTCATCCTGCATAAGACATGATCGATCACAACGTCTGGTTTCAGGAAGGATTCATCCTGTATAAGACATGATCAGAATCATAATTGATTATGTGAGGAAAAAAAATAGAGGAAGAAAAAATTAGGGTGGAAGGGATAAATGAGGAAGAAATATGAAGCAGTCGTGAGGTATTTGGAAAGAAGAATACGAGATGTGAGACCGTGGAGGAAAATGGGGGTAATTGAGAACTCCATGGGATTATTGAGTTTAGGATTTGATGGAATGATGGTGAGATTTTGTGCACAATAAATGTGGAGAGCCAACCTAGTTTGATGTTGCCCTGAGTGACTTGCACCACTAATTATAGAAATCAGGATGCCATGAGAAACTCGGGGCGTGGGCTAACTCTGTAGACAAATAGGAATTTCTTGCACACAACAATGCAAGTGTTAAGAAACACTAATACAAAGTTGTGGGTTCATGCAAGGAAACCCTCAAACACACTGATACCTCTTGTACATGAGAAGGTAAGTGTTGATAAAAACTAGTACCAGGACGCCAATTTATACAAGAAGGATCCAAAACATGCCATACTATGAAATATGCCCTAGTATGCACCTATCATAACATACCTAGATATGGAAGAACCCAGGCAGTCATAAATAGTGGCAGTCATAGGGCAAAAGATGCAAGCCTATATGAAAAGATCTAACAAAATCTAACAAGTCTCTTCCTTGCGACCAAATGATACCTCTTGCTAAGAGTAGAACTAGGATGGACTTGGGATTGTTTCTCAAGCCTTCTTGAAGCTTATACAGAGGCATAAAAGCTCAGTTTCACTGGGACATTTTTTGTTCATGACTCAGGCGAAGACTCATCATCATACGCATGTTTTATTGGGAGGCGGAAAAGAAGGAATGTTGAGCATGGGTGGGCTGGATGGCAAATGATTTGTAGTATCGACATGATAGACAGTGGATCCGGTTATTTACCTTGGCACCTACATAGAGGTTTTCACCAAGATACTTGCCCATAGCACCATGAATTGTTTTTCTTTCTTTTTTTTTTTGTATCATAAGGTGTCTGTTTGCTAGGTTTGCACCAAAGTGACGATTTTTTCAGGATCTTTTTTTTTCATTTTTTTATTTTTTAGACAATTTAAGACTTTCTGAGGACCAAGCATAAAACCTTTTGAGGTGCATGATATTCATCAGATCATCCAAAGGATCACCTCCAAGAGTAGCCAACTGATAAGCTCCTGATCCATATTTCACTGTGATTACATATGGTCCAAGCCAATTAGGCTCGAACTTGCCTTTCTTTTCTCTTTCTTGTAGATTTTTCTGATTCTCCATGAGGACAAGATCACCAACTTTGAATTCTTGGGTTTTGACTTTTTTATGATAACTCATGCGCAGATGGTTTTGATATACCCGGAGATGATTCAAGGCCTTGAGGTGCCTTTCATCTAACAATTCTAGCTCTTGTAAGTGGGCAATTCTGTATTTTTCCTCTGGTAGGATGTTTTGCAGTGATACCCTTAGAGAGGGGATCTCGATCTCAAGGGGAAGGATAGCTTCAGAACCAAATACTAGGGAATAAGGAGTGGCACCTGTGGGGGTGCGGATGGAGGTGCGGTAGGCCCACAATACAGGATGGATTTGGAGGTACCAATCATGGCCCGATTCATTGACTGTCTTTTTGAGGATTTTTATTAGGGTTTTATTAGAAGGCTCAGCTTGGCCATTGCCTTAGGGATAATATGGAGTGGAGAAGCGGTGTTGGATGTTGAAATTTTGGCAGAGTTCTTTGACATCCTAGTTTTTAAATTGTTTACCATTATCTGTGATGATAACTTTTGGGATGCCATATCTGTAGATTAGGTAGTTCAGGATGAATTTGGATATTTGCTTGCCGGTGGTGAAAGTAAGAGGGATAGCCTCTACCCACTTGGTGAAGTATTCAGTGGCGGTGATAATGAATTTATGTTCGTTGGAAGATGAAGGGTGGATTTTTCCAATGAGATCGAGCCCCCACTGTGAGAAGGGTCATGGTGTAATGAATGGCTGTAATTCTTGTGACGGTGCATGAATCTTGTTGCCATGCTGCTGGCAAGGGATGCATTTCTTCACATAATTGTATGCATCTTCTTCCATTTTAGGCCAATAGTATCCTATTCTCAAAAGTTTTTTAGCCAATGTTAGTCCACTTGAGTGTGCCCCATAGATACCCTCGTGTACTTCGCGTAATGCCCATTCTGCTTCTTGTTTATCTAAACACCATAGGAGGGAACCATCAAAATACCTTCTAAACAAGGTATCTGCAAGGATGGTGTAACGGGCACATCGGCGGATGAAGGTTTGTTGTTGGGTTTTAGTGAGGTGTGGGGGAATGGTGTTGTCTTTGAGGAAAGCGAAGGTTTCTTGGTACCAAGGGGACTCGGGACCAACGAGAACACACACCATTTTAGACTCTGGTAGGTCGTATGCCGGTATAAACAATTGCTCAACCAAGAACTTGCACTTCTGACTGTGTGCTAGCATTTGAAGGATGGAGCCAATGGTGGCCATTGCATCTGTAGCCCTGTTGTTTGTTCGTGGGATTTGATCAAACTTGATTGCTGTGAAATGTTGCTTAAGATCTTCAACCATGGTACGATAGGGAAGGAGTTTATCATCTTTTGTCTGGTATTCATCATTGAATTATTTTATGACGAGCTGGGAATCACCATAGACTTGTAATTCCTTTATTTTTCCAGTGGATAGCCAAGCGTAAACCTATGATGAGGGCCTCGTATTCTACTATGTTATTAGTACATGCAAAGGCTATCTTGTATGATTTGGGGATGCCATCTCCTTGAGGTGTGACCAATAATATTCCTGCCCTCGATCCATTTTGAGTGTAGGAGCCATCAAAATACAATTTCCATGTGGAGGATGTGGTAACAGTCATAATGAACTCATCTGGTAATTCTGTGAGAAGAGGATGGTCGCCTAGAAGTGGAGCTTCAACCAACTGATTTGCAATGACTTGTCCCTTGATTGCCTTTCTGTCCACATATTCAATGTCAAAATCACTTAAGAGCATGACCCATTTGGCGGTTCTGCCAGTGAGAGCAGGTTTGGACAAGAGATATTTAAGTGGATCAATTTTAGCAATTAATTTTGTCTTGTTATTTAGCATATAGTGTCGTAGTTTCTGTGTGCTAAACACTAATGCCAAACATGCTCTTTCAATGGGGGTGTAATTGAGTTCATATTCTACCAACGTCCGATTGATGTAGTAAATGGCATGTTCCTTCCCTTTATCATCTATTTGCGCCAGTAATGCCCCCAATGCCATTGTAGTAGCACATATGTACAAAATGAGGGGTTTTCTAGGGGTAGATGGCATCAAAACTGGAGGTGATGCTAGATATTCTTTTAATTTTTCAAAGGCCTTTTGACAGAGGCAATCCCATTTGAATTTTGTGTCTTTGCGTAACAGGTGTGCAAATGGATGGCAGTTGTTGGCTAGCTGTGAAATGAAACACCTGACAGATTGGAGTTTTCCCTAGAGACTGCGTAGTTGTCTAAGAGTTTTTGGTGGAGGCATTTCCATAATAGCTTTTACCTTTGCGGGATCAACCTCGATGCCTCTGCGGGAAATAATGAATCCTAGTAGTTTTCCCGATGTGACGCCAAACACACACTTTTTGGGATTTAGGTGCAGCTTGTATTTTATCAATCTTTTGAAGATCTATTTTAGAATAGGGATGTGCTCTTGTTTTGTCTTGGATTTGCCTAGCAGATCATCCACGTAGTCCTCCATAATTTTGTGCAAGAGGTCATGAAAAATTGTTGTCATTGCCCATTGATATGTAGCTCCAGCATTTTTAAGGCCAAAAGGCATGACCCAGTAACAAAAAGTACCCCATGGTGTTGTGAATGCGGTTTTATGTTGATCCTCATCTGCTATCCTGATTTGGTTGTATCTAGAAAACCCATCCATTAGCGATAGCATTTCATGTCATACTGTAAGATCCACAATCATATCTATGTTTTGGAGTGGGAAATCGTTTTTAGGACAAGCTATATTTAGATCTCAGAAATCTGTGCAGATGCGGATGGCCCCAGTAGGTTTGCCGACAGGTACAATGTTGGAGACCCATTCAACGTAGTCTATGGGTTTGATAAATTCTGCATCTAACAACTTTTGAAGTTCTGCCTTGACCAAAAGAGCAATATGTAGGTGCATTTTGCAGAGTTTTTGTTTTACAGGTTTTGCATCTAGGCGGACGACGAGATTGTGAACCACCAAGGCAGGATCCAACCCTGGCATATCGGAATAGGACCATGCAAAATTGATTTTAACCTCTGTAAGGAAGTTGATGAAGTCTTGTTTCTCGATTTCGGTGAGGGATTTGGCAATGAGCACATTTTTCAGAATGACTTCGGTGCCCATGTTGATGCTATTTGTTTCTTCTATCAACAAATTTGATTTGTGCTATGGAAGGTAACCAATGGTAGGGAGGTCAAATCCCTCATCGTCAAGTGCCTTTTCCAGGTTTTCACTTTCAGATACACCCTTTGTTTTTATTTCTTGTTCATCCAAAGGCGCCTCAGGGAGGTTTTCACCTAGGAAATCATATCTTTTTCTTTTATTATCTTTTTTGTGGATAAGGGCATTGACTTGACTACCAAAGTATCCCTTTTCATGTAGTTGAATACCCTCAATTCTATTATAGTCTTCCATATTTTGCGCTGTTAGGAGAGCAATGAGAGCATTATCATTGATGCAGATATCTAAATTGGGTTTATCTCATTGGCCTCAGTCAATGAGTTCAGGATGGACAAGATGTAGCTCATGTGAAGTGGGAGGGGTTACGAGGGTGATGGTATTGATGTAAGTGTTGAAGAAGGTATCTTTCTCGTATTCATAAGGCATTTCGTGGAATTCCTCTTCGTCAGCGCTTTCAATATCCGAAGAAGGACTAGAAGGGGCACCAGTGATAGTAATCTTAGGCACTGGAGTGTACCCCAAGCCTCTGTTGTATCTGTAGGAGATAGGATTTATGGGTGTTTTTCTTCCTTTCTCCTCTGGTCCTAGACCATGTCCTTTGTAACCCATTTTTTCAACTACGGCAAATGCTTTTGGGTACAGTTCTTTGGATATTCTTGTTGGATCATCATCCTCTTCCCAATACAGCCATGAAGAGATATCTACTTCGAGGTTCTCATTATCAAGTGGGCCCCATTGCTGGAAGGTGGTGTTTTGGCATTGCATGACTGGTTTCGGGTCCTTTTTTAGCTCTTTTGGTTTGCCAAATGACTTAGGAGAGAGAGGGAGGTTGTCTATTAATAAGACATCCTCCAATTTGTATTCTCCATAGCCATTATCCAAGATCTTGATTTGATTATTTGGTTGGGATGATGTGGAGGCAACATTTGATGTGTCAGATGGAGGCATTGGCGAAGGTCTATATAGTGGGCAATGATACGAATGCTTCCCCTCTAATAGTTTGCAATATTGAAAAGGTTGGGGATCACCTTTGACAGTGATCACTTTTCCATTATAGGGGAATTTGATGCATTGGTGATAGGTGGAGGGTACGACCTGCAAGGAATGAATCCATGGCCTCCTGAGGAGAATGTTGTAGGGGAGATCAAGATTGAGTACTTGGCAAGGAGTTTCAATTGTAATGGGGCCCACTTGAAGAGGTAAGGTGATCACGCCCTTTGAAATTCTTTCCGCATCATCATATGCCTTTATTGTGATCCTTCCTGATGTGTCTATCAAATCCTCAGAAAGTCCCAATTGTTTTATCAATTTGTATGTACACAGATTAAGCCTGGATACACCATCCATCAGGATACGTTTGACCTTATGCTTGTGGATGAGAGCTTCGATGTGCAAAGGTTTGTTATGGTCCTCATCTACGGGAGCATCTTTGGAGTTAAATACAATGTGCTGCTGGGTAGCAAGGTTTCCAATGAGGGTTTGAAATTGGGTGGCGTTGATGTTATCAGGAATGCGTGATTGGAGAAGGGCTTGTTCCAAAAAAAATTTATGGACCAGAGAAGTCTTGAGAAGTGCCAAAATGGATATCTGTGCGGGTGTCTTCCAAAGTTGATCAAGGAGGTCATATCGGCAGGTGGAAGACATGGGTGAGGGGTTTGGTGGGGAAGGAACTCCTTGGCTGGTGACTCTTCCTTGGTGTGTAGTTGCATTGCAGTCATTCTAGAATTGGGAGGTGGAAGGCGTGGCACCTTGAATGACTATTCTAGCCGGATTTGGTCTGCTTTGGGAAGGAGGATTAACTCCTTGGATGGTTATGACATTGACACGATTGTCTATAGGTTCAATGCGACTCACTAAAAAATCAAAATTGGTTACGTGATTAGCGTAGTCATAACCCATTGCGTTAGATGGTGAGCCTTTTCCTTTATCATGGTTTGGGAAGGGTTCCTGGTACATTTTGAGTTTGTCATTGTTATTACCAGGTTTTGCATTTGCTACCTCAATCTCACCTCTATCAATGAGATCTTGTATGTAGATCTTTAGTTTCATACACTTTCATGTATCATGTCCCTTGATACGATGGTATTCACAATACTCATTTTCATTATACCATCTTGGTTTAGGTTGATTAGGATCAAATGGGCGAGTGATTGGAAAAACCACTATACCTGCATGGACAAGTTTTTGAAACACCACTTCAATAGGCTCAATAAGAGGAGTGAAATCTCTTGGAGTCTTGTTATTTGATTGGGGTGGTCGTCCCTAGATTGAGACATTGTTGTGAGGTTTTTGAGATTGATTTGAATTGTTTTGATTGTTGAATTGATGAATATTGGTGGTGGATTTTGGGGGAGTGGCCACGGTTTGGACCCGCTTTGCATCAGTTACACCATCATTGACCATGTTTTTATTTTTAGCCCAGATTTTTGGCTTGTCATTATGATAAGAGGAAGAACTTTGTGATGACTTCTGGTAATGTTTCAAGGTTCCTTCCTCCAACAAGACACATTCGAGGGCGAGGCCCTTATTGGTCAATTTTTTGGAAGGATTTGATACATTGAGATATTAAAGGTCTTGAAAGTTCAGGCACCAAGTTCTTTTGAAATAGTTCAATTTGATGTTGTTCTGGCATGTCCCACTGGAATTTTTTGATAAGATGTCACCATCTTTGTAGGAAATTGGCAAAGGTTTCTCTAGGCCTTTATTTTGTATTACATGGGTCCATCATAGAAACATCATTACCCATGTTGTATGCATAGTGGGCCACAAATTTTTCTACCAAGTCTAGAAAAGAGACAATGGAACCTCATGGTAAAGATGAGAACCATGCCAGGGCGTCTCCCGTGAGACTCTTGGGAAAGAGTCTGCGAAGATAAAGGTCACTATAGGAGACTTCTTGGCATAAGATGTGGAATTCTCGGACATGGTCGCGGGGGTCTCCTTTGCCTTCATACTTGGTGAATTTAGGGATCTCAAATCCTAAGGGATATGGTGCAACTAATATAGATGGGTCGTAAGGACAAGGGAAAAACTCTTTGAATGAGTAAGCTTTCCTATTATTAGTCTTTTTTTCATGTTTTTGATGATATTCTTCATGTCTTGAATTTCCTTGATGAGGTCTTGTTGTGGACTTTGATATTGATGAATTGTATCTGCCCCAAGAATTGGATGAACTAAAGAAGGTGCACCACCACCAATATATTGATATGATGAGGAGGTGGGATTGTGGGATGTGATGACCGATGTCACTAGGGTTTGTGTGATAGTTGGTTGCGGTCCGCCAATTGTTGTGATGGGATTCAATGAGGTCTGGATAAAATTTGCGACATTGTTAGGAGAAAGGGAAGTTTGTGGAATAGAAATATGTGGTTGAATAGAAGGAGGTGGTATAGAAGTTTGTTGGAGAATGGATGAGATTGGATTTGATAGTGGTATGGATGGTAAGGAGGAAGAAGGTGGGATGGAGACCGTGGTGGGAGGTGTCGTGGGTGGCATTGATTGGGCTTGGATGATTGATGGGGCTGCAATTGATTGAGTTTGAATAGTAGGTGCAGCACTTTGTGTGGGAGCAAGGTCTCCTTGTGGTTGTTGGACGAGAGTGGATCTATTAAATTCACGTGGAAGTTGAGCTCCATGTTCAAGAAGAGTTTTCAGAAGTGCAGTGGGATTGTGTTTAATAAACTTTTCTATCATCTCTTGGTTATAAGAATCCGCTAGGAAAGTTTACACTTCCGGATAAAGTTTATCTTGGTTATCCATGTCAAGATTTTGGCTTTGATCTTAATCGCTTGGTTACCCAGTTTGTGTATGATCTTGTGTGGGATCTTCATATAGAACACCAATGTCTAGCATGCCATATTGTTGATCAGCCATCTTTTTCTTTTGGGATCAAGTTGCGACCATACATGATATTTGTGATGAAAAAACTTAGGAAAATTGTGATGAAATGACTTAGAAAATTTGTAATGGAAGGATTTTAGAAATTTGTGATAAAAGGACTTAAGAAATTTGGGGATGAAAGGACTTAAGAAATTTGAGGATGAAAGGATTTAAGAAATTTGTGATGAAAGAAAGGATTTAAGAAATTTGTGATGAAAGGATTTAAGAAATTTGAGGATGAAAGGACTTAAGAAATTTGTGATGAAAGGACTTAAGAAATTTGAGGATGATTGATGAAGAAGGTATGGTAGTGATGGTTTAGAAGAAAACTTGATGACTAGGTTGTCTTTGGCATGAACATGAAGGATCTATTTAAATGGCAAGTTGTATGAAGGGATATGACCACCCTGATTTGGACGATAGTAGATGTTTCAAAGGACAAACTTGAATGTTGATGTAGAGGATAAACTCTGAGCTTCTCTCTTGGGCTTATGAAAAATGGGATGAACAGAGTTTTGATGCAATTTTGGACTTGGTGTGGGTAATGACTTGGACAATTTGTTTGTGTCTTGACAAATATTTTTGCAAATTTTTTGGGGATAGTGATGTGTTTTTAGTCTACTGTTGGCAAGTATGTATCAAACAAAGCAAACAAAATGTTTAAATGCATATTATCTCAAAGACACTCATGCTCATATACAACATTCTTAAGGCTGGCAAGGACAATAGTCATTGAATCCCAATTGGTTTCCCATCTACGCTTACTTAGAGCAGACACTTAGATGCTTGACCCCACTGGCTCCCCTCGACGACACTCACTTCTTGGGGCAGCCAAGGATCAATTCCCATGAAAACTCCTCATGGCGAACTTTGTGTCTCTACTAAGGGCCATAAGAATATGGGTCACTTTAGAGGTCCGACCTCCTGCACCAATGACTAGAGGGTTTTTGGCCACTATGAACAAGGCGTTTAGTAAGTCTTCCCGTTAGGAGCTACCCTTCGAAGTTGCGCAAGCGCAATTGAGGCCTATAGCCCAATGAAGCACCAAGAACTTAGTAGTCACGCAAGCATGATTGAGATCTCTAGGATCCTACTAAGCACCTAATGTGAGAGTGAACTCTCATATAGCCCCAACCAATAATCCTTTTGTAGTTAATGGCCTATTTATTATAGTGAGTTGGGAACCCCAGGTCCGGGTGTACTCACTTGGGTTGTTCCCCTCTTACCTTCTAAAATAGCAAGTTGGGAGGGAAGACCCGCTAGAGGTAAACACACAATCAAACAAGAAAAGGTTGGAGGGTATGGGTTTCTGATCATCTAGTAAGACGAGAGCATATTTTCCTACCTTTACGCTTTTCTTAAAGACACATAAGACAATGATTCATTCCATTTTAATTAATATCTAGGTGCCTAATTTAAATAAATGCACAATATTTGGTTGAATCAGCAAGGCAACCTACAAAACCACTTGATTAGTAGTTTGAAAAATGGAGTCTTCTAAAAGTGTCCTGCAAAACAACTTGATTAGTAGTTTGGAAAAATAGAGTCCTCAATAAGCGTCTTGCAAAAAACAAAAAAATGACAAAAATATTATTATTTTTTCTTTTTATTTTTATTTTTTGGGAATGAATAGAAAAACATGAATAAAAACATTTTTACTAATGACAAATGTGGATTTGAAGAAAGCTTTGATGGGTAAATGGGGTTTGACTAGGTATTTGCCACTTTCCAAGGGATAGGCAAGCGAAAAATAGGGATTTTGGAAGAGAGATGAAGGAATGGGAAAATTTGTCAAAGAGGGGCAAAGAAGCAAAAATTGGAGATGGATAATATGGGAAAAATTTGGAGGTGATTGGATAAAAGGGGAAGAAGTTATGGCAAACCCTAAAAATAGAGGAATATGGGATTTTGGGCTTCAAAAAGTGGATTTTTGAGATAAGGCCCCCAAGGAAGAAAATGTGTAAAATGGCAATGCGGAGAATCTGGTGAAATTTGGAGGAAAATGGAGTCAAGATAAAGAAGATATGGTGAAAAAACAGAACAGAAACCCTAAATTTAACAGAACAAAAACCCTAAATTTAATAGAACAGAAACCCTAGATTTAACAGAGCAGACAGAAACCCTATATTTAACAGAGAAAATTGTCGCACTAAATAGAATAAAATAAAAATGTTAAAGGTCCAGATTTCTAATTGTCTAGATAGACAAGAGCATACTCTCCTACTTTCACACTTTCCTACAGGAGGACATATTATATTTAAATAGAGCAGATAACAGGAAATAAATAAATTAAATGCAGACTACAGTTAGCGCCTAAAATTTTCAGACAGATTAACAGAGCAGACAGTAGCACTACACAGATAGAAAAATGTCAAAGGTCCGGATTTCTGATTGTCTAGATAGACAAGAGCATACTCTCCTATTTTCACACTTTCCTATGGTCAGAGCATACAGTCGTGCTAAATAGAATAGAAAAGTGAAAGGTCTGGATTTCTGATTGTCTATATAGACAAGAGCATACTCTCCTACTTTCACACAGATTATACTAAAATAGAATAGACAAAAAATCAAATAACAAATCAGATGACAGAGTTATCGTACTGCAACAAAAATATAAACATAAAAAAAAAAATAGAAACAGAACAGAATAAGGAGGAGCTGTCGAGTAGAAATGCAGAGCCATGATTCTGGAACCTGCAAAAAAGATATATATATATTTTTTTCTGCAGTCGCGCTATTCTGGAACTTGTGTCTCACAACTCACAAAAACCTAAAAAAAACAACATTAGTCCTCAGGGATGTGAGTCCCAGTGGGCGTGCCAAAATGAAGAGGGGAAAATAGATTTGAAAGGTAAACTAATCAAAACATAACAAAATAAACATGCAGAATGCTAAAATATCATTAAAAGACCATTTCACCTTCCTATTTTACCTTCTCCTTCGGATTGAGCTTGATGAAGTGAAGGTGCCCCTTGATAATGCTCCACTTGATGTGCTCCTTTGATTGCTGGATGTGGATGGCTCTCCAATATTGTGCACAAATGATAAGGATGAGATGATCAAGTTGCCAAGATGATTTCCTAGGCTCAAAAGGGCAGCATAAGCTTACTAGATTTCAAGATGTTTTTGAATGAAGGGATGGAACCCTATTTTATAGGAAGAGGAGAGGAAAATGGATGGCTAGGATGAATTCGAGATGAAGGGCTAAGATTTACTTGTGAGCTCACACAAGCTCCAAGAGAGGGTGTGGAGACCAAGAAATATGCCCTAAAGGCATTTCGTATCTCCACACTCTACAAGAGGCATTGGAAGAATTAAAAATTCTCCAAAAATGGATATTATGGGGATTAGAAGAATAAAAAAGAATTAAAAATTCCTTGGGAGAAGGAAATGTTTAGAGGAATGTGAGATTTTGAAAATCTTACATTCATCTAGAAAAGAGCATTTAAAGCTAGTGGCTGGATGAAAGGACAACAAGTTGACTTTGTGGCTAATCATGATGATTAGCCATTAACGACTCATTAGGAGGGGGATTAGAGGAAATGTTTGGTGGGATTTATATTTGTAGGAGAATTTGACTAGGAGAGAGGATGAGTGGAGGGATTAAAAAATTAGAAGAATAATGATAAATGAGTTTAGGGAGTTTCTAGAAGAATTTATTAGGTTAATGATGAATTAAAAAAATGATTTATAGGAATCATGTAGGTTAACTAATTAATTGAAATTAATTAGCTAAGAGGAAGATTTATGATGATTTGATTTTTTAGAAGAATAAAGAAAGGGATTGATTTATTGAATAAATCAATCATATGCTATAGTGACAATATTAATTATATTTAATTAATATTGAGAAGAATTTTAATTAACATAATTAATTAATTAATTAATTATGTGAGGAATTAAAAATAATTAAAATAATTATTTTTAAGTGTCTACAGGACTAATGTCCTTAACTTTCCCAAGGACCTCACCACTCAGAACAACTCACAATTGAAAAGGAGTCTGCTACCCCTTAGGTTCCAACCCTTAAACCAAAGACACCTAACAACCCCACACCCCAAGCAAAAGGATCTTTACTCACAAGGTGAGATTTGACCTATGTGAATGTTTACACATGTGTTATATGACATTTTCATAGATCTTGACCCCACTAAAAAAGATCTACCTTGGCATTGAGTGCTGTTATCAGATTAGTGTATTATTTATTGACTTCTAACCATTTCAGCAGTTGGAAAATCCCTTAACTGGGTAGCTTTAATAGGCTTTTGTGTATATCCTTTAACAGGGTGACTCAATTCAATGAGTTCTTCAAATCCTCTTGTGAGGTAACCTTTAACAGGGTTCTAACCTTTAACCGGGTATTTAGCCATCCCTTAACCGAGTGATCCCTAGTAGGATCGGTTCCTAGCAGAACTTATTGTAAAAGTCTTTAACCGGACAAGGCTCCTAACAAAGCAGACTTCAAAAGAGTTCAAAGAAAATCTTGTGATTATTCATCCCCACCGTGGTTTTTCCCCATTGGGTTTCCATGTGAAAAATCAGTGTGTCATGTGTGATGCTTTTCATCTGATGCTTTAATATTTTCTGTCAAGTGGTAATGCATGTTGAACCAATAGTCTTTACATTTCTGATGTATTACCTATTTATGCATATGAGTGAAGTGGAAAAGAGATGTTAGGTGTGGTGAAGATCTAAGTGATAACCTGTTTATGCTTGACATAGTCATTCTCGGTTTCAGGGGTAGTACTCTGTTTTGGATCGGTGTTACTGTTTAACAGTTAAGTGCAGTCTTTGTAGTCAAACTGCCTTAGGGGAAGTTTTTGTCTATATTGATTCACCCCCCCACTCTTAGTACCAGTTTGGTACTAAATGTTTATCATTATTCATCAATTGGTATCAGAGCATCTTCCAGGTCCTCTATGTTGTAAGCTTAACCGCTTGAGGAAAAGATCCTACTCTAATGATGAAGAGGGAAGGTCCAAAGTTCAACAGAGATAACTTCAAGATATGGAAGGACAAAATGAAGATCTACATTAGAAGCATGGGCGCTCAACACTAGAGCTATGTTGAGAATGCTTATGTTATTCCTACCGATACTCTCACCGATGACCAAAAAAGAGAGATTCAGAAGAATGGGCAAGTCATGGAAGCCCTAATCAACAGTCTATTAGACATTGAGTTTATTGATGTTCAGGATAAAGATAATCCCAAAGAAGTATGGGATGCTCTGGAGAATATCTATGGTGGTGATGAGCATGTGAAACAAGCTAAGGAAGAGAGCCTTAGGGGAAAGTTTGAAGACATGCTGATGGTTGAAGGAGAGACCATTCAACAATATGAAATAAGAATCAAAACTATTGTTGGAGACATCAAGAGTGCAGGAGGTAAAATTGAGGATTCCACTTTTGTTAGCAAAGTCTGGAGATCCTTGTTACCAGTCTATGCAATAAGGGTTGCTTCTATTTATGAGTTGAGGTCTATAGACAAGACAAATGTATCCCTAGACTCCATCATTGCTAAGTTGACAACTTATGAGCTAAATAATTATGATGGCAGTATTTAGAAGACTGAATCAGCCTTTAGAGCACCTGCTGCACCATCTAGAAAGGGTAAAGAAGCTAGTACCAGTTGTGAACCAAGAAAAAGAAAAGAAATGGATGATGAGGAGATCTTGATGGAATTTTAAGCTCTTCTTGCCAAGAGACTTCCTAAGGGAACTGGTAAATACAAAGGTAAGCTTCCTTTGAAATGCTTCTCTTGTAATAGGATAGGACACATTGCTATAAACTATCCTAATGGAGATAATAAGGACAAACTGGAGAAGTTCAAGAAGTTCAAAGGAGGAAACAGGAGAAACTGTTTTGTAGCAGTTGATGAAGGTGTCACTAATGAGGAATCAAAAGATGAAGAAAATGAAGACATTGTGTTTGTAGCAGTTAAGGAAGATGTGTCAGACAAGAAAGCTCTTGTCTCCCACTTTGATAATTCCAATGAGTGGATTATTGATAGTGGTTGTTCTCACTACATGAATGGTGACTGGAGCAAGTTTCTATCTCTGGAAGAGTATGACGGTCATGTGGTCCGATTTGGTAATGATGCACCATGTATGGTAAAAGGAAGAGGGTCCATCTCTCTGAATGGAAAAAGCAATGCTGATAATGTGTATTGTGTAGAAGGTCTTAGACACAACCTTTTGAGTGTTTCCCAACTGAATGACAATGGAATCACTCTAAAATTTAGAGATGGAGTGTGTAAAATAAAAGGTAAGAGTGGTGAACTAATGGCCACCGATATGCAGACCAGAGGTAACTTATTTTAGCTGAATACAAATATCAATACATGTCTAATGGCTAAGTTTGATGATAGCTGGATATGGCATAGGAGACTCTGCCATATAAACTTTGACAATATTGTGAAGGTTAGTAAGATCAAGGCAGTTAGAGGATTTCCTGTGCTGAGCAAACTGGAGAATCCTTTGTGCAGAGAGTGTCAACTAGGGAAAATGTCTTCCTCAACCTTCAAAGGTAAATCTTTCACTGCAAACAATTTACTTGATCTTGTGCATACTGATTTGTGTGGTCCTATGAAAACTAGGACTGTGTAGGGAGATGGGTATTTTATGATTCTTACTGATGATTGCTCAAGAATGATGTGGGTCACATTCTTGAAAGACAAGTCTGAAGCTTTTGGGAAATTCAAAACCTTCAGAGCACTAGTTGAAAAAGAAAGCGGTAGATGGATTAAGTGCCTAAGAACTGATCAAGGAGGATAATTCACTTTCAAAGAATTCAACAAGTACAATGAAGAGAATGACATCAAGAGGCAACTGCCTGCCCCCCGAACTCCACAGTAGAATGGCCTAGCAGAGAGGAACAAGCAGACTATAGTTAAGCAGCCAGAACTATGTTGATCCAAGGGAAGGTTGCTCACACTTTTTGGAGAGAAGCAATGAGCACTGCAGTCTACACAATGAACTAGGTACTCATCAAGAAAGGTAAGGATAAAACACCTTATGAGTATTGGACCGATAAGACTCCTATTGTAAGCTACTTCAGAATGTTTGGTAGCAAATGTTATATCAAGAGGAGTGAACATCAGAGCAAGTTTGATGTAAAATGTGATGAGGAAATATTCCTAGGGTATTCCACAAAGAGAAAAGCTCTCAAATGTTTCAATAATAGGACTCAGAGAATTGTTGAAAGTATCAATGTTAGAGTTGATGAAACCTCTAAAAAACCTGAGGAAATTGATAGTGAGCAAGTAGGAGATAAACCAGTAGTAACCTTCTGGGAACCGGTTGCAAAACATCCTAGTACTAGTAACATTGCTTCTACATCGGTAGATGCTGATGCTGATGAAGATGAGGATGAAGATGAAAACAAAGAAGAAACAACTAAAATCATTCCTAGGTATGTAAAGCTGAATCATGATCCAAAGCAGATCATAGGAGACAAGGATGCAAGAATTCTTACAAGAAGAAAGGTCAGAGAAAATTCTTGCATGATCTCTAAATTTGAGCCTAAAACATTTAAAGCGGCACATAAAGATGAAGACTAGATCAAGGCAATGGAAGAGGATCTTGACCAGATAGAAAAGAATGGTACATAGTTTTTGGTACCCAGACCTGAGCATAAAAATGTCATAGGCACCAAATGGGTTTTTAGAAATAAGCTGAATGAAGATGGCATAGTGGTAAGAAACAAAGCTAGACTGGTGTGTAAAGGATATTCTCAAGAAGAAGGAGAAGACTATGAAGAAACCTTTTCTCTATTAGCTAGATTGGAAGGAGTTCGTATGCTTCTTGCATATGAAGCTTTCAAGAGATTCAAAGTATATCAAATGGATGTAAAATCTGTATTGCTAAATGGAATACTTGAAGAGGAGGTGTATATAGAGCAACCAGATGGGTTTGCCCTATCAGAAGACAGTGACATGGTGTGTAGGCTACATAAAGCCCTATATGGATTGAAGCAGGCACCTAGAGCATAGTATGAATGCTTACACTCCCAGCTTGTGAAGTTTGGATTTGAAAGAACAATTGAAGATAACAATATCTACTTAAGATCATAAGGAGATTAGATTCTGATTTGTGAAGTATTTGTTGACATAATTTTTGGTGGAGATGACAAGACAAGTCATGATTTTGTAGATGAGATGAAGAAGGAATTTGAGATGTCACTTATAGGAGATATTAAGTTCTCCATTGGACTATAGATTCAACAAATGAAAGATGGAATCTTTATCACTCAGTCTAAGTATGTCAAAGAGGTGTTGAAGACCTTTGGTATGGAAGACAACAAGCCGGTTGGTACAATGATGGTGATCGATTGTAAACTATCAAAAGAGGATGACTCAACATTGGTGAATGAGAAGGAATACCGATCGTTGATTGGTTAGTTGCACTATGTAGTACATAGTAGACTAGACATTGCACATGTAGTAGGCATTACTGCACAGTTCTAGAAAAGTCCAAAAGAATCCCACTTGGTAGCAGGCAAGTGGATTTTGAGATATCTAAAGGGAACTATTGACTATGGATTATGGTATCCCTACAACAATGATTTCAACCTGAAAGTGTTTACAAATGCTGATTGGGCTGGTAATGTGGACGACCAAAAAAGCACAACCAATGGTGCATTCTTTCTTGGTGGTAGACTGGTCTCATGGATGAGTAAGAAGCAGAGTTGTATCTCTCAGTCTACTGTAGAAGTGGAATATGTTGCAGCATTTATGAACCGCACCTAGACAATTTGGATGAAGCATGTATTGAGTGGCTTCAAAGTTCCTGTATCTGAACCGATAAGTATATTTTGTGACAAGACAAGTGCAATCAAAATTTCCAAGAATCTGGGTTTGCATGCTAGAACCAAGCACTTCGAGCTCAAGTATCATTTCTTGAGGGAAAAGGTTCAAAACAAAGAGGTTGTACTAGAACATGTTTCCAGTAAGGAGCAGTTAGCAGACATATTCACCAAGCCTCTACCGAAGGCTACATTTACCTATTTGAGAGGTGAATTAGGGGTGTTGCTCCTTCAAGAGGTGAACTAAAGGTGTGTGCTCCACATCAGTCAGGTATTGCATTGATAAATCTTTTTCAGGATTGGTGTGTTGAAGGATGCTACTCCTTAGGGGGAGCAGCATAGTGGGACATAGTTGTCAAAGGGGGAGAAGATATGAAGTAGAGGAGATATATGCAGTATTGGGGAGAAGATGTGAAGCAGAAGCAGAAAGATATCTTTTGTATATTGCCATCAATGCCAAAGGGGGAGATTGTTGGAATATATGCAAAGCTTGATGACATGATGATATTGTATGTTGTCATTGATGTCAATATGCTGAAGTATGAACTGGTATATTGTAGTAAGCAAACCAGCAAGAGAACTGGTATGATGTTGTGAAACAATATATGTAAAAAAGTGAAGTGGTATGTTTGTTCAAGGTGAACTTGTATGTTGGAATGAGAACCGGTAAATGGAAGTTTTGTATCGGGGTTTCATTTGGCATGACTACCGGTTGGTAGTCTCAACTTTAGGGTTTTTGGTTGATGAAATCCAAGCTTGTGTGATTTAACTGATGACATCTTGTGATGAGTTAGCATTGTAATGAAGGCCAGATAGTGTTGCCACATCATCCTTGTGCGCATGAAGGATTTTCTTGAGGATCTTGCATGGAGATTGATCCTATCTACTTCGAGAATGTGCAAAGTCTCTGTAAATAGTGGAGAACACATGATGGGTTATCGACTTCCTGAAGCAGCAAAGAATGAACGTTGGAGATCATCTTGAGATCTGTTCAAGACTATTGTATTCAATGCAGTGTGATTAACGGTCTGGATTGAACCGACTGAATTGTTAAACCTAAATGTTTATGGTTTAGGGTTCATGCTACTGACCTATCTATTTCCTATAAGGTTGATGATGTTTTTCATTTTGAAGTTGTTGGCAAATGTTATGTGTGTATCCCAGTGAGTGATACTTGATTCTTAGCAGGCTGGAGAAGTGTGTTGATACCTGTAGAGTGTGGCTGTAGAAGAAAAGGAACTAAAAAAGATTTGCCTTGGCAATGAGTGTTGTTATCAGATCAGTGTATTACCTATTGACTTCTAACCATTTCAGCAGTTGGAAAATCCCTTAACCGGGTAGCTTTAATAGGCTTTTGTGTAAATCCTTTAATAGGGTGACTCAATTCAATGAGTTCTTCAAATCCTCTTGCAAGGTAACCTTTAACAGGGTTCTAACCTTTAACCGGGTATTTAGCCATCCCTTAACTGGGTGATCCCTAGTAGGATTGGTTCCTAGCAGAACCTATTGTAAAAGTCTTTAACTGGACAAGGCTCCTAATAGAGCAGACTTCAAAAGAGTTAAAAGAACAACTTGTGGGTATTCATCCCCACCATGGTTTTTCTCTATTGGGTTTCCATGTGAAACATCAGTGTGTCATGTGTGATGCTTTTCATGTGATGCTTTAATATTTTCTGTCAAGTGGTTATGCATGTTGAACCAATAGTCTTTACATTTATGATGTATTACCTGTTTATGCATATGAGTGAAGTGGGAAAGAGATGGTAGGTGTGGTGAAGATCTAAGTGATAACTAGTTTATGCTTGACACAGTCATTCTCAGTTTCACCGGTAGTAGTATATTTTGGATCGGTGTTACTGTTTACCAATTAAATGGAGTCTTTGTAGTCAAACTGCCTCAGGGAAAGTTTTTGTCTATACGGATTCACCTCCCCCTCTTAGGACTAGTTTGTTACTTATTGTTCATCATTATTCATCAGGGTGTTTATTAGCCTTTTGTAACATTTCCCCTTTTAGACCTAGGAAGTAGGGCTACAAGCAATCAACCCTCCATTCTCAGTTTTCTGGATTTTCCTCACAACCTACTTGAAAAACCCCTTGAATAAATTTAATATTTGGATATCCTTTTAGGACTTATACAATATTCCAAACTTATGCATCTAAGTTTTGAGTACGGATGGTCAAACCCTACTAACCCTATTTTGCCTCTTCTAGTCGGTATTGGGGTTTAGGCTCTCAAAAGATTCACCAATCAATACGGAATACAATAATGACACTTGCCAAAGGTCTACACCTACTCAAGAGTCCTTAACATTCCTAGTTTGACCACCCACCAATCTATTGTTCAGGTTTTCTATCTCCTTTTGCTATTGCTCAGGCTTGCCACCTGACCGATGTGAAGCCTAGGGCCTCAACTTAGGGTAGTCAAATGATACCTCCTATCTTAAAAACCACTAGGAATAGTTAATATACATTTAAAATCAACATACTCCCAAGTTTGAGATCGATCCCATGAAGAGATGTTGATTTGTGCCCCTATTAGCATTCAAACCCTTGGTTTGAGGGTTTTACCAGACTAGTGGGATTGAAAATTCTCTTTCTTTCAAGCTTGAATGTTTCAAGGCCTCAAACCAACTCTAGATGATTGATAAACATCTACAAAAACTTTTCAAATTCTCAATTCATTCCCACCAATCATTAGGAATCATGCAAGGACTGGAATTCAAGGAAAATGCAGAAAAACTCAGTAACCATTTTGTTTGAAGATAAAGATTTCATTCAAAATTACTTCTCCAACTTCTCTAACTGGAAGGCATCATTCCTCTAGGCTTATATCACTCCAAGGAACTCCTCCAACTTCCTCAATGCATAGAAGCAACCAACCAACCATTGGAGTAACCACATTTTGAAAATGTTGCAAAAAAAATTGCTTGACAACAATTGCAACTTTTACAACTTTTGACAACTTTTACAAATTGATCTTGCCTTCACACCAAAGGTCAATAATTAACATACTACACATTGCAGACCCCTAAACAACAAAAATACCTATAGAATTCCCATACAAGTCCTTTGACCAAGTTGACACACTTTGGGGCCTTAGGGCTTATTACATTGCATAGGCCTAATCAATAGGCCTTCAATCACACACATTACACCTTCTATTCCTAAGAATAAACATGAATCAAAATGATGTAGACACATGCCAAAATGAAGTAGACACATGTCCTGGTGCTCCTACACAAATAACTCTCTTGTTCACACAATCACCTCTCACTGGTAATGAAGACATAATACTCACACCTAAATTACATAAGCATCTCACCTATATATATATAAATCATCAACCTTGATAACAAGGTTGGCTAAACCCTCAACCCTCAACTCATAATTACAAAAATTACATTGTATGATACAAAGATCGACCACCAGACCAATATTATGATTTAGATTACATAGCATGGACCTAATTCAAATTCCCAAATGATTACATCCACTAGAAATCCCACCAAGATCAACCGAAACATGCTACACCACTTGAAATACCACATAACATAAAAATCATCACTGATTCATAGAAATCACCAAAAAGTTGCACAACGATCAATGCAGGTCACCAAAACAAATAGGATATGACTAAGAAACACCATCAAGCATGTTAGAATTATCTCGAACAGTTGCACCAACATCTCTTTTCAAATCTTCATTGGTCAATGTCTCAAAGCTCAAGGACATTACCAATAAAAAACTGTCACGAGGGAAGATATATTGTGGAGTACCAAATCATGAACCATCTGAAATGAAGATACACAAGATCTGATCACATCAGAATATACCAGCGAAAATACTAGATTTTGCAAAATAGTGATCAACAAAACCAAACTACAAAACGGATAAAAAACTCTTCCCAAACTCACTGGAATAGACCATAGGAATATGTTGAAATAAATGACAACAACCAAATCCAATAGATAGGAAAGGAAAAAACATAGTATTCTTTATGTAAGTTTCATAACATAAGAGATAAAGTTAGCCCTTAGTCGGCTTCATATGTGTTGGTGTAAATAATTATTCATCATGGATATCATTACACTTTACTTAAGTTTACTTAGGAAATGCATTTCATAGTAGTTTGGGTATGAGACACTTGGGTGTTTGTGCCACATTGGGATAGTGTGTGTAGGAGAATTTCCACCTTTTATGGTGTTGATCTTATCTTGTTGTTACATTCCACCTCATGTCGAATATTTTATTGTTTCTCCTACCTACCACACCTATTTCCTACCTACCCTTGTTTATTATTGAGCCACATGTCATGTTTGTGTTCTCACATATCCATATAGCCTTGCCTATATAAGCATGCTCATCTACATTGTACGGGCAATCAATGAACATATTGTAATGATCTAGTTGATCATATTTTGCATCTTGATAGAATACAGTTTATTCCTATCATCTATTTTTCTCTCTTATTTGTGTTTTCCATTTCCTCTAGATCTTGGCAAAATATCACATCGTATCAGAGTCATTAGAGTGTCATTGGTTTGTCAATTGAGAGAAATTTGATGCTATTTGGGGTTGTATATTTTGGAGCTTTCTATTGTGGGTTATTATTGAAGCTTGATGGGTCAAATATGAGGTCACCATTGGATTGAGGAGGTCCAAGAAATCAATTTTTTCCTTTTGTTTCATCCAAATCGGACTTCAGAGGCCAAATCTAGAGGCATTTGAAATTTGAAGCTGCGGCGAAAATTTTCCAAAAATTATAATTTGGCAGGCAATTTTCAAATAGTGATATCTTACTCATCCAGACTCCTTTTTTCAAGAAATGTTTTTTGTTTTCGGGTAGAATTTCATGATCTGTATAGTGATGTAGGAAGTTTCTGATTTTCGGATACAAGTGTTTCTAAAATCATGAAATCCCAATTTTTACAACTTTGGAGGCTTCATTTGGGCTCATATGGACTCCTTTTTAGGTGCCATTTTTTTGAGAGAGCATAATTTTTTGTCTACTTTCATAATATTCCATTAGTTTGTAGTGATTTTGAGTAGAAATTATACTTTCATTATTTGGGCATTTTTGGCCTATTTGGTACTTGTATTTTGCTTGGATCTCAGTTTAGATCACTAGCAGTATTTGTTGAAGTCTCTTATATCTCATTTTGAGAATCTGTAATCATTGAAATTAGAAGTCCATAAATGACAACAACCAAATCCAATAGATAGGAAAGGAGAAAAAATAGGATTCTCCATGTAAGTTTCATAACATAAGAGATAAAGTTAGCCCTTAGTCGGCTTCATATGTGTTGGTGTAAATAATTATTCATCATGGATATTATTACACTTTACTTAAGTTTACTAAGGAAATGCATTTCATAGTAGTTTGGGTATGAGACACTTGGGTGTTTGTGTCACATTGGGATAGTGTGTGTAGGAGAATTTCCACCTTTTATGGTGTTGATCTTATCTTGTTGTTACATTCCACCTCATGTGGAATATTATATTGTTTCTCCTACCTACCACACCTATTTCCTACCTACCCTTGTTTCTTATTGAGCCACATGTCATGTTTGTGTGCTCTAATATCCATATAGCCTTGCCTATAGAGGAAGACTCATCTACATTGTACGTGTAATCATTGAACATATTGTAATGATCTAGTTGATTATATTTTGCATCTTGATAGAATACAGTTTATTCCTATCATCTATTTTGTTCTCTCTTATTTGTGCTTTCCACTGGCTGTAGATCTTGGCAAAATCTCATAATATGAACAAAAATCTACGACCAAATGAATTCCCAACGTGTTTCTTCAAAAATGATAGGGAATTATGGAATATGAGTTGGTCAAATCAATTGAAGCATCAAAGAATTCATGTATATTACATAGGTAAATTAATAATACTTTCATAGCCTTGATTCCTAAGAGGGAGAAAATCACTACCCTAGAATAATTTCATCCAATCTACCTATGCAACACCATTTATAAAATAATCGCAAAGGAAATGGAAAATGTATTGAAAATAATTCAACTAGATATCATCTTAGATGAGAAAAATAGTTCGGTTCTAGGTATATCTATCCTATATGGAGTGATCATTGCCCAAGGAGTGATATATTTTATTAAAATACTAAGAGACAAAGTATGATTATTAAATTGGATGCAAAAATGGCCTATGATTGGGCGATGGGAGGTTTCTTTTAAAGGTTATGGAAGTGTTTGGATTTTTAGTTGCTTTGATAGCTCTTATTTTAAGTCCTTATGAATGGGTGTTGTAAGGGTTCTTTAAAGTATTTAGGGGACCCACTAGCTCCCTTCCTTTTTATCATAATGATCAAAGCATTGGGTAGATCCACCTCAAAAGCATCTTACATGTGCCATTTGGAGGTTATTGAAGTAACCAATAATGTCCTTGTAGTCTCCCATCAACAACTTGTAGATGAGATGATGTTCTTTGGTGTAGCTAAGAGGAGGAAATCTTTGCATTTGAAAAATATTTTAAATATATATTTCAGAGCTTTCGGGTAGGTGGCTAGTTAGGAAAAATATAAGATTTACTTTTTCTTCACCCCTAGTAGGAAGAAACAAGAGGTTATCACAATTTTATGTTGAAGTAATTAGGACAAACTATCTAATTATTTATTAATTAGATCCTTTAATTACTTTTTGACTTAAAGTAAACTTTTGTTCTTTGTGTTATCTAGAGTTTGATTTTCTAGCATTAGTTCTAGATGTACTTGAGCTTAGCTTTTTATTTTCATTTCTTTAGTTATCCTAATTTTAGCATTATGGTTTTCTACTAGGGTTTCATTCATCCTTTTATAAGGATTCATTTATTCATTATAATTATATCACCAATTCATTATGTGCAATCAATTCATTATGTTCCTAATTCCATTGTTGGAGCTTTGATATTTATATTTGGTAGTTCTCTTCATTTTTACTATATGATCTATTGTTTGTTACTTCATGATAGTGCTATGTTTCATATGGAGTTTGGAAAGAATTGACTAGTTACAGGTGCTTATGAATACATGGAGACATATGTGATTCTAGTTTTATTATGTGATTAAATAAGTGCTGATATGGTTGGTTGTTTCAATATGAAGTCCAAAGAGCATTCACTTGGTATAGACTTAAGAGGAGACTGTTCTTAGTGTGACTCATGATGACTTGGATAGCTTTATGATCATTCTCATTCCCGCTCTTGGTATACTTGACACTTTACTACTTGAGAGGTATTGCCCGTTGTTCTTTTTAGGTGGATTATTTTTATGTTTATATTTCATAGATATGCGTTTTGAGCTATATATAGATGCTTAGTATTAAAAAAATAATTTGAGAGATGATTGACATTGGTTATCCCCTTATTAATATTTTGTTATTATGATATTGTTATGAGGGTATTAGGAGATGGTTTAGTGGGTTGATTTCCTTCATTGGGAATTGTTAGTTTAAGTTTGATCTTCTTGGTTATGAGAGGCTTACATCCATGTTGGCACTACATAATACATATATTTGTTTTTATCTAAGAGATTGGATGGGGTTTTGGGTGCTACTATGGATTTTCTTTTGGGTTGTTTTGGAGGAGATCATACTTGATCACAATGGATTTGATACTTGTGTTCTTGGATTGGTGCATGTTCACCTTGGATTATTCATTTTATTCCATAAGTGGCATGTTATAGGATGAGAGGATTTGTTGCTTGAGATGGTGGTCACTTGGGTTTATTGCAGATATCTTGATGCATTACGAGGGCATGTTGGAGATTCATGTGGTTACATGTATGGATATGATGATCTATGTCATTGATGGACCCTTATGCAATATATGCAACAAGTATGAGAATGTTGGGAAATCGATTTTTTATGCTTTGTATAATAATGTTTATAATTGTAAAATTGTATTTATTATTTGAGCTTCACATGGATGTGTAACATGTAGAGATTATTTTTGAATATTCTCGGGGCCACTTTGACATTGTATTGTAATATTATAATATTACAGATATTATTATTATAGTTATTTAATATTAGGGAAAGATATTTAGAAAGAGAATCCAACATTAAATGTGGGTTCAATGGTAAGGTAGCACATGGTTTTAGTCACATGGTTTTTTGGCACATGGTTTTACTTTACTACTAGTTGTATTTGTGTGGGATATTGTCTATAAGAGAAAGAACATGTTTAGCGGTTAATGTTGGATGGTGGTTTGGGATATCATTGTATTGAGTCCTTAGAAGGATTACATTTGTGGAGCATGGCATGGGATGTTTGGATTCATTCTTGAACACATGAGAATGCATTGGAGGGCTTGATGGTTAGAGGGTATTCATTGTGACTTAGTAAGTGCTCTATATTTCTTTATGACTAATTAATATGATGGAGTATGAATCCTTTTGGAGGATGGGATTTTATCTCATGAGGGTTTTCCTAGGGTATATATTGTGTTATCTTTTGGATTCCCTATTTGATCTTTTCATATTGGTGATTTTGTAAGCTTGTATTCATGCTTTTCTCTCATGGGTTATGTAGGAAATTGATTAAATGATTCTATGTTTAGAACATTATTTCCAAACATTCTAGACTTTATTCCTCTTGCATAATATTTGGTATTCTCTATATCCATTAATAGAGCCTTTTCACCTTCATTCTTGGAACTCCCTTGGTCATCACCATTGGATGAATATATTTTCTTATTATTAAAATTAACACTTATGTTTCTTTTTAAACTTCTTCCCTTTTGGAAAAAAATTATTCCCATTATTTTGATCATTAATGTTATAATCTTTATATGTAGACTTAGTCATGAAATGTCCTAATTCACCATAATTAAAACATTTGGAGAGAAAATTACCTTTATACTTTCTAGAATCTCTCTACAAATTTCTAACAAATTTTTCTTCCTCTAGATCTAACTCACAATATAAATTTGGATCTTATTGCCTCTTGGATGCTTTGAATGCAACTTCTTTCATTGAGAATTTTTTAGTATCAATCCTCATATAATACGTAGTACAAATAATCCATTGTCAGTTTATTTGAGTCTTTAGCTTTGTTAACAAAAGAGACCTATGCATAAAATATTGGGGGAAGGGATTTGAGTACCTTTTTTCATGTTCACTATCTCTTTTAGTTTTTAACCAGGTCCTCTAATAGAGTTTATAATCTCATCAACCTAGAGAAAGAATGTAACAAGTATTTTGTCTTTCTTCATTTTAAAAATCTTCAATAAACCTCAACAGGTTTGAATATTTTCTTATTTGGCCTTTTCATCTCCATCATAGATGCTAGTGCAACTTAACCCCACTCTTCCTTAACTAACCTACAATGCACAATCTTCACAAATGAACCACATAATATAACTTTTTTTGCCTTGGGATTATTCTCACAATCCTTCTTTCTTGCATCTCTTGGGAGACTTTTATGGATTTCATAACTATCCACAACTGATTGCCAACCATAAAACCCTAGGTCCATCACATATGCTTCTATCCTTGAACTCCAAAAGAATAATTAGATACAATGCAAAGTGGTGCCTTATTTAAAGATAAGCCTTGTTGAGAAACTATGTGTGTCATCTTGGATCTACCTCAATTTGTTAATCTTCTTTCAAGGAACTTAGTTCTAATACCAATTCAAGGGCACTCAATATATTGAGAGGCAGTTGAATTAGTATATGCTAATTTCAAGTGAGTTGAACATTAATTATCATTAATATTAAATTCTCCAAACATGAACCCCAAATAATCAAAGTAGAATTTATTAATTTTCCTTAATGATAAAGAAATTAATCAACACACACACAAACATCCACAAAAATAACACGATATTTACATGGAACCTTATAATAGGATAAACCATGGTGATAATACATTCTTGGGTCTACTATCCAAATATAGCCTAATAAAATAGGAAAACATTAAGGAGTTATAATACCAAGTAGGCTCCAACATACTAGAGATACCAATCCTCATTTACATTTGTAGGAACAAACCTACAAGAGACACCAATTACTAAATCCAAGATCTAGGCACCAACTTTGCATATGAGACATCAATCCCACCAAAATATAAAAGATCTAAATTATGGAACTTCATATTTGCATACTAAAATTTATTCTCATCTGAACAATATAAGAACAATCTCATAGAGTGCATATGATCTTAAGATAAAATTGCACACAATAATTGAGATGTTAGTCACAGATCACCCACATACTTTCACATCAATACCTTATGGATTTATATATTATAGGAGTCAAACTAGGAATGAACCTAGATCAACTATAAATATGAATTAAAATCATAATTACATCCACATGTGAGCTTAGAATAATATTATTTTATTTGCAAGTTGGCCACAAGAATAAAACCTACACTAAATAAAATATCCCACACATCACTCGAGAAGAAGAGAAATACTATGAATTACCCAAAACATGTTCCAATTACTCCAATACAAAATCAAACACTACTTTTGATTGACACATGTTATAATCCTTTGGTGCATCAAGTTGAAACATCAACCTAGTCAGCCAAAAATAATAATGAATACTCTACTGGACTTCTAACTTTTTGGTCTACCAAAGTTTAACTAATAAAAAATTGGAATACGATAAATTAGGTGTATACATACTTCACTTACAATCCATAGGAAGTAAAACTCAAAGTAGCAAAATGCAAAACCCAACACTTTGATAGTGCAACTGAATGCATATTCTATTCCTAAGAAACAAACTTCAAAAGAATACCGAAGATACTTCTGAGCAATATCACATAATCTATCCAATCAAGAATAACTCAAAATGGAGCATAATGATATCATTAAGAGATCTATCCACCATACCTTCCTATTCATAACTTAAATTCTCAAACAAGTTATTGGATGTAATTGCATTTAATTCTCATTGATCTTTAGACACTTTGGATGTCATATGTTTGTCACACCTTGTTGGTTAACATATTTGTCACCTAACTCTATATTCTCACACCCACGGAGATGAAAATAATAATCAGAGTTGAACCAGTCTAACAAAATATGAACTGATTGATTCTCTGCTTATTTTACAAGGTGACAACTACCTTCTAATGATTCTCAATGAATAAACAAACAAATCATATGCTTTTCACCAGAAATCAAATAAGGAAAGAGCTTTAACTTCTGATCTATTTGAGATTGTTTTATTCTATGCAAAGTATTTGAACAATCAGGATTGGACCACTTGTAATTGTAAACCTAAAATGTTTAGGGTTTAGGGTTTATGCTACGAACCTAATTGTTGTCTATAAGGTCGATGATTTTTGATATTGTAAGTGTTGGAAAATGTTGTGCTTTCTATCTGAGTGATGAGATAATTGCCAGACCAGTGAGTGGAAAGTTGCAGAGTGTGATTGCAGAGTAGAGGAGTTGAAAAGGATCTACCTTACCATGTAGTGTTTTTATCAGATTAGAGCTTTACCTGTTGTCTCCTAACCATTTCAACAGTAGGAAAATCCCTTTGTCGGGTAGCTTTAATAGGTTTATTGCAAATCCTCTAACCAGGTGACTCAAGATCATTGAGTTCTTCAATAGCAAGGTAACCTTTAATAGGGTTTCAACCTTGAGCAAGGTATATAGCCATCCCTTAATTGGGTGATCTTTAACAGGATCGGTTCCTAACAGATTCTTATTGTAAAGTCTTTAACCAGACTAGGTTCCTAATAGAGCGAGCTTCAAAAGAGTTCAAAAACAAGCTTGTGGGTATTCATCCCCACTGTGATTTTTCCCATTTGGGTTTCAACGTGAAAAATCTGTGTGTCATGAGTTGTATTTTTTATGTGATGATTGAGAAGTCTTTGTTTAGGTGAATATGCATGCAAAGCTAATGGTTATGGTATTACTGATACAACACATGCATGAGTATATTGGTGAAGTAGTTATCAAGTGTTGAATGTTATTTGAAGTATAGTTTTACTGGTTTAGTTGTCTTAAGTCTTACTGTGTTTAACCAGTATTGGCATGGTTAAGTTCAGTGATGAAGACAACCAGTTAGCATTATTTTAACTTGATAATTTGTGGAGAAGTTTGTGTCTATATTGATTCACCCCCTGCTCTCAGTACTAGTTAGGGTATTTGTTGTTCATCATTATTCATCAATAGGTATCAAAGCAACTCTAGGTCCTCGGTGATATAAGCCTTAGCCACTTGAGGTAATAGATCCTACTTTAATGATGATGATGGAAGGTCCTAAGTTCAATAGAGAGAACTTCAAAATATTGAAGGACAAAATGAAGATTTATATCAAGAGTTTGGGTGCTCAACACTGGTGCTATGTTGAGAATGCCTATGTAATCCCCACTGGCACTCTAACTAATGATCAGAAAAGAGAGATTCAATAAAATGGGCAATCTGTGGAAGCCCTTATTAGCAGCCTGTCCGATATTGAGTTCATCGATGTACAAGATAAGGACACTCCTAAGGATGTATGGGACACACTGGAAACCATTTATGGCAGTGATGATCATGTCAAGAAAGCTAAGGAAGAGAGCCTTAGAGTAAAATTTGAAGACATGAGGATGGTTGAAGGATAAACCATTCAGCAATATGGCATAAGGATCAAGACTATGGTTGGAGATATCAAGAGCACTGGTGGAACAATTGATGATGCCACCATCGTCAATAAAGTTTTGAGATCATTGTTACCAGTCTATGCAATCAGAGTTGTTGATATTCAGGAGCTAAGGTCTATCGACAAAACCAAGGTATCCTTAGACTCTATCATTGCGAAGTTGATAGCATATGAGTTGAATATATATGATGGCAGTGTTTAGAAGACTGAGTTAGCCTTTAGAGCATCAGGTGCACCAAACATAAAAGGAAAAGAAGTAAGTACCAGTTATGAATCTAGGCAATGTAGAGACATGGATGATGAAGAGATTCTGATGGAGTATGAAGCTCTTCTTGCTAAGAGACTTCCAAAAGACACCAGAAAATACAGAGGTAAGCTTCCTTTAAAATTGTTTTCCTGTAGTCAGATAGGACATATAGCTGTTAACTGTCCTAACAATGGCAATAAGGATAAACCAGAGAGGTCTAGAAAGTATAAAGGAGGAGGTAGGAGAAATTGTCTTGTTGTAGTGGATGAAGGTGTTACTGATGAAGAATCTGAGAATGAAGAGAATGAGGACATAGTGTTTGTAGTTGTAAAGGAAGAAGTGTCTGAATAGAAAACCCTTGTCTATCACATTGACAACTCTAATGAGTAGATTATTGATAGTGGGTGTTCTCACCACATGACTGGAAGAATATGATGGAGGCATTGTTCGGTTTGGAAATGATGCACCATGCTTGGTGAAAGGTAAAGGATCCATCTCACTAAATGGAAAGAGCAGTGCAGATGATGTCTACTGGGTAGAAGGTCTTAAGCATAACCTTTTGAGTGTTGCTCATCTAAATGACAAAGGACTCATTCTGAAGTTCAAAGGTGGAGTCTATAGTATAATTGGAAAGAGTGGTGATCTTATTGCCATCGATAAACAGACCAGAGGTAACTTGTTTTTTTTGAATGCCAAGATTAGTCAGTGTCTGATGGAAAAGTTTGATGACAGTTCGATATGGCATAGGAGACTTTTTCATATAAACTTTGACAATATTGTAAAAGCCAGTAAGATCAAGGCAGTAAGAGGATTGCCTTTGCTAAACAAACCAGAGAATTCTTTGTGCAGAGAATGTCAACTTGGGAAGATGTCTTCCTCAACTTTCAAAGGTAATTCTTTTTCAGCAGAGAACTTACTTGATCTTGTGCACACCGATCTGTGTGGTCCAATGAAAACTAGAAGTATTCAGGGAGATAGGTATTTCATGATTCTTACTGATGACTGCTCAAGAATGATGTGGGTCACATTCTTGAAAGACAAGTCTGAGCCGTTTGGAAAGTTCAAAGCCTTTAGAGCATTGGTAGAGAAGGAAAGTGGTCAAAGGATAAAATTCCTAAGAACTGATCAAGGAGGTGAATTCACTTATGATAAATTCAATAAGTACTGTGAAGAGAACAATATCAAGAGGTAGTTGTCTACCCCAAGGAAACCACAATAGAATGGCATAGAAAAAAGGAATAACAAGACTATAGTTGAAGCGGCTGGAACAATGGTGATCCAAGGAAAGGTTGCTCACACTTTTTGGAGAGAAGCGGCGAGCACTGTAGTCTATACTATGAAATGGGTACTCATCAAGAAAGGTAAAGATAAAACCCCTTATGAGTACTGGACCGGGAAGACTCCCACTGTGAGTTATTTTAAAGTATTTGGAAGTAAGTGTTATATCAAGAGAGGTGAGCATCTGAGCAAGTTTGATGCTAAATGTGATGAAGGAATATTTCTGGGATATTCCACTAAGAGGAAAGCTCTCAAGTGCTACAACAATAGGACTCAGAAAATTGTTGACAGTATCAATGTCAAGGTTGATGAATCCCCTGAGGATCTTGAGGAAACCAACAATGAGCAAGTGGAAGATGAACTAGGTGTAGCATTCTGGGAACCGGTTAAGAAAGAAACAAGCAAAGACCTCAATGTTCATGTACCTGTAGAAGTTGCAGTAGGTGAAGATGAAGATGGAGAAGAAGAAGAAGAAGAGGAAAAGCAAGTAGAACCAACTAGAGTCATTCCTAGATATGTGAAACTACATCATGATTCGAAGCAGATCATAGGATATAAAGATGCAGGGATACTCACAAGAAGAAAGGTGAAAGAAAACTCTTGTATGATTTTTGAATTTGGGCCTAAGACCACTAGAGAGGCACTTACAGATGAAGATTGGATTGAGGCAATGGAAGATGAGCTGGACCAGATAGAAAAGAATGCAACATGGTCTTTGGTACCCAGAATAGAACACAAGAATGTCATAGGTACCAAATGGATCTTTAGGAATAAGCTGAATAAAGTTCAGGCAAAGTTGTAAGGAACAAGGCAATACTTGTATGCAGGGGATATGCTCAAGAAGAAGGACAAGACTATGGAGAAACCTTTGCCCTAGTGGCTAGACTAGAAGGTGTTTGAATGCTACTTGTATTTGTAGAATTTAAGGGATTCAAGGTATACCAGATGGATGTAAAGTCTACATTCTTGAATGGAATCCTAGAAGAGGAAGTGTATATTGAGCAATTGGATGGTTTTGCCTTATCAAAAGATAGTAACATGGTGTGTAGATTACACAGGGCATGGTATGAACGGTTACACTCTCATCTTATGAAGATAGGATTTCAGAGAACAAGCGAGGACAACAACATCTACCTGAAATCTGAAGGTGATCAGATTATGATCTATGAAGTGTTTGTAGATGACATAATATTTGGAGGAGATGATGAAATGAGCCATGCATTTGCAGATGAAATGAAGAAAGAGTTTGAGATGTCTCTGATTGGAGTGATAAATTTATTCATTTGTCTACAGATTGAACAGATGAAAGAGGGTATCTTTATTACCTTGTCCAAGTATGTCAAAGAGGTATTGAAGACCTTTGGCATGGAGGAGAGAAAACCGGTTGGTACACCGATGGTGACTGGATACAAATCGACTAAGCAAGATGATTCAACATTGGTGAATGAGAAGGAGCATCGGTCAATGATCAGTAAGCTGCACTATGTAGTACACAACAGACAAGATATTGCTCATGCAGTGGGCATTGTGGCCCATTTTTAAAAAATTCCAAGAGAACCCCACTTGGTAGCAGTCAAGAGGATTCTTAGATACCTGAAAGGAATAGTTGATTATGGATTGTGGTATCCATACAATGGTAAGTTTAATCTCAAAGTATATAGCGATGCAAATTGGACAGGTAATATGGATGACTGGAAGAGCACAACTGGTGGAGCGATCTTTCTTGGTAGAAAATTAGTCTCATGGATGAGTAAGAAGCAGAGTTGTATGTCCCAGTCTACAGGTGAAGTGGAGTATGTGGCAGAATTTATGAACTGTACTCCAACAATCTAGATGAATTGGATGGTTTCAAAGTACCTATATCTGAACCGGTGAGTATATTTTGTGACAACACAAGTGCAATAAATATTTCCAAGAATCTGATATTGCATTCTAGGACAAAGCAAATTGAGATCAAGTATCATTTCTTGAGAGAGAAGGTTCAAAACAAAGAGGTTGTATTAGAACAAGTTTCTAGTAAGGAGTAGCTAGCAGACATATTCAGAAAGCCCTTACCGAAGACTACATTTACCTATTTGAGAGTCGAATTAGGGGTTCTGCCCCATCATGAAGTAAATTAAAAATGTGTGCTCCACATCAGTCAGGTACTACAATATCAAATCTTTCAGGATTGATGTGTTTAAGGATGCTACTCCATAGGGGGAGCAACATAGTGGAGCTTGGAAGCTTGTGCCTCCACTTTGTAATTATTGTCAAAGGGGGAGAAGATATCTGATGATGTATGGGTGAGAAGATATCTGATGATGAAGATATATGTTATAGTTGCACTGGTCTATGTTTTTTATAGTTGCAATGCTACACTGATTATTGCCATCAATGCCAAAGGGGGAGATTATTGGCATATGATGAACCGATATGATGATAATATATGTTTTCATTGATGTCAATAAGTGCAGGTGAATCAGTATGAAGATTGGAATAAGTTGTTATTGATGTTCAAGTAGGAGAAGAAAAATGAAGAGATGAAGTGGATCAATGTCAGGGTTTCACTAAGTGTGACTATCGATTGGTAGTCTTAGCTCTAGGGTTTCTGGTTTGGCAATCTAGCTTGTGTGATGCAACTAGTGACATTCTGTGATGAGTTAGCTAAGAGATAAGGATGAGATCAAGATGCCATGCCATTTTTGTGCACGTGAAGGATTTCCTTGAGGATCTTGCATGTGAAGATCGATTGCATTAAATGTCTACCTCGGGAATGAACATTCTTCTTAGCGGTATGTGAAGAGAGCATGATGGGTTACTGATTTCCATATGCGGTGAAGAATGGATGATGCAAAATGACTTGTGATATGTTTGAGATTGTTTTATTCTATGCAAAGTGTTTGAATGCTCAGGATTGGACCGCTTGTAATTGTAAACCTAAAATGTTTAGGGTTTAGGGTTTATGCTATTGACCTAATTATTGTCTATAAGGTCGATAAGTTCTGATATTGTAAGTGTTGGCAAATGTTGTATTTTGTATTTGAGTGATGAGATACTTGCCAGACCAGTGAGTTGAAAGTTGCAGAGTATGATTGCAGAGTAGAGGAGCTGGAAAGGATTTGCCTTAGCATGTAGTGTTTTTATCAGATCAGAGATTTACCTGTTGTCTTCTAACCATTTCAACAATAGGAAAATCCCTTTGCTGGGTAGCTTTAACAGGCTTATTGCAAATCCTCTAGCAAGGTAACCTTTAACAGGTTATATAGCCATCCCTTAACCGGGTGATCTTTAACAAGATTGGTTCCTAACAGAACCTTATTGTAAAGTCTTTAACCGGACTAGGCTCCTAACAAAGCGAGCTTCAAAAGAGTTCAAATAAAATCTTGTGGGTATTCATCCCCGCCGTGGTTTTTCCCATTTGGATTTCCATGTGAAAAATTTGTGTGTCATGAGTTGTGTATTTTTCATGTGATGATTGAGCAGTCTTTGTTTAGGTGAATATGCATGCAAAGCTAATGGTTATGGTATTACTGATACAAAACATGCATGAGTATATTGGTGAAGTAGCTATCAAGTGTTGAATGCTATTTGAAGTATTCAGTTTTACTAGTTTAGCTGTCTGAAGTCTTACTGTGTTTAACCGGTATTGCCATGGTTAAGTTCAGTGATGAAGACATCCGGTTAGCATTGTTTTAACTTGATAAGTTGTGGAGAAGTTTTTGTCTATACTAGTTCACCCCCCCCCCTCTCAGTACCAGCTAGGGTATTTGTTGTTCATCATTATTCATCACCACATGCATAGAATTTTTGTTCTAATGAGAAAAAAGAAGGTTTTCCCAAAAGATCCTCTGAAATTAACTATTCTACCTATTTATAGCTATAACCCTCCTGTCTTTTCCATTTCCAAGAAATGGTTATCAAAGCTAATGGTCTTGATCATGACCGTTTCAAAACAAAATTCCTAAAGAGAAACATCAAAATATAAATCTCCTCACAAAAGATAAGGTTACAAGACCTTCAAGATCCATCGTCAGGTATTGAGTTCAGCTTTGTAATCCGTCTGTCGATCTCATCTGCCTTTTCTTCTTCTTCGACCAGCATTAGCAAGATATGTTCAAATTCTTCCCAATAAAGAGTAGTAGCTCAGAAAAATTCAGACATTCTCAGAAGAATGTGCCATTGCACTGGGTTGGTATCGTGTTGCAATACGAGACCTCTTTCATCTAGGAGTACCATTTTGCCAAAGTTAATTATTTAGGTTTCTTCCTACCGCTAGCTCGTTCTTCAAGCATTGTTCATGAGTTTTGGTTTGTTCTAAAATATTATCTAGTATAGTAGTGGCCCTCCTATATTCACTAAAATTATTTTGTGCTTTCCATGTAAAAGACCGTAGCTGGCAAACTATATCCTCTTTCTCTTTCTCTGGCCAATTCAAATCTGGGTTATAAAATGACAGTTCACTATCATGAGGCAAGACCATCCTGATAAATACAAAAATAATAATAATTCTCTCTTTTAACTATCTTTAATGCTTTGTGCAATAATGACACCATCAAATGAAGTAACACATGCTGTCACCCTTCTTTGTATTCAGATTGCTTAATGATCATTAATGACGGTACTTCATAAATCTTGCCTTAATTTTTTCCCTGAAAATAATGCATGTTGTGGAAATCAATGAGGAGGAGGAAGGAACAATAGGAGCCATTAGACCTATCAATTTGATAGTCCATTTAATTCCTTCAGTGCCCAAGCAAAACCTATCTATACAATCACTCGTGCTGCCAGCCCCAAGTACCACAACCATTTGAAACTATTCCACTAAATGTCCTTACTTAGAACCAATAGTGCTTTTTAAATTTTTGAGAGAGTTGGACATTAGTCACAAACACCAATAGTATCAGAGAGTCGGGAGGCCATTCAACTTCACAACCATCGAACTCCATTAGAAAGTGACAACAAGTTTGACTTCCCGAAGGTGCCAACATTATGCAAGCTTCTCCAATTTGGTCGGACAATCGAGCAGTTCTAAAAGCTAAGAACTCTGCAATAAAAGTTAAGGAATTCAGAAAGGCCAAAATAAGAGATAAAAAGAAAAGCAAAGGGGAGCAGATTTTCAAAGTTTAAAATTTTTATAGGTTACACACCTTTAACATCAATCACAACATATTTCTAAAAAAATTCTCCTATGGCCAAGATTGATTATGTATGTCTTCTAATTTCATTTGCAACTTCATAGGGATGGTTAGTTTACCAAATAGATATGATGAGTTCCTTCTTGCATGGCATTCTTCACGAGGAAATCTAAATCATGGTCTGAGGAGGAGGAAGAAAAAATTGGAGTCGTTATTCCTATCAATTTGATAGTCCATTTAATTCCCTCGACGCCCAAGCAAAACCTATCTATACAATCACTCGTGCTACCAACCCAAAGTACCACAATTATTTGAAACTATTCCACCAAATTTCCTTACTTAGAACCAATTGTTTTTTTAAATTTTTGAGAGAGTTGGACATTAGTTACAAACACCAATGGTATCAGAGAGTCGGTAGGCCATGCTACTTCACAACCATTGAACTCCTTTCGAAAGTGACCACAAGTTCGACTTCCCGAAGGTGCCAACATTATGCAAGCTTCTCCAACTTGGTCAGAAAATTAGGTGGTTCTAAAATCTAAGAACTCCGTGACAAAAGTTAAGGAATTCAGAAAGGTTGCAATAAGAGATAAACAAAAAAGAAAAGGGGAGTGACTTTTCAAAGTTTAAAGTTTTTATAGGTAACACACCTTTAACAAACCTTTAACATCAATCACAACATATTTTTAAAAAATTTCTCCTATGGCCAAGATTGATTATGTTTGTCTTCTAATTTCATTTGCAACTTCATACGGATGGTTAGTTTATCAAATGGATATGACGAGTGCCTTATTGCATGGCGTTCTTCACGAGGAAATCAAAATCATGAAGCCATAGGGTTTTATGAAAGAATCTTCACTTTTTTGAAACCTTCATCATTCATTATATGATCTCAAATAAACCCCTAGGGATTGGTATGAGAAGATGAATACTTTTCTTCTATACTTTGATTTCACATGTCGTCATTCTAATCCCATCATTTACACCAATAGGTAGGAAGGTGATATTTTGTTATTTGTGCTATATGCAAATGATTTTACTATTATAGGAAATTATACTTGCACGATCCAGAGCATTTAGTGAGCATTGATGGATCTATTTAGCATGACATATCTTAGCCTTCTACATTATTTTATTGTTCTACAAGGTATTAAGTCATCAGATAATATATAACTGACTTAGGGCTTCTTTAAGATAATTTTAAATCCTTAATTATATATTAGGTTTCTCTTTCTTTTCTATAAAGAAAGACTATGATTTATGCATTTATTTTGTACTCTTTTCTTTTAAGGAATATAGCAAATATTTTCTTGTTTCTGTTGTTTGTGGTTGGTGTTTTGTTTGTTGTTTGATCTTGTAGTTGCTTGTGGTGAAAACTTCAATAAGCCATCACTTATTACACGTGATAATTTATTGATAATTATGTAGCATGAACGGTTTGATTATTTCAGTTATAGGTACCATTAATATTTAATAACATAGGATTTGATGGGTGTTCATCCTAGGATTTCACGCACAAAGGGAGTTTCTTGAGGTTGTCTTCTTAGAAAACAAATCAACTGATATCCCTTTCCTAATAGTATGGTCACTCATGATAGGGCAACTTAAGAGTTTGTCCATACTGACTTGGTTTTAGAGGCCAAGTATGTTCTCACCTATATTTTCCTCATGATTCACATGAGTGTACTTTATTAAGTACAAGAATGTGGTTCTCATCACTTTGAAGACCTTCAATTTTTTTTGGAGAAGCATACTTGAGTATTTCTCTTTCATAGATATCGGTGGATAATGAAGGGAGGTATTTGAAATAAATATTTTAATATTTTTTCAATATGGTATTTAACAATAATACAATTAATTACGTCTGCCAATAGAATGGTGTCAAAGAAGAACATAAATTTATAATCTAGTCTAGATCCATGGATCTAACATTTTGGAATAAAGAAAATAATTGTGTCATTTACATTTAGAATTGTACGTTTCACAAGGTAATGTAAAATATGACTCATGAAGAGTCTCGGTCCCATGTGAAGCATGCTGTTCCCAAATTCATTCTTGATGGTCAAATAAGGAAATAGAGAAAACAAGAAAACTTCTGATTTTTTTGAGTATTGTAAGGATGAGAAGGCATACAAGTTGTTGGAATATATTTTACTTTAAATGTCCACTTGTGGCAGGATTTATAGTTTGATGAGTTCTTTATTCAATTGGATAATCTATCCTTTACTTCTTCATCATTACCTACTCAGCCTTCTTAATCAATTAAAGGTTTTTTTATTCTTGAGGGTGACTGAGATAATGGTCTTAATCTGTATCCTCTAGTACACAATCCTTGCCTCATAGTTCCAACACCACTCTTGAGGATGCTGCACATCTTATTAGTGATGCCACATATTATTTCCACCCTTACTCCCATACTTCAAGCATCATTATTTTGATTCATCCACTTTGAGATGATTTTCACATATGTATTGTTGAGTTGGACAATTCCACGACTAAGGAGTATTCCTCCTTAATTAAGACTCATATACGATACTTTATTTCTCTTCCCAAGGGAAGGAAGTTGGGATGCTACAAGTTTGTGTAGTACACAAAATATATAATAGACTTTTCTTATGATAAGTACAAGGCATTCTTGCTACCATGGGGTTTCCTCAAGTGGATATTGGCTATTTTGAAATCTTTCCTATCACCAAGATGGATTCTATTCATCTCAAACTTTATTAGAAAAATGGATCTTTGTGAAATAGAGGATCATATTTGAATATTTTTTAGATAATAAAAAACTTAGCATTAGGTAGAAATAAGACATTGTCTATGTGCTAGCTCCAAATAGACTTCATATTCAACCAAATTGAATTATATATTAGTTTCTAACCATGTTGCTAAGAGAAAGTGGCCTTTCATAATGTGTTTTCATTAATCCTACCTCCTTCGAGGTGGGCGAGTTTACCTAAATTGTGATGAAATAGAAAATGCTAACATGGAATACTTTTAAATGAGGGTTATTTTCCTCTTGAACGTGTATGTAATTTTTAAGAATGAAGAATCTATATATTATATTTTAACTCATTATCTTATTACAATCAACTCTTGATCATGATTGTGTATGATACTAAATTGATTAAAAATTCCCTATAGATAAGCTTAGTGAAATTATATTAGAGCAAGCTAGTTCTAAACACCTTGTAGCTTCATTTTCTTTCTTATGGATTATGGCTTCCTATTTACTTATTTGGCACATTCGAAAGGAGAGAAATTATAAAAATATTTAAAATAATCCTATTCCTTTGATGATATCACACATGCAATTAAATTTGACAATCTATAAAGCATTAGTGGTAAGAATGAAGGGTTTCCCTCATTAAAAAAAAGTTATTCTTATGGGAAATAATTTTAAATTGGAAATATATATAAATTCTCCATCCTATTCATGTCATGATCGAAGTTCAATCTTACCTTCAATTATAAAGAAATACGGGATGAATTTTCTCCTAATTTAAAATAACATTAATGTCCTCATCTCATTTATATGATGGTTAGGGTGCAACCTTCTCGTTGAATATAGAAGGGAACTAGATGAATTCCACCTACTTTAGAATATTGAAAATAAATTATGTTTAGAACTTTCATATAAGCTCGTTGCCCTCTAGAGCAATATGGGTGATTAAGGACTCTAACTCTTTCATGCATATTTCAAAGAAGAAAGGAGGAAAAAGATGTTGGTGTCAAAGGGGTATTGTACCTAGTGATGTACCTAACAAGTTTGCTTCCTAGGTTTTACTCATACATGTTACTTAAGTTTACTTAAGTATCACATATAAAAATGCCCACTTTTAGAGAATAATTATCAGTTTTTCAATTTAAGTGGATGATAATTTATACATTTATGTCTCAAGTCATAAGATTAAAACACATCATAATCTTATCACTTGTAAGTTCACCTCGGCCTATATAACTAAGGGGTCATTTTTCAATCCCATATAAAGATATTAGTCTAGTATATTGTATCATTTGTATCCTTGATATAGAATATCAGTATTATTTAATTGCAAAGCTCTCTTGTGCTTTTATGGAGTATCTAGATCTTGGGTAGCTATAATCTTTAACCAGTCTTGAATGGTAAAAACATTCTATACCAACTCTAACACAAAACATTTGATCAAAATTTACAACAAGAAAACATACCTTATCTCTTAACATAAAAGTAGGAGACATATTCAAACTAACCATTAAGATTAATAACAAATTATTGGTAGGTTGAACAATGATTCTAGTTGATTACTTTCCCATAATTAATAGACATAATTTTTTTTTATCCTAATATTTTATCCAAGTTTCTCAAACATATCCTACTCTTTTCACTCAAGCGAGAATGGTAAAGAAGATAGGTCTGATATTTGTTTTATTGTTTCTTTTAATATTCATAGTGAGAATATCTGATACAATTGGTCAGTTTGATTGTCTATGGTTTTCTTCTGTGTCTAGATTCTGATGATTGTAAGATATATTCAAGTGTTCATGTCTGTTGTATCTGATTTAAACCAGATATTATAAGATTAATTTGTTTAAATACTTAATTGAAATCATATTAATGAACGGGTTTTATTGAAAAAATTATTCAGAGCTGATCTCTGAACATAATGATAAAATAATCAAAGAGAAAGATGAAGACCATGACAAAGACTGCCAACAAGCTGTAAATTAATCGAAGAGACAGAAAGCATATAAATGGCTGCAAGCTATGAAAAGCAAGCTATTTCATATGTCAATTTTGCAAATGAAACCCTAAAAACATAAAAAGGTATGTGAGAAACCTGGTTCAGAATATATACAAGCACGCTTATTCGCCATGACTGACCATAACAATATTGAGATTGGCCTTTTTGTTGCCTTTGGACCTTTATATATACATGTTGCACTTAAATTAATTTAATTATGCAACTAGACAATGATAAATGCTGTAGTTATATAGATTTACTATAACCAAAAGATATTAGATCACTTAATGTTTTAATGAATAAATGTCAAGTTTATTTATCATCAGGATTTATAATAATTGATGAATAAAATTGTCTAATTATAAAAGTTTTCTAATTTTTAAATTGAATTTAATTGTTTATCTTAAATACGTTTATTTGAAAGGAGGAAAGCTATCAATTTGTAATTAAAGAGTTTTTAATTTTTTAATTTTTTATATTTATTTTTCTTGAAAAGATTTATACGATTTTATTGGAGAACACTAAGAAACAAGACAACAAGAAATAAGTAAAAATAATTACAATAAGATAAATAAAAAATGGAAGAAACAACACTTTTATGACAATCAACTATCATCAATCTTAGTCTTCTAACTTGAAAAGTCATTTTTAATAAGATACATTATCTAATTTATTTGAACCTTGGTGGACACACCAACAATGCCGCAACTTAATCAACACACTATGAAAAGAATCCTAAATTTTTCAAGGCACTTATGTACATTAACAATCTACAATTTAAAAAAAATAAATATTAGTATTTATACCCTACTTTTTAATATTTTATTTTGTAGCTATTAATTTATTTTATTTCTTTAATTTTTAAAAAATAAATACTAATCTTGAATAATTTTATTTCACAAGTACAACATTGAATGCTTTAATAGCTAAGATTATTTATTATATATGAATTAAATTCAATTTAGTTTTAAAATATAATATAAGTAATATCGAATTCTTAATTTTAATAAAAAAGCTAAAAAATTGGACCCCCTGACATCAGTTGGCTGAAGCTAAATTTTGATGGGTCTTCTTGTGGCAATCCAGGTTGGGCGGGGGGGGGGGGGTCGGTGTTGGAGTAATCAAAGACTCACATGGAAGCCTCATCCTTTCTTGTGTGGAAAATTTTGGAATCCAAATCTCCAGCGTGGTTGAAGTGAAAACGATCTATCATGGGTTAATTGTGGCAAGGGATAAGAGGCTTAGATGCACCATTGTTGAAGGAGATTTTCGCAATATAATCATGATTCTTAAAGGAGTGGCTAGATTAGATTGGAAGTCTAATTTTCTCATTGCCAAGTGTCGTGCTCTCCTTCCTACCCTTGGTGACATCAGCTTCTGCCACATGCAGCAGGAGGACAACTATCTGGCAAACAATCTAGCTGGGTTAGGGATGTATGTTAATAATTTTGAAATCTAGGTTCACTTGCACAAAATCTTGATTGAGGCTCATGCCATGATTTTGAATTACTTGTCTATTAATGATGTATAATCCCATTTTTTCCTTTTCAGTACTTTCCCTTCTCACATTTTCCTTTCCTTGTTGGTTAGGGTGGTGGTATTCAGATTTTGTTGGTACCACCTACCACTATATCCATCTGACTTGTTTATTTCTCAATCTAGCTTCATCTTCTATGGATATGGGTAGTGATTTGAACCAGATTGAACAAGACAAATTCTTAGAATTCAAGAATAATGGGGAGCTTTGGAGTAAGGTGATTCAAGGCAATTTAGATACTTATGTGGAGGGGATGACTGACCACAACCCTAAGCTCTCAACCACATTTTTTTAGGCCTGGGATAATAGTGCTGCAAAGATTGGAAGTGTTTCCTTTGTGGTTTTTGCAGAGACCATTGTGAAGGTGACTAGGCTGGTCCTTGATGGTCTTTCCTTCCCCAAAAATCCCAAAGGGAATTATAAAGAGGAATTTGATCATTTCTTTGAACCTAGGAAAGGGATTTCCATGTTTAAAATGGTTACAATAGAGAAGAAATTCCTTGAATCTGGAAGGGGGAAGCCCTATTATTCATGAAGTACTTCACCTTGGACAAAAGGAAAAGGAGGTTCTATCTATAGATTTTTCCCATGTTAAATCATCTTTGCAATGGGGTAAGATTGAATTTTCCCTTTTGGGATATTTCCTCTTCCCCTAAGTCTATTTATAAAGTCATTGTTAAGGGTAAACCCCCTCTCCATCATGACCTCATTCTATTGAGATCGGGTTCACTTATGACCCCAGTTTATATGTTAATCTTATTGTTACCACTTCAAATTTTGGAGAAGTGTCACATTCATATTTTAAAACACCCACTAGGAAAAACCTTGTGAGAATGGCCAAATTTAAGGCCCTTTCCACCACTAAAAACTTTAAAAGGACCAAGATGTGAATACCCAACCTGAGAAATAAAAAAATGTGGAGATTGTTGATGGTTCTAGTTCCAAGTCTCTCTCCTTAGACGAGTTAGACTATTCTGATACCATGGGGTCAGATTGTTCTTTTGCTAAAACTAGTGCTAACCCTATCCCTTCTCTCATAAACCCTCGCCCCTCTGCTAATACCAAACCCTTGAGCTCTATCTTGGTTCTTACTAGAATTGTAAAGGACCTACAAGAGGACATGCAAAGATAGGATGACCGATTAAAATGGCTCTTTGCATAGATGAACATGGCCATCAAAAATATCAATCGGCTAGAGGCAGCAATTGAGGCAGAAGCCAAGGCTAACACTTGAGTGGATGATTTGGATGAGGTCATACATATTTATATTTGAGTCTATATCTATCTACAATAGTTTTTATGAGGGTATACCTTTGTTTCAAGTGATGTCTACTTTGAAAATATCATGTTTATAATTAATATTTATATTTTGATGGAGACACCCCAGGACTAGGGCACCTAACTCTCTTATTTAGCATTTTCAGGCTTAGATTGCATTTCATATATAAATAATTAAATCCAATCATCAAAAATAAAAAGGGAAATAAATAATCAAAATTCTAGCTCTCCTAGAGGACTAAAATTGGGCCTAATTTATCATTCCTTAATGAATGTTGGAAATGGTGAATGGATAAGTCTCTAGTTTGTATTGCAGGCTTATATATCATTCCTAATTTATTATTCCTTAATGAATATTGGAAATGGTGAATGGATAAGTCTCTAGTTTTCATTGTAGGATTAGATCCCATTTATGAACATGTTATTAATACATATAATGGTTCTATTAACTTTCTTTATATATTCTATAATTTTTATTCTTAGGATTAGAAGATAGTTAATTTTTACTCTCCATGGTGTGGCTATTAGATAACTATAGGGTCTTGAGAAATTTAAACCTTAGGAAAAGTTTATTATGAGGCCAATTTGTACATATTTGGTAGGTTTGAGTCTTCATTAAGACCATTTCCTATTGCACATGCCCATTCATTGAGAATTCCTTAGCATGAATGGTTTGGTTATTTTACTAATATGTACCATTAGTTATTGAGCACATACGATTTGATGGTTGTCCTTCTTAGGATTTCAAGCATAAAGAGAGTTTGTTAAGGTTGTGTTATTGATAAGGATTATCAACATCCCTTTCCTAAAGGCAAGGTCACTCATGCTAGGGTACCTTTGGATTTGGCCAATGGTGACTTAATGTCCTTTTTGACTTTATTTTAGAGGCCAAGCATGTTCTCACCTTTATTAATGATTTATCATAGTTCACATGTGTGTAATTTATTAGGTATAAGAATTAGTTTCTAACCCCTTTCAAGACCTTCAACGAATTTGTGGAGGAGCATACAAGGATTTCTCTTTGATATATATATATATATATATATATATATATATATATATATATATATATATATATATATATATATATATATATATATATATATATATATATATATATAGATAATGAGGGGAAGCATGTGAAAGTTAGATATTTAAATACTTTTATAGTGAACATGGTATTCGACAAAAACACACAAATACTTACACTCCTCCATAGAATGGTGGTAAAAAGGAAGAACATAACCTTATGAGAGATTACTAATTCTATGATATAGTCTAGGTCTATGACTCTAACATTTTGGGATAAAGAAAATAATTGTGTCAACTACATTTATAATTATATGTTTCACAAGGAAATATTGAATTGACTCGTAATGAGGCTTAGTACCATAACAATCATGATGTTTCCTTCTTCAAAGTATTTGGTAGTGAGGTTTAGAAACTCATTCGATATGACCATATACGAAAATAGAGAAAACAAGACAAAATTTGATTTTTTGGGGTATTTTTGAGGATGTAAAGGTTTAATTTGTTTCATCCTTTTACCCAAGATATCAAATTTTAGAAAGTTGTCTGATTTGAGGAGTTATTTAGACAATTAGTTAATCTATCCTTTACTTTTCATCACCACCTACTCCACCTTCTTAATCACTGAAATATATTTTTCTTCCTAAGGGTGATTGTGATGATGGTCCTAATCCACATCCTCTAGTGCACAATCTTTGCCTGATAGTTCTAAGACTACTCTTGAGGAGTTTGCACCTTTTAGTAGTAGTCCCAATAATTATTTTCATTATTTTTCACATACTTTAAGCATCATTCATTTGATTCATACACTTGGAGATGATTCTCATATATCTTAAGATTCTATAGGTATTCTTGAGTGGGACATTGTTATGGTTAAGGAGTGCCCCCCCTAATGAGGACTCATATATGGGATCTTGTTCCTCTCCCCAAGGGAAGAAAGTTGTCTTAGTGCAAGGATGTGTATTACACAAAATATAAAATAGATTGTTCTTATGATAAGGACAAGAAATTTCTTGTTGCTAAGTGGTTTCCTCAAGTTGAGGGTATTAGCTATTTTTAGACCTTTACTCTTATCACAAAGATGGACTCCATTCATCTTGCACTTTCTTAAGAAAATGAACCTTCTTGAAATAAAGGTTCATCTTTAAATCTTTTCTAAATAAAAAATAAAATAATATTAGGTAGGAAAGAGATGTGATATATAGGGTAAGAGCCAAATTAATTTACTATTCAATGAAATTGAACTATATAGTGATTTCTAGCCATTTTGCTAAGAGAAAGTGACCTTTCATAATGTGTTTGCATAGATCTTTTTTCCTTAAGGTGAGGGAGTTTATGAAATTGAAAAAAAATGTTATTAAGTAATACTTTTAAATGATTGGATTGTTTTTCCTTGAAGTTATATCTAATTTTTAAGAATGAAGAATTTATATATTATATTCTAACTCATTACCATATTACAATCAAATCTTGATCATTATTGTACATTGTACTAAATTGATCAAATTCTCTACATATAGTTGGCTAGTTCTAGTGCAATTATTTTAGAGTTGGCTAGTTCTAAACACTTAGCTACATTTTCACTTATGGATTGTGACTTCCTATTTACTTATTTGGCACATTTGAAAGCAGAGGAGTTATAATATTTTTCAAGACTAATACTATTCCTTTGTTGGTATCACCATGAAATTGTAGTTGACACTCTCTAAAGCAATAATGGTAAGAATGAAAGGCTGCCCTCATTAAAATAATTTCTAGACTGTTTTCCTTTTAACCAATTTTCGTCCTCATGATAGCTTGGCTAATATGATAGTGGATTTTTCTATTACAGTTTATTGCACGTATGAAGGAATAGGAGACATGGCAAGAGGGGAATAAATTAAGTTAGTTGTGTGAAAAAATTAAAAAATGACAACAAATGTCAGTTGTGTGATATTAAAAGTATGTTGTGGAAGCGTAAGAGCTGTTCTCTGAACATAATCATAAATTAATCACAGAGAAAGATGAAGACCATGGCAAAGACTGCTAACAAATTGTAAAGCAAGAGACAGAAAGCATATAAATGGCTGCAAGCTATTTCATATGTCAGTTTGGCAAATGAAACCCTAAAAGCACAAAAAGAAAAAAATAATAATAAATTGGGTAAGGGAAAAACCAATAAATATATCTTTAAAATAAGTTACTTCAATTACAATTAATTAAAAAACTAAATCATATAATTTTTTAAGGAATAAATGTATTTATATTAATTGATGGGAATCTATAATAATATGAAATAAATCATCTTATTATAAATGTTATTTAATTTTTAAGTTGAATTCAATTGTTTATCTTGAATACATTTATTAAAAAGTTTGGAAATATATCAATTTAGAGTTAAGAAGTTTTTTACTTTATTTTAGAATTATTTTTTATATTTATTTTTCATGAAAAGATTAATATTAGTTCATTGAAATATTTAAAATTTAATTACATAAAAATGATAGAATAATATCATACATCATGTAATGGTGAAAATATTAAGGTTTCACTCAATGATGTAGTAGAACCAATAATATGTTGCTTAGAGACCACCATATTAAAAAGGGGAGAACCCACTTGATCTAGCTTCAAATCAACAAGGATAGCATCAAGAATTTCTATTGGATTCACTAGATTAATGATTGATACCCTCTTGTAAGTTTTGAATTGTGAAAATGCTGAAATTAGCATAAATGTGCTGAAATTGAAGTAAAAATACATAAACAGTGAGCTATAATCATTGGATCAAGCCACAAGCTTGGATCTGAGTAATATGTGAGTGCTTGGATCTGTTCCCAGACGGTTGTCTTGATTATTCAGGACCAGAATGTTTGTCGCTCTAGTCCTTCAAACTTTTTGCTGTCCAAAGGGGAACATGTTCATCTCTGTGAATAAAACTAATCCCGAAAATTGCATCTCTGTACGTGTTCATACACATAGTAGAGAAGGGAAAATGGTTGGGATTAGGGGTTTTCCTTAAGTCAAACCCTGATTTTGGAATCAACCATGAAATAAAAATGAAATGTAATTGAATTTCTATAATGAAAATGTTTTCCTTTTGACAGAAATGCTAAATAATGTCTGAAACACTAATGATATACCTTTTTATAAAGTTTTGTTTTTGATTAGGGAAAAAGTGGGTTTTACAGGGACCTTAAACCACAAAGTTACAAACTAAAATAAAATAAGTAGACTAAGTTTAGCAACACAGGAAAGTTGTCGAGCAAACAAAAAGATAGCAAGATAAACAAAAATACAACAAAAACTAAATCCAAAAAAACATTAACCCAAAGACTTTAAAGTCTCATCTATCTCATTTTCCTGAGTGTTCATCTCTTGGGCCGCCTTTTTCAGGTCCTATAACTCCTGATTAGAGGACTCTGCCTTTTGCTTCAGGTTGGCTCTGGTTCTCTTGGAGGGACATGACTCCTCTTTCTGGCCTTTTTCTCTATCAGCATCGAGGTCCATAATCAGAGAACCCTGTTGGGACTTATCTAACTTCTCCACAAGAGTGTTCATAGTGGTTGTAGAGTTTTTAACAATCTTGTGGCTTTGTTTCATAATTGCATTCAAAGTTTCCCTGATTTTCGTAACTTCCCCTTCCAATTGCATGGTTTTATTCTCATTTCTCTTTTCATCTTTCACAAAAGTTTGAGAGTTCTTTGTAGATAGTCTACCATGGAAAACTTCTCTTCCTCAGTCCAAACTGCCCCTTCTACATTCTGAGGCTTCCCTTTTTAAACTACCTCATTAGGTTTTCTTGCAAGTAACCTGTTCTTAAGGTTAATGTATTTGATTTCATAAAAGACCCATTAAAAAACCCTAAAGAGGTCCCTGACACCATTTCTGGCTATAGCCAAAACATCATCTAGAGATTCCCTATCCTACTTGAAATCATGGTCATATGGTTTAAGGTCTTTGGGAAATCTCGGTCTGTTCTCCCTATGAATGGTTGGGTGGGAAGAATGGGAACCTTCAGGAGAGCTATAGGTATCAAGGGAATCACCTGACGAGTCCATTGGAGTAAGATACTAACTTATGCTTGGGAAGGGCCTTTCCTTTCTTTTTTGCTTTGGATTGGGTTTTCACAAAGAGCTCTTGTTTGCCCAAAGGCCTGCTCGAAGGGAGTTTTTTAAGGACCTTTTTAGGAGGAGGGGGGTAATTTATTCTTCCCAGTCAGAATCTCAATCATAATTAACCTTAGACACAATAGTTTCCGTATCATGCCCATCCAAATCTGGGGGTGAAATAGCATTAGATGGGGTAGACAAACTAGCAAGTGCTCATGAATGAGCTGAATAAGACCAACATGCAAAATAAGGAAATTCTTGGGACTTTTACAGTGTTCCAGGATACAATGTTTTAGAGAACACAATAGATAGTAGGAGAAAGAAACCCTAACCTTGTACCTGAAGTGGTTAAGAAGATCGAAATGGTAGCCATAGACTCTAGTGAATATGCCATCCACAATAATTTACTCGATCACCACTCTTAGCACCTATCTCTAGAGCTTCTTGATGGTGTTGGCTTCAAAGTAGCTATTTAAAACCTTAACCAAATATTCTCTTTCCCCTTCTTTCTTTGGAGATTTACTAACTGCTTCATCGAAGATCTTCCTATCACGAAAGAACTTTAATCCTTCTGTAGAAAGGTCGATGACTTCCCCAATAAGAGCCTCATTGATTATCACTTTTCTTCGAGAGAGAATGAAACCTTCCTCCTTCCAATTTTTGAAAAAATATTTCATAATGTCAGGGTTAGCACCGTGAATTTTTTCCAAGAAAGGTTTCAGCCCACCTTTAACAATTTGATTCCAAATGTTTTGGTTCTTTTGGTGCTTTTCGCAGCTTTTAGGCTCCACCCTCTTCCTGTTACCCCCCATTTTTTTTGCATACTTCTCTAATCATAATAACAAGGTAGATAAACATGGCCACAAATACCTAGGCACCCACAAAATGTGCCACTTAACATGGTTGAAAGAGGTAATAATGGAACCATCATTGTAGTGAATGAAGTAGTACCCTCCTCTGGTCCGCTTAATCTTTTTTTGAAATGACAACTTTTTGATGCCTAACATCATATCCAATTAAGTCTTTAACCCCCACTTTTAGATCATTAAAGGAGTGCCACATTCGCTGACCAGTCAGTTTGACTCCTTTGCTGGCAAAATAATCGGCCATCGCGTTTGCTTCCCTTAACGCATGTGAGATTTTCACATTTTCAACTGGCCTTGTCAATCCATCTTTTGATAATCCACAAGGGGGGGAAATACCTAGAAGGCATTCAATAATGTTCTTAGAGTCCCCCTCTATCCATATACTTTTAATGTTCAATTTGCAAGCAAGATCAATGACTTGAAATGCTTCTATGGCTTTGGCTAAGTGATTGGACTGAGAGCCCAAGGGAAGTGCCACCGCTGAAACAAAGTTGCCATAGTGATCTCTTAACACTCCCCCACTCTCATTAGACCCAAGATTATCCTTGGATGCACCATCAAAATGATCTTTAATCCATCCCCTAGGGGGATGGACCCAACTAACACCTTCAAGATCCTTTTCCCCTTCCCTTGCAGCCTTAGATATGTCCCCTTTGATATGCCATTCTCTTGCCATCTTAAGATCATAAGAGGTACAAACAATTGTCTCCAATTTATTCTCATTATCAGGTATGTTGTTCACATTATCCACTAATAGTTGAATATTTTATCAAACACTATATACTTTGGTTCCTCCTTATTCCTAAATAATCTATTATTCTATTCTTTCCACACTACCTAGACAATATGTGGGAGAGAAAAAGACTACAATCTACGAATAGAGGGGTTTAAAGAGGGAGAATACCATTGGGAAAATAGCTCTTGGCACAATCCAGGGAAAACACAAGATAGATTACAAAGAGAAAGAACTCTTCCCCATATGGAAGTCACATAAGGACAGTGGAGAAAGAGATGATTAATCGATTCCTTTGCTTCTTTCCATAATTAACATCAGTTAGGGATTTGAAATCCCCGCTTAGAAAAATTATCAACTATTAGCACCTTATTTGGAATCAAAATCCAAAAGAAAATGTTGATCTTAGGATTAAGGTATTTAATCTAGGCTTTCGCCCAAATAGGGGAAGGGGCGGAAGAAAGGGATAGCATAGCGACACCCGAAGACATTGAGAAGCATCTTGATGGGCTAGGCCTTGAAAAAAAATATTCACCTTGCTAACTCATCCCAATTTTAATAGCTAACAGAGAAGATTGAATAGGAGAAAGATCCAGGCTGACTTGGCGGAGATCCACCCACCCTCCATTCCTCCAGTATTCCTTAACCTGATTGCCAAAAAGTGTTTTGTAGGTATCTATCTATCTAGGGAAGGTCTCGTATGACTTTAAGAGCTCCTTCATAACCCATCTATCTTCCCAAAACCTTAGTTGATTCTAGTCTATATTACACCAACTTGTCCCCATTTCAAGAATTTTCCTTTCTCTAACCATATAATTCCAGTGAGTTGACCCACATGGTAGATTAGTGGACTCAAGGAGGGAATTAAGAGAACCACAATTGGCCAGATATTTGCTTCTTAGGATGCTGTTCCATTCACTATTAGAAGGAAAGGTTCTCTAGATTTTCTTGGCTAGGAGGACCTTGTTTATAGTTTTAATTCTCCCGAGACCCAGTCCTCCATACTCTTTAGGTCTACATACCAATTCCCAACCAATAAGCGACATTCTTTTCCTTTCCTCCACTCCAGACCATAGAATTTTTTTTTGGATTTTTTCAATGGCATCCACAAACTTAGATGGAATTTTAAAGAGACTCAAAGCATAAATTGGGAGATCCTGGAGATTCCTTGTTTGTCTCCACAAGGAATTAAGGTTTCATTAAGTCTTCATAAACATATATTATTAATTTCAACTCTAATTCTTGAATCTTGACCTTACTTTTGCTCCAATGCTCAAAAGAAGACTAATTGCTTGTTCACTTGAGTGTAGATATCAATTTCTCTCTCTTGAGTGGATATGAATTTCAGTTGAATGAATGTATATCAAAATGAGAGCGGTAAACCTCCTTTTATACATGCTTGTCAAAAAACAACTTAATTTTTTGACATGAGCTGACACGAGATTAGAATTACCGCTCAAATTGAGTGACTATTGTGAGGCCCCAAAATGGGCCCTGATTGGGATGACCGAAGTGCTAGGAAGTTTGGTCCTTGAGGATCAATGCGCTAGCACCCTGGTCTTGACAAATCAAGTACACATGAAGTTGGGGAGAAAGGTGTGAATGATGAATATTTTGACTTGTTTGCATGGTGTCAGAAGAATCAAGGCTTCGATCAGGCCTCAAGACACGAACGCTAAGGTGAGGGCCCAAATGTGGACAAAATTGTAAGGGAGTATAATTTAGAACACTACACATCAAAATAAAATCATTAGAAATAATTCAAGAAATAAGACAAGTAAAAGTAATTACAATAGAGTAGATCAAAATCAAAATATCAACACTTTTATGAAAATGAAGTATCATCAACCTTAGTCTTCTCCTTGAAAAGCTAATTTTTATAAGATAAATCTTCAAGACACTTCTCAACATCAAAATCTATAATGTTTTACTAAATAAATTAAGTAATAATGGGTGCTTTTTTATTATTTTATTTTGTTTTTTATTAGGGAAAAAATGGGTTTTACAGGGACCTAAAACCACAGAGTTACAACCTAAAATAAAATAAACAGTCTAACTTCATCAGCACAGAAAACCTGTCAAACAAACAAAAAGACAACATATCGAACAAAAAGACAACATACCAAACAAAAAGACAACAAAACATAAAACAAGATAAACATTAACCTAAAGAATTTAAAGTCATCTCAAATATCTTTTTTTCCAGAGTGTTCATCTCTTGGGCTACCTTTTTCAGGTCTTGGAACTCCTGGTTGGAGGACTCTGCCTTTCTCTTTAGGTTGTTGTTGGTTCTCTTGGAGGGACAAGACTCCTCTTTCTAGCCTTTTTCTCTGTCAACATCGAGGCCCATGATAAGGGAACCCTACTGGGACTTCTCCAATTTATCCACCATCATATTCATAGTGGCCGCAAAATTGTTGACAAACTTATGGCTCTGTTTCATAATGGCATTCATAGTTTCCCTGATTTTGCCAACTTCCCCTTCAAGCTACATGGTTTTCTTCTCATTTTTTGTTTTCATCTTTTCCATAAGTTCTACAATTCTTTGCAGACACTCCATCATGAATAGATTCTCTTCCTCAGTCCAAACTACCCCTTCAGCCTTCCGAGTCTGGAATTTTTCAACCAACTCATCAAGTTTGCTAGAAATTGCCCCATTCTTTAGGTTAATGTCTTTGATTTCATGAAAGACCCATTTAAAAACCCTAAAAGGGTCCACTGCATCATTCCTAGAAATAGCCAAAATATCATTTGGAGATTCTCTATCCAGTTTAAAGTAATGGTCATCTAGTTTGAGGTCTTTGGGAAATCTTGGCTTGTTCTCTCTATCAATGGCAAGGTGAGAAGATTGAGATCTTTCAAAGGAGATAGAGGTATTAGAGGGGTCACTCGATGAGTCCTCAAAGTAAGATACTAGCTTATTCTTAGGAAGTGCCTTCATTTTATTTTTAGCTTTGGATTGGGTTTTTATAGAGAGCTCTTGTTTACCTGAAGGCCTTCTGAAAGGGGGATTTTTAGAGGCCTTTTTTTTTTGGGGGGGGGGAGAGTATTTTCCTCTTCCCACTCAGAATCCCCATCAGAATTACCCTCAGACACACTAGTTTCAGTGTCATACCCTTCTGAGTCCAGGGGCGAAATGGGGTTAGACAGGGTAGGCAAACTAGCAAAGTGCTCATGAATGAGCTGAAAAAGACCAACATCTAGAATAGGGAAATTCCTATAACTTTTACGGTGTTTTAGGATATAATGTTTGAGAGAAAACAACAGATAGTAGGGGAAATAAACCCTGACCTTGTACCGGAAGTGATTGAGGAGAATGAAATGGGAGCCGTAGACTCTGGTGAATCTACCATCCACGGTGATGTATTCCATCACCACTCTTAGTACCTCCCTCCAGAGCTTCTTTATAGTGTTGACCTCAAAATAGTTGTTCGAAACCTTAACCAACACTTCCCTTTCCTTCTCGGTTTTTGGAAATTTAACGACCACTTCATCAAAGATTTTCCTATCATGGAAGAATTTTATTCCTTCTATAGAAAGGCCAGTAACTTCCCCAATAAGACCCTCATTGATTATCACTTTTCTTCCAGAGAGAATGATACCTTCCTCCTTCCAATTTTTGACAAAATACTTCACAATGTCGGAGTTAGCACCGTGAAGTTTTTCCAGGAAAGGTTTCATCTCGCCTTTATCAATTTGTTTCCATACCTTCTAGTTCTTCTAGTGTTTTCCACAGCTTTTTGGCTCCACCATTTTCCTGCTACCCCCCATTTTTTTACAAAATTCTCTATTCACACTAGCAGAGCATTAAAACTTGGTAGCAATCCTACAACAATGCCTAGCCACCCACAAAACCCGCCACTTCACATGGTTTGAAGAAGTAATTATGCCACCATCATTGTAGTGAATGAAACAATACCATTCTCTGATGCACTTAATCATTTTTTGAAATGACAAATTTTCCATGCATGACATCATATCCAATTAAGGCTCTAACAACCACTTCTCATTCCTTGTAGGATTGCCACGTTCGTTGACCAGTGAGCTTGACTCCTTTGCTGGAAAAATAATCGGCGATCGCATTTGCTTCCCTAAATGCATGTGAGATCTTAACATTTTCAAAGTTCTTAAGGAGGGAGCTGGCTTCATCGATCCAAGTTTTGATGGTCCATGAGGGGGGAGAACTACCTAGAAGGCATTCAATTATGTTTTTAGAGTCCCTCTCTATCCACATACTTTTAATGTTGAATTTGCTAGCAAGATCAATGACTTGGAATGCTCCTATGGCTTCAGCTAAGTGATTGGACTGAGAATGCAAGGGGTCAACCACCACCAAAACAAAGTTACCATAGTGATCTTTGAACACCCCCCACTCCCAGCAGGCCCAAGGTTGCCCTTGTTAGTATTAATATATTCTAAACAATTTTAATGTCTTTAAATTTAAACAAGGGTTTTCATAGAGTGATATTGGATTTTTGTTGCCTCCCTTGTGAGTCTGGTGGTCTTGGGATCCTTTCTAGCCAGTGACAAGGTATGGCCTTTATGCCAAGTGGATTATTTGTGCCATTTCTAGCAATGAATCTTGAAATATTCTTCTCAAACATTGCATTCCTTCCATGTTTTCCTATTAACCAACCCCCTTAGAAGAGGATTGGTTTTCAAACCCTTCTACTTATGGAAGATGTTGGCCAAGAGTATTTGGCATGTTTGGGAAGTTATTTAGCCTTGTTTTTGGTGGGATGACTTTGCCTTTTGAGATGGTAGTTAATTTAACCAACATAACATCTAGTGGTATCCGCTTATTCAGATTAAGAGGATTCCTATCTGAGTTTTGATAATTATAAGATATATTTAACTTTTCATACATGTTGTATTTTATTTATACATCATATATTAAGATTTGATCATTTATTTAGATGCTTCATCTGAAATCATATTAATAAACAAATTTTATTAGGAAAACCAATATAATTTCAAAAGAATCATGCAAACAAATAAAAAATTATAATACTATATGTAGTCACACAAATCTGTCCAGCTTAATTAAATAAATATTCGCTATTTATTTGATTAAAAATCCACTAGCCATCAGTTAATTAAAATAATATTTAATTAATTCATCTCCAAACATTCTCCTATTAATTAAATAAATTATTCAATTTATTTTAATTAATTCATTAAATCAAATTCCAATCAATTAAATAAATAAAATCTATTTATTTAATTAAATCCCACTATTCCTCTTTTAAATAAATTAAATAAAAACATTTATTTAAATCATTATCCCCCCCCCCACTTGCATTTTCCTACAAATGCAACTTGCACACATTTATTGGAATAAATAAATTTTTATTTTAATAAAATCCTATTTTCCCTCACCCACCAAATCCAATTGCATTCCTAAATCCCCTTCTAGATTCTTCTAACCCCTTCCTAATTAGCCTAATCCATCCCCTAATTATTGTCACATTCCTAAGCAAAATGGAGTCACTTCTCAAAGACTTCAAAAGTCTTTGAAAAGCATTTAATGCTTTGTGTGTTCAACAAATTAACCTCCAAAGTCTTCCAAGACCACTAATGGCTCTTACATGGCACAATACTAAAATCTCAATCCTCCATAAGCATGCATAGTGCAAAAAAGCTGCTGAGAGCTACACTATTTTGGAACTTGGAGAGGAGAGGAACAAGGGAGAAGGAGCTAAGAGCATGCTAAGAGGCATTTGGAAATGCCTTATTATCTTTGTTTCATTTGTTAGATATATTAGCATGATTTTAGTATCTCTTTTGATATGTCTGTTTAGATTAGTATTTCTTCTAATACCCTGCCAGTTTTCATTCTTTTTCGAGAAATCGCTCAATTTTTCAAAAAATTTCAGCCCATCTGTCGAGGGGGCATACCACCCATTAAATTAACATTTTATGGGGCATTTTCTTCACACCAGTTTTTCTTTCTTTGAAACAACGCGATAAACCGCACCGTCTCAAAGAGGGGCAAATGTAGTCACACAAATCTATCTAGCTTAATTAAATAAATATTCGCTATTTATTTGATTAAAAATCCACTAGCCATCAGTTAATTAAATTAATATTTAATTAATTCATCTCCAAACATTCTCCTATTAATTAAATAAATTATTCAATTTATTTTAATTAATTCATTAAATCAAATTCCAATCAATTAAATAGATAAAATCTATTTATTTAATTAAATCCCCCTATTCCTCTTTTAAACAAATTAAATAAAAACATTTATTTAAATCATTATCCCCCCCCCACTTGCATTTTCCTACAAATGCAACTTGTACACATTTATTGGAATAAATGAATTTTTATTTTAATAAAATCATATTTTCCCTCACCCACCAAATCCAATTGTATTCCTAAATCCCCTTCTAGATTCTTCTAACCCTTTCCTAATTAGCCTAATCCATCCCCTAATTATTGTCACATTCTTAAGCAAAATGGAGTCACTTCTCAAAGACTTCAAAAGTCTTTGAAAAGCATTTAATGCTTTGTGTGTTCAACAAATTAACCCCCAAAGTCTTCCAAGACCACTAATGGCTCTTACATGACCATTTATGGCTCTTACATAACCATTTATGGTTATTTCAAACTTGTCTCCCCAAACATTTATTGTTTTGACCATATTTATCCTTTTTACATTTGCACAAGAGTTTATCCATTGGATAAAAAACTTTATTCTTTGAATAAAGTGTTTATTCATTCAACTAGCCTTGACTTTAACTCCCAAGGTCATATCAAGCATTTAATACTTATTCCCTCTCCTCTCAACCTATCTCACATTGACACTTGTCACCTGGGATTGGGTTGAAAGCCCTCACATGGATTTGAAATCATTCAATCCTGACACTTGTTGAGATTGCTTAATCTCAACCATCCATTGCTCCATTTTTTCTATAAATAGAGCCCATTTCTTCATAATCCAGATCCTAAAAACTTGTATGCATTTAACCTATAGGCATTTTAGAGAGCATTTACCATAGCAAACGAAAATCTTGTTATTTTGGTTAAGATCAATCATTTCAATAGCATCTAGTATTTTAGCTTTTCAGTTTACATTTGGAGCACAATACTAAAATCTCAATCCTCCATAAGTATCCATAGTGCAAAAAAGCTGCTGAGAGCTACACTATTTTGGAACTTGGAGAGGAGAGGAACAAGGGAGAAGGAGCTAAGAGCATGCTAAGAGGCATTTGGAGATGCCTTATTATCTTTGTTTCATTTTTTAGATATATTAGCATGATTTTAGTATCTCTTTTGATATGCCTATTTAGATTAGTTTTTGACTGACTAACACTAACAATTTTCTTGTGTCTTGTGTTATTTGTCATTTGCTAACCTTGTCCATTTAGCAGAGCATCACTATATAACTCTAATCATGCTTTTAAACTTCATGACCCTGAATGTTTCTAGACTGTTTTTGTTTTATCTTATTATTAGCTCTAAGGCTGAAGGTTAATAGATTAGCTACTGTTTTTGTTTTATTTTATTATTAGCTCTAAGGCTAAAGGTTAATAGATTAGTTTAGTTTATGACTTTTTTACAAATGTTTATGATAGCTTTAAGGCTGATTATTAGCTCTAAGGAGAAGGTTAATAGATTAGCTACTGTTATTTGGTTTAATAGCTGGAAGCTTCTTCATATTAGTAGAAATAGCTATAGAGTGAAGAAAGTTTTTAATTATTTTTTTAAGGGAGATCAGTTTATTGTTGTGTGCTGATGGTTGTATGATCTTGTAAGTTGGTCGTTGTTTCTTCAATTCAGAACGGCCTCCCTGCTAATCTAATAAAAAACATATTACTGAATAAAAGTTCTGTGAAAAAACTATAAATGAATCTCAAATATTTAAAATGACAGAAACTGTCAGTTGTGGGTTATTAAAAGTATGTTGTGGAAGTATAATAGCTGATCTCTGAACATAATGATAAATTAATTAAAGAGAAAGATGAAAACCATGGCAAAGACTACGCAAAAACTAAAAATTAATCAAAGAAACAAATGAAACCCTAAAAATATGCTATTCATATGTCAATTTGACAAATGAAACCCTAAAAGTAATGAAAAAAATCTATCAAAAATCTGGTTCAGAATATATACATTCACGCTTAATCACCATGACCGACTATAACAATCTTGAGATTGGCCTTTTTGTTCTGCTATCATTATTTTGTTACATAATTAAATTAATTTAATGATGCAACTAGAGAATGATAAATGCTGCAGTTATGTACGTTTACTATAATCAAAAGATTCCAGGGTTTTAAAACAAACAAAAGTAATAATAAATTTTGTAAGGAATAAAATAATAAATATTTCTTTAAAATAAGTCACTAAAATTAGATCATATAACTTTTTAATAAATAAATGTATCTATACTAATTGATGAGAATCTATAACAATCGATGAATTAAACCATCTAATTATAAATGTTATTTAATTTTTAAGTTGAATTCAATTGTTTATTTTAAATAGAGTTTTCTAAAAGTTTGGAAAGATACCAATTTGGAGTCAAAGGAATTTTTTACTTTATTTTAGAATTATTTTTATATTTATTTTTCATAAAAAGATTAATATTAGTTTATTGAAATGTTTACAAATTAATTACATAAAAATGATAGATAGAATTATATCATACATTAAAATCAAATTATTAGAAACAATTGGAGAAACAAGGAAAAGTAATTACAATAGAGTAGATCAAAAGATCAACATTTTTATGAAACCAATTATCATCTACCTTAGTCATCTCCTTGAAAAGCCATATTTTATACAATGAATCTTTGAGACACTTGTCAACATCAAAATCTACAATTTTTTAATAAATATTAATTATTTAAATGTACTTTTGAATATTTTAATTTGTAAGTATTAATATATTTTAAACAATTTTGATGTCTTTAAATTTAAACAAGGGTTTTCATAGAGTTGTTTGGGAATTCGTGTTGCCTCCCCTTGACTCTGGGGACTTTGGGCTCCTTTCTACTCAGTGACAAGGTATGGCCCTTTGTGCCAAATGGATTATTCATGCCATTTTTGGCAATGAAGCTTGAAAAATTCTTCTTTGGCTTTGCATTTCTTTCGATTTTCTTATTAAATAGTTTTCTTGGAAGATGATTGGTTTTCAAACCCTTCTAGTTATGAAAGATGTTCACATTGAGGGAACCTTTGTGGCCAAGAGTATTTGTCATGCCTGGAAAGCTAATAAGCCTTATCTCTCGTGGGTTGGCTCTGGATTTCAAAATGGTATTTCATTTAATGAACATAACATCTAGTGGTCTCTGCTTATTCAGATTTAAGGGCTTCCTCTATCTTGGTTGCCTTGGGCTTGTTCCTTTAATTTTCATAAATGTGACGTTCACACCCCGACAATTTGTTCTCTAGAGCTTCGACGAGTCTCCATTCTTGAGAGGATATGAAAGCCTAGTTTCAACACTCTTAGCTACATCAAGAGACATTTGACATTGTGTTGTTTACTCTGCTTTTGAATATACTATACAAAATTGGCCTTCACTTTGTGAAGCCTTAATAGAAATATTGGCATTGAGACTTGACACAGCCTTTTATAATTACAAGTCATGTTTAGGTTATTGCTGGATTTTCCTCATCTTCGCATGGTGTTTGGTTTGAGCATTCAGTGGCATTTATTGTCACCACTTTCTATTTGGAAACAACAATTTCAATTTAGCCTTTTTCCATTGAGCCTAATCTCACCTATTTTGCTTGGTTTATTCTTATCCAAGACTTGCCTTTAGCAAATAGGAAATTTGGGACCCTCGTTGACCATTTTGTGGTTAGCTAGGGTCCTTTAACCATATTTTTTGGTTTTTTCATCGTGCTTAAAACATATGGAATTGAATTGATTTTTTTTCTACCTCTTATGGCTGAGCCATTCTCCTAGCACATGGCTATTTTGGAGGATTGAGACTGTTTCCCTTTCAAGTATACCCAAATTTGGCATGCTTTTAGGGTGGAGATCTTATTTTCTTTGTGGAATATAGAAATTCTATTTTGTTTGTTGACAATTCTATTTTCATTGATATGTTGTTTTCCATTAAAACATGTATTTGCAACAATGTGGTACTTCAAACTCAGGTATAAACTAACAAGGTGGTACTTGAAGTTTATCGCCTTCAGGAGCTTCTTGCTCATGAGGTTAATGTCCCATACATTGTGGATTGGATCCCTCAAGATAGCTTTGCCTTTGTCCCCCATGGTCATTGGTGCAATTGAATTTATTTAGCCCAACATTCTCAAATCCCTTGTTTGTAGGCTCCCCACCACCACTTTGGTAGTGGGAGTGGTTCTAATCAATGGTTCTCTAATTATCTCCCACATGAAGGTCTTTCCCTTGACTCGGATTAAGGGGAGTGGGGCCAGATTCTAATTGTGGCAATGCATGGATGAATTCTAGTGGTGGCGGTGGTTGGCCCAATTCTTCAAAAGGCTTTCCCAATCTAGCTTTGGCTATTTCTCTCGTTTGAGATGATAAAGATAAAGAGGACTCGGTGAAGCTTCTATTGATGAAAGTGGTCTTTTCCTAATGCCATGCTAGAACTCGAGATTAATGGGGAAGACCAAATGACTAAAATCCGTCCTCCACTACCCTTCAAGATTTCTGCTACCACTTAAGTGACTAGTTTTTTATGTTTCTGTGCTATCCAAGCGGTAGCCTCATGAATACTATTTTGTTTATCTGGTTCTCTACTTTTCAGGCTATGCTTATGTGTTTTTTATATATTTCTCTAGGTCGAACCCATATGACTCTAAGGGTTGACCTTGTGTCCCTCTACACTTTTTTGTGAATATATGTCATATATTTTAAATTAATAGAAAATGACACATATTTTGCTAGAAAAAAAATAGTTTTTTGAATAACTAACCTTTTCCACATGACATTTAACGGTTGCAAGATGTCATTGCCACCAAAATATAATGAGAAATAGTGGTAGGTTCTTTTCAAGCATGCGTTTGAGGCTATATGCTAGAAAGTACCTCCTAGCACATTACCACTATTTTTTATTGAATATGGATTTGATGGTGACTCAACACATTTGAAATGTGGATAAATTTTGCAAACATGATTATTGCTTGCAATAAAAAATAAATATGTAAGCATTTAAAAATGCTACCTTTTGGAAGTGGAGGATAGAACCTTCAAAAAATGGTGAACATTGTGACCAAATGTTAATACCTTTTTTTTGCTAGCCAATCAGATAATTGATTGCCATAATTTTAATAAAATTATAATTCTAAATATAATTAAAATTGAAATAACGTTACAGTTTTAATAATAAAAGTTTAAAATTAGTCATACAAAGTATAGGTTAGGAAGAAAAACAATCATTTTAAAATAAATAATTAAGAATTAAACTATTAAATATTGTAATTTAATAAAACAAATATATATTTTTTGAATAATTAAATAAAATACAAAGTAATAATTATTATATAAGTTCAGAGTATAAGAAAATGAAATATTACTTACATAAAACCTTAAAGTAAATTAATCAAATAGTATTGAATAAAGATTAATATTAAGGAAAAAGAGAAAAAATAGTAAATAAATAAACAATTGGTTTCCTATCATTTAAACTAGTTCATTCACTCACACTTTGCAATCTTAATTCCATTGTAATAAAATTCTAAGTGTTTTATCTCTCCTATTAGGATTATATTTGAACTTGATTCATGTTCCAATCATATGCAATGGATATTTAGAATTTTACTTTACATTCCAGGGTTAAGATCTGATTTCATCCATATCATTTTGATGAATTCCTAAATTAAGATTTCATTTCCATATCATTTTTGGAAATCGTTTTGATGAATTGGACCTGTCTTAAATTTTGCATGAGTTTTTATATAGATTTTAGATATGATTTATTTGAATAATACTTATGATTTAGATGCAATTAATTCTATAATATATTACTTATGCACTTCAATTATATGCATTCAAATAGCTACAATCTTATTTGCATGCATTTTTTATGATGGTGTTTTATTTATTTCTTGAGTAGTGAATGCTTTATCATTTCACTACACTAGATCATTTAAAGACATTAGATAAAGAATTTTTTTTATTTAAGATTAGAAAACCAAAAATTTTTAAAATGCATTTTTCCATTAATACATATCTTGAAGAAATGAAGTCTCTTTGTTCAAAATTTTATGTATATGATGAATCATTTTGTAGTGATGATTTTAATATATTAGATGAAATTCTTGATTATTTCATATGAATGGAATCGTCTTCTACCTCTCCCAAAATGCTTCCCACTAATGAGAACATTGTGGTTCAAAAGATTCATATAATTAATATCTCTCTCAGAAACACTTTACCTTCTATCCATTCCTATGCTCTCCCTTCTACTCTCCCTTCTAGGAATGAAACCTTGATAACAAATGCTTCTCCCCCTCTCGAAGCTTCTCTTATTAATGAAGATATTTCGATGCAAAAAGAAGATATCATTAAATTTTCTATGTGTGACATCATATCCAATTAAGGCTCTAACACTCACTTCTAAATCCTTGTAGGATTGCCACATTCATTGACTAGTGAGTTTGACTCCTTCATTGGAAAAATAATCGATGACTACATTTGCTTCCCTAAATACATGTGAGATTTTAACATTTTCAAAGTTGTTAAGGAGGGATTTGGCTTCATCTATCCAGCTTTTGATGGTCCATGAGGGGGGAGAATTACCTAGAAGGCATTCAGTTATGTTTTTAGAGTCCCTCTCTATCCATATACTTTTAATGTTCAATTTGCTAGCAAGATAAATGACTTGAAATGCTCTTATGGCTTCGGTTAAGTGATTGGACTGAGAGCCCAAGGGGAGTGCCACCGCCAACATAAAGTTACCATAGTGATCTCTTAAACCACGTGAAGTGGTAGGTTTTGTGGGTGCCTAGGAATTGATGTAGGATTGCTACCAAGTTTTTATGCTTTGCTAGTGCGAATAGAAAAGTCTATGAAAAAATGGGGGGTGGCAGGTAAAGGGTGGAGCTGAAAAGTTGTGGAAAGCACTAGAAGAACTAGAAGGTATGGAAATAGTTTGATAAAGGTGGGCTGAAACCTTTCTTGGAAAAACTTCATGGTGCTAACCCCGACATTGTGAAGTATTTTTTCAAAAATTGGAAGGAGGAAGGTATCATTCTCTTTGGAAGAAAAGTGATAATCAATGAGGGTCTTATTGAGGAAGTTACTTGCCTTTCTATAGAAGGAATGAAATTCTTCCATGACAAGAAAATATCTGATGAAGCGGTCGTTAAATTTCCAAAAACCGAGCAGGAAAGGGAAGCATTGGTTAAGGTTTCGAACAACTATTTTGAGGTCGGCACCTATAGTGTCATAAAATTACAACCTCTACAATTTTAATCACATTTTGGGTCCTCACCTTGGCAATGGCATCTACTTTCCTTACCGAGACCTATTTCTGTATTTCCAACCCTTCTCTCTTCCTCCTTTATGTCTTTTGTCTTCTTAGACCCTGCTCGGGCCCCAAGATAGGACAACATAGGGGTTTGGTGCCCCTATCCCCCCTAGGACATTGGCATGGGACCCCTGTCCTTACCCCTTAGGGTGGCCCTATGTTCGGTCCACTTGATCTCCTATGTATTTCTTCTCTTTGAGGTTTTTTATTCCTCTTTGTTGGCCTTTGGTGGTTGAAAATTAATTCTTGAGGCATGTACAAAAGGAAATTCAATACCCTCATTCATGGATGGATGTACAATGAAAAATATAGATATAGAGAATAAGGAGAAGATACAAGATTTCAAGGTCATCATTAAACATTCAAGCATTGAATTCTTCTTCATTCATCTATTGAAGCAACATTACAACATTCATTTGCAAGCATGTGTGTGTGTTAGGGTTTTATCATGTTACATGCCATTTCATACAACATTTGTGGCTACATTCAAGAAGAAAATGACTCATCATCGACAAGTTGAAGATCTACAAGGTATACATCTCCATTGTTTAAATTCAAGCATTTGCAATTACTTTCTTTCTAGGTTGATTCATCAACCAGGGTTTGACTGAGGTAAACCCCTATTCACAATTCCCCTTTCTTCTCTTTTTTGTGTATAGGTGGCAGGTGCACGGCTGTAATTGTAGGTTTGGGCTTCATTTGCAGAGATAGAAGAACCCTTTTCATTTCATGGATTTTGTGGTAGACAATGTACATTTCTGCCATGGTCCCAACGAATTTTCTAGAAATTTGCAGGACAAATCCATATCAGTCTAATTAGCTCAGATCCGAAGCTATTGCGTGATCTCAAATTGGTAGCACCTCATTTCACTCATTTCCTCTCTCTTTTCCACATAGTCAACAAGTCAACTTTCTCATTTACAAAAGAGGGTAAATCACACTTCAACCACTTGCAATCCAATCAGAATTCACATCCTTGTTCCCCTTGGATTTGAATCTAGAGGATTCAACCCTTCTTTTGAATGTAAAGTTCTTCCGAAGTGAAAATCATCCCAATGGCTTCCTTTCTCTCTCCTAGGTGGGGACTCACTAGGATCCAGTATTCCACTTTATATTTTGGTGAACCTGACGTCTTACACATTAATTCTGATTTATCATTATTAGATCTGATTAATTGCAATTTGAATTTAAAATTTTCACTTTCAAGTTTTATTTATTTGCAAATTTTAGAGTTTAATTGCATAAAAACCCTAATTTTTCATTTTGAGCAAATTAAGGTTGTGAGGTGTAAAATTTTAATTGCTTGTTTTAGATCTGATTTCTATTTCAAGATTGCAATTAAAATCTGTCTCTTTCTTCTGAAAATTCAGTGTTTAAATCATAAAACCCTAATTTTAAGATCTTTCAATTTTTGACCTTTGACTGCAATTTTGATGAATCTAGACATCTCCAAATCGGCTGTTTTTTTGGATTCTGAATTAAAATCATAATCTCTATCATCCGTGAAAATTTCAAAAAAATTTGGTCGGACCATGTGCGTTCCCGCCATAGTCCTCAACTTTTTTCTTGAAATTCCGCGAGATGGAATTCACTGTATTTTTCTACTCAGATCCTGAAAATCAATGTACTTAATCAATTTTAACACTCTATAAAGTCAAACAAAAATTCAAAATTCATCAAATTCACATCTTAAAATTAATTTTGATAAAAAGGTCCTAATTTAGATATTCTTTTCTAGCACATTCAAATTTCACTTAAGAGACTTTTAATGGCAATTGATAAATTGGATTTACTTTCTCTTTCACATGTGTTTACATTAATTTTTGCATATATTTATCATGTGTCAGATAAGAGTTTCTTCCATTTCCTATTTCTTCTCTTTCTTCATAGCACTTAGTCATATTGTGTTGTTAGGATTTATAAATTATTTTCTTTTCAATTAGATATCAAAGCTTTCATGTATCATTTATGTTGCATTATGGTGACATTGTTAACAAAATACATTTCCTATGTTAGTCATCTTAATTCTTTTGTAGATCCTAAACCGAAAGACCTTAACCCTTGTACCTCTCCTAGAGTATCTTGTGTGAAAGAAATGAGATCTAATGTTCTACCCAATGATCTTTCTACAAGAGAGCAAGCATTGGAAAGTAATATGGATCCATCTTATTCTTCTACACACCCTTGAGCAAGGGGGGCAATATGACAACATCAACATTCTTACATCTTTAGATCCCCCTTATTCTCCTATGACCTATCTTCAACATCAAAGTCTATGTAGAGAGGATGATGTCATGCATTTTATTCATGACCTTACTCCTCGCATAGAAATCATTAAAAATGATCTTTTAGATGATGAAGATGTTTTACTCGAATCTTCTAAAAAGGATAAGCTTGATAAAGGCAAAGAGGTTCTCATTTCACATGATACTCCTCCTTCATCTACAAATCCTTTTCTACCTCCTTACACATCATATTTCAAAGAAATTCATGATCTTCTTCCTCCATTTAGTCAATTGCAAAATTCTTATAGTTGTGGCTTTCATATAATTACAAAACAAGGTTTTAAAGGACAAGGAATTGGGAAATTTGAGCATGGAATTCGTGTCCCTATAAACCCTCCTACACAAACTTCTACAATGTGCCTAGGAAGTGGTACCCCTCTTTCTATGGACAAATTTCCTAGGCTTCAAAACTTTAAAGATTACCTTCAAAAACAACAAATCAAGAGAGCCCGCAAGAATGTTTCTTCTTCAAAGTGACCTTTTTGTTCATTTCATCAAACCCATGACCATAATCCCGATGATTGCCCTGAATTTCAAAAATCTATTCAAGATGGCATAGCTAGTGGAAAAATTAGAATTATGGATAATGAAACTCCTTCTAACAAACATTCCTCTTCATGGGAAGATGATATTTACCTTCCTGATAGATTAGCTGCAAGAATCTATTGGACGTTGAAAAATGACAAGAACATTTCCTTTCCTCCTCAAAATAAAAACAAGAATCTTAAGCAAGTGAAAGGTATTGAATATTACATTTTTCATGATTTATATTCACATTCTATTGGAAAATGTTATGCATTTAAGGAATTTGTTCAACTACAATATGATCTTGCACACATTTGTCTCACAGAAGATCTAGCTATATTTTTTGGTAAAAACATCATGCCTTAGCACTTCCTTTCTCTTCATGTTTCTCTTCACCCTATAGCATAATTAGCCCATGTAATGGGGGCTCTTTATCATTAGTGGTGTTATTGTTTCACTTTAACATACTTCGGGGCAGAAACATGAAGTCTATTTCTCTTCTTCTTTCGATACACTTATCTCTATCTTTGTGCATTATTCATTATTAGATCTCTTTTCTTGCATAGGGATATTCCTATGTGAGCATATAATTGTTCTTTGGTTTCCCTCTTTGCTTGGAGAGGGGCATCTTTAATGAATACTGCACTTCTTCTCTTTCCTTCATTCTCTTGGAAATATTACCTCTTCTATGGTTTCGATTATTTGAAAGTATGATATGCCCCTTAGCAGGGAATAATCTCTTCAGAAGTATGTATCCTTTCCTTGAGAGGATTTTGTTCCACTTGGATGACATGTCACTTGAAACTAATCACCATGAGAACATGTGTAATATTTTCTCCTTGTTCTCCTCACTTGGAGGGCAAGGATTTTCGCTCCTTTCCCTTGTATCATTATTTCCTTTAGGGGATGCATTCATACGTGATTATCATTTCTTACAATGATGTGATTTTATGACTAATTCCCCTTGGGGAATGTCTAATGATTTTTCTCTCTTCCTTTTGAAGATTACCACTTCTTGAGATGTGTATTTTACATTTACTAATGTCTTTTCTTGCATGCATTCATTTAAGTTCATTGTACATTTGTTTATGTTTAATCTCTCTCTAGTAGATTGTGTAAGCTCTTCTCATTGTCCCATTAGCTTGGGGGACAATGATCCTTCTCTCTCTCTTTCTCTAGGGATCCACTTTTCCTTTTAAGTGGATGGTGTGAGTTCTATTACTTGATGTCATTCCTTGTGTATAATTGTTGGTTATTGGCTTAAGGATTATCTCTTATACAAGAAGTGTTAATCCTTTAGTAAGACCTCTTTTACACTTGGTAATGTACATCTATGATAAATCCAACCATTCCTCTGGGGGCTAAATGTTGGTCATCCCTCATAAAGAATCCGTTTCACCTATAAATAGTAGGAAGGATTGCATTCTCGTTCTTTCCTTTTCTTTATCTAGAAGATGTTATATTTCTCTAAGACAACTCCTCTTGGGGGTAGATGTCTTTTGAACAAAGATCATCTTCTCCTCCAAGGATCACCTTTACACTTACAGTAAGATATCTCTTTTCAACTATCTTATCCTTTCTTGAAGAGTATTCCTTCTCTTTCTTGGATTTATGACATTGTTTGCATAAGCAGATATCTTCTTTGTGATGAAGGTAGGTATCCTTGTTCTTATTTCCTTAGGATATCAACATTAACCTATGTTGACAACTTAAGGGGGGAAACCTACACTGCTCCTTTTTACTATACTTCTCTCATGCATTAAATAGTGGGACATTCTTGGAACCAGAGGGAAACCTCTTAGAGCAAGATGTCGTCACTTTTTGTACAGTGGATCATTCTCAGAACTAGAGTATGGTCTATAAGAGATAGATGTCTTCACTTCTTGTATTGCACAGTGAGACATTCTTGGAACAAGAGGGAAACCTCTTAGAGAAAGATGTCACCACTTTTATCTTGTACAGTGGGTTGTTCTCGAAACCAAAGCATAGTCTCTTAGGGCGAGATGTTGCCAGTTTTTTTTATGCGGGGTGATTATTGTCAAAACCAGAGCACAGTCTCTTAGAGCGAGATATCACACCTTTCTTGACACTTGCAGTATACATTCTATACAGGTTGTAGCATACTCGGGCATAGACTCCTATGAGGTGCTTCCAACCTCACTTGCACAAACGTGCATGAGGTTGAGTGGAACTAACGGTGTTCTCACTCTCTCTCTTTACATGGATCACCTAGACAGGCTCTAGGGGCAAGATTTATGTTGTCCTTCTCTCCATGGATCACCTAGTTTGAGGGGTGAGACATCCATGGTTTCTTTCTTCTTCTCTTTTCTTCTCATGGATCACTAAAATGTGTATTAATCCTCTCTTTTCTTCCTCTCATGAACTCATAGTTTTACTATTGATAGTTGATGGATGATGTTAGTTTTTCTCTTTTATGTGACCGCTCATGTTTATGTGATGGAATTGGTCTTTGTGTCTTCATTAGTTGTTGAGACATCTGAGCTCTTCAGCTAGTTAGTTTGTCGTCTTGTGTCTTGTTCTTGTCATGTGTCTTTTTGCGCTTTGTCTCTGTTTTGTGTGTCTTGTGCCTTTTTGTTTTGTGTGTTCTTGCATATGTTGGCATGAGTTGAGACCCTAAGATTAGGGGCTTTTTTATCCTCAATATTAGTGGTGTCTTATACTCCTTGTGGTATTGCTCCACAACTCTCATTTTCATCTCTCTTTTATTCTACTTTACCGACAGTAGTGGCGTAAGCCATACTCCCTCTAAAGTGGGGGATAAATGTAGTGTCATAAAATTATGACCCTTGTAATTTTAACCATATTTGGGGTCCTCACCTTGGTGATGACATCTCCTTTCCTTACCGAGACCTATTTCTGCCTTTCCAACCCTTCTCACTTCCTCCTGTATGTCTTGTGTTTACTTTAGACCTTTTTTGAGCCCCAAAATAGGGTAGGACAGGGGTGTTGATCCCCTATCACACCTAGGATAGTGGCATGGCACCCCTATCCCCCTAGGATAGGGGTGTGGTACCCCTATCCTCACCCCTTAGGGTGGCCCTATGTTTCGTCTGCCTGATTTCCTATGTATTTTGTTGTGTTTGGGGTTTGTTATTCCTCTTTATTAGCCTTTGGTGGTTAACAATTAATCCTTGAGGCATGTATAAAAGGGAATTCAATACCCTCATTCATGGACAAATGGACAATGAAAAAGATAGATATAGAGCATAAGGAGAAGCTACAAGATTTCAAAGTCATCATCAGGCTTTCAAGCATTCAAGTATTCTCCATTCATCCATTGGAGCAACATTACAACATTTATTTGCAAGCATGTGTGTGTGTAAGGGTTTTGTCATGTTACATGCCATTTCATACAACATTTGTGGTTACATTCAAGAACCAAAGAAATCATCATCAACAAGTTTTAGATCTAAAAGGTATACATCTCTATTGTTTACATTCAATCATTTGCAATTACTTTCTTTCTAGGTTTATTACTCAATCAAGGTTTGATTGAGGTAAATCCCTATCCAAGACCCCCCTTTCTTTTCTTTTATGCGTATATTTTGCAGGTGCGTAGTTGTAATTGCAAGTTTTGGCTTTATTTGTAGAGATGGAAGAACCCTTTTCATTTTGCGGATTTTGTGGTGGACCATGTACATTCCCACCATGGTCCTAATGAATTTTTTCTAAATTCGTAGGGCAGATCTACATCAGTCTAATTAGTTCATATCCAAAGTTACAACGTGATCCTCAATTCATAGCATCTCATTTCACTCGTTTCCTCTCTCTTTTCCACATAGTCAACAAGTCAACTTTCTCATTTACAAAAGAGGGTAAATCACACTTCAACCACTTGCAATCCACTCAAAATTCACATCCTTGTTCCCCTCAAATTTGGGTCTAGAGGATTCAACCCCTCTTTTGAATTTAAATTTCTTCCCAAGTGAAAATCATCCTTGTGGCTTCCTTTCTCTCTCCTAGATGGGGAATCACTAGGATCCAATTTTCCACTTTACAACACCATAAAGAAGCTCTAGAGGGAGGTACTAAGAGTGGTGATGGAATATATCACTGTGGATGGTAGATTCACTAGAGTCTATGACTCCCATTTCATTCTTCTAAACCACTTTTGGTACAAGGTCATGGTTTATTTCAAATACTATCTATTGTGTTATCTTAAACATTGTATCTTAGAATACCGTAAAAGTCCTAGGAATTTCCCTATTCTGGATGTTGATCTTATTCAGCTCCTTCATGAGAACTTTTCTATTTTGCTTGCCCCATTTAACCCCATTTCACCTGTGGACTTGGAAGGGTATGACACTAAAACTAGTGTATCTGAGGGTAATTGTGATGTGGATTCTAACTGGGAAGGGTACTATACGATGAGCCTTTTACATTTCAGTATTAACTACCAAATCACCGAACCATTGCACGTATTTCTAATTGTAAGAATTATCTCCACCTCTTGACTATCCAAATATTTATGGAATAAAATCCTTACCCATTTCTGATTTGGTTTGGTCTAGTTAAGGTTGTTCCTCTCAGTCTTGTGTGGTTTGTTATAATATTCTCTTTGACTTAAGTTGGTCTTGAGATTTGTCTTTGAGAAAAGGCAATTGGACCCTTGGATATTTTAGATGCTTAAGCTTTGTGTTATCTCCCTAATCCTCTCTAGGAATCATAACTACGTGCAACATGTGTATTCATTTCTTATGCATGTCTTTTGGATGCAAGTGATGTTTATATGACTCTATGCGGCCTTGCTTTTCCTTGTAATTTATATTGCTTACTTGAATGTTAAAGATTGTTTTCAAAATATATATGATTGTGCTATGGAATAATTATAGATATATATATATAATTATCATTTTCAATGTTTGGCACACATTCGGTTACTGTATCCTTGAATGTTGTGTAGCGGTTACTCCCTTTGGTGCGAGTGATATTGGTCACCTTGTGATGTAGATTTGGATGAGATGGTCGTGATGCCTTGTATTATTAGTGATATAATAAAGTGTTGTTGGAGTTAATGTGTATTTTGGATTTTTAAATTATTCTTTTATCTATTTTGTTCTTTATGGTGACACTTGTCTCATTTTATTTCTTGTTGATTTCATCGGCAACTTTTCATGATTTAACATTGAATTTGATGATGATTTATTTTTAAACTTTCTCTTTTGTTGTTGTTGTCTATAGTGGTCATTCTAAATGTTGACTATTGTGGGCCTTTGTTTTGTGTTAAGTGTAGTCTCTATCATGTTTACTTCGAACCTCTGATACTGTGTCCAAGGGATGATACCATGGAGAAGTGCAATAGACTTAGAAAACAATTAGATAATGCTGATATTAGTTGAGTAAATGAAATATGTTAATAGGATGAAATGCACTGGTAACTTTCTAGATTTTATGAAATGTTAGATAGAAGTGCATTTGGATTTGAGAAATTTGTGATATATGAAATAGTTGAATGGAAACAAACTTCTATTTCTCTATCTTAAATGAGTGCTTATGTATATATCATGTATAATTAATGGATAAGGGTGCCTTTGGATAATTTGATTCGATGTAGGCTACATCGAATGTTTCTACCAAGTAGTGAGATTTATTCCTTCTTCCTAATTACGATGGTGTTGTGTTTCATGTTTGGTGCTTGATGTGGAAATTGGGAAGTTTGAATGTTGTAAATCTTATTTTCTCCTGAGTTTATAGGATAAAGATTTTTGAAAATTGTGGGTTATTATGATTTTATTTGGTCTTGAATGAAACATATTCAAAGAAATATTTCCTCATATAGGTGTATGAAATGGATACTTCAATAATATAAGAATGTGCCTATGTGTAAAATGTTGTATAAAATGTATATTTATCTTCTTAAATGTGTACAATTAGATGTTAAAGGAGTGTCATCATGCTTAAATGGTGTGAGTTATTGTGATTTTTGCTTATATATGCTAAATCGATGATATTATTTATAGTTTTGTCTCACAGAATATGGTTAAATGAAGTTCTCTTGAAGATATATTAATGATTTAGCACATTCAATGTAACTAGTAAGAGTTTTGTGACTTGTTTTATCTCTTGTGTAATATATTTATCTTGAATAATTGAAGAATAGGAAGGAAACTTTTGTTGCCATTATCTTACTTTGAGCCAGGAAATGTTGAACTAAGATCTTTTATTGATTGAGGAAATCTTAAAAATAGCCGACTTTGTATGTTGCCCTAAAGATGGCATGTTATAAGTGGTTGGAATGTAAAAATAATTGTAAAGGTGTTGTACTGATTTACTGGATAATCAAAAAAGATTGGGTGGTTGTGTTCTATGGATGTAGCCCATCTTGGGTGAACCACATTAAATCTATGTGTTATATTTGTTATGTATTTTCTTCATCTTTTTTGTTTGTATCTGTATATAATTGTTAATTCATATTTGCTCTAGATTTGCTTGATCCCTAACAAGAAAAATTATTATAAAAATGAATAACATCCTTAATAAAATGTTATTATGACTAAAAAATATCGAACTCCAAAATTAGAATCTACAAAGATTTACCCACTATAATTTAAAACTCAATATTATCAAAAATAAAATTGGGTAGATCATGTGAGTCATTTATGTGATGTAAATATATTGAATCAAGTATGTACACACACACACATCCTTTGAACTTTCTTAAATTAAATTTAAACTTTACAAAAAAAAATTGAATTGTCCGAAAATGATCTTCAAAGAGTGACGCAAAATATACCTATATTGAAATATTTTTAACTCATTAATTCTACTATATAATCCATCATTTGTTTCTCATACTTTCTTAGGTTTTATGCATTTCACAATATGAAACAAACTATTATCAAATACATGCAATCCCAAGATGCCCATGGCTTAATTTAATTTTTACCTATATACAATTTAAAAATCTTTATTGTATTGAGTTTAGGCATACTTTATTTATAATTTTCCAAATTATCTTAGCTTGGAATAGTTGCCTCATATTTTTAATTTTCATGTGTGATAGTCATGTAGAATGGGGAGCCCAATAGTCATTGGTACCACCACAATGAGAACTTAAGTCATGTCCTACACAACTTGAAATATATTAAATATGTAATTACAAACCCCCAATAAATAAAATGATCAAATTTTAAAATTTAGATGATCAACAAGCTTAAATTAACCATTTATAACATGTTTTATGATTATAATTTCTATAAAATTAACCTTGATAAAAGATTAAAAAAAGGTGAAAATATTTTTTTAATAAGTTTAAAGAAATTTAAAAAATATCTTGTGAAAATTGAACTCCTTGTACAAATTTTATGCCTATATGAAAAAATTCAAATGTACCTTCAAGATAAGAAATTATTCATCTATTGAAAAATCCAATAAACTATATATAGAAATATATTTCCAATGCATATTTGAATATAAAAAAATACATCTATGGGTGAAAGTTATGCCCTAACAATTTTTTTTCTCTTTATAAATGGATTAAAATGGACCTAGAAATTGCTAAGGCACACAATGGGTGACACTACTAATCATGGGAGATCACTAGTTAAATAAGGTAGTGAAACCACTATGTGTGGTGTGGGTAAATGAGTAGATCTTAAGTGGAGGAGCCAATTGGTGGTACACTACGAATAACATTTACCACTTTGTGTAGGGTATTGGAATTATTTCTTAACACAAATGTTTTATTATATGGATATGATGTGCCACATTTCTAGATCTTCATACCTATGATTAGACAACCTCACATTGTAGATATAAAATTACCCTGATAACTTTTAAAAATAAGAATACAAATAAAATTCCAATATTTTTATATTAAAATTTACTTTATTCTAGTTTATTACCCAAAATTTTAATGACAATATAATTGAATAGATCATATCAACATCATATGACTAGGATAAGGTCTAGAAAGATTTTAAATTTTACTATAGTGGAAGTATATCATGTTTATAGTGGGTTCCTCATAAATTTGGCTCTTATAAACTCAATTGTGGGGTTAAATGGGCTCAAAAAAATACAACACACAATCCATTATACGAGACAAGATGTTATTCAACAAACTCCCAAATGCTTATTTTATTTCTACAATACAAAGTGAAATGATTACGAAACACTAAGCACAATCTTATTCAACATTCATATCCAAATCATTCACACAATCTCTACACATGTTGTATGTACTGTACCCAATCTTCAAAGGGCCAAGTCTCCTTCAAAAAACAATGTTATTCTTTATCCTATAGATGCCAAAACTTCTTTCACCCTCTAATTTGTGAGGCATTCTTGTCCCCCCCCTCCCCCATTTTCTATTCTGCTACTTTCTTTTCCCAAAAATCTCACATACTATTCCTCCAACTCCCATAACTATGCTAAGCTAATAAATTTACAACCAAGAGTGAATTAGTCAATTGGAGAAGTGAAACAAAGAATGACTAGGAAAGAGGAATCCCAGATTAAGGAGATTCCCCCCAAATTGGATAACATGTTGCTTGACTTGGGAAACATGATGACTAATGAAAGAGTCAACTAATGAAAGAATGAGTAGAAGTCAACTCCAAAATACCCAAAAAGCCAAAATTGAATAATGAAATTGAACCAAACAAAAGACACAAAAATAAAGAGAGTTTGATGCCCCTGCATCACAACACTATAAGTAATATATAACAACAATATTAATTATATAATATTGCATGTTAGGTTTATTATTTAAATAATCAACCCCCAAACTTTTATGAGGTATAGGAAAATAACCACAATAGCTATTTGTAAGAGCATGTACAGGTGTGCCTATATTGTCATAGGTATGCATCAATGTGAGTGCATATCTGTACATATAAATATGTATGTATATGTAACCATATGTTCATATTCATATGGAGATGTACATTGCTTATAAATGTACTTATAAATTTGTACATTTGTTATTGCACTTCATTTTAAGCATATATCTTTTACAACATTTTTGATCCATAATAAGAAATTCATTACAAATATCACTCATCCTTTTTACGAAACATAATAATTTACTTCCAAGAAAATTCTAGTGTAGATCGGCTTTCTTTGGTGCATAATTAAAATTATTCCAACACCTCGGCAAGCAAAATTTATATCTAAAATAATTCACACATCAAGATATTATTTCAACATTACTTTCCAATGCTTTGGTTTTGATGTGTGATATTATTCTATCTACTTTTTTTATATGATTAATTTATAATATTTCTATGAAGTAATATAAGTGCATAATTAATATATTATAGAATTAATTGCATCTAAATCATAAGTATTTTACAAATAAATAAGTTCTAAAATCTAAACAAAAATTCATACAAAATTTAAGACACATCTAGTTCACCAAAATGAAATGGAAATGAGATCTTTTTAAACAATTTTGATGTCTTTAAATTTAAACAAGGGTTTTCATAGAGTTGCTTGGGAATTTCTATTCCCTACCCTTGATTCATGACTTTGGGCTCCTTTCTACGTTGTCTCCCCTTGACTCTAGTGACTTTGGGCTCCTTTCTACTCAAGGACAAGGTATGGCCCTTTGTGCTAAATGGATTATTCATGCCATTTTTAGCAATGAAGCTTGAAAAACTCTTCAAGCTTTGTCCCCCATGGTCATTGGTGTGATCGAATTTATTTAGCCCAAATTTATCGAATCCCTTGTTTTTAGGCTCCCCACCACCACTTTAGCAGCGAGAGTGGTTCTATTCAATGGTACTCTAACTCTCTCCCACATGGAGGTTTTTCCCCTGAGTAGGGTTATGGGGAGTGGAGCTATGTCTTGTTGTGGCAATGCATGGATGACTTCTGGTGGTGGTGGGGGTTAGCTCAATTCTTCAAAAGGCTTTCCCTATCTAGCTTTGGCTATTTCACCCATTTGAGATGATAAAGATAAAGAGGACTTGGTGAAGCTACTATTGATGGGGTGGTCTTTTCTTGATGCCATGCTAGACCTCAAGATGTATGGGGAAGACCAGATAACTAAAATCTCCCCTCCACTACCCTTCGATATTTCTCCCACCACTTAAGTGACTAGTTTTAAAAGTTTCTTTGCTATCCAAGAACTACCTCATGACTGCTATTTTGTTTATCTATTTGTCTACTTTCTAGGGTTTACCTTGTGTCCCTCTACACTCTTTTTGTGAATATATGTCAAATTTTTGAATTAATAGAAAATGACACATATATTCTTAAAAAAAAAAACTAGGTTTTTGAATAACTAACCTTTTACACATGACATTTAAAGGTTTGAAGATGCCATTGCCACTAAAATATAATGAGAAATAGTAGTAGGGTCTTTTCAAGCATGCAGTTTGAGGATATACGCTAGAAAGTATCTCCTAGCACATTACCACTATTTTTTATTGAATATGGATTTGATGGTGACTCAATACATTTGAAATGTGGATCAATTTTGCAAATATGATTATTGCTTGCAATAAAAAATAAACATGTTAGCATTTTAAAATGCTACCTTTTGGAAGTGGAGTATAGAGCCTTCAAAAAATGGTGAACATTGTGACTAAATGTTGATTGCACCTTTTGTTTGCTAGCCAATCAGATAATTGATTGCCATAATTTTAATAAAATTATAGTTTTAAATATAATTAAAATTGAAATAAATTCATAATTTTAATAATAAAAGTTAAAAATTAGTGATACAAAGTATAGGTTATGAAGAAAAATAAATAAAAGAATTAAACTATAAAATATTATAATTTAATAAAATAAAAATATATATTTTTTGAATAATTAAATAAAATACAAAGTAATAATTATTTTATAAGTTGAGAGTATAAGAAAATGAAATATTACTTAGATAAAAATCTTAAAGTAAATTAATCAAATAGCATTGAATAAAAATTAATATTAAGGAAAAAGAGAAGAAATAGTTAAAAAAAAATAATTGGTTTCCTATCATTTAAAATAGTTCACTCACTCATTCTGTACATCTTAATTCCATTGCAATAAAATTCTAAGTGTTTATCTCTCCTATTAGAATTATATTTGAACTTGATTCATGTTCCAATCATATGCAATGGATATTTGAAATTTTACTTTACATTCCAGAATTAAGATCTGATTTCATTTTGATAGAATTCCTAAATTAAGATTCATTTCCACTTCATTTTGGTGAACTAAATGTGTCTTAAATTTGTATGATTTTTTATTTAGATTTTAGATCTTATTTATTTGTATAATCCTTATGATTTAGATACAATTAATTCTATAATATATTAATTATGCACTTATATTATATGCATTTAGATAGCTAGAATCTTATTTGCATTTTTTTTACAATGGTGTTTTATTAATTGCTTAAGTAGTGAATGCTTTATCATTTCATTAGATTATATTATTTAAAAAGACATTAGATAAATAAATTTATTATTTTTAAAGATTAGAAAACCAATTTTTTTTAAAATGCATTTTTTCATCAATAAATATCTTGAAGAAATGAAGCTTAATCAATCATATTGAATCTCTTTTTACAAAATTTTCATATATATGATGAATCATTTTGTAATGATGATTTTGATATTTTAGACGAAATTCTTGATGATTTCATCTCAATGGAATCATCTTCTACCTCTCCCAAAACACTTCCCACTCATGAGAACATTGTGATTCAAAAGATTCATCTAATTAATACCTCTCTCAATCACACTTTACCTTCTATCCATTCCTATGCTCTCACTTATAGGAATGAAACCTTGATAAGCCATGCTTGTCCCTATCTCAAAGCTTCTCTTATTAATGAAGATATTCTGACACAAAAAGAAGATATCATTAACACTCAAAACATGTGTATATTTTTGAAAGTATGTTATGGAAGTGTAAGAGCTGATCTCTGAACATAATTATAAATTAATCAAAGAGAAATAGGAAAATCATGCCAAGACACTGTAAACCAAGAGACAAAAAGCATATAAATGGCTGCTATTGCATATGTCAATTCGGCAAATCAAACCCTAAAAAATATTAAAAAAAGTCTGTAAGAAAGCTGGTTCAGAATAATTAAACCCTATATATATGCAAGCACACTTATTCACCATGTCTGACCATAACAATATTAAGATCGGCCTTTTCGTTCTGCTATCACAATTTTGTTGCCATTAGACCGTTTACTATAATCAAAATATTCCAGGCTGATTTATCATATTAAAACTACCAAGAACAAAATAAAATAATAATAAATTGGGGAAGGCGAAAAAAAAATCAACAAAATATATTTTTAAATAAGTTATTTACAAGTAATAAGAAAATTAGTTCATATAAATTTTTAATGAATAAAGTTAATTTTATGAATTTTATTAGAATCTATATTAATTGATGAATTAAATCATTTAATAATTTAATTATTTATCATAAATATTTCTATTTAAGAACATTGAAAGATATCAATTGAGAGTTAAAAAGAATGTTTTATTTTATTTTAGAACTGCTTTTTACATTTATTTCTTATTACTTTATAGAAATATTATTAATTAATCATATAAAGAATAATATCACACATCAAAACCAAAGCATTGGAAAGTAATTCTGAAATAAAATGCATATCTACTTTTTTTTTTTTTTTTCTGATAAAAGTGGATAACACCACTGATACTAAAGGGAAAGAAAATCCTTCAGTATTGCTCAAGTAACACAAGCCTAACTACCCAATACAAAATGCCCATTGACATATTACATCCAAAAACACCCATCCCAATTAAAATAAGCCACATTAGATATAAAGGAAGCCGCTAGAGGAAGCATACATAAGGAATTAAAGTATGATTTCAGGAAAATGTATAGCCATTGCTGCCAAAAACTCCAATCTGAACCACGCCTGTCTATGAAACACAATTCTCCAAATCACTGGTTAGAATGATATCACATAGCAAAAAGGAAACCATAATAAGAGACCCTGTCAAAATAAACATTGTGATCAAGCATAGCATAAACCAAATGAGGAGAAGAGGATGCGGAAGACTTCCAGGAGCCAAAATAAAACCAAACCACAGAAATGTCCACATAAGCAGCCAAGAAAAAAAACAAGAAGGAGAGGAGCCATCTCAGATACCAATTAATCTACTCTTGTTATATCTTGATGTGTGAAATATTTTAGATATTAATTTTGCTTGCCGAGGTGTTGGAATTATCTGCTTCCGTTGTCTTTGAGGTTCACTAAAGAAAGCCGATCTACAAAAGCATGTTGATCTACACTAGAATTTTCTTGGAAGTAAATTATTACAGTGCATAAAAAGGATGAATGATTTTTGTAATGCATTTCTTATAAAAGTGGATCAAGAATGTTGTAATTTAGTTTAATTTGAATTTTTGATGTCTATTAATGTTGGTTTCAGTGGTAAAGGTATTTGGTTTACATGAGGAATATGGTAAGAGTGAAATAAATTAAGTTTACTTAATAGAATTGCTTCGAAAAAGTTGTTATGGTGACAGACACTGTCACTTGCACGTTATTCAAAGTATGTTATGGAAGTGTAAGAGTTGATTTTTGAACATAATGATAAATTAATCAAAGAGAAACGTGAAGATAATGGCAAAGACTGCCAACAAACTGTAAACCAAGAGACAGGAAGATCGTCTTTGGATCCTTCTCAACTTGGCAAATGAAACCCTAAAACAATAACTCACATGTCAGGATTATGACAGAGTTCAGAACATATGTGTGGATTATGACAGAGTTCAGAACATATGTGTGGATTCTTAGTGTTATCAGAGGCACGCTTAATTACCAAGATTGACCATGACAATTGTATGCTGGAAAAGTGGGCGAATAAAACATAATATGTGAAAATATTATGAAAAACTAGTCCACACACACACACAGGACTTCTTGATGCAAGCTATGGAGTAACGTAGTGTTACTCAGCTTCCCAAGGAGGGTCCCATGGTTCTCTATCTCACAATGTCCCTCAAACCAACGTTTTTGCTCTCAGATCACTGAGCAAAATGGTTTAGGGATGGCAAATATGAGAACGAGAAATGCTTTTGATAGATTTTGTAATGAGATGTATTTTAAGCTATGTATGATGCTAAAAATGCAATAAACTAAATGATAAGATGACAAGATTAGTATAAATACTATCCTAACATGATATATTTAGTCTATGATTGAGCTAAATGATAAAGAAATTATTCTAAACATGTATATTTAGTCTAATTCCTGATCTAAAAAGAGACTAAATGATTAGCATATATGATAAGAAAGCTTGAAAGTATTTGAGCATAAGTATAATGCTTCAAATTTGAAAGATGATTGTTGAAAATGGAGGAATGAGAGCTCTATTTATAGCACAAACAGGGCAATGGATGGTCAAGATTGAAAGGTTTAATCAAGGGCCAGGTTTGAAAGTAGGGGATCCATGTGCACAATTGGCACCAATAAAATGGTGACAAGTGTCAACATAGGGTTGGGTTGAGAGAAGAGGTTGGAGGCATTAAAGGCCTGAGAAGACCTCATGGTTATCTAGAGGCTAAGGGTCAAGTCTAAGTTAGGATTACCCACTGGATTAAGAGTTAATCCAAGGATAAACCTTTGTGCAAATGATTAAGAGATGATCATGGTCAAAGCATTAATGACCTGATGAGACTCTTGGGTTGGATAGAGGTTGAGTCAAAACAAATGTTTTAACCATGTGGGAGGGTTTGAATTAACCATTAATGGTTATTGGAGACTTTGGGGATTAAGTGGTTGAAGGTTGGAAGCCTTCAATGGTTTTCAAAGACTTTAAGGATTTTGGTGGTTGAAGGTTGAAAACCTTTAATGGTTATCAAAGACTTTGAGCCATTTTGAGAAGTGACTTCCCTTTGCTTAGGGATGTGACAAAGTTTAGGATAGGGGTTAGATTAATTAGAAGTGATTAGAAGATTCTAGAAGGGATTAGGAAGGCAAGTGGGAGATGTAGGATTTTGCAAGTGGATGGAGGGATAATAGGTTTTTAATTGAAATAATTTAATTCATTCAATTTGGTTGCAATTAAATAAATTTGATTTATTCAATTTGGGATAACTATTTAATTAAATTTGAATTTAATTAAAAGTGGGTAGGGGGATTTAATTGAATAAAATGATTTATTCATTAAATGGGTGTAGTGAATTTTATTTAAATAAATTGAGTAATTTACTTAATAAAATAGAAGAATGTGGATAATTTAATTAAATTGGATTTAATTAAATAGAGAAATGAACATAAAATATTCATTTAAGAATATGGTCATTTTTATACGTCTACATTTTGCCCCTCTTTGAAGTGACGTGTGTGCACATGTTATTTCAAAGAAAATGATGCCCTATCATGATTTAAATGTAATTTTTGTGTCGTTCTTTTGATTTGCCAGTCATGCCCCAGATTTGATTTGATGTGATGCCCCAGATTCGAGATTTGATGATGATGCCCCCTCGGGAGATGAATCAATATTTTTGAAAATTTTAGATTTAATTTGATGAAGTGTGTATGATGTGTATGATTTCGTGCATATATAATGTGTACAAATTGATTCATCTCCCGATAAGTTACAAACGGTTTGGCATAGGGGAGACTGCGACCATATTACAGGGCCATTGGGCTAACCCTAATGTTATTTTCCTCCTATAAAAGGTGAAAAGGGCTTGATTTAGGTTCATTTGTGTTTGATTGACTTTGAAGAAATAGAATTTGCTCTGAAGAGAAAATGCCGATTCCGTATCATAGACATCGTTCTGAGCGCGTTCGGAGGTACCGGAGACCTGTAGCGCGTGGACCACCAGTAAGTCAACGCCTTTGACCCCTTTTTGATTTTTTGTTTGGTCGTTTTTAGTTAGTTTTTGAATTTTAAAGTGCAGACTTTTCGTGTTAGCATGTCGAGGGTCCACAGTAGCGCATACGAAGTGCGAAGTAGCGCATCAAGTTCAATTTTAGGGGTTGCGTCCGAAAACTGTAGGCTAGCGCATAAAACTTTTAGGTTAGAGCGTATATGGATAATAGCACATAGAAAGGGTTGGGTAGCGCGTCGCGTCAATAGGGTAGCGCGTGGGTGTAACCTAGCGCATAGGGACCGCAGGGGTTCGCATTGACAGGAGGTTTTAGCGCGTAGGACTAAACTAGCGCATAGGACTAAAAGGGTAGCGCTTAGGAGGAATAGAGTAGCGCGTAGGCAAAGTCTAGCGCATGGGGCAGGGTAGGTAGTGCAGGGGGTGAAAAGGTTAGCTCGTAGATAGGATCTAGCGCATAGGTGGGATAGAAGAGCACGTAGGAGAAGCAGCCTAGCGCGTGGGGGTGATTTAGCACATTTAAGGTCTGTTTTAGCGCATCTAAATTTTTTTTGCAGTTTTGGCCGATTGGAAAATTGGGTTGGTTTGCCTGTCATGTTGTGATGAAGTTATTCAATATGAGTATTTGTATAACTTGTTTGGATTTGCGATTTTTGCCAAGTTATGTATAGATATGAATCTGTTGTAGTGATCAGAATATGATGTATTTGCGTGGTCTGTTTCAAGTTCAATGCGTGTGAAAGCCTGAGTTGTTTTACAAGCCGATATGGGTTGGAAACTTGAGTTGTTTTACAAGCTGATATGGGTGGGAAACTTGAGTTGTTTTACAAGTTTATGTGATTGTGGAGACTTGAGTTGTGTTACAAGTTTTGATATGGTTTTTGAGAACTTGAGTTGTTTTACAAGTTGATATGAAATGATAGGATTTTGAACTTGATGTAGATGAGCAAATTGTTTCATGTTGTTGATGTATGTTTGATTTTGATATCTTTATGTTGATGTGGCAACTGATATTGAATTTGTGTTGTTTGTTGATAGGAGCAATTGGGTGTTGTACAGTCTAGGGAGAGATTCTCGAGACCGTGGACGTTGATTCCGCGATTGTCATAGGCAGACTTGGATATCATTGAGAGATGCGGATTGACCTCGCTTCTGGATATGCCTCGGTTCACTGTGAACCGGGGGCTTTTGACAGCATTGGCAGAGAGGTGGCATAGTGATATGAACACCTTTCATTTTGCCACTGGAGAGATGACAATGACACCGGAGGATTGCTACCGGATTTTGCGCATTCTTGTGGTAGGGGCATTACTTCCCCATGAGCAGTCGGAGGAGGATGGCATAGAGGCACTGCGCCACATCTTTCAGGATGACACAGTTTGCGGTTATGAGATCCCCTGGCAGGAGTTTTTGGATTTGGGGTATGCACCGCTGCCATCTGTACTGGCAGGATTCATTGGGGGATTCCTTTGTCCTGATCGCAGGTCAAAGGGATTCTCGGTGGGATTGGGACTGGTGTTGGAGGAGATGGTGATGCAGGGCAGGAGGTTTGCATGGGGGTCAGCGATGCTGGCCCATCTATACAGGAGTTTACACGAGGTAGTATACCTTGGGTATGGCAGTCTGTCAGCTGGGGTTACCCTATTACAGGTATGGTGCTGGGAGCACATTCCAGTAGCGAGGCCACTAGCAGATAGAGACAGGTCCGTAGGTGCAGCATATGCCTACAGTTATAGAGGCCTAGTTGTCCAGCGTAAGCTGGGCAAACTAGAGCATTGGAGGAGAGCTTTTGATGACATAGATACGGTCACCTGGAGACCGTATATAGGTTGCGAGGTATGGGCGGAGGATGGGCTGGAGATGCCCTTTGTTTTTCATGATGAGGTACCTGATTGGGAGGACCCCGTTTGTTATTGAGCGGTTTGTCGTCACCCGAGTTTTGAGGCAGTTTGGGCGGCAGCAGGGGATTCCATAGGGAGCATGTTTATACGCACGGCGGCAGCAGGATGTGGCCGATTGGGGGCCCACTATTGATAGTGCGGTGGCGATTGAGGAGTTTGTGGGGTTGGCTGGGCAGATCTGGGATTATGCCCCAGAGATTCAGGACACCGGGATGATAGACGAGTTCGCCCATTTGTTTGCCGCATGAGCAGTGGCCAGGATCTCCGATCCAGAGGAGATGAGGCCAGCATTTGACTCAGATGGGGAGGGAGATGGGGGAGATGATGGCGATGATGGAGAGGATGGAGGAGGAGGTAGAGGAGCCAGAGGGAGGCGAGGAGAGAGGGGGGTGGAGAGAGCAGTGCGGCAGGGGAGGATAGAGAGAGGGAGAGGGAGAGGTGGACTTGCTATCAGAGCCGGGAGAGAGGGGAGAGTAGGGGAGGTGTTGGCTGCAGTGGGAGGTGAGGAGGAGCTGAGTAGGCTAGCTCAGAGGAGGAGGACGGATGTACTCCCACCTCCAGTATCGAGGACAGGGCGAGTGGGAGGGGTTCCTCCAGCACAGGTACCGCTACGGGTCCGAGTGCGAGGGCATGTGGAGGACACCCAGATACGGACCTTATAGGTCACTGTGCAGTAGCTACAGGCACAAATTTTGACGTATCAGCGACAGATCTCGCAGTTGACCACTGAGAGAGATACTGAGATAGAGCGGCGAGGTCGAGCGGAGGAGGTGGTAGCGAGTGTACAGAGAGCAGCGGCAAGTGGTCCACTGAGAGACACCCTTAGAGAGCTGATGCGGAGGGTGTAGGAGGCAGAGTACTATAGGCGGCATTATGAGGCTGCAGTGCCTAGGGATCGGCGAGTGGAGATTTTTGCGCAGTCGAGATCTAGCCGATCTCGAGCCACTGGATCACGATCTGAGAGCCGAGGTGTGACGGGGCCGGTGAGACAGGACCCTCCTGGAGATCCAGGGGTGGGTGCATCTGGAGCGAGACCATCTCCATCAGGAGATAGTCATACTTGAGAGACATGGTCTCTGTTGTATTTTTGGAGCATTTGTTTATTCTTTGTACTGGACATAGTGTTGAGACACATTTTGTACATTTTGATCATTTTTGATATATATATATATGGCACCATTTTTGATCATGTGATGTGTTTATGTGGATGCATGTAATGTGAGTTATTTTACGTGATGATGTAATATATGATGTAATGCATGATGCAAGATGTATGCTTTTTATATGCTGTGAGATGTATGTAAAAATGAGATGTATGTTTTAATTATGATGCTAAATATATGATAGGTGATGATGTTTTTAAATGATATGTAAATATGCTGTTAAATGATGTGTAAATGATCTGCAACTATTCGTAAAATGATATGCAACTAATTGTAAAATGATATGCAACTAATTATTTTTGTAGCATCTCTCATTCTGTACGTGCCATCCGATATAGCCATTTGGTTGCTTTCTTTGTAAATATCATCATTGAGCATTTAGTGATTTTAGGATATGTTGAAAATTTATACAAGCATGATGGTATAATTGAACCATAATGACCTGAGTAAAATTTACATGATATTTGATTTTGCAAGATAGCACAAGCATCAAGGTATAATTGAACCAGGACGACCTGAGTGCGTATTGCGTAAACAGACAAGATTAGATTGTTTATATGCGTGAAATGGAATCAGGCCTTCAGTGATAGTTGACGTATCATGTTGCGAGGCAAATATTCACACAGTATAAGTGATCGCCTCCCAAACAGAAGACCAAGAAAATATTGGAAGTTCCTCTTGACCTCTAGCTGTAAAGCATTTAGTGAGACAAGGAAGAGAATTCAATGATTCAAAAAGTTCAAAATGCAAAACGAGTCAGTACTTTTATGCAAGAATGCAACATCTAATACTTCAGAAAATCATCCATCCTGGATATTTGTGTGAATTGTTTCTGTTTTGGTTGTTACAATGAAGCGTAGTTGTTTGTTGGATGTCATACTTCTGATTTTTGCAATATTTTGTGATGTTTGGAATGTTTGCAAGTTTTTGAACCAATTAGTGCCCCTAGCTGAGTGTGCCTCTTGATATGATCATGAACAGTGATTATCAAGCCATGGTGGACTGCGGTAAGAAAATAGATATAGATGGATAACCCAGGATAGTGACTATGTTAAGTATATTAGGAATGAATATAGGTTAAGTGTCGGGCGATGGCCGATAGTGTTTTGATGGATAAAATGGTATGGAGATAGATAGAGGAGCTGTTCTTTCACAAGGGCGCCTGTTTACCAGGTTTTCACCATTTGTTTTTATTGTGTTTTTATGCTTTTTCTGGATTTTTTTATTTTTTTGTTTGTTTTTGGCCTTTTCCGTGCACTAGGCTACTTTAAGTATAGTATTTCTTTAGATGAATACTGTTAGTTGGGTCGTCAAGCACATCTCCTTCTGAATTTGTAAGCTGATAGGCACCTAATCCATAGACTGATATGATAACATAAGGACCCAACCAGTTAGGTTCAAATTTCCCTTTCTTTTCTCGATCTTGCTGATTTCGTGGATTTTCTTTGAGGACTAAGTCACCAACCTTGAAGTTGCGGGGAATGACCTTGTGATTGTAGCTTCTGCACATGCGTTGCTGATATGCTTTGAGATGAGTATAAGCATGTTGGCATCTTTCATCTAAGAGCTCAAGTTCTTGCAGTCGGTTAACTCGATATTCTTCATCTGGGATTAAGCCTTTTAAAGAAACTCTGAGAGATAGGATTTCGACCTCCAGGGGTAAAATAGCTTCGGATCCATAGACCAATGAGTATGGTATTGCTCCTGTAGGTGTGTGGATGCTGGATTGAGTTGTACATGCCAATCTTTGCCTGCGTCATTCACTGTTTTCTTGAGGATTTTTAGTATTGTCTTGTTAGATGCTTCTGCTTGACCATTTCCCTGTGGGTAATACGATGTAGAGAACCTATGTTGGATTTTGAATTTTTCACATAATTCTTGGACATCTTGATTTTTAAAGGGCCGTCCATTATCTGTGATGATTGAACTAGGAATACCATATCTGCAGATCAGATAATTTAGGATAAAAGAGGCAATTTGTTTCCCGGTCACTGTGGTCATGGGAACTGCTTCGATCCATTTGGTAAAGTATTCTGTTGCAGTTATAATGAACTTGTGTCCATTTGAAGATGAAGGATGAATTTTGCCAACTAGGTCCAAGCCCCACTGACAAAAGGGCCATGATTTTGTAAATGGCTGTAGTTCTTGTGCTGGTGCATGTATCAGATTGCCATGGATCTGGCATTTAGGACATTTCTTGGCGAAATGATATGAGTCTTTCTCCATTGTAGGCCAGTAGTATCCCATCCGTAGAAGCTTTTTAGCAAGAGTAGTGCCACTTGAATGTGTGCCACAAATACCTTCGTGAAGCTCGTGTAAAGCAGAATCAGAATCATTACGATCAAGACAACGAAGAAGAGTACCATCGAGACCTCGACGATACAAAGTATCAGTGGTAAGGGTGTAACGGGCAGCTTGTCGGATAAAGTTACGTTTTTGGTTACGAGATTGGTCAATGGGTAAGATATTGTGTTTGAGGTAGTCGTATATTGGTCCATATAATGGAGAATCTGAACCAGTTAAGGCATAGATAACATGGGATTCCGAGTGGTCATAGGCGGGGGAGAACAGTTGCTCTACCAGGAACTCATAATGACTCTGTTGCTCTGGAATCTGTAGTAATGAAGCGATGGTAGCCATTGCATCGACTGCTTTGTTGTTTAGCCATGGTATTTGCTCGAAGGTGATGTGTACAAAATACTATTTGAAGTCATCCACCATTCGTTTGTAGGGTAGTAGCTTGTCGTCCTTTGTCTGATAGTTGTTGTTGATTTGATTGATGACCAGTTGTGAGTCTCCATAGACTTTTAATTCTGTGATTTTCCATTCAACGACCATTTTGATACTTATGACCAATGCTTCATATTCAGCCACATTATTTGTACATGGAAACATAAGGCTATATGATCTTGGCATAGTGTGTCCTTCAGGAGTAATGAACAGAATGCCAGCCCCCGAACCATGTTGTGTATAGGATCCATCGAAATATAGGGTCTAGTGTTTAGTAGAAAGAGCAAGAACGTCCCGGTCTGGAAAGTCAATCTCCATGGTGTGTTTTCCTGGTAGGGGTGCTTCAGCCAGTTGATCTGCAATTGCTTGTCCTTTGATAGTACATCTTTCTATGTATTGGATATCAAATTCACTGAGAATCATGACCCATTTAGCTAACCGGCCTGTAAGAGCTGCCTTGCTGAGCAAATATTTGAGAGGATCAATTTTTGCTACTAGCTTGATGGTGTGTGCTAGCATATAATGTTGGAACTTCTGAGATGCGAAGACCACTGTTAGACAAGCTTTTTCGATGAATGTATAGTTGAGTTCATAGCCATTCAATGTCCTACTGACGTAGTATATGGCCCGTTCCTTCCCTTGTTGATCTTCTTGTGCCAATAGTGCCCCCAGTGAAACATCTATTGTGGAGATATATAGAATAAGTGGCTTTCCAGGGATGGGTGGTACCAGAACTGGTGGATTCATCAGATACTGCTTGATTTGGTAAAAAGATTCTGCACATTTAGCCTCCCATTTGAATGGTACATTTTTATGTAGCAAGTGGTTAAATGGTAGACTTTTATCTGCTAGCTGAGCGATGAATCGCCTGATTGATTGAAGTCGCCCTTGCAGAGACCTGAGTTGACTGATATTCTTTGGTGGTGGCATGTCCATGATAGCCTGTACTTTAGCTGGATCTACTTCGATACCTTTAGCTGAGACTATGTAGCCTAGTAACTTGCCTGATGTTACCCCGAAGACACATTTCTTAGGGTTAAGCCTGACTTGGAATTTCTTCAATCAATCAAAAATCTTTGTGAGGATGCCTAGATGTTCAACTCTAGTGAAAGATTTGGCTAGTAAATCATCCACATAGTCTTCCATAAATGTGTGCATCATGTCATGGAATATTGTGGTCATTGCTCTTTGATAAGTGGCCCCTGCATTCTTTAAGCCAAAAGGCATAACATTCCAACAATACGTTCCTCAGGGATAGGTGAACGCTGTTTTATCTTGATCTTCTGGGGCTATTTTGATTTGGTTATAGCCGGAGAAACCATCCATTAGTGAGAGCATTGCATGGCTTGCTGTGAGATCTACAATTATGTCGATACTTGGCAGAGGAAAGTCATCCTTGGGGCAAGCTTTGTTGACGTCTCAGAAGTCAGTTCAAATCCTGATACTACCATCTGGTTTTGATACTGGAACGATGTTGGAAATCCATTCCGCATAGTCAATGGGTCGGATGAATCCGACGTCCAATAATTTCTTGAGTTCAGTTTTAACCATGAGTGCCACCTGTGGATTCATCTTCCGTAGCTTTTGCTTAACTGGCTTAACTCCTGAAGAGATGGATAAGTGATGCATGATTAATTGTGGATCCACTCCGAGCATATCAGCATATGACCAAGCAAAGTTGATTTGTAGTCCTTTAAAGAAAATGATGAACGCTGATCTTTCTTCTGCTGTTAGGGATTCTGCAAGGTGTATGTTTCTAGCTGCTTCTGTAGTACCAATGTTGATTGATTGAGTGGGCTCAATCAAAATGGGTGATCGCTCATGAAAGTGCTCAGGAAGAGTGTCAAGTCTCCCATCGTTAGGTGCCTTAAAAAGGTTTTCACCCTCCGATATGTCCTTTATTTTTACTTTTTTGTGATCTAGAGCTGCCATTGACTGGTTTTCAACATCAGATTCTTTATTTAGTTTATTTTTGCGACTGAGAGACTTGGCACTCCCTGATTGACAGTCATCGTTACTTTGTTCACTGGTAGAGCCTGTTTCGAGATTCGCGGTACATAGGTAATGGATAATAGAGGCATCATCTGGGAAAATTGGTATATCATGTATTTCAGGTTCATCCCAGTCGATGAGGTCGGGAAAGACAAGTGGTAAGGAATCGTTAGGTGGATCCAGTTCGGCCACTGTGAGTGTTAGGATAGAATTTTCATCGTGATGGTTCTTGGTTTTAAAGAAGTTCATGATTTTGTCGAGATCTTTGATGGTATTATCCTCTACATATACTTGTTCATAATGTTCCTGTTCACTTTCCGCGACGTCATAGATATTCTGCGGTCCAAATTCCAGAGGTCTATCTTCTGCGTTATGTTCTTCTTGGGAGATAGATATAGAATCAGTATCACTAGAGATGTCTGTAGTAGCATTGGAGCAGGTACCCCATTCATATTCATTGGAATCAGTCTCATAGGCATCATTCCAGATTCTATTTGTGCTATAAACAGGTATGTTGTAGGGTGAAAATAAATCTTTGATGATGGATACCATTTTGAGGGTTTTTGTTGATTTTGCGTTAGAGCCATCCTCTACTTGCTGGATTTGCTCATAGACTGTACCTCCTCGGGGAGGAATAACGGTATCTGGAGATGGTATGATTTGTTCTTTTGGTGTTTGAATATGAGCTATGGCTGCAGATAGGGCCTTCTTATGACTTAGAAGCTTTTCCTGATGTAACTTCTGATCTTGACGTTCCCGTGCCTTACGGATTGTTTCTGCTGATTCAAAAAGTGCTTCCTGCCAGGAGTCTTCTTTGTACTTCTTCTTTTCCTTCCATTGAGGTTTTGTAGGGGTGTGGCGGTCGTTTTAATAGGAACGTGAGTTTAGAGCCCAGTCCTGCTTTGTTTCTACTAGGTTGTGAAGGAAGATCAATAGGTTCAGTGACTCCTTCCTTGCATTTCCCAATAGGTCCTTTTCTGCCATATCCCATTTGCTTCATGATTAAGTACCCCTTTCCATACAGATGTGTGGGTAGAACAATGTCCAGAGCAGCTGCTCTATTATCTTCTTCTGCATCTTTGTATAACCAGCTAAGAACGTCCTTGTCTTCTAATTCATGTGCTAAAGTACCCAATTGGATGAAGGTACCATCAAATTTAGTGATGGGCTGAGTAGCCAGTTGTGTTGATGTAGTGGGCAAACCATGCGATCTTGGTGATGTTGGCAATTTGGCCAAGCATAAAGGTTCTAGAGAGTATTCTCCCATGCCTTGGTCTTTGATTTGCATTTTCTGCTTGAAGTCTCCCCATAAGGAGTTGGATTTGGCTGTTGTTGGATCTGATATTGAAGATCGCTACTTTTCTCTATTATGAGGGACCAAACTCTCTTGGGCTGCCCCCATTGCGTTGCAATGCTGGAATGGATTATGATCAGCTGAGATGGAGATTTCTTGTCCATCATAGGGAAACTTGACACACTGGTGATAGGTAGAAGGTACAGCTTGCATTTCATGTATCCAGGGTCGTCCTAACAAGATATTGTAGGTGAGATCAATATCTAAGACCTGACATATAGTATCCTTTTGTACCGGTCCCACTTGGATAGGTAATATCGCTGTGCCTTTAGAGGACCTCTCTTCATCATCATATGCTTTTATGGTAATCTTTTTGCAAGGATCAATAGATTCTTTTGAGAAGCCTAATGCACGGATAAGCTTTAAAGTACATATATTAAGGCCAGCTCCTCCATCTATCAAGACTCTTTTTACTCGGTGTTTGCAAACAATGAATTCAATATGGAGAGGAGTATTATGTGGATGACTCAAGGAAGTTTTGTCATGTTCGAAGAAGGTGAGGTTATGAGGTCCGGTCATATGGGTGACCATGGCTTGAAATCTGTCTGTATCCAGATTTTGAGGTACATTTGTTTCCAATAGTGCTTGCTCCAATATGTCTTTGTGTTTGGGTGATAGTTTCAATAATTCCAGGATAGATATTTGAGCTGGAGTCTTGCGCAGTTGATTAACCAAGTCATATTGGATTTTGGGTGCAGCGGTTGTAGGTGCAGTATGTCCTTTTAAGACATATTTCTGAGTTCAGGTTGTTACATTGACAGATTCATGATCATGCCGATCTCGAATGGTAATGACATTGACTTGATGATCGTCCGCTGATATGTGATTGATGGTGTTGTTGTAGATGTGATTAATACGAGCTCCGTGTGTATCATCTGAAGTTGAGGCTTCATCTTTGTTGTAATTTGGGAGAGGATTTTTGAAGGCTCCGTGATCACCATTTGTTTTAAGTCCATCAACCGTTAAGTCACCTCGATCAATCATGTCTTGGATTATATGTTTCAATCTCACGCATTCGTTTGTTCTATGACCGTCATTGCGATGAAAGTCACAATAGTGGGAATCATTCCACCAAGGTGGTTTGATTGGTGGTTCATAATTGTTGATTGGAGGCAAAGAAAGAATCTTGTGTGCTAAAATCTCTCTGAATGCAGATTCTAATGATTGTCCCAGGGGTGTGAAGATACGCTTTTGGAAATTGTTTGTGTTATTGCATGAATTGTTGTTAGGTCCTGGATTCATGTTTTTGTTTTGAGTGTCGTTAGCATTGTTCGTGTTGAGTTGTCCTTGATTAGTATTTGGCGCGTATGTGTTAGTACTGGGAGTAGCATTTTTAGGATTTTTTGCGTTTTGAGTATTCCCGGATAATGCAAGCACTGGTTGCTTAGATTTAGGATCATATGATTCATTGTTGCCTTCGTTTTTATTTCGAGTCCAAAATCGAGATTTGTCAAGGTTGGTATTGTTCTGATTATTGTAGTTTGATGAGTTTGTTCCTTCCTTGTAGAATTTGAGTGTTCCCTTTTTGACACAAGCTTCTTCTACTTGAATGCCATTTTCAATCAATTTGGCAAAAGATGGTATGCATTGAAGTTTGAGTCTGTAACTCATTTCACCATTCAAGTTATCATTGAAGATTTCCATTTTCTCCTTTTCAGGAATATCTCGAGGATATCGGGATACCATGCATCGCCAACGTTGAAGGAATACCATGAATGTTTCGTTGTTTTTTTGTTTGGTGTTGCAAACATCTAGCATGGTTATGGCATGTTGGATGTTGTAGGAATAGTGTGTTATGAATTTGTTAACCAACTCATCAAATGATCTGACAGGTGGTGAGATTTTGGATAACCATTCCATGGTTTGCCCTCCCAAGATTCGGGGGAATAACCTCATCAAATAGGTGTCATTATGAGCAAATTCAAGGCTCAGTGTGCAAAATTCTCGAACATGATCCCGGGGATCACTTTTCCCATCATATTTATCAAATTTGGGAACGTCTGAGTTTGGAGGAAAAGGCACCATGTGTAAGCTTCTGTCAAATGCATAAGGACAAATTTCATTTAAAGAGTACCGCACTGTTGTCCCTTGTTGCATATCTTGTATTTGCCTTTGCAACATTTGCATTTGTTGAGTAAGAGCAACCAAAGGCGCATTATCCTATCGAGGGAAGAAATCTTCTCTCGTATTTGTTCGTAGTTGAAAAGGTGTAACCAATGGTATGTTTTGTTCTGGTGTTTCTAACTTAGGTATATGCATTTCCGGTATGCGTTGTTCTGGGATGTGTTGTTCAAAGTTATGTTGTTCAGGGATACGATTTTCTTCTTCTCTGTGTTGTTCTTGATATGCATATTGCCGAAATCTGGTTTGAAAGATGTTTGGGTCGAAATCTTCAGGAAGTTTAACGCCCTTGCTTGTGAGCATCAACAGATATTTTTCTTTGTCGTTTTCCATGAGTTTCTCGACAAGTTTTTGGAATGAGGGGTTTTCCTAACATTCTCAAAGAAGTGCGTCAGTAATTTCAGTTTCTTCGACGAGTGGAACTTCAAAAGGATTTGATAATCTTCGATTCATACTAGATTCTATGTGTGCCTCGCTTTGCTTGTCTCGTTGAGAGCGAGTAACAGGCATTTTAGTAGAAACTTTTAGTGATGAAAGGAATAAAGTCCTCTTTGATGCGTTGCTCAGGTGTTGGTGGTTCTGGCCGAGATGCGTTATATGTGATGCACTCGTCGGGCAAGAATGCTGGATTGATTTTCCCACTGCGGTTTATGGTTTGACTAAAAGAAGACTTTTGACAGTATGCTCTTGTTTTCAAAGGTTCCTTGTCAAATTCGCTAGATTTGTTTTGGACGTAACGTTTGAAGTGATGAAGGAATACCCGATGAGATTTGAAGAGTTGACGATTGATGTATAAAAACTTATTTCTCTTGATGAATTTGGAAAAACTAGGTTGTTGTTTCTTCAACGTGATGTTACGATACAGGTTCTTTCTTTTCAAAATAAGGGGATTAGTCATGCAAGAGTGATCAATGGTTTCCTTTGATTTGTTTGGATTCAGTTGATTCTTGTTTTGAAAATTGCAAATCTTACTTTATCAGAGTGAAGGTTTAGATGTCCCTTCACGACAAAGCGTGTTAAATGATATGGATAAAAGTTTCCCGATCTGGAAACCGGATTTGACAATTTGAAAATTTTAAACAAGTGTTTGAGATAAAATCCGTAAGATTTGTAAAGGATTCTGATGACACTGATGATGAAAATTTTCTGGATTATGATAGGAGAGATGCCCTTTATCGTGCGATTTGTTTAGGATTCGGACAACTTTTGTTTGACATAAATTTGGCTTGAGAAAAGCTTCTTATAGTTTGTTTTTGTCACTCTGGTTTGATAAAAGATGATTTTTGATAAAAAAGGTCTCTAAAATGTTTTTGAAAATTTCAAAAAAATTTCAGTTTTGGATTCTCTGTTTTTCGGTCTTCAAGCACGCGCTAAAACAGAGTGTAGATGCGCTATTGAAGTTTCTTGATGCGCTAAAAGAATGGTCCAACGCGCTAATATGCCCCTAGATACGCGCTAAAGTTAGGATTTTTGGAAATTTTTTGGTTTAACAGGTGTAAAATCCACGCGCTATACTGGGCTTGCCATGTGCTAACTGTTTCAGTAGATGTGCTAAAATGTTGTCTCTATGCGCTGAGCTGTTTCTTCTACGCGCTAAAGTTAGGACTGGTGAAAATTGTTTTGAATTTGCTTGGAAAAGCGACGCGCTATACCGGGCTTTCCACGCGCTAACTGTTTGAGTATATGCACTAATTTGTTGTTTCTATGCGCTGATATGTTTCTTCCACGCGCTAGAATATTGTTTGGATGCGCTAAAGGACTCTGCACAGTTTTGCCTTGGTTGAAAACGCTAATGTTTTAAGTTCACGCACTAATGTGGAGCTTGGATGCGCTAACAGAAGGTTTGCACGCGCTAAGATGTTGTTCTCATGCGCTAGATTGCCTGATTTTCTGTTTTTGGGTGTTTTCTTGAGTTTTTTGGATTTTATTGAGAAATTTTCAAGTGCGATGGATGATTTTCTGAAGTAATAAATGCAAGCACGGCACAAAAAGTACAACCATTTTTCCTAATCTAACAAAAAGTGTATGTTCTGTGAGGATGTGTTCAAATCCCCAATGTTTTAACAGGTTTGGATACAAGTAGTACACTTCAGAAAGACTCTTTATTCAGGGGTCATAAATAACATCATAGCCCACTAGTCTCGATACTCTGTCAGCTCAAACAGCCATGTCACCCACTAGAGGGCGCCCGATTTTTTGCCTTTTGCCAGAAGTTAACCCAAAGTGAATTGCTTCACAGTTGAGTAGTTATCTTGGGAGATATATGGTGAGTAATCTTGGGGGCAGATTCTTCCCCACCCTTACACTATGATGTTACAAATGTTTGGTTACTGACTCGGTTCAAAGTTTCTAATTCTATGGTTCTTATTCAGGCTTCCCGTTCGGCCATCAGTGATAAACTCCCTCAGGAGGCTTCCCAACCTTTAGAACAAAGGCTTTATGTATCTTAAGGATACTGGGGGAAGGCTAATCACTGCGCGCAACCGTTGAAAAGGACTTTCGTCACTTTCCACATTTGATTATAGTGGGTTGGAATTCTTGACGTCAAAGCCATTCCCCACTTAGGTCGTTCCCTTCACACCGGCCATAAATGGCTTTAACAGTTGATTGCAACTCCTCGGGAAGGCAGGCCTGCTAAAGGATTTAAATACTTGAAGTACAGAAAGCATAAGAGTGGTTTGGGTTTTTGATCACCCAGTTAAGGGGAGAGCATATACCTTCCACTTTCGAGACAAGGCAAACAAGGTTCTTTTTAGCCTTCAATTCAGTGGTTTGCTAACCTCTACTGGGAGATGTTGCTCCAAGAAAAGCATGGTGTTTCTTTTAGTTCCCCAAAGAAATGATTGTTTAATCTAAGGAAATAAACAGGTCAATAAAGCAAAAGGTTCGATTTGGTCAACAAAAGAAAATCGAAAAAGGGGAATAACTTCCCTCTTTTGATTGTAACAAAACTTTTAAGGTGAGGTTCTTTCCTTGGTGCAAAAATTGAAAATGGATCCTTTTATACACCAAAGGATGGTGAGATTCTTTTTATAGCTCTATTTTTGCAAAAAGGAAATTTTGTTTTGTTCGTTTTATAGCCCCAAAAAAAGTTCTCTCCTATAAAAGCAAGAAATTTTTTAATAGTGGTTCTTTTTATAGCCCCAAATATGGTGAGTTCAATTTTATAAGAAAATCAAATTTTAAACTATCCTAGATAAGATAGTAAAAATCCAACTTATTCTAATCTAAAGATGAAGCTCCTACTTGCAATGAAATTGTTAGAACCTGCAAAAACAAACTGTAAGATACCGCGGTGGACTTCTACAAGTCTAATTTCGAACTTTCGGTTACAATAAATTTTTTATTTTATTTTATTTTATTTCGGTCTGTGATGCGCTACAGAACAAACTGTATGCGCCACAATATATTCTGGATGCGCTAAAATAATGAACCAATGCGCTACTCTGTTCTTCAAATGCGCTATTCTATGCGTGGAAAGCGCTATTCAGTCATTCTGTGTGGACCTGCGGGAAAAATTTGAATTTGATGCGCTAAGGTTTTAAGCGCACGCGCTGACTATTGGACTCCAAGCGCTGAACTGTGGATCTGATGCGCTATTATGTTTATTTGATGCGCTACTCTGTGTTTTGTCTGTGTCAAGACCTACAGGAAATTTTTTTTGAACAAAGTTATGCGCTAAAATAGTGACTTCACACGCTATATCAGAGACCTCACGCGCTAAACAGTAGGCTAGAAGCGCTAAACTGTTTAGGCGGATGCGCTAAGGAATGTTTTTGACGTGCCGATCCTTGTTTCCTGCGGACCTGCAAAAGACATTAATATGAAAATCCGATTTGTTATTTGGGGTCGGGCCCCACGGTGGGCGCCAGAAATGTATGCTGGAAAAATGGGCGAATAAAACTTAATATGTGAAAATATTATGAAAAACTAGTCCACACACACACACAGGACTTCTTGATGCAAGCTATGGAGTAACGTAGTGTTACTCAGCTTCCCAAGGAGGGTCCCATGGTTCTCTATCTCACAATGTCCCTCAAACCAATGTTTTTGCTCTCAGATCACTGAGCAAAATGGTTTAGGGATGGCAAATATGAGAATGAGAGATGCTTTTGATAGATTTTGTAATGAGATGTATTTTAAGCTATGTATGATGCTAAAAATGCAATAAACTAAATGATAAGATGACAAGATTAGTATAAATACTATCCTAACATGATATATTTAGTCTATGATTGAGCTAAATGATAAAGAAATTATTCTAAACATGTATATTTAGTCTAATTCCTGATCTAAAAAGAGACTAAATGATGAGCATATATGATAAGAAAGCTTGAAAGTATTTGAGCATAAGTATAATGCTGCAAATTTGAAAGATGATTGTTGAAAATGGAGGAATGAGAGCTCTATTTATAGCACAAACAGGGCAATGGATGGTCAAGATTGAAAGGTTTAATCAAGGGCCAGGTTTGAAAGTAGGGGATCCATGTGCACAATTGGCACCAATAAAATAGTGACAAGTGTCAACATAGGGTTGGGTTGAGAGAAGAGATTGGAGGCATTAAAGGCCTGAGAAGACCTCATGGTTATCTAGAGGCTAAGGGTCAAGTCTAAGTTAGGATTACCCACTAGATTAAGAGTTAATCCAAGGCTAAACCTTTGTGCAAATGATTAAGAGATAATCATGGTCAAAGCAATAATGACCTGATGAGACTCTTGGGTTGGATAGAGGTTGAGTCAAAACAAATGTTTTAACCATGTGGGAGGGTTTGAATTAACCATTAATGGTTATTGGAGACTTTGGGGATTAAGTGGTTGAAGGTTGGAAGCCTTCAATGGTTTTCAAAGACTTTAAGGGTTTTGGTGGTTGAAGGTTGAAAACCTTTAATGGTTATCAAAGACTTTGAGCCATTTTGAGAAGTGACTTCCCTTTGCTTAGGGATGTGACAAAGTTTAGGATAGGGGTTAGATTAATTAAAAGTGATTAGAAGATTCTAGAAGGGATTAGGAAGGCAAGTGGGAGATGTAGGATTTTGCAAGTCGATGGAGGGATAATAGGTTTTTAATTGAAATAATTTAATTCATTCAATTTGGTTGCAATTAAATAAATTTGATTTATTCAATTTGGGATAACTATTTAATTAAATTTGAATTTAATTAAAAGTGGATAGGGGGATTTAATTGAATAAAATGATTTATTCATTAAATGGGTGTAGTGAATTTTATTTAAATAAATTGAGTAATTTACTTAATAAAATAGAAGAATGTGGATAATTTAATTAAATTGGATTTAATTAAATAGAGAAATGAACATAAAATATTCATTTAGGAATATGGTCATTTTTATACGTCTACAACAATAATGACATTGGCCTTTTTGTTCTCGTATCATTATTTTCTTGCCTTTCATATATGCTCTACTTGATTTGGTTTAACTGTGCAATTGGGCCATCATCTGTGCTGATTATAGCTATATACAAAATACCGCAGGCTGAACAAACCACCAAAAACAAAAGGAAAACAATATTAAACTGACCAAGACAAAACACCCAATCGAATTATCTATAAAATAGGTTAGTTCTTCTTATAAATAATAAGGAAATTAGGTCATATGCTTTTTTTAATGAATAAATATCAATTAAATTAAATCATTAGAATTTATATCACATGACAAATTAAAGCATATAATATTAAACGTCCAATGTCAATTATAAAGTACAACTAAATGTTTTTAATAGTATTTATTTTCTTTATAGAATAATGTTACACATATTCTAAAATACATGGTAGGAAATAGTCAAACCTTTAATTAATAAAGATATATTAAATTCATTTATCTAAAAATATATGAATAGATGTCACTTTGAAATCAAAGAGTTATTTTATTTTATTTTAGAACTATTTTATTTATTATATACATAATTTTTTATTCATTTTGTAATAAAAAGATCTATATATTATTTCAGAAAAATATAATAAAAAATAGATAAAATGAGATAAAAGACTACTCTAGCTCATTTTGTGTTTATGATAATTGAATTTGTAGTAAGGAGTGAGAATTAAAATTGAAGCATTTAGATACAATCTTGGATATTATAAAACAATGTTTTTTTATGAAAAAGAGTCCAAATTTGAGCTCATATTGAACAAGCAACTTTTATATTTTATATATATTATAATAATTAAGTTTGTACAAGAGGATCCACCAAAAACTCAAGTCATCTTACATTCAATATCTCCTTTCGCACCAGCACATTTGAGAGTGTTGTAACTAAGATTTGAAATTGTTTTTGGTTAAGTAGGATTTTAAAAGGACTCTTAAACATTTACAAAGAATGGAAGAAATAAATCAGAACCAATTCTAAAACAACTAAACAAGGCAAACAACCAAAATACAACATAGCTAGAACAAATTCAGATACATCCAAGATCTAATGTATTTTTTGGGGTGGTTTGTCAAATATCATGACGTAAGAAGGGAAAATATTCTTTGTAAGACTCTTCTACCTATGTTGTACAACTGTCCAAGAAGATCCATCATCATGACTCAAGAGTCGAAATTGTTATTAAATATTTGTTAAAGGGCTTTCTCAACTTATTTGACCTTTAATATACTTGAATAGGAAGGGTTCCTTTCAATGAAATAAATATTTTTAAGTCATTTTGAAATGTGAAAAATCAATAGAAGGTTTTAGAGTTGTTCTAACTCAAATGAGACATTTAATAGCTTGAATTGAAAAAATTGAAGGACTTACAAAAATGATACTTCATTTATATAGTATATGATTTGTGGTAGATTTATTTCTAAAAACAATCTTTAAAATTAGATTTTATTTGAAACAAAAGGATTTACACATAGAAACCAACAAAAATCGGTACTTGTAAAATACAAGAAATTGTTTAGGCATAGAGTATATAGAAAAAAATGTCGATGATGATCTTTCTATGAAACCCACTCTATATTCACTATCATATATTTCCACTAATTTTAAAATTATTATCATGGTTTAATATTCTATAAAAAATTTCTTCCAACCATCTTGATGAGGTGGTGAAAGATGAGAGTTATCTAATGTTGGAAGGGCTCATTCTTTACTAAAATTAATTTTTTTTCTCTTTGAAATTGGCACTTAAGAGATACATCCCATGGGAAGTTCTGCAAATGAGGGACTATAAATGTTGTACAAGACAACCTTTGAGACTTTAGAAGCCAACAATTTGTTCTAATTTTGGGAAGAAAAGGGAGAGGGAGTAAAACATAAAGAGCTAAACTAAATCGATGTGCCTAATGTCCCATTATTATAATTTAGTAAAATGATGCCTAAAACTTGATTTAGATAGTTAGTTAGTTAATTTTTTATTTATTTTTAAATGAATAAAAAAATAAATAATATTGACTTTAAATTTGAAGTGATTAAATTAGATTTTAATGATGTTGTAATGAAAATATGAGAAATTGATGACAATTGGGATTATGTATATGTGATGATAATGGTTTTTTGAGGGTTAACCTATTAATGTGTGAATATGTTTATGTGGATGTAGGATTAGTCAAAGATGGGAACATGGTCGAGAAGAGAGGTCCTAGCAATTCAGGAAAACAATGTCCATGATGAGAACCGTATCACACACTATACAGATCATAAACTCATGAATATGAATGATATATGATAAAAATAAAGTGCAATAATAAATGTATTGTTCTATTCTTTTATTAACAATTATGTATGAAAATTTATAAGTACACTTATAAGCATGACTACATCTCCATATGAATACGAGCATATGGTTGCATATGTATACATATTTATATGTACACATATGCACTCACATTGATGCATACCTATGACAATATAGACACACCAATGCATGTTCTTACAAATAGGTACTGTGGTTATTTTCCTATGCCTCATAGAAGTTTGAGGGCTGATTATTTAAATAATAAACATAACATGCAATATTGTACAATTAATATTTTTGTTATACATTATTCTTACAATATTACATGTCTGGTACTATCTTATATTACTTATAGTGTTGTGATTCAGGGGCATCAAACTCTATTTCTTTTTGTGTCTTTTGTTTGGTTCTAGTTCATTGTTCAGATTGAGTAATTAGCAATCTATAGAATTAGCTTCAACAATAGCTAGATGCAGAGGGAAGTTGTGAGCGTTACGCTTGTGCATCACTTCCATACCAAGGTTAGCATGATTAATCATATCGGCCCAAGTGTTAATTACACAACCTTGACTGTCAATAACAGATTGGTTAAAATTGAATCCATTTAATTTGAAAGCCATAGTGCTGATGCCCAAATTAGTAGGAGAAAATAAGATTTACAACATTCAAACATCCCAATCTCCACATCAAGAACCAAACATGAAGCACAATACCAATCTAACTAAGAAGAAGGAATAAATCTCACTACATGATAGAAACATTCGATGTATTCTACATCCAATCAAATTATCCAAAGAAACCCTTATCCATTAATTATACATGATATATACACAAGAACTCATTGAATACAGAGAATTAGAAGTTTGTTTTCATTTAACTATTTCATATATCACAAATTTCTCAAATCCAAATGCACTTGTATCTAACATTTCATAAAATCTAGAAAGTTACTAGTGCATTTCATCCTCTTAACTTATTTCATTTACTCAACTAATATCAACATTATATAATTATCTTGCTAAGTCTAGTACACTCCTCCGTGGTACCCTCCCTTGCACACACTATCAGAGGTTCAAATTAAACATGATAGAGACTACACTTAACAGAAAATAAGGGCCCACAATACTCCACATTCAGAATGACCACTATAGACAACAACAACAAAAGAGAAATTCCAAAAAGAAAGCATCATCAAATTCAATGTTAAATCATGAAAAGTTGTTGATGAAATCAACAAGAAATAAAATGCAACAAGTGTCACCATAAAGAACAAAATAGATGAAAGAAGAATTTAAAAATCCGAAAGATAAATTAACTCCAATATCAGTCACACCAAAGGGAGTAACTGCTATACAACATTCGAGGATATAATAACTGCATGTGTTAGAGAGTGTGTGCTAGACATTTAAAACCATAAGTTTATTTATATATCTATAATTATTCCATAGCACAATCATTTATATTGTGAAAGCAATATTTAACATCTAGGTAAGAAAATTACAAGGAAAAGCAAGGCTGCATAGAGTCATATAAACATCGCTTGCATCCAAAAGACATGCATAAGAAATGAATACACATGTTGCACACAATTATTATTCCTAGAGAGGATTAGGGAGAGAACACAAAGCTTAAGCATCTAAAATCTCTAAGGTTCCAATGGCCTTTTCCCAAAGACAAATCTCAAGAACAACTTAAGTCAAAGAGAACATTATAACACACCATGCAAGAGTTAGAGAAACAACCTTAACTAGACCAAACCAAATTAAAAATGGGTAAGGATTTTATCCCAATTAGGAATACGTGCAATGGTTCGGTGATTTGGTAGTTACTATTGGAATGTAGAAGGATCAACGTGTAGAACCCTTTCTAATCAGAATCCCCATCATAATTACCCTAAGACACACTAGTTTTAGTGTCATACCCTTCTAAGTTTGGGGGAAAAATGAGGTTAGACGGGGCAAGAAAACTAGCAAAGTACTCGTGAATGAGCTGAATAAGACCAACATGTAGAGCAGGGAAATTCCTAGGACTTTTACAGTGTTCCAAGATACAATGTTTAAGAGAACACAACACATAGTAGGAGAAAGAAACCCTGACCCTGTACCAGAAGTGGTTAAGGAGAACGAAATGGGAGCCGTAGACTCTGGTGAATCTACCATCCACAATGATGTATTCCATCACCAATCTTAGTACCTCCCTCCAGAGCCTCTTTATGGTGTTGACCTCAAAATAATTGTCTGAAACCTTAACCAACACTTCCCTTTCCTCGTTTTTTGGAAATTTAACGACTACTTAATCAAAGATTTTCCCATCATGGAAAAATTTCATTCCTTTGTAGAAAGGCCAGTAAATCCCCCAATAAGACCCTTATTGATTATCACTTTTCTTCTAGAGAGAATGATACCTTCCTCCTTCCAATTTTTGATAAAATACTTCACAATGTCGGGGTTAGCACCATGAAGTTTCTCCAGGAAAGGTTTCAGCCCACCTTTATCAATCTGTTTCCATACCTTCTGGTTGTTCTAGTGCTTTTCACAGCTTTTCGGCTCCACCCTTTTCCTGCTACCCCCTACTTTTTCACAGACTTTTCTATTCACACTCGGAGAGAATAAAAAGTTTGAAGCAATCCTACAACAATGCCTAGGCACTCACAAAACCTACCACTTCATGCAGTTTGAAGAAGTAATTATGGCACCGTCATTGTAGTGAATGAAACAATACCCTTCTATGATCTTCTTAATCATTTTTTGAAACGACAAATTTTCCATGCATGACATCATATCCAAGTAAGGCTCTAACACCCACTTCTAAATGCTTGTAGGATTGCCACATTCATCGCCTAGTGAGCTTGACTCCTTCGTTGGCAAAATAATCGATGACCGCATTTGCTTCCCTAAATGCATGTGAGATTTTAACATTTTCAAAGTTGTTAAGGAGGGATCTGGTTTCATCGATCCAACTTTTGATGGTCCATAAGGGGGGAGAATTACCTATAAGGCATTCAATTATGTTCTTAGAGTCCCCCTCTATCCATATACTTTTAATGTTCAATTTGCTAGAAAGATCAATGACTTTGAATTCTCCTATGGCTTTGGCTAAGTGATTGGACTGAGAGCCCAAGGGGAGTGCCTCTGGTGAAACAAAGTTACCATAGTGATCTCTTAACACCCCCCATTCCTAGCAGGCACAGGATTGCCCTTGTTAGTATTTTATTTTGTAAGTATTAATATATTTTAAACAATTTAAATGTCTTTAAATTTAAACATGTTTCATAGAGTGATATGGGAGCTTTTTTGCTTCCCTTGTGACTTTGGTGGTCTTCGGATCCTCTCTAGCCAACGAAAAGTTATGGCCTTTGTGCCATTTCTAGCAATGAATCTTGAAATATTCTTCTCAAGCATTGCATTCCTTCCATATTATCCTATTAACCAAACCCCTTAGAAGGGGGTTGGTTTTCAAACCCTTCTAGTTATGGAAGGTGTGGGCCAAGAGTATTTGGCATGTTTGGGAAATTATTTAGCAAGAGGAATCTATCAAGACCATTCCTCGGTATGTCAAGCTGAATCATGATCCTAAGTAGATCATAGGAGATAAGGATGCAGAAATCTTTACAAGAAGAAAAGTCAGAGAAAAATCATTTATGATCTCTGAATTCGAGCCTAAAACATTCGAAGAGGCACATAAGGATGAAGACTGGATCAAGGCAATGGAAGAGGAACTTGAGCAGATAGAGAAAAATGGTACATGGTCCTTGGTATCCAGTTTGGAGCACAAAAATGTCAATGGTATGAAATGGGTCTTCAAAAATAAGTTGAATGAGGATGGCACAGTGATTAGTTACAAAGCCAGACTGGTGTGCAAAGGATATGCCCAAGAAAAAGGAGAAGACTATGTAGAAACCTTTGCTCCTGTAGCCAGATTGGAAGGAGTTCGTATGCTTCTTGCATATGCAGCTTTTAAAGGCTTCAAAGTATATCAAATGAATGTAAAATCTACATTCCTAAATGGTGTACTTGAAGAGAAGGTGTATATAGAGCAACTAGATGGGTTTGCCCTATCTGAAGATAGTGACATGGTATGTAGGCTACATAAAGCCTTATATGGGCTAAAGCAGGCACCTAGAGCATGGTATGAATGCCTGCATTCCCATATTGTGAAGATTGGATTTTAGAGAACAAGTGAAGATAGAAATATCTACTTGAAGTCTAAAGGAGATCAGATCTTGATTTGTGAGGTATTTTTTGATGACATTATCTTTGGTGGAGATGAAAAGATGAGTCGTGAATTTGCAGATGAGATGAAGAAAGAGTTTGAGATGTCACTCATAGGGGAGATTAAGTTCTTCATTGGACTGCAGATCCAGCAGATGAAGGATGGAATCTTTATCACTCAGTCCAAGTATGTCAAAGAGGTGTTGAAGACCTTTGACATGGAAGATAGCAAACCAGTTGGTACACCGATGGTGACCAGTTGTAAACTATCCAAAGAGGATGACTCTGCATTGGTTGATGAGAAGGAATACTGATCAATGATTGGTAAGTTGCATTATGTAGTGCATAGTAGACTAGATATTGCACATGCAGTTGGCATTACTGCAAGATACTAGAAAAGTCCAAGAGAATCCCACCTGATTGCAGTCAAGTGGATTCTTAGGTATCTGAAAGAAACTATTGACTATGGGTTATGGTATCCATACAATAATGATTTTAACCTGAAAGTGTTCACAGATGCTGATTAGGCTGGTAATGTAGATGACCGGAAGAGAACAACCGATGGTGCATTCTTCCTTGGTGGTAGACTGGTCTCATGGATGAGTAAAAAGCAGAGCTGTATCTCTCAGTCTACAACAGAAGTGGAGTATGTTTCAGTTTTCATGAACTGCACTCAGACAATTTGGATGAAGCATGTATTGAATGGCTTCAAAGTTCTTGTATCTGAACTGGTAAGTATATTTTGTGATAATACTAGTGCAATTAATATCTCCAAGAATCCAGTTTTACATTCTAGAACCAAGCACTTTGAGCTTAAGTATCATTTCTTGAGGGAAAAGGTTCAGAACAAAGAGATTGCACTGGAATATGTTTCTAGTAAGGAGCAGTTAGCAGACATATTCACCAAGCCTCTCCCAAAGACTACATTTACATACTTAAGAGGTGAATTAGGGGTACTGCCCCTTTAGGAGGTGAACTAAAAGCATATGCTCCACATCATTCAGGTATTGCATAGTCAGATTTATTTTGGATTGATGTGTTGAAGGATGGTACTCCTCAGGGGGAGCATGCCTCCACTTTGGCATTGTTTTCAAAGGGGGAGAAGATGTGAAGAAGAGAAGATATCTACAGAAATTGGGGGAGAAGATGTGAAGCAGAGAGATATCTTTGTATATTGCCATCAATGACAACATACAATGTCATTATGTCCTCATACCGGTTCACATAATGCCAATAGGGACAACTTTGCCTTTTGAGATGGTGGTTAAATTTAACCAACATGACATCTACTGGTATCCGCTTATTAAGATTAAGAGGATTCCTTTAGCTTGGTTGCCTTGGTTTTGCACCCTGCGTTTTCATAAATGTGGCATTCGCACCTCATGCGATTTTTTCTCTAGAACCTTGATGAGCCTCCATTCTTGGGAGGATATAAAAACCAAGTTCTGACTTTCTCACCTAGATCAAGGGAAATTTCACTACATCATGCATGCAAGTTTCTCTAATGACATATCCTACTCATTTCACTCAGGACAAAAAATGGTAAAGAGAATACATTTAATATTTGGCTTGATTTTCATAATAGTTGTATCATTTGTAAATCCATTCCTATCCAAGTTTTGATTATTATAAGATATATTTAAGTTTTCATACATATTGTGTATTATATTTAAGAAAACCAATATAATTTCAAAAGAATCGTACAAACAAATAAAAAATTATAATACTATATGACTCTAATCACGCTTTTAAACTTTATGACCCTGAATGTTTCTAGACTATTTTTGTTTTATCTAATCTTGAATCCTCATGATAGATTGGCTAATATGATAGTGAGCCCATATGGGTAGGTGAGTTGGCTTGGGCAGTGGGTTTGCTCCCCATCGATCTCGAGTTAGACTCCCTCTCGGATTTAAGAGGGAGGATTGGTTGTGGGCTTTGGATTATCTCCCTAGGGGACTAGTCTCGCCTCAGTTCACCCCTTCTTGGCCACAACTTGGCAATAAAAGTAAGCCCAAGGTAAGGCAGGTTGGGTCACTGGACTGGGTCATCGGGATACTCCTGGCGTAGTAAAAAAAAAAATGACAGTGAAGCTTTGTATTTCATTTTTCTTCACGGATGGATCATATATGTTTAATAATAAATTTTGTAAGGAATAAAATAATAAATATATCTTTAAAAAAAGTCATGAAAACTAGATCATATAATTTTTTAATAAATAAATGTATCTATACTAATTGATGAGATTTAATTTTTAAGTTGAATTCAATTGTTTATTTTAAATACAATTTTCTAAAAGTTTGGAAAGATATCAATTTGGAGTTAAGAAATTGTTTACTTTATTTTAGAATTATTATTTTTATTTATTTTTCATAAAAAAGATTAATATTAGTTCATTGAAATGTTTACAAATTAATTACATAAAAATGACAGATAGAATAATATCATACATTAAAATCAAATCATTAGAAACAATTGAAGAAACAAGGAAAAGTAATTACGTTAGAGTATATCAAAAGATCAACATTTTTATGAAAGCAACTATCATCAACCTTAGTCATTTCCTCGAAAAGCCATTTTTTATAGAATGAATCTTTGAGACACTTGTTAACATCAAAATCTACAATTTTTTAATAAATATTAATTATTTACATGTACTTTTTAATATTTTAATTTGTAAGTATTAATGTATTTTAAACAATTTTGATGTCTTTAAATTTAAACAAGGGTCTTCATAGAGTTGTTTGGGAATTCTTATTGCCTCCCCTTAACTTTGGTGAATTTGGGCTCCTTTCTACTAAGTGACAAGGTATGGCCCTTTGTGCCAAATGGATTATTCATGCCATTTTTGGTGATGAAGCTTGAAAAATTCTTCTTTGGCATTGCATTTCTTTTCATTTTCCTATTAAATAGTTTTCTTGGAAGAGGATTGGTTTTCAAACCCTTCTAGTTATGAAAGATGTTCACATCGAGGGAACCTTTATGGCCAATAGTATTTGTCATTCCTAGAAAGCTATTAAGCCTTCTCTCATGTGTTAGCTCTAGCATTCAAAATGGTATTTAATTTAACGAACATAAAATCCACCGGTCTTTGCTTATTTATATTTAAGGGCTTCCTCTATCTTGGTTGCCTTGGGTTTGTTCCTTTCATTTTCATAAATGTGACGTTCACACCCCTCGCAATTTGTTCTCTAGATCCTCGACAAGTCTCCATTTTTGGGAGGATATGAAAACCTAGTTTCAAATCTCTTAGCTAGATCAAGAGATATTTGACATTGTGTTGTTTATTCTTCTTTTGAATATGCTACACAAAATTGGCCTTTGCTTTGTGAAACCTTGGTATAAATATTCGCGTTGAGACTTGACATGGCCTTTTATAGTTACAAGTTGTGTTTGGGTTATTGATAGATTTTCCTCATCTTCCCATGGTGTGCAGTTTGAATATTCAGTGGCATTAATTGTCAACACTTTCTATTTGGCAACAACAATTTCATTGTGGCCTATTTCCATTGAGCCTAAGCTCACCCATTTTGCCTAAGCTCACCCATTTTGCCTAGTGTATTCTTGTCAAAGGCTTGCCTTTAGCACATAGACAATTTGGGACCCTTGTTGACCATTTTGTGGTTAGATAGGGTCCTTTAAGCATATCTTTTTTTTTTTTCACTGTGCTCAAAACATATGGAATTAGATTCATGTTTTTTTCTACCTCTTATGGCTGAGCCATTCTCCTAGCACATGGCTCTTTTGGGGGATTGAGATTGTGTCCCTTTCAAGTATACCCAAATTTGTCATGCTTTTAGGGTGGAGATCTTGTTTTCTTTTTGGAATATAAAAATTCAATTTTGTTCACTGACAATTCTATTTCCATTGACATGTCATTTTTCATTAAAACATGCATTTGCAACAATGTGGTACTTCAAATTACGGTATAGACTAGCAAGGTTGTAGTTAAAGTTTATCACTTTTAAGAGCTTCTTGCTCATGAGGGTAACACCCCATGAATTGTGGCTTGGATACCTCAAGATAGCTTTGCCCCCCATGGTCATTGGTGCGATCAAATTTCTTTAGCCCAACATTCTCAAATCCCTTTTTTCTAGGCTGCCCATCACCACTTTGGCAGTGGGAGTGGTTATACTCAATGGTGCTCTAACTCTCTCTCACATGGAGGTTTTTACCCCAAGTGGGGCCAAATTCTGATTGTGGTAATGCATGGGTGACTTATGTTGGTGGTGGTATTTGGCCCGATTCTTCAAAAGGATTTCCCAATCTAGCTTTGGCTATTTCACCCGTTTGAGATGATAAAGATAAAGAGGACTTGGTGAAGTTTGTATTGATGGGGGTGGTCTTTTCTTGATGCCATGAAAGACCTCAAGATTTATGGGGAAGACCAAATGACTAAAATCCCCTTCCACTACCCTTCGATATTTCTCCCACCACCTAAGTGACTAGATTTTGATGTTTCTTTTCTATCCAAGCATTGCCCTCATGACTACTATTTTGTTTATTTGGTTCTCTACTTTTTAGGCTATGCCTGTGTGTTTTTTATATATTACTCTAGGTCCAACTCATATGACTCTAAGGGTTGACCTTGTGTCCCTCTACACTTTTTTGTGAATATATGTCATATATTTTTAAATTAATAAAAACCGACACATGTATTCTTAAAAAAAATAACTATTTTTTTGAATAACTAACCTCTTACACATGACATTTAAAGGTTGTAAGATGTCATCACCATCAAAATATAATGAGAAATAGTGGTAGGGTCTTTTGAAGCATTCAATTTGAGGCTATAGGCTAGAAAGTACCTCCTAGCACATTACCACTATTTTTTATTGAATATGCATTTGATGGTGACTCAACATATATGAAATGTGGATCAATTTTGCAAATATTATTATTGCTTATTGAACACAATGTACCGCTAAGAGGGGGGTGAATCAGTGGTTCCTAAATTCTTTTCCTTTTTAAAACAACCTAAGAGTAATAGTTATCACCCTAGGAACTAAACAGTCAACCTGGTAAGGCGAATGTGGATATCAAAAGAGGCAAACACACAATGCAACCCACAACACCAGATGTACGATGAAAACCCAATATGAGAAAAACCTCAGTGAGAAATGCTGCTAGAGACTACTGCTCCAATATAGCCTCACAATTGAAACATTGAATTACAAATATTTAGGGCACCAACCCCTACTGATTTAGGGAACCAACCCAAGGAGCACCAACCCCTGCTCTAAGATCCAACTTGGTGATGTATAGTGAGGCTAACACTTGATCAAATAGATTTATGTCGGTTAACAATTTTCTCTTCTTCACTGGATCTCACACTACTGGTTATCAGATTTCTCTCTCTGATTCTTGGCCTCTCTTCTCTCTCTCAACCTCACAACACACTATGTCACACTTGGATTCCTTCTTGATCAATCACACCTCACCAGTTAGCTTAACTGTTAGACCTACAACAGTTTACTAGTACTCTAACTGTGCCCATTAAACCCTTTCATTTGTTCGACTTCCACCTCACTCTGCAACTTTCTTAGAATAAATCCTAAAGAAGATTATCCTTTTGTGCTCAAGCTCTTTTCACTATCCTTCTTCACGTCAAGCATCATCAATTTCTATCTTGAGTGTTGGTAGTGGGCCAACATCCCTCGTGGGGATTCGTGACATGGTTTAATAGCCTCCTATGGATTCTACAAGTCTAGTGGTTGTATCGAGCATTGACAAGTCAATATTTTGGTGCAACGACAACCCTATCTTGTAACAAGTGGTATCGGAGCTTGGTCATAGGTTTGAATCGTGTAGGCTGCGATGAGTGATGATGGGAGGGGGATTGTTGGCAATGGGCCAATGTCGCTCATGGGCATTTGTGACATGGTTTAACAGCCTCATGTGGATTCTATAAGTTTAGTGGTTGTATCAAGCATTGATAGGTCGATCTTTTGGTGCAACGACAACCCTAGCTTGTAACAAATCCTAAGGAAGATTATCCTTTTTTGCTCAATCTCTTTTCACTCTCCTTCTTCACGTCAAGAATCATCAATTTCTGTCCCGAGATCACATATTTATAATCTTGGATTCACACCAAAAACACACTCAAACAATGTTGTGTTATGTTTTGCCTTCTCCAAGTCAATCCAAATCAGATTTGATTTGATTATGCTTTTCTAGTGATTTGATCTTCATGACATCAATTGACACAAGCAAAGCTTCACATTCCAATATGTGTTTTATGAATCTGGAGGTCTGCACCATGCTTTTCTTCTTTTCTCTATCATATACCATTAATGGCTTTGTTGTTTCCTTCAACAAATGGGTACGAAGATCACATCTTCTTGCAGGATGATTTTAGTTGCTTCCCATCTTGCCTTCTTCAAACTACAATCCTCTAGTATCCTCCGCGACATGTGGGTTCTTCATAAAAGTCAACTTACTTGCTGATTTGTTACGTTGAAGCACACTCCCCGACCTATGCAATATGACCACCTGGCATCGAGTTGTCATACTTGTCGACATCTACCTCTTCTTGGATTTCTATGTCGGTTTGTTCTTTGTTGTTGACCAAGGTTAACTACCGGCTTAGGTCACCTTACCGGTATGACCAACAAACATCATCTGTACTAGAAGCACATCCTCATGATAAGTCATCTTACCTTCCGTTATGTCTTCATGCCATCCTCTCTGTTTTTCTCACCGGGTGTTGTTGTGATTCTTTTAACATTCCACCTCTTCATCACAAACAAACAACTAAACTTCATCTCAATAAGCCTGCTAACCAGTAGATGACACAATTCATCTGCACCGGTAGCCTTCCTTCTATCTTCTCACTCAAATGTGCATTGCCATCATATGTATTGCTCCTCTTATAGCGGTCACCACTTCTTACTTACCTGTGACCTTGCCAAACTAGTTGACATCAATGACAAATTATTGCCAACAATCTCCTCCTTTCGCATTGATGTCAACTTATTGCAAGACACTTTATACTGATAGATTTCTCCCCCTTTGACACAATGACAAAGGCTACTATATATGCCCCCTTTGATCCAAACCTAGCTCCCGGTTTGGTTGCTACCATTGATTGAAACCAGTACTGATATGTGGTTCAAGAGTTATAGATTCTTCTATGAAGTCCCCCTGAACCATATAAATCCTTCCTTTTTGCATTAGGCAGATGACATAGCTCTCAACATGTGTGTTAGGTACTCAAAAGTACTTACTGGCAAGGGTTTAGTGAAAATATTTGCTACTTGTTCTCTAGTAGGGATATAATCTAGCTTTACTTCATGTCCTTCAACCTTCTCTCTGAGGAAATGATACTTGATAGCTACATGCTTTGTCCTAGAATGCATCACCGGATTCTTTGATATGTTGATGTCACTTGAATTATCACACTAGATGAGAATAGGATCAGTGATGTCCACCTGTATGTCCTTGAGAGTCTTTTTCATCCAAATAACTTGAGAGAAGCATGTAGCTACATTAATGTATTATGCTTCAGCAGTAGATAGGGAGACTGAATCCTGCTTCTTGCTATTCCATGAGACCAATTGGTCACCAAGGAAGAATGCACCACCACTTGTGCTCTTTCGATCATTAATGCAACCTACCCAATCAACATCATTGTACTCTTCTAAGAGGAATGCTCCTTATTTAGAGTACCACAAACCATAACTGAGTGTTCCCTGGAGGTACCTAAAAATTCTTCTTACAACATTCATATGTGACTGCTTATGTGCAACTTGAAATTTGACCACCATACACACTGCCTATACTATATCTGGTCTAGATGCAGTTAGATACAATAGACTTCCTATCATGGATCTATATAATGTTTGATCCACCAATGATGATTCATCACTCTTGCTTAATTTACTTCCAGTCACCATGGGGGTCCTTACCAGTTTGAAATCCTCCATTTGAAATTTCTTCAACATATCCTTTGCATACTTGGTTTGTGAGATAAATATTCCCTTATCTTGTTGTAATATATGTAAACTAAGGAAGTATGTCAATTCACCAAGCATTGACATCTCAAATTTTGATTGCATCTAATCAACAAATTCTTTGCAAAGGGTATCCTTATTGCCTCCAAAAATAATGTCATCTACATACACAACCACAATGATCATGTGGTTTCCATCTTTCTTTATGTATTTATTGTTGTTAGCAGTCCCCTTTTTGAATCATTGCTTCTTCAGGTATTGATCTAATCTTGAATACCATGCTCTAGGAAATTTCTTTAATCCATATAGGCCTTCTTCAACCGGCACACAAAGGTTTCATCATGTAGTAGAAAACCTTCCGGTTGTTCCATGTACACTTCATCCAAATTTCCATTTAGGAAGGCATATTTTACATCCATCTAATGTACTTTATAGCCCTTGTAGGTAGAAAAGGCTAGAAACATTCTAATTGCTTCTAATCTAGCTACCGGTGCAAATATTTCTTCAAAGTCAATGCCCTCTACTTGAGAGTATCCTTTGCACACAAGTCTATCTTTATGCCTAACAATTATACCTTCTTCATTCATCTTATTCTGGTAGACCCATTTAGTACCAATGATGTTCTTGTCTTTCGGTCTAGGGACTAATTCCCAAGTCTTGTTCTTCTCAATCTGCTAGAGTTCTTCTTCCATGGCATCCATCCATTCTTGTCTTTTGCTGGCCTCACTAAATATTTTAGGTTCTACTTCACTCATGAGGCAAAAGTTGACTTGTTCATCATTCTGAGCAAGTCTTCCTCTAGTCTGCACACCATCACTCTTATTTCCTAGAATTTTCTCTTCCATGTGATTCAACTGCACATACCGGTTGGGAGCCTTAGTGGATGCTTCTTCTAGTTTATTGTCTAATAGAGCTTCCTCACCTTCATCACCAGAATCATTGTATTGGTTCACCTATGATTGACTTTGTGCATATCATCATCAACTCTTGCATGCACACTCTCAATGACTCTTCTTAGTCTTTTGTCATAGAATTTGTGGGACTTATTGTTAGATGAGCAACCAAGGAAAATTCCTTCATCACTCCTGGAGTCAAAACTACCCAGACCATCCATAGCTCTCTTTCTAAAACACTTACTCCCAAATACCTTGAAGTATTTGACTGATCGATTCTAGTCATACCACAACTCATAAGGTGTCATTTTGTTCTTTGTTCTTAGTTGAGCCTAGTTCAAACTATATGCTGTCGTAGGAACAACTTCCTTCCAATATGTGTCAAGCAAACTGGCCTCATTTACCATGGTTCTGGCCATCTCCTTGACTTTCCTATTCTTCCTTTCTACCATACCATTTTTTTATGGTGTCCCAGGGGCTAAGTATTGCCTTCTAACTCCATGTCTTTCACAATAATCTTCAAACTCATTTGATGTGAACTGTCCACCTCTGTCTGATCTTAAACATTTTATCTTGCACCCACTTTCCTTCTCTGCCATCTTCCTAAAGATATTGAATCTGTCAAATGCTTATGATTCATCTTGTGGGAAAGTGACCCATGTATTTCTTAAATAATCATCAATAAAGAGCATAAAATATCTTTCACCGACAAGGGCTCTTGTCCTAGTTGGACCACACAGATCTGTATGTACAATTTCAAGTGGTCTTGAGGTGTTGTGCTCTTTTTTCTTGAAGCTCACCTTAGTTCGCTTCCCTTTTACAAATTCATCACAAAATGTGCTTACCAGTTTGATGATGGGTGGAATATTTCTTACACACCCCTTTCTTCTTATTGCAACTAAGTTATAAAATTTAATGTGGCCTAATATTCGGTGCCACAACCAACTTTCATCAACATGTCTTATCATGCATTGGGACTCATAGCATTCCTTCATATTGTAAACATTGCCATATGTTCTCTTTCCTTCTGCCACAACCGGACCGGTACTCTCTTTCTTTATCTGGTAGTCGGTAGAGTATAAGCTGAATTTATAACCTTTGTCACACATCTGACTCGCACTCAATAGATTGTGCTTTAGGCCTTCCACATAATATACATCATATGCCTTCAATTTTCCATCAATATTTTGATGGATGAGTTGTCTCTGAATCTTACTAAACCACCATTCGAGTATTCAAGCTTGATAAATTTACTTTTATCACTGGTCATGTGGTTGGAACATCCACTGTCTACAACCCATAGATTTTTCCTTTCAACATGTAACACAGTATACACTATTAGACTTGATTATGCCTTTTCTTTTTCTTTCTAAACCCATAGCGGTTTGGTTTCCTTCTTCTTGTCAGTTGCTATTTTGTGCTCCGGTTCAACTACTGGTTCTTGATCAAGATCTCCCTTCTTTTTCTTGATCTTCATGTTTTTAAAAAGCTTTTCTATATGTCCAAACTCTTGACAGTTATAGCATTTCACAATTTCAAAAGATGAATCTTTGAAATTATTGTAGGACACCGGTTTACTCTTCCTACATTCAAAACTCCTATGACCAAATCTATTACACTGAAAATAGACAATATTCATATCTTAGAGTGCATTAAATGGATTTCTACTTTCATAACTCATAGTGGGCTTATTCGTTAATACATAGTCAGCTATTCTATGACCAAATTTAATACACCAATAACAATAACCATGAAAGTTTGAAACATACCAGTTAGATTGCCTTGGTCCTACAAATGATTGCCTCACTAGGTGTTTTCCTTTCATGCTGGTGACTCTGGTGAATCCCTCATGGTTAACTCTTGCATTTATCCTTGGATCTGCATGTTAGTACATTGAGTGTGGCCTTTGGTTCATTGATTATGTATACTGGTTTGTGTGCCAATTTCTAATAGCATCTCCATATATCTTCTTACTAGTATCCTTGCTTACTGTGAATGTCTTCTTCTCTTTACCTTCATTGAAAGAAGTGAATTGTATCTCCTTACCAGATGTGTCTTTACTATTTGAAATTTTACCTTCTTCAAATCCTAAGCCATTGGTATCTTTAGATTTCTTCTGTTTTCTCAACATCTTGTCTAAGGCTTCAGTGATGCCTTCGTATTTGCTTCTCACTTTTATTTCTTCCCTACTTTCTTCAAGCTCCTTTTCGAGATTCACTATTTTTGCTTTCAGATCTTCATGCTCCTTTTCCTTCTTCGTCAGATCAGAGGATGTAACTTCACATATCCTCTTGGCTTCTTCCAACTGCAATTTGAAGTTAGATATAACTTGATTGGACTCATCCAGGGATTTCCCTAAGAGACCTTGTTCATCTACTGTAACAAGATTGAACTTCTTGCATTCTCTTCTTGTTTTACTCAACTCCTCAAGAGCACTTATAAGCTCACCTTCTAGACCTACTTCAGCCTCAATGTCTTCTTCTTCCTCATCTTCACCAGCTGGTTCATCATGTACCATAAAGAGATTAACTTATTCGTCATTCTCATGGTAGTTACCTTCTGATGCACTTTCTTCATATGTGGCATCACCCTCAATAGTAAATAGGCTATTCTTCTTTTGGTAGCCTCTTCTTCCTTGTCCGTATACATTTATTTCTTTGTATTTACAAGCAGATCTGCTAAAACCTCTTGACTCATCTCCACTGGTTTCATTATAAGGACATTTGGCAGCAAAGTTTCTAACTTTACCACAATTGAACCATTTGAGTGGTAACTTTCCTTTATACTTGCCAGATCCTCTTTCGAGCTTTCTAACAAATTTTTCTACCTCTGCATCAGAGTCTTTACTAGATCCTTTATGAGTAACTACTTCTTTGTCCTTCTTGGTGGAGGTGAACGTTGCCTCTTTCCTTAAGGATGCATCACCAATTGTTCTCATTTCATAGGTTGTTAGTGAGCCAAATAGCTTATCCATTATGAAGGTCTTTAGATCCTTGGATTCTTCTATGGCAAAAACCTTTGTATCATACTTAAGTGTGAGAGACCTAAGTACCTTCTTGACAAGGATCTCATCTGCAATTTCTTCTCCAAGTCCTTTGATGGTGTTCATAGTTTCATTAAACCTGTGAAGGCAGTCTGCAATCTTTTCTTCATCCTTCATCTTGATGCCTTCAAGTTGACCTCTTAGTGCTTGCAGCTTAGCCTCTTTGACTTTTGCATCTCCTTCAAAGAACCTTTGCATTTTGTTCCAAGTCTCCTCGGCAGATGCACAATGCATGACCTTGAAAAACTCATTATTAGATAATCCACTCAAGATAGCATGTTTAGCCTTTGCATTATTCTCATACTCCTTGGCATCAAGATCAGTGGGAGGAACACTAGGGATAGTATACCCATTCTAGAAAGACATCCACACATAAAAACCAAGGGAGGAAATATAGGTCTCCATTCTTATGGTCCAGAAGACATAGTTGGATCCATCAAACATAGGAGATTTTGAGGAGGTAGATTCATTTCTTGCCATTGTGTTCTAAGACCATAATATACCTAAGCTTTGATCAACCAAGAACCTATGCTATGATACCAATTGTTTAACACAATGTACCACTGAGAGGGGGGTGAATTAGTGGTTCCTAAATTCTTTTCCTTTTTAAAACAACCTTGGATTACTGGTTATCACCCTAGGCACTAAACAATCAAACTGGTAAGACAAATGTGAATATAAAAAGAGGAAAACACACAAATGCAACCCACAACACTAGATGTACAAGGAAAACCCAATATGGGAAAAACCTCGGTGAGAAATGTTGTTGGTGACTACTGCTCCAATTCAGCTTCACAAGTGAAACACCGAATTACAAAGATTTATGGCATCAACCCAAGGAGCACCAACCCCTACTTATTTAGCACACCAAACCAAGGAGCACCAACCCCTGCACCAAGCTCCAACTTGGTGATGTATAGTGAAATACAATTTTGATACAGTTATAGCTTCAAGTTGCAAATGAGTTTTGCAACACTTGATCAAATAGATTTATGTCGGTTAACAATTTTCTCTTCTTCACTAGATCTCACATTGCCGGTTATTAGATTTCTATCTTTGATTCTTGCCCTCTCTTTTCTCTCTTAGCCTCACAACACACTCTGTCAAACTTGGATTCCTTGTTGATCAATCACACCTCATTGGTTAGCTTAATTGTTACACTTGCAACAATTTACCGGTACTCTATCTTTGTTGGTTAAACCCTTTCACTAGTTCGTTTGCCATCTCTCTCTGCAACTTTCTTAGAATAAATCATAAGGAAAATTATCCTTTTGTGCTCATGCTTTTTTCACTCCCCTCCTTCATGCCAAGCATCATCAATTTTTGTCTTTAGCTCACATATTTATAATCTTAGATTTGAGCCAAAAATACACTCAAACACTGTCGTGTTATGTTTTGCCTTCTCCAACTCAATCCAAATCAAATTTGATTTGATTATTCTTTTCTAGTTATTTGATATTCATGACATCGATCAAGACAAGCAAAGCTTCAGATTCCAATGTGAGTTTTCTAAATATGAAGGTCTACACCATGCCTTTCTACTTTTCTCTGTCATACGCCATTAATGGCTTTTCTGTTTCCTTCAACAAACAGGTACGAAGATCACATCTTCTTGTAGGATGAGTTCAGTTGCTTCCCAACTTGCCTTCCTTGAACCACAATCCTCTGGCATTCTCCATAATGTGTGGGTTCTTCATAAAAGTCTACTTGCTTGCTGATTTCTTATGTCGATGCACACTCCCCTACTCGTGCAATATGACCACCTGGCATCGAGTTGTCATACTTGTCGATTGTTACTACTTATCAAGTTTCCATTAGTTTTATATTCAAAGTTATTCTGTATACTCTAGTTGGTTACTACTACCGAAATATTCAGTCGGTATGAACAGTCCAGTAAGTTATTGAAGAAAGTAGTCTCAGAGCATAGTATACACCGAGTTGTCTACCAAGTATCATTTCATGACTACCAAGAAGAAAAGATGACACACCAAGTTTTTATACACTGAGTGAAATGTGTTACCAGGTTCATTGAACCGGGACATACATATGAAAACATGTTACAAGATCGAGGAACATCTAACCATTATCACATTGGAAATTTCACTTAAAGATTGTGTATGATTTTGAGGTCAACTAACCAATGAAATATTTTGCATGGTTATTCATTCGATAAAACATGTTTGTAAGATCGAAGCAATGAAAGAATAACCGTCATAAGGGATCTATTTATACAACATGGATTAAGATCATAAATATATATGCAGCATGATAGAAAGGAAGATATAGAGATATATGAAGCAAGACATGTAAAAGCACTAAGTGTTATGACTGTTACAGAGACATGGAGGTCACTGAGAAGGATTTCAGAGAACAGTCAAAGAACATAGTAAACATAAGGGTTTACCGAGTTACTATATGGGTTACTGAGGTATGCTATAAGCAAGGTAATCTATTCTTAGCACATAGAACCTGCTATAACATTCTAGATGTAAAGTTGCAAATATTGGTAATGATTTATTGTAATATTTTGAAGTTGTAAGAGAAACCTTTAACAAGGTAAAAGACTCTAATCAAGTCTATAAATTGTAAAGCCTCTAACCAAGTGCAACATTTAGTTTAAGTGTTGTAAAATCCTTTAGCAAGGTAGATCTAACAGATCTTGTTACTCCTAATAGGGTAAGCTATCAGAAATAGCTAAACATGTAGCTCTAACCAAGCACTCTTTATTATTGTAGTAGTGAAGTTGTGGATGCCATCCCCACCATAGTTTTTCTCTCTAAACAAGAGTTTCTACGTAACCAAAATATATGTGTTATGGAGTGAATCATGTATGATTTTTATCTATTTGTTTTAGCTTTATATTATGTTACTGCACTATTCGGTTTATGCATAATAGTAAAGTTATTATTGAAGAAAAGTTTTAAAGTACTGATTCACCCCTCCCCTCTTAGTACATTAGCTTTCCATATTGGGCCTAACAATTGGTATCAGAGCTTCAATCTTGGAAAAGGGTTTAACTGCCTAAAGAGAAAGATCTTATCAATGGAAGGCTATAAACAATCTAGGAGGATTGTGTATCTGCAAGAAGAGCTAGATCATGCTAATGAAGTGATTGCAGACATGCAAAGGCAAATGTAAAAATCACTGAAAGTAAGAAGAAGATGATCTGATGATTTGCAGGACTCTCAAGAGTTAGTGGAACAAATTGAGACATCATCTGAGAACAGTATATCTGAAGAAACTGAAGAAATGATTGGAGTATTGAGAGAAAAAAACAAAGCACTGGCTGATCAACTAAAAGCAATGAAAAGAGAACATGAACATTTCAGCACTCAGATGACTGAAAATCTTGATGCATTAAGGACAGCTGAGGATAAAGTAAGAGATCTACAAAGAGAGAAACAACAAATTGAAGTCTTAGTATCTGATAAGAATGATGAAATCACAAGGTTGACTAGAATTCAACAAAATCTGTCAGAGCAACTAGGTTATGCACATCATGAAGCAATTTTGAAGGATGATGAGAATCAAGCATTGAAACTTGAAGTATCAAGGTTGGCCGATGAACTTGAAACAGAGAAGAAATCCAAAGAAAAACTGAAGAAGAGTTATGAAGCATCAAAGATGTTGGATAAGCAACTGAATACATGAAGACCCAACAAAGATGCAGGACTCGGTTACAAAGGAAAAGACTCTACCGAGAAGGTAATTCATACTACCGAGAGAGGAGAATCATCAAAGCAAGCTGGAAACAAGAACAACATCAAAAGAAAGAAGCCTATTTGCAACTACTGTGGAAATCAAGGTCATACTGCCAACATGTGTCGAATTAGAAAAGGTAAGCAACCAAATGTCACTAAGTCCAATGGTTATTGTTACAATTGCAATAAATATGGTCACACATCTAAACAATGTAGGACAAAGTCTGTAAACAATTATCAGAAGTCAAAATTCAAAGGGTTTTGTAAAAACTGCAATAGATATGGACATAGTACTGAGAAGTGTTGGTTTAAGCAAAAGAACTATATGTGGTATGCACACCGAGCAAATGCTAGAGGTTACCGAACTCACACAAATCCTTACCGACAATATTCTGTAGTACCATGGGATTACAATACAAGGATATGGTGTGAATGTTGTGGAAGATATGGACATATAAGTGCCAACTGTTTTATAAGGTTTGGGATGTACAACCGAAGATCATGGAGAAATCTTGGTATGGCTTGTTTTCATTGTCACAAAGTTGGACACTTAGCTAGAGATTGCAGAGATCAACCTAGAAAAGACACCGAGGAAATAAAAGACAAATTAAAGATGATTTGGAAAAAGAAGGAAATTGTGTCAAATGAAGAAAGAACCTTACCTACCAAGTTAGGTGCTCCTATTCCAAATTAATCAGTAAAGGTATGAAGGGACTGCATTCTATCAAGGTTAAATCTTAACAGTTCCTATTTTATCATGTACTTAATTCAAATTTGCATAATTAAGATGTAATAGTAAGTTTGAAATTCTATCAAAGTCTTTTGAAGCACTTTACAAGAAACCTATCAAGTCGGTGAATATAGGAAGCCTATCAAGTCAGTGAATGAAGGAAGTTTGGTTACTTGGTTAAAGCGGAAAAAGGAAAGAAGGTTAGTGGAACCGAGTGCATTTAATGTTTTTGACCTAACCTACATGGAGCCTGATAAGGCATATTGTGTACTTAAAAGAATTTTCGCGGTCATTTTCAACTCACCAAGTTTTCAAGAGAGCAGAGAAAAGAAAATCTAAGGCGATCAAACCTCCTACAAAGCAAATTCAAGGTATTTACATTAACCTCAACACATTGTTAAGTTGGTTTACCGATCTTATCAAGTTGCTATTATCTGCTAAGTGTGTAACGTCAGTCATTTGAAATCCTGAAACCCTAAGGATTCTTTGTTAGCTTTTATCTGAAATCTAAAATGGTGCCTAAGATCCAAGATCCTGTTGTTATCAAGAATGTAGAGAAGCCCTCACTAAAATGCTCTTTGACTCCCAAAGTTGCATCTGAACTGGATGACAAAACCATTTTTTCACTCATCCCAGATAGAGTGTTGTTAGTCGAGGATGTGAGATTCTTCACCAAATGTCATGTTGAAGAACTCGGTCATGTTGAAATTAAAGACACATATGATGAATTATGCATAGATGGTAAATTGAATAGCAAGTATGAGCACATTAAGATCAAGGGATTAACTAAAGCTCTAACCTATCCCCGTGTGTTCAAACCCCAGTGGGTCAAGTTTGTTCTGAGTAGAGTTCACGATGATTTCATGTGTCTAGAAGAGCAACCATTTAAGATTACCAAGGAAATCATTCATCTGATTACCGGTTACCCTATTTATGATCATGCTTGAGCCCAAAAGATGATATCACAAAAGGAATTGATCAGTTTAACTAGAGTGGAATCAGATTGCAAAGGATTAAAATTGAATGATGTCACGGATAAAGAACTAAAATTTTCCATAAGAGTAATAGGTTACTGTTTCTTCCAATCAGCAAGGGAAAATAGTGTACCATGTGCAGCAGTAGACCTAGCATACAAAATTGTGAAAAAAGGAATGAAAATTGATCTATGTGAGGTGTTGCTGAAGAACCTATTTGAGAATCTAAACACCATCAGCAAGCTGAAGAAAAACAACTCGGCTAATACACTAAATTTTGGATCATTACTTGTATGCATGTTTTTCTATTTTGAAAAATTCTTTCCATCAGTCGGTAAAGTTGTTTGGGAACTACACCGACCAATCACCCATTAGATCAATGACTTCATTAAGAAGTTAGGGGATAATTTCAATGATATTATGGATGATTACTTCAGTAAGTTCCAAGAGAAAATGCATAACAGGTACTGGATTCCACCCCAGCTAGTGGAGAAATACAAAAATGACATGTTTTGAAGTTGACACTGATTACTATTATGTGAATGCTGTGGAACCAAGAACTCAATCTTTGTCACCTATGGGATATGAGATTAATTTTGACATCACACAACAACAAATTGATACACTGCTTACATTGCCAAGACATGCTACCGAGCTGAGGTACAGAACCTATGAAGAAGTAAAGGAAAAAGTAAAAATGAGCATTGTAGTACCCAAAGCTACAAGAAAGGCAACAAAGATGATAAAGGCATTATCAGAGAAATTCAGAGAAGATTCTTCCTCCGCACCTGTCAAAGGCACCATTGCCATTACTGAAGAGGAATTTGAAGCCCAAGAGGTAGCTATAACATTGAGCACCAAATTGCCTAAGGGAAAAGTGTTGAAGAGAAAGAAACTAGACACATCAAAGGCCTCACTGACTCCACCTCCAAAGTGACCTAATGCTAGAGTATCTGCATCTTCACCAAGTAAGAAAACAAAGAGTGTTACTATTCCCAAGGTAACAAAGACCTACAAGAAATCTACTCGGAGACTCATTTTGGCAAAAGAGTCTAGTGATACTGAATCAGAGGATGCAAGCATATTTCAGATTGTCAAAAGCAAGAAGGTAAATGTACATAGTGTTGAAAACTTCTGTGCTAATCTGAAAGAATATGGAGGATTTGGATCATTCAGATATGTAAAGTATGAAACCAAAAATAATGATGAGAAGAGACAAATTGAAGAAGCTATCATCTGTACACTTCTAAAATTCTAGTTGGCTCCATTGGAACTAGCTAAGTCACTTCCGAATGAACTTTATTTGCATATTGATAATAGGTGGAAGTATGCAATGGACTCAGAGAAACAGATCAGAGAAAGAAGTCTGGTTCATCTCTTTCCTAACATGTCAGTAGCTAAAATAAAAGAACATCTGACAACCTACAACTCAAAGTTTTTTGTCAAATAGAGAGCCTCAAAACTGATGAATGGGCTATATATTGAAGTTGAAAATGAGACAAAAGCAAAATGGCAGGAAATCTTAAAAATCAAGGATGCCGGTGAGCAAGCTACAGTTGAAATTGTTGATGTCACTGAGCAAGATCCTGATGTTACCAAGCAAGACCTTGCTCACACCATTCAAATAGATGAAGACATAATGGATACAGAGGCACTGGAATAGGAAATGATAGAAGGCAATGCATATGCAAAACTTGTATCTAGTGAATCTATCTTGGAACAAGTTCAACCTTTTCCACCAGTCAAACAACTTGTCTCAACCGAAACCCCTCATGACACGGATCACGGCACCGAAGGTCACAAGTCTACAGTAGGAGAAGGTACTACTGAAGAACATACATCTCAAGCACCTTCTAGCACTACAAATGTTGCAACTGAGACACCAAGTACTGAGACACCAAAGGACTCTACAGAGGCTAAAGAAACCAATCAAAGTGTTGCCTCTACTGAGCAACCTACTGAGGGTCATCAAGCCTCACAAGCCATTGTCTTAGTTCCATCGGTGAAAGATAAAGAAAAGAAGATGAAAAAGAATAGTTTTAAAGTTGATTTGTCAAAACCAATAGTGTTGCCCAATGTAGATATATCAAAATTAAAGGGCCAAGCACTCATTGATTTTGGTGAACTATGCAAAGCAAAGGCCGAACAAGAGAAGCAAATGGCGATTCAAAAGAAACATAAGGTACTTCAGAAGGTTAAAGCACTCTTAATAGATATGCTACCTGAAGCTACAGTGTCAACAGATGCAGCCATCCACATTCAACTGGATGAACTCCTAACAAAGATAGAGACATCTAGATTAGATGCATCGGAGTATTTGAGCAAGCTAAAAGACAAAGAGCTCACTGCAAAAATGATAGAAGAGGTACAGAAAGCTATAGCTATTGGTAAAGTTAAACTTGTCAAATTTATTGCTGAGTTGACTCCTCAACTCAAGCACATTCTTTATTTACTTCAGAAACTCTACATATTTTCTTTATTCATTAAAGACATTAAGAATAAAACAGAGGCAATTGAGAAAGAGACACCAATCTCTCAAATAAGTTGACCACAGAGACAAATTCAGTTCAAAATTTCTATACAAGGTTATAACAGCTCATGGCTCAACAATTGGACCTAAGAAATGAAGAACACAAGATCAGGATGGACATAATGACACTTCAAACATTATTCCCTCCTCATCTTTCATCTATCCAAGAATAGATCAACCGAGCCACCTCCTTATCTACTACACAAGAGGGAAGCACTCTAGAGGGCTTAATATCATTATTGGCTGATATTCAAGCACAAAATTCTTTAATGGACAGTGTAAAGATTGCACTCTCTGTCGCTCTCATCGAAGCACAGACCAAGTACAAATCCATTTTTGACCAGTTACCACCCCCAAATGGTAATTAAGTTTTGATGTTTGTCAAAAAGGGGGAGTGATACAGTATTGGGGGAGTGTAGTATTCAAAGTATCAAACAAAAGGAGTATAGTATACAGGGGGAGTATACCGAGCAGAGCAAGCAGAGTATGCAAGAGCAGTGAACCAAGCAGTGAACATGACAGTAAGCAAAGATCAAGAGCAGCACACAGAACATTGATCACCAAGCATGCAAAGTCATAGTTTTGTACAAGTATATCGATAAGGGGAGTATATCTAGATTTACTATTTCATTGACTGTTGTATATACTGTCAGTATAAGTCAAATTTTGCAAGTATATAGATTATTGAGTTATAACTTTGAAAGTACTTTTTGTCAAACATCTCAACTAATGTTAAAAGGGGAGATTGTTACTACTTATCAAGTTGCCATTAGTTTTATGTTCAAAGTTATTCTATAGACTCTAGTTAGTTACTACTACCGAAATATTCAGTTGGTATGAACAATCCAGTCGGTTATTGAAGAAATTAGTCTCAAAGCATAGTATACATCACGCTGTCTACCGAGTATCATTTCATGACTACTGAGCAGCAAAGATGACACACCGAGTTGTTATACACTAAGTGAAATGTGTTACCAGATTCATTGAACCTGGACATACATATGAAAATGTGTTACAAGATCGAGAAACATCTAACCGTTATCACATTAGAAATTGCACTTAAAGATTGTCTATAATTTTGAGGTCATCTAACCAATGAAATATTTTGCATGGTTATTCATTCGATAAATTTTTTTGGTAAGATTGAAGCAATGAAAGAATCACCGTCATAAGAGATCTATTTATACAACATGGATTAAGATCGGAAATATACATGTAGCATGACATAAAGGAAGATATAGAGATATATGAAGCAAGACATGTAAAAGCACTAAGTGTTATGACTGTTACAGAGACATAGAGGTCACCGAGAAGGATTTTAGAGAACAGAGTAAACAGAAGGGTTTACCGAGTTACTATATGGGTTATCGAGGTATGCTATAAGCAAGGTAATCTATTCTGAGCACATAGAATCTGCTATAACATTCCAGATGTAAAGTTGCAAATATTTGTAATGATTTATTATAATATTTTGAAGTTGTAAGAGAAACCTTTAACAAGGTAAAAGACTCTAATCAAGTCTATAATTTGTAAAGCCTCTAACTAGGTGCAACATTTAGTTTAAGTGTTGTAAAATCCTTTGGCAAGGTAGATCTAACAGATCTTGTTACTCCTAATAGGGTAAGCTATTAGAAATAGCTAAACATGTAGCTCTAACCAAGCACTCTTTATTATTGCAGTAGTGAAGTTGTGGGTGCCATCCCCACCGCAGTTTTTCTCTCTGACCAAGAGTTTCTGCGTAACCAAAATATATGTGTTATGGAGTGAATCATGTATGATTGTTATCTATTTGTTTTAGCTTTATATTATGTTACTGCACTATTCGGTTTATGCATAACAGTAAAGTTATTATTGAAGAAAATTTTTAAAGTACTGATTCACCCCTCCCCTCTTAGTACATTAGCTTTCCATATTGGGCCTAACAGTCGATATCCACCTCTACTTGGATTTTTATGTTTGTTTGTCCTTCGTTATTGACCAAGGTTGACTGTTGGCCCAGTTCACCTTACTGGTATGACCAACAAACATCATATGTACTGCCATCACATCCTCATGATAGGTCATCTTACCTTCCGGTATTTCTTCATTGCATCCTCTTTGTTTTGATCACCGGTTGTTGTTGTGATTCTTTTAACATTTCACCTCTTCATCACAAATAAACAACCAACCTTCATCCTAATTTGTGCCTTATCGGTAAGCCTGTTAACGAGTAGATGACACAATTCATGTGTATCGATAGCCTTCCTTCTGTCTTCTCACTCTCATGTGCATTGCCATCATTTGTATTGCGCTTCTTATACCTGTCACCACTTCTTACATACCGGTGAGCTTGCCAAACGAGTTGACATCAATGACAACTTTATGCCAATAATGCTAACATTGGTTACAATAAAAAATAAACATGTTTGCATTTCAAAATGCTACCTTTTGGAAGTGGAGGATAGAACCTTGAAAAAATGATGAACATTGTAATTTAATAAAATAAATATATATATTTTTTGAATAATTAAATAAACTACACAGTAATCATTATTATATAAGTTAAGAGTATAAAAAAATGAAATATTACTTACATAAAAACCTTAAAGTAAATTAATCAAATAGTATTGAATAAAGATTAATATTAACAAAAAAAGAAAAAGAAGAAATAGTAAATAAACAAATAATTAATTTCCTATCATTTAAACTAGTTCATTCACTCACACTTTACAATCTAAATTCCATTGCAATAAAATTCTAAGTGTTTATCTTTTCTATTAGGATTATATTTGAACCTGATTCATGTTCCAATCCTATGCAATGAATATTTGAAATTTTACTTTACATTCCAGAGTTAAGATCTGATTTCATAGATATCATTTTGATGAATTCCTAAATTAAGATCTCATTTCCATATCATTTTGGTGAACTAAACATGTCTTAAATTTTGCATGATTTTTTATTTAGATTTTAGATCTGATTTATTTGCATAATACTTATGATTTAGATGCAATTAGTTTCATAATATATTAATTATGCACTTACATTATATGCATTCAGATAGCTAGAATCTTATTTGCATTTTTTTTTATGATGATGTTTTATTAATTGCTTAAGTAGTGAATGCTTTATCATTTCACGAGATTACATCATTTAAAGACATTAGATAAAAAAAATATTATGTTTTAAGATTAGAAAACCAAAATTTTAAAAAATGCATTTTTCCATCAATGCATATCTTGAAGAAATGAAACTTATTCAATCATATTGAATCTCTTTTAACAAAATTTTATGTATATGATAAATCATTTTGTAATGATGATTTTGATATATTAGATAATTTCTATCTAAATGGAATCATCTTCTAGGCCTCCCAAAACACTTCCCACTCATGAGAACATTTCATATAATTAATATCTCTCTCAATCACACTTTACCTTCTATCCATTCCTATGCTCTCCCTTCTAGGAATGAAACCTTGATAAGCCATGCTTGTCCCTCTCTCAAAGCTTCTCTTATTAATGAAGATATTTTGACACAAAAAGAAGATATCATTAACACTCAAAACGTGTGTATATTTTTGAAAGTATGTTATGGAAGTGTAAGAGCTGATCTCTGAACATAACTATAAATTAATCAACGAGAAATAGGAAAATCATGCCAAGACACTGTAAACCAAGAGACAAGAAGCATATAATTGGCTGCTATTGCATATGTCAATTCGGCAAATCATACCCTAAAAAATATTAATCAAAGAGAAACGTGAAATGATAAAGCATATAAGCCAAGAGACAGGAAGAATATAAACGCCCACAAGCTATGAAATGCATGTTATTCTGTAAATTTTAAGATTGTCATATCGTCTCAACTTGGCAAATGAAACCCTAAAACTATAAAACATATGTCAGGATTATCATTATTTTGTTGCCTTCCATATATGCTCTACATGATTTGGTTTAACTATGCAATTGGGCCATCATCTGTGCTGATTATAGCTATATACGTTTACTATAATCAAAATATTTCAGGCTGAACAAGCCACCAAAAACAAATAAGAAAACAATATTAAACTAAGCAAGAAAAAACATCCAATCTAATTATCTATAAAATAGGTTAGTTCCTATTATAAATAATAATAAGAAAATTAGGTCATATACTTTTTTGAATGAATAAATATCAATTAAATTAAATCATTAGAATTTATATCAAGTGACAAATTGAATCATATAATATTAAACATCCAATGTAATTTATAAAGTACATTTGAATGTTTTCTAATAGTATCGATTTTCTTTATAGAATAGTGTTACACATATTCTAAAAAAAATGTTTGGAAATAGTCAAACTTTTAATTAATAAGGACATTTTAAATACATTTATCTAAAAAAATATGAATAAATGTCACTTTGAAATGAAAGCATTATTTTGTTTTATTTTAGATCTATTTTATTTACTATATACATAATTTTTTATTCAATTTGTAAGAAAAAGATCTATATATATTATTTCAAAAAAATATTACAAAAATAGATAAAATGACATAAAAAATTACTCCAGTTCAATAGGAGACTCATGAATAAAAGCTGGGGTAAATAGAGTATAAGCCCTCAATTGAAAATCCACAATAGTTGAATATAAGGAACTCTTAGCAACAACAAAATATAGAGTTCTCTTCCATTATAGTAGAAGAGACCCTTAACCAAAAACACCATAAATCTGCAAAAACTACCCCTAAATGCATACGAGCAACAATTAGATGTTTTTAGACAAACCCAAAAACTCCCCACTCAATAGATCTACTACAACTATATGTCAAAGGGTGATATAAATCCAAGTTTGCAGCTCCAAAGGAAAAAAGGGCAAGAAAAAAAGATCATACCAAAAATAGAACTAGGTCTTTGAATATAAACAATACTAGCATGAAGACCCACTGAAGGGATCTCATCATTGATGGAAATTAGAGGAAACCACCTCCCCAAAATGTAGAGGAGGAACCAACCAAAGATAGAGGAACACTAGTAGAAGCATTCTCCCTAGAAGCATCGCAGGTAGCCAAATAAACCTTTCAACAAAAATCCTTAATCCCACCTCTGACCACAACAGGGATGCAACCACCACCAAGGAAAGTATGGTCCAACAAAAGAATCAAGATAGGAAAGAGGTCCAACCTAAATTTTGAGGAAGAAAAAGAAAACCCCAAAAAGGTTTTCTTCAAAGCACCAATGAATTGAACTGAAATTAGTGCTCTGATAACAACCACAAACAAGAAAAAGAGCTTAATGGAATAGGCACCATTAGAGTTAAAAAACACTAAAGATGACCCAACAAACACGAACCAGTCCCCACACAACATGATAAATGTGAGAAACCTAGAGGGGCAAACAACCTCATCAAAGAAGGTACACCCAGAAAACAATCCAGCCGAGGAAGACGAACGAAACAAAGCTAGATAGAAAATTATCTACAAGTAATTGAATAAGAGTAAAATTTATAATATACATCCAATACCCTTAATAGATGAGATATAAGATAAATTACATGTATTAGAAAACTTCTCAAAGATTGAATTGAAATGAAGCTAAATTAGTAGATTCATGGGAGAGAGGAAGATGTTCGCAAAATAACATTTAAATGCCATTTTGTATAGTATGAGTTTTTGATCATATGAGCTTATAACTTACAAATTATCTAGTTACCTTTTGTTCATACATGAATAAGGTATCTACAACCATTTGAGAATTTTTTTGTTAATTTTCTTTTATGATATCTAAATTTGTAGTAAGGAGTGAGAATAAAATTTGAAACATTTAGATACAATCTTGGATATTATAGAACTAAACACTTTTATGAAAATGAGTCCAAATTTGAGTTCATATTGAACAAGGAACTTTAATATTTCATATATATTAAAATTATTAAGTTTGTACAAGAGGATCCACCAAAAACTCAAGCCATGTTAGATTAATTACCTCCTTTTACACCAACACATTTGAGAGTGTTATAACTAAGATTTGAGATTGTTTTTGATTAAGTCAGACAGATTTTGAAAGGACTTAAAAAGCCGTTTATAAATAATGGAATAACTAAATCAAAACCAATTCTAAAACAACAAAACAAGACCTAAACAACCAAAATACAACATAGCTAGAACAAATTAGGATACATCCATGATAGAATATACTCTTTGGGGTTTTTTTTCCAATAGCATGATGTAAGAAGGGGAAATATTCTTTGTAAGATTGTTCTACCTATGTTGTACAACTGTACAAGAAGATCTATCATCAATATCTAAAAGCTTTAGAGAGTGAGGGGGTGAGGGCGAAGAAATTTTAGAACAATAATGATCATCATGAGTCAAGAGTTGATATTGTTATAAAAGATTTGTTAATGAATTTTCACAACTTATTTGACCTTTAAAATATTTGAATAGGAAGGGTTCCTTTGAATGGAATAAATATTTTCAAGTCATTTTGAAATTTGACACATCAAGAGAAGATTTTGGAGTTAATCTAACTCAAAGGAGACATTTAATAGCTTGAATTAAAAAAATTGAATAACTTACAAAGATGATACTTCATTTATGATAAATAAATGTTGGTGATCATAAATGCCTTGCACAAATTTACATAGTATGATTTTTGGTAGATTTGTTTCTAACTTAGACGATATTAAAAGATAGAATTTATTTGAATCGAAAGGATTTACATATAAAACCAACAAAAATTGGTACTTGTAAAATATAGGAAATTATTTTGGCTTAGAGTCTATAGAAAAAAAATGTGGATGATGGTCTTTCTAAGAAGCCCACTCTATATTCATTGTCATCTATTTCTAGTGTCTTCAAAATTATTAACATGGTTTAATATTCTAGAAAAAAATTCTTCCAATCATCTTGATGAGGTGGTGAGAGATGATACTTATCTAATGTTGGAAGGGATCATTCTTTTCTACAATTAAATTTGTTTATCTCTAAAATTGGCTCATAAGAGATGCATCCTATGAGAAGTTTTGCAAATGAGGGACTATAATGTTCTCTACAAGACAACCTCTGAGAATTTAGAAGCCAACTCTTAGTTCTATTTTGCGGAAGAAAAGGGAGAGAGGGTAAAACATAAATAGTTAAACTAAGGTGGTGCACCTGACGTCCAATTATTTTTTCTTAGTAAAATGATGCCTAAAACTTGATTTAGATAGTTAGTTAATTTTTTATTTCTTTTTGAATGAATAAATAAAAATAAAAAAATATTGTTTTTAAATTTTAAGTGATTAAATTAGATTTTAATGATGTTGTAATGAAAATATGAAAAATTGATGATGATTTAGATTATGTATATAGGTTATGATAATGGTTTTTTGAAGTTTTACCTATTGATGTGTGAATAAGTTTATGTAGATTTAGGATTATTCAAATATGGGAACATGATCAAGGAGAGAGGTCCTAGCGATTCAAGCAAACAGTTTCAATGATGGCAACCATATCACACACCACACAAATCATAAACTCATGCATATGAATGATATAGTGGATTTTTATATTTAATAGTCATGCATATATATGATCATTAATTCTTTTGAAATAATTATTAGAAAATAAAAATAAATTTGTGTACCTTATATTTACTTTATGTGTATTACTTGATAACATGTACATGTTTGAGTTCTATAAAAATATTCTTGTGATATTTTTTCCCAAGAAAAGATATATGCATGCTCAAAATGAAGTGCAATAACAAGTTTGTTTTGCTCTTCTTTTATTAACAATTATATATTAAAATTTATAAGTACACTTATAAGCATGACTACATGCCATATGAATATGAACATATGATCACATATGTGTACATATTTATATGCACAAATATGCACTTGCATAGATGCATACCTATGACAATATAGGCATGCACCTATACATTCTCTTACAAATAGCTATTGTGGTTATTTTCCTATACCTCATAAAAGTTTAGAGGCTGATAATTTAAATAATAAACCTAGAATGCAATATTATAAAATTATTATTGTTGTTATATATGATTCTTACAATATTACATGTATGGTTCTATCTTATATTACTTATAGTGTTGTATTGTAGGGGAATCAAACCCTCTTTCTTATTGTTCAATTTTGTCTTGTTGGGCTTTTTGGAGTTGGCTTATACTCATTCTTTCATTAGTTGAATCTTTCATCAGTCATCATGTTTTCCAACTCAGGCAACATATTATCCAATTTGGGGTGAATCTCCTTAATTTGGGATTCCTCTTTCCTAGTCATTCTTTGTTTCACTTCTCCAATTGACTCATTGACTCTTGGCTGTAAATTTAATATCTTAGTAGCAGTTATGGGAGTTTGAGGAATCATATGTGGGATTTTTGGGAAAATAAATTAGCATAATAGAAAATGGGCAAGGGAGGAGATGGGAACACCTCACAAATTAGAGGTCCAAAGAAGTTTTGTATTCTATAGGATATGAAGTAACATTGATTGTTGAAGGAGAGTTTATCCTTTGAAGATTTGGTAGAGTAGATACAACATGTGCAGGGATTCTGTGAATGATTTAGATATGAATATTGGATAAGATTGTGCTTAGTGTTTCCTAATCATTTCTCTTTGTATTGTAAAAATAAAATAAGCATTTGGGATTTTGATGAATAATATCTTGTCTCATATAATGGATTGTATGTTGCATTGACCCCACAATTGAGTTTATAAGAGCCAAATTTATCAGGATCCACTATAAACATGATATACTTCCACTATAGTAAAATTTTAAAATTTTCTTGCCCTCATCATAGTCATATGACATCGATATGATCTATGCAATTATATTGTCATTATAATTTTTGGTAATAAACAAAAATCAATTAAAGCAATATAAAAATATTGATGTTTTATTTGTATTTGTTATTTTTAAAAGTTATTAGTGTAATTTCACAATGTAAGGCTTTCAAATCATAGGTATGCAAATCTATAAATGTGGCACATCATATCCATATAGTAAAATATTTGTGTTAAGAAATAATCCCAAAACCCTACACAAAGTGGTAAATGTTATTTGTAGTGTACCACCAATTGGTTCCTCCACTCAAGATCCAACTAATTTACCCACACCACTGATTGGAAAACCAACTCACCACACATAGTGGTTTCACTAACTTATCTAACTAGTGATCTCCCATTATTAGTAGTGCCACCCATAGGGTGCATCAACAATTTCTAGGTGCATTCTAACCCATGTATAAAGAGAAAATAAATTGTTAGGGCATAACTTACCCCCATAGAGGTATTTTTTTATATTAAAAAATGCATTGGAAATCTATTTCTAAATATAGTTTATGTTGACAATAGTGACAATGTGTTGTCATTGATGTCAATATTGTGCTCTGGTTAGATATGGTCTCGATTGGTTACTACTATCCCAGTTGGACCTATCCCGGTTTTTCTTGGTTTTGTCTTGATTTTGATTCGGTATAATCAGATTGTTGGTTTTAGTTTTGGATGGTTATATGGTTGTCACATTTAATTATTTCATGATTTGGTGCTTTGGAAGCTATTTCTTATGTTCTAGATTACTGGTTGATATTCCTGGTATCGGTTGGTTATATTAGATGAAATGGTTAAGTGATTTTGGTCCGGCTTACATAATTGGTTCCTAATGTGTTGAAGGTGTTCTTGATCATGTCCTAATTATTTTGTGGTTTTGCATTGGATGGCGTGATGATTTGTTGATCCTATTTGGATCCAGTTGGTTATTCTGTGGTATTACACTAAGGGTTTCTACTGGTAACGTGTTGATATTGGTCTTAGAGGAATTTACGACAGATATAATTAATTGGGAATTTGAATTAGGTCCATGCTATTTAACATAAATCATAATATTGGTTCAGTGGTATCAATGTAATTTTTGTAATTATGGTTTATGGTTTAGCGAACTTTGTTATCAGGGTTGATGATCTGTATTTATAGGTGACTTATTCATGTCATTTGGGTACGGTATGTATTGGTATGATTATATCTGCATTATCAGAGAAAGGTTTATGTCTGAAAAAGGTCATATCCTTCAACGAAGGGTGTGAAGGATTTAAAGTTGGAGGGAAAATATATATTCTAGACTAGAACTATATTAAGCATTAGGAGATGTTATCGTAATAGTTCATTTTCTCCAGATTGTAGTCCGATGTTTATGTAAGTCAATGATATTTCTTTTTGTGATGAGAAGTGAGCTCTAGGTGGTTGGCATGATTGCAAGTGCAATCCCCATTATAACTATTTCACATACTAATGCAGAAGTATTATCTGACTGTGGGAAGGGTTTCCCATCATGGTTTTTCCCTTTACTGGGTTTTCCACATCAAAATATTGGTGTTGTATGTTTTGTACTTTCATACTGTATCTTTCACTATATTGTTTATTCTGTGCTCTGGTAAATGGTTTATAATTTGTATTAATTGTTCAACTTGTGGAAAACTGATTCAGCCCCCCCCTCTTAGATTTCCTTTGGTATCCAAACATTCTAACCATTGGTATCAGAGTGAGGTCCTCTCTGTAGAAGCTTAACCTCTTGAGGAGGAGATCCGATGGCATCACCTTCTACATTTAATCCCTACTAGAAGGAGATTCCTAGATTTGATTGTACAAATTACAAATTATGGAAGGAGCGAATGAAGATTTGAATGTAGAAAAAGGTATACACCTCATGATCCTAACTCTGGAACACTGGTACCTCCTAATGAGGAGAAAAGACATGATAATGATGTTAGAGAAAAAGAAGCATTGTTAAGTGCCCTATTAGATGAGAAGCTATTGAATGCCATAGAATTGGAAAACTCAAAGCAGATATGGTTGAAGCTTTAAACTCTTTATGAAGGTGACCAGGCAGTAAATATTGCAAAACTTGAAGGTTACCGAGTGAGATATGAAACCTTGAAGATGGAAGAAGATGAGAAGATCAATTATTTCATGAATAGAGTGAATGAGATTGTCATGGGAATCAAATACTATGATGGAAATCTCAATGAGTTTGTGTCAAATATTATGAGAGGTCTACCTCTGACTTACAAGATGAAGGATACTGCAATAAATAAACTCTAGACAATGTCAAATACTCTGTTACCAGAGATACATTACTTATGAAATTGACTACTTTTGAGCTTGAGGAGCTTCGAGATCAGAGTGCTACTAAAACAAAGACTTTCATTTAAAGCATCTACCTCCTGTAAGAAGAAGATAGACTAGAAGGAGTTATATGATAAATATGTGGAAGACATTGAGAGAGAAGACAAATAACTTGAAGAGTTGGAAGCCCTAATTGCCAAAAGAATCCCTAAAGGACCGATTGGAAGTAAGTATGAAGGAAAAGTTCCTTTTAAATGTTTTTCATGCAATAAGATTGGTCATTTTTCTTCTAGATATCCTGAAAGAGCTACTAGGAATCAAAAAAGATTTATGAGGAATTATAAACCTAATCCAGAATATCAGAGCACACCTATATTTAGAAGGAATATTGATAAATCATGTTACTATGCTGGTGATGATGATTTTGGTATTACTGATGATGATGATGATGACGATGATGATGATGATGATGATGATGATGATGATGATGATGATGATGATGAACCTATGATTGGATCCAGTAATGGAAGCTCCAACAAAGATTGGGTCTTTATTTCTATTACAGATGATTCTCTGGAACCTGTCATTGATACAACTCATACTGAGGAGAAGTCTCTAGCTGCTAAAATTGAAGAGAAGGATGAATGGGTTATAGATAGTGGTTGCTCACATCACATGATTGGAGATAAGAGGAAATTCCTGACTCTGTAAGAATTTGATGGTGGACTAGTCCGATTTAGAGACAACAAGGCATGTAGGATCAAAGGAAAAGGAAAAATATCCTTGGATGGTAAGACTAATATTGACATTATTTACTATGTTGAAGGTTTGAAACATAATATTTTGAGTATAGGTTAGATGGTGGATAGAGGATTTTATTTACAATTCTAAGATGGAAAATACAAGAATATCAATAGATCTGGATTGGAAATTGCATCCGAAACTCAAACGAAAGGAAATATCTTTCATTCGAACTCTGGTGAGAAGGCTTGCTTGATTGCTTAGATTGATGAAAGTTGGCTATGGCATAAGAGGATGTGTCGTGTGAATTTTGATTGCATAGTGAAGATCCATTCAACATAGGTTGTCAGAGATTTGCCCAAGATTATGAAGCCTTACAATCTGGTATGTAGAGAATGTCAAATTGTTAAGCAAGTTAGAACTTCTTTCAAAAGAATACATGATAGATCTAATGGAATTCTTGGTCTTATTCATAGTGATCTATGTGGACCAACAAGGACTAAAAGTTTCAAGGTGATAGATACTTTATGTTTCTTATTGATGATTATTCTAGAATGACATGGGTTGCATTTTTGAAAGAAAAATCAAAAGCTCTTGAGAAATTCAAAATTTTCAAAGCTATGGTTGAGATAGAAATAGAATTGCAGATAAAAAATTAAAGGTTAGATCAAGGTGGTGAATTTAAAACTTTTGTGAGAAGCATAGAATCAGAAGACAATTTTTGACACCTACAAATCCACAGCAGAATGGAATAGTAGAAAGGAAGAACAAAATTATCTTAGATGCTCCAAGGTTAATGATGATGGAAGCCAAAATGCCTGATATTTATTGGAGAGAAGATGTCAATATTGTGGTATACACTTTCAACAGAGTACACATAAAAGGTGATACCGGTAAGACTCCTTATGAATTATGGTTCAATCATACTCCTACTATCAGATATTTTAGAATTTTTAAAACTAAATGCTATATTAGAAGAGATGATGCATTAGAGAAATTTGATCCTAGATGTGATGAAGGAATATTTTTGGGTTGTTCTACTAAGAGAAAGCATATAGATGTTATTAAAAAATATTGAGTAGGATAATGGAAAGTGTATGCAAGAAAAGCGGTGCAATGAAATGGAAATTACAAAAATTCAAAGACTTGCCCACACACCAATGGGGCTCTTGGTTCAAGTTATGGAGCTATGTGGAATAGCTAAACTTCCCAAGGGGTGTTCTATTGTTCTCTATCTCACAAGACCTATCAAGCCAATGCCTTAGCTCTCAGATCACTGAGAAAAGTGACTTAGGGATGACAATCATGAGAATGAGGGATGCTTTTGATCAATCTTAGTATGAATGCATCCTATCTATGCATGATTTAACAAATGAACTAAACTAGTGATGATAACATGAAAATATTAGTTAAATAATATCCTAACATGATATACTAGTTTATATGATTAACTAAGATGATAGAAATGCTTCTAAATTACTCATTAGATTTATTTCTATTTTAAATAGAGATTAAATGCTTGCTAAAAATGAGTATAAGTGAGATGCTAAAGACTTGGATTCTTTTTGAAAAAGGAATGGGCTCTATTTATAGGGAAAATATGGAAATGGATGGTCAAGATTGGATAAGCTTATCAAGGGTCAGGATTGAAAGTTATCAATCCATGTTTACAATTCTCGCCAATGAAATGGCGACAATTGTCCACATAAGACTACTTGAGAGGAGATGTAAGAAACATTAAATGCTTGAGAAGACCTCATGGTTACCTTAGGAGGTAAGGGTTAAGGTTAGGTTAATATTACCCATTGGATAAAGCTTTTACCCAAAGGATAAACTCTTGTGCAAGGGTCAAAGGGATAACCATCGTCAAAGGAATGAATGCTTGATGAGACCCCTAGGTTTAGATGAGGGTTGAGTTAGGTGAAAAGTATCTAACCATGCCATAAAGGGTTAGTTAACCATTAATGGTTTGAAAGACTTTGGGGACAAATTGTCCTTGCAAATTTGGGGGTATTCAACAAGTTAGCTTGTTGAAGGCATAAAGGCTTTAATGCCTTTGGAAAACTTTACTCCAAATTTGAGAAGTGACATCCTAAAATTTAGGGAAAGGGGATAATTGAAGGGTTTAGGATAATTGATTAGGATTAGATGGGTTCTAGAAGAATTTAGGAAGGGGGTTTATGAGGCAAGTGGTAGATGTAGGAAAATGCAAGTGGGTGAGGGATAACAGAATTAATTAAAATAAATTGCTTTATTTAAATTGTGTTTGCAAGTGGAGGATTTAAATAAATTAGATTTATTTATTGAGAGTGAATAATTTAATTAAATGTAATTTAAATAATAGTAGAGAGAAGGGATCTAATTAAATTAAATGATTTTTTTAATTAAATGATGTGAAAGGATTAAACGAATTTAAATAAATAAATTGAATAATTTATTTAATCAAGTAGACAAATGTGGATGATTTAATTAAATTAGATTTAACTAAATAGAGGAATGAGAATAAAATGAGCATTAAATATTCATTTAGGAATATGGTCATTTTCATATGTCTATAGAAATCATAAATGTCAAGGTGGACTAGCAAGGTAATAATTAGATCAGATCATATGACTAGGAACCAGAAGATGAAATTGTTAGATAAAAACTAGTAGTGCAAGAATCAATTCAGAGTATTGATCTAGTTGCTCCGGTAACATCAGAAAATTCCACAATTATAGTTGATGAGAAGAAAGAGTGAGAAAGTCAAGATAATCCTAAGACTCCTTGGTACATAAAGCTGAATCATTCTGAAGATCGGATCATTAGAGATAAGAGGAAAGGTGTGATGAGAAGAAGAAGGTTAGCTGCTAAATAGATATGTTTAATTTCTCAAATTGAACTGGAATCATTTATTGAAGCAAGTAAAGATGAGAATTGGATGAGAGCTGTGGAAGAAGAATTGAATTAGATATAAAAGAATAAAGCATGGGAATTGGTTCCTAGGCCTAAAGATAAAATCTTTATTGGAACTAAATGGGTTTTTCAGGAATAAATTAAATGAGGAAGTTCAGGTTGTAAAGAACAATGTTAGATTGGTTTGCAAAGGATATTCATAGGAAGAAGGAGTTGATTATGATGAGACTTATGCTCTGGTCACAAGAATTGAAGTGGTAAGATTATTTCATTCCTATGTTGCACACAAGAACTACAAGGTATATTAGATGGATGTTAAATGTGCATTTTTTAAAGAAGATCTTGAAGATGAAGCCTACATTGAGGAGCCTAATGGATATTCATTATTAGAGGACAAGGACATGGTATGTAGATTGAAGAAAGCTTTATATGGATAGAAAGAATCCCCTAGAGCATGGTATGGTAGATTAGATAAATCTTTCAAAGCTTGGTTTTAACAAAGGTAATGCTAATAGTAACTTATATTATAAGATTGAGCATGATGACATACTGATCATTGAAGTCTTTGTTGATGATATCATTTTTGGAGAATAAAATCTATGCATGAAATTTGTTGATGATATGAAGAATGAATTTGAAATGTTTATGATTGGAGAGATAAAAATTTTGTTGGGTTTGTAGATTACTCAAATTGATAAAAGTATTTTAATTTTTCAAACTAAGTATGTGAAGAAATTGTTAAATAAATTTGGTCTTGAAAATTCAAAACCTGTTGGTGCTCCTTTGATAACCAGTTGCAAATTGACTAAGAAAGATGAATCTCCTAGAGTGAACCCATCTAGATACAAATCAATGATTGGTGGATTGTTGTACTTAACTCAAACTAGACCAGATATAATGAATGTTGTTTGTATTGCTTCTAGATTTAAGTCTGATCCAAGAGGAAGTCATGATATTGTTGTTAAAAGAATATTTAAGATATTTGGCACAAACAAAAGAGTATGGGTTATGGTATCCAAAGGATGATGATTTCAGATTATGTGCCTATACAGACTCAGATTGGGAAGGAGATTTTGATGATAGGAAGAGCACTACAAGTGGTGCATTCTTTCTTTAGAAGAAGTTGTTTTCATGGCTTAGCAAAAAACAATCAGGCACTCCATTATCTACTAGTGAAGCTGAATATGTAGCTGCTGCAACTAATTGCACTCAGATCTTATGGATGACGAAAATGTTGAAGGATATAAGGGTAAGTTATGATGAGCCTGTTGTTATTCACTGTGATAATACTGTTGCTATTGATATGTCAAAGAATCTGATATTTCATTCCAAATTAAAACACATTTCTACAAGGTATAATTTCTTGAAGGAAAAGGTTGAAGCAAAGGAAGTCAGATTGGTTTATGTGTCTACTAAGGAACAAATTGAAGATATTATAATGAAACCATTTCCTAAAGATACTTTTGAATATCTCAGAGATCAGTTGGGGCTCACCACCCCTCTAGTAGAGACTTAGAGATGCAGGGATGCATCAATCTAGTGAGCTTATCAGACATATTTTCTGATTTGGGTTGATGGGATGATGATACTGCTCAAGGGGAGTAGTCAGCTGTTTGGTTCAGTATTTTGGTTTGGCATCATCCATTTTCCATGGATGTCAAAGGGGGAGATAGTGTTCATGTTAAAAATAGAAAATCTTAGGGGGAGAGATTTTATGTTGGTTCTTGATTATTTGGGGAGATTGTTGGATTCCTTGGCACTTGGATGTTTTTCACATTCAATGTTGCCATCAATGCCAAAGGGGGATATTGTTCACAATAGTGATTATGTATTTTCATTGATGTCAACACTATGTTCCAGTTAGATATGGTCTTGGTTGGTAACTACTATCCCTGTTTGTCTTGGTTTTGGCCTAATTTTGATCCGATATGATCAAATCATTGGTTTTGGTTGTGTATGGTTATATGATTGTCACATTTAGTTGGTTCATGATTTGGTGCGTCAGAAGCTATTGCTTATGTTTTGGATTACCAATTGATATTCCTAGTAGCAATTGGCTTTAATACCTACTGGTGATATTTGATGAAATAGTTAAGTGATTTTTGTCCGGCTTACAAAATTCGTTCCTAACATGTTGAAGGTGTTCTTGATAGTGTCCTAATTTTTTGGTGGCTTTTCATTGGTGGGAGTGATCATCCTATTTGGATCCGGTTGGTTATTTTATGTTATTACACTGAATGGTTTCTACCGGTTGGTGAAAAGTGTTGATATTGGTCTTAGTGGAATTTTTCACAGATATTATTGATTGGGAATTTGAATTAGGTCCATGCTATGTAATGTAAATCATAATATTTGTTTGGTGGTATCATGTGATGTAATTTTCATAATTATGATCACCATGTAATTTGAGTATGGTCTGTATTGGTATGGTTATGTTTGCATTATCAAAGAAAGGTTTATGTACGAACAAGGTCATATCATTTAGTGAAGGGTGTGAAGGATTTAGAGTTTTAGGGAAGACATCTATGCTAAACTGAAACTATATCAAGCATTAGGAAATGCTATCTTCATAGTTCATTTTGTCTGGATTGTAGTCTGATGTTTATGTAAGTTAGTGAGACTTATTTTTGTGATGGGTAGTGAGCTCTAGGTGGTTGGCCTAATTGCAAGTGCAATCCCCATTATAACTATTTCACATACTACTACATAAGTAATATCTGACTGTGGGTAGGGTTTCCCACCATGGTTTTTCCCTTTATCGAGTTTTCCATGTCAAAATATTGGTGTTGTGTGTTCTATGCTTTCATTCTTTATCTTTCATTGTGTTATTTATAGTGTGCTCTGGTAAATGGTTTATAATCTGCATTACTTGTTCAACTTGTTGAAAATTGATTCACCCCCCCCCCCCTCTCAGTTTTCCTCTGGTATCCGAACATTCTAACAGTTTATTGGCTAAGTTTTTTTCTTTGATTTTCCAATAGAAAAATAATTTCTTATCTTGAAAGTATATTTGAATTTTTTCTTATAGGCATCAAATTTGTACAAGGAGTTGAGTTTTCACAAGATATTTTAAAATCTTTAAAATTATTACAAAAAATATATTAACCTTTCTTTACCTTTTATCAAGATTAATTTGATAGAAATTATAAACATAACACATGTTATAAATGGTTAATTTAAGCTTCTTGATCATCCAAATTTTAATTTTGATCATTTTATTTATTGGGGGTTTGCAATTACATATTTAATGTATTTCAAGTTGTGTAGGGCATGGCTTAAGTTCTCATCATGGTGGTACCAAAGACCATTGAGCTCCCCATTCTACATGACTATCACACATGAAAACTAAAAATATGAGGCAACTATTCCAAGATAAGAGAATTTAGAAAATTATAAATAAAGTATACCTAAATTAAATACAATAAAGATTTTTTAAAATGTATATAGGTAAAAATTGAATTAAGCCATGGGCATATTGGGATTGAATGTATTTGATAATATTTTGTTTCATACTGTTGAGTGCACAAAAACTAAGAGAGTATGGGAAAATAATGATGGAATATATAGTATAATTAAAGAGTTAAAAAAAATTAATATAGGTATATTTTGCATCACTCTCTAAAGATTTAAAGGATGTATATATGTGTGTGTGCATTCATTTGTATCTCTCTCTCTATATACTAGATTCAATTGATTTACATCACATGAACGATTCACATGATCTACTCAAGTTTATTTTCAATAATATTGAGTTTTAAATTATAGTGGATAACTCTTTGTATATTCGAATTTTAGAGAGGCATTTTTTAGTCATAATAAAGTTTCATTAAGGATGTTCTTATTCAAAATACATTTTCTAACCTTCTCTCCATATGCCAAATTTGTCATTCTAGGAATGGGAAGAGGTTATCTTTACTCTCCATGGTCTGGTTATTTTACAATTAAATTACCTTGAAAATGTTGAATCAGAAGATTCATTTGTACATGTTTAATGAATTTAATTCTTTATATAGTGTCCCTCCTAGATTTTCTTTTTTATTTGTGCATCAATATAATTATTCAGACATATGGAACTGATGTTTAGATGATAACTTATAATTGTATCCTTACCTTTGATGATATTGATGATGCTAGATACTTTATGTGGACATATTTTATTTGGCGATTCATGTGGATGATTGATACATGTCAGAAAATATTGATTATGGATCTATATTTGATGGTTTATATGTCCTCATTATTCATGATGGATCACAATGCTTATGGGATTTTTACGATACCTTGGCTATGCTAATCCTATTCTATGATCATGATGATTAATTTAATATTATGGTGTATGTGATTGTCTTCTAGTGTGTTCGTGATTTGAGATGATGTAATATCACTCATTGAGAGCATGATATGACGTTATAATTCTCTATCACTTGTTTAATAATTTATGATGTATATGTATCGTATATATGTTGCATTGTGTTTTAGTGGTGGATGCAAGGTTACAGGTACTGGACATCAATTCCACCTAGCCTCATAGTTTTGAATGTGTCATATCCCTATGGAATGTTGTTGGAGATGGTATGTGTTCCCCTCTCATACTCTAGGCTTAGTTGTTCACCTTGTCAGTTGTCTTGGGGCATAAGGTTAGAGTCTTGAGTCAGTGTTTGACCCTTTGTTAGGTTGCTTGAGGAGATATGGTGGTGTGGTTATTATTTGATTAATAATCAAATAAACTTGATTTATTAATGTTTATAATAATAATTTATCATATAGAATAGCTATTTATTTATTTGGTTTATTTACTGTTTAACTGATTATTTGATATTTAATTTATTGTTGAGATTTTATAATTATGTAACTGAGATTAATTTGTTGATTTATTTGATTTATTTCTTAATTGATTATTTAATTATTTATTTATATTTTAAAGGTTATTTATTTATTATTTATTGATTTATTAAGTTTTTTTTTTTTTTTGAGAAAGGTGGCAGTGCCACTTAATATATTTTATTTAGTTATATATTTCTTTTACAAAAGTTGATTCAAAGAGCTCCTAGAGAAAAGAACTAGTAAGAAAAACTCCAATCCTTTCTCTACAATACATAGAAAGGTTGTGAAACTTAAATCTCTAGTATGCCAAAAAAATACAATATATCTTATAATGTCCAGAATACCGAGTGCCACAAATCATCCCCAAGTATCAAATGCTTTTTGGAATATGTTGAACAAGGCGAAGTGCGAACCAAAATATCACGAGAGCTGTACAAATTTACATAGCAGTCCACAATATGTATCACTTATGCATTTATTCAACTTGCAATCCAACACGCTTCTTAGATGCTCAAATCGACATCCATTCACATCATACAGATACAACATAACCACGGGACCCTGCACTTATAATACCACACATACCAATTTTTATCATTATGAAAAATACCAGTGCATAGCCATGTGTAATATTATCCTGTACCCATGTCCTCCAAAATTTTTTCCTTGAGAATTGGATAAGAACCGAGATCACAATTCGGACCCATCATATTAAGTTCCACCTTGAAACTTCCCATATTTGCCAAATGATCTGCAACCCGGTTCCCATCTCTTTACACATGTGAAATGGTAAAGTTTACAAATGTATCAATAAGTGTCAATTCTTGTTCAAGTAAATATCTTATCCCCCAATTATCAATATTTCTCTTTATGCAAGTGTTGATAATAATAGTTGAATCACCTTCAATGTGAATATAAGAGATGTTCAGTTTTTTTACTAGTAGAATGCCTTCAAGTAAAGCATATGCCTCTCTAAAATTGTTAGTACTTGGTGGAATAGAATCAGATTCAAAACAAAAACACACCTTGTGTGATCCCTTGTGCATATTCCTATCCCTGCATCACCCGGGTTCCCTTTAGAGGAGCCATCAAAATTCAATTTGAAATGCATTGAGTCCGGAGGACACCATTTCACTTTATTTCTATCAATTTTACTAGTTCTCACTCTCAGAAGACAAGGTCATACATGAATAGGAATGCCCTTCCAGCAATTAATAACTTGACCATCCCAAGAAGAAAATTCCCTATTTGAATTGAATTGGTTTGAAACATGAGCATTAACTAGTTTTGATATTGATTTTTCAATATAATTGAAAACATCAGAAAGAGGAGATGTTTTCTTTCTAAAAATATGCCTATTTCTTTCCCACCAAAGTGACCATACTACTGTGGATGGGATCACTTTACAAATGCATGTAAAAAGAGAGAATGAGTATAAGACTAGCCATAATTGGATGAGTATAAGACTGGCCATGACTGGAACAAATCCCATACATTATTTGGAAGAGGGGTGCTAAAGGAAAGATTATCAAGCACAAACATCCAATAATAATGAGCAAAATCACATTGGAGGAGGAGATGATCTAACGTTTCACTGTGCTCACCCCAAAGTACACAAGAAAATGGATGTGCAATATTCAATTTATCAAGTCTCACTGGTGAGTATTCTCTAATGTAGAACAAGCCAAGCAAACATCCCTACCTTGGGAAGAACATTGTTGTTCCAACAGAAATTATAAGCTCTTTGTGAATAGGATTGAACAAACATCTGATGAATTGCCTTATACCCTTCCTTGATAGAGTACTTTTCGTTCTTCGCAGAGCACCATATCAATTTGTCCAAACCATTAGAGATAAAAATAATGCAGTTCTTGAGAATCAAAGAAAATTTTACCTTTTGACTTGGGGAGATTAGGAGTAGAGTTGGCTTCTTCCAAATGACATGATTTGAAGGCTTCTCAAGATCATCTATGTAATCATAAATGTGAGACCCCCATTAAGCAATATATATAAGGATTGCATCTAATAGGGATTCCTCAAGATTAAGAGGGGGAGACCACTCCATGAATCATGCCAAAAGTTAACATCTTTGCCATTATGTACTTGCCATGATAAATATCTAGTAATCACATTCCTAGAATCTAGCATGAAGTTCTAAACTGCAAACCCTGATGGAGGATCAAGGATAGTAAATATACGTGATAAGGTAGGAGTATCTAAATACTTTTCTTGCATAATTTGACACCACAAAGCATGTGTTTTTTCATAAATATTCCAAACCAACTTTCACCCAAAGGCCTTATTCATTTTTGAAAGATCGTGTAGACCAACCCCACCCATAGATTTACTTGGAGTCATTTTATTGATAGACACAAGAGGGATCTTTTTATCTTTTGAAATATTACTTTCCCAAATAAAATTTTGAATAATTTTCTCTATATGAGAAACAATAGATTTTGGGGCTTGAAGGACTGAAATGTAATAGTTTGGAATTGTAACCAAAACAATTTTGACAAGAAGGATTTTGTCTGATAGAGATAACCATCTAGTTTTCCACACAGAAATTATTCTTTTTAATCTGTCAATCATAGAATTCCAAAAAGAAGGTTTCCCTGCTCCTATAAAGAAAGGGATACCCAAGTACAATGATGGAAGAGAATCCACTGGAAAGCCCAATATCTGGATAATGTTGTTAGACACCATTTTAGAAGTATTGAATATGAATAATTTAGATTTCTGAGCACTGATTTTCTGCCCAGGTCCGGAGGTATATATGTCCAACATTTTCTTAATATGCCTTGATTCTTTAATATTGGAACAACCAAATAAAAGTGTATCATCTGCAAATAAAGTGCGAGTGATAGAAATTGAGGTATTAGAGATGCATACCCCCTTCCAAAGACCCAGACTCAACTGCTTATTGACCAATCTGCTAAAAGATTTTGCCATGATAATGAAGATAAAAGGTGATAGTGGGTCACCTTGTCGAACTCCTTGAGTGGCTCGAAAAAACCCAGAAGGATTACCATGAACAATAACTGAAAAATGTGCCCCAAAGAGGCATTTTTTGATCCATTTGCACCACTTATCTAAAAATCCAAACTTTTTAAGCACTCTCAAAAGAAAGGACCAACATACTTTATCATATCCTTTCACCATGTCTAATTTATCTATGAAGGAAAGGGACTCTGACGAGTTAAATGAGTGCAAAACATCATGGGCCACAAGCGCACCATCCGATGTTTCCCTACCAGGAACAAAACATCCTTGTTGAAGAGATATTAATTTAGGTATCAATGATTTTAACCAGAGATGGATAGCTTTTGTGAAAAGCTTGTACACTATATTACACAAGGAGATAGGCCTAAAATTGTCAAAAGATTGAGGGTTATTGGATTTGGGAATAAGAGCAAGACGGGTTAAATTGAAGTTCTTTAGAATAAAATATTTTTGTCTTGACTCCTCCAAATCCATTAAAAGATCAAAGATTAAAACATCCCAACACTTTTAAAATAATAGTATGGTGAAATCGTTAGGGCCTAGAAACTTGTCAAGAACCATCGAAACTACCACCTCTTGTAATTCAGCAAGAGAGAAAGGTTGCATCAGACAATTGTTATCACATTGTGAAATTAGACAAGGGATGGAATATAGCAATATCTAGACATTGGACTCTTCAAGAACGAAAGGAAGGGAGGGAGTAAGAATATTTTTATAGAAGAGTTCACCCTCTTCCCTAATTTCTTGTTCATTAGTTAATTTTTCCCCCGAAGAAGAGGCATTTATAGAAAACATAATAGGTTTAGCTTGCTTAATCTTTGCAGATGTCTGAAAGAACTTAGTATTTTTGTCCCCTTCTTTTAGCCATAGCTCCCTTGATTTTTGTCTCCAATACCTCTCCTCTCTAGAGCACAATTCTTCCTAGTAACTTTGTAAATGCTTCTGCTTTGAGAAGGTTTTTGGATTAATCCCAGTAGAAAAGATAAGTTCATTGGCGTACTTTAATTCCTTCTCTACATTTGATTTCTCTGCAAAGATATTTTTGAATACTTCCATATTCCAGACTTTGATATTTTCTTTTACAAACTACATTTTCATATAAAGTTGAAACATTTTGTTCCCCCTGCAGAAGGAGGCACTTACCCACCATTGACAAAGTAGAGCATGAAAGTGTGGGTGCCGAAACCATATTATTTCAAACTTAAAAGAAGGTCTATGATGAGAAGCTTCATGTTTATCCAAGCATAATGAGATAGGAAAATGGTCAGATCCAGAGAACAATAGAATTTTACAGCTGAAAGTATATTTCTGAAGGATCCATTCATATGAAGTGAAAAACCTATCCAATCTACTTGCAATTTGAAGGGAATTTCTCTAGTTTGTCCATGTAAATTGACCATTAGAAGGTGAAATGTGAGAAAGGGTGTTATCAGACACAAAAGATCTAAAGTCTTTAATCACCTTAGACACAGTAGGATTGCTCCCTGTTTCTCATCCCAAGACAAGATGGCATTAAAATAACCTCCTAAGATGATTTTCTGAACTCCCTGTTGTTGGATCTGACAAGATAGAGTATTCTAAAGAGCCTATTTCTCTTGAGGAGCTGTTGGACCATAGATATTAAAGAGAACAAAGGATAAATAAAAAATTTCAATAAGAATAAGATGCCAATTTGCCCCTTGGTTCAAAGTTTTTGCTTTGATTGTCTTGGAATTCCACAAGGTCAGAATACCACTAGAAGCCCCTACTGCAGAAATATGTATGAAATCCCATAAAGTCCATTTTTTAAAAACCTTTTGAGAGGATTCATCTGAAAGCTTTGTTTCTTGTAATGAAATGATATCTGCTGGGAGGAATCTAACTGTTGCTTGATCTCTCCCCTCTTGTCAGAGGCATTCAAACCTTTGACATTCAAAGATATGATCCTCATTGCATTTGAGAAGAACAACATGTTCTTCTCGGTCTTGTGTGGGGTGAAAACTTATCTACAATTATAGTTTGGATACTTGTTGTGATCTCTTCTTGGGTTTTAAGAATCTTTGGCTTCCGACCTCTTTTTTTTAGGTGTTTTAGATAACAAAGGAGATGAAGAGACTATTTGAGCAAGAGAGAGATGTTGAGAAAAATTGAATTCAAGTTGTGTGGGAGGTTGAAAGGCTTGATATGAATTATCTTCAGCCACAAGGTGTTCAACATGACTAGATTCTAATAGGGGTGAGGAAATAGGTGGTGAAATATTGCAAGCAAGAGGCATAGCATCAACAGAAAGGACACCCTGAATTTTTGAAAATTTCTCAAGTGCAATTTCTTTTATCAAGTTAGATGCAACAGAGATAAGGATATCATGTGCCATTAATTCAATATTTGTAGTGTCTAATGAGGATCCAACAGTGGGAAGATTGTGATCAACCACATGGAAAGGTTGGAAATTAAACATCAAGCTATGAATCAGGTTATCCTTTGCATTTTGTGATGTAAATATTTTGTGGGATTGAGTATCTGAGGTTCCCACAGAAGTTAACCTCAAAAAAGAAGAAGTGGGCTGCCTAAAGAGAGAGGAAGCAAATATTTTCTTATATAACCAATCAACCAGGATTGAAGGACAGTGGATCTCAAAAGATAATTTCTTATATCTAGCCCCAAATTTTTGCCGAGAACTTAAACGAGAAATAGCAAACTGATATTGAGGAGATTTATTCCAATTGAAGGGATTTATTTATTTTTCTATTGGAAGTAAATGGCCTGAAACTGAACACCCTTGAAAGGTCTTGCAATATTATCAATATTATTTAGAGGTACGGAGCTCTCTGTTGATTCAACTACACTTGTTGTCCCACTTGGTGTAGAAGGAGGAGATGGAGCAGATTGATAAAAGGAGCATTTATGAAAATCAGTCAAAAAATCCTTTCAAACCCTAATAGCATCAATACCTGATCCTTGACACTGCGAATTAAAATGACTCAATTTATCTATACGGTCATCAATATCTCTAATACCCTATATGCAAATGTCTTGATTCCATTTCCCTATGGAGGAAATCATTATCATGGACTTGGGAAGTGGCTTTGTGAGGTTTAGTAATTAGCATACCTTGATGGTTACATGGGCAAGTTCATATGGGATAAGATCATGCTTGATAAAAATACCCATTTGATAAGCCAAAATTTCCAAAATATTTGGATCACGATATTCAAGTGGGAGCCCCGAGAGAGTAATCCAAAAAGGCATAAAAAGAATCCAGACTAAAATTTGGAACCCACGCCAAAGTGATAATACCAACATCCTTATAGAACCATCCCTTATATCTATGAACACAATTTCTATGTTCTTTTGAATTAAAAATGGCAGTAAAAAAGAGAGATTGCTTGTCCATCAAAAAATATCCTTCAAGCCCAACCAATTTTGTTTAGCCCAAAATGAAAGTTGCATAAAGGAAATAGTAGAATGAAGTTTACCTATAAGGGTTGTAGTGCGTAGAAGATCTATTTGAGGCTGAATAAGGTGGTCTGGAAAAATGATCTTATACACACCTTCAGATTTGCCTGATTTTCTAGTATTAGCAGCAATCGTGTTCTTTGGCAAGACTAGAGCCCAACCACCCTCTTTAGCTATATCATTTAAATGTTGCCCATTACCTTTTGCATCCAAGTTTTGTGCTAGTGGACCAGGAAGAAATATATAAGGGATTTTCTTTCTCTAGATCTTATAATCTATTTTGGTTTGAAGGGTGCTCCTTGGTGCAAGTTGTTTGTTAGAAGATTGTTTGGGGTTGAATAAAATTTGGGGTTTATCAACTAGGTATTGTTTGGTCAAGACAAATATGATGTAAAATTAGTAGGATTAGCCTGTGATTTGGATAGAGAATGATGTGACAATGGTGGTGTCCCCTCGCAAATGTCAAAGGGGGGCTATGGTGTTCGATCTAGTCGGCATGCAAAATGATGTCATAGGAATCTTCTTTCTCTCCCCTTATCTTGTAGCCTACCTGGAAATTGCTGGAATCCACCAAAAGAGTGCCTATTCTTTGATATACCATTGTGTAGCTGCCACGAAGCCCGCCTAACTCCCACGGGTCCAGGTCCTAGCAACCTTGGTTGCATGGTTCACTGCATCACTTCGAGTTATTCAATGCATGTTTTCACAATCAACGGGCGATCTTTGTTACTTGTTATCTCCACCATTTGGTAGAGGTCGCAAATCTGTCCATCGCTACCCAGTGTTACTGTAGCCCAACTTGCAATTCCCTCTACCTCCCCCATGGGTCTTTCCACCTCTCAACCTCTTGGTTTGGGTTTAGTATTATTGTAATGGTTGCATCGTACCTTTCGCTTCCTAGAGAATACCCTAACAGAGTCCTGCAACTTTCGATCACCTTGCAATGTCTCGCTGCCTCTCGTCCTATAGCGATGGCCACTCACCCTGTCGTTCCCACCACCAACCCCTGCAACTTCCTCTCATCATGCACGGCCTTGCTGCCTCTCGGCTTCCAGCGATGGCCGCTTGTAGCTCCCGTCGCCGACACCGACCTTCGCTGCCTCTCAGCCTCCAGCGATGGTTGCCTACAGCTCCCACCGCTGACCCTCATTGTCTCTCGGCTTAGGGTTTCAGTCATTCACGATGGTTGCAGAGCTCCTTTTCTACTTTTCAATTCATTTATTAAGTATTTATTGTTTATGCTTTATTGTTGATTTGATTTTATATTTCATTATAAGTTTCCATTTACTAAGCTTTTATTTATTTATTTATAATGGGGATTTTATTTGTTAATCCCATTTATGTTTATACTAATACCTTATTATTATTATTTGCATAATTGGTTATATTATAAAGTTTACCTACCCTCTATTTTGATTGGTTTTTTTTGGTGAGGGTAAGTAAATAATATGGTTTTATATTATCTACCTTGTATTCACGCATGCTAGGTATAATATATAGTTTTATGAAATTTTTGGATTGGCTAGTGGATTTCTATATTTTTGAATTTTAATTTTATTTATTTGAGCCTTCTAGTTTGTTGTCAGGTTACCATCCAGAAATTTTTTGGATTGAAGCTTGAGATTTTGATTGAGCTCGATTGGATTGCTAGAAATTGGATTGAAGATTTTGGATTGGAGTCACTAGATTTTTGGTTGCTCTTCACTAGCTTGATTTCTTCGCTTAGTTGAAATTTCCAAGTTGAAGCTTTTGTATCTCTTCTGCATTTTATCCTAAAAGATTGTTTGTGGAAAGATTGCCTTCAATGTGACTGCTTAATGATTGTTTGAAGGAAAGATTTTTGTGTTTTTGGTTTGCAATTTTGATTTGGGAAAGATTGATTTATCTTTATAAGTTTATCAATGGAAATTTGAGAATTTTCTCTGTTGCATAATTCTTCATGATCTTGAGTCTTTCCCTTCACCATGATCTTGATGACTTTTAGAATGCCTTTTAATGTTTTTTTATACTTTATGGTCATCTTTTACATCTATCTGAGTTGTGTAAGTTTGGTATGGTTCTGTGTAGTTCTAAGTGAGTTTGTGATAGGGAGATGCATGGAAGGGATGTCAATTTCTCTTTGTATGTTCATAATGTTATGTTTATGCATTTTATTGGTATTTTTTAATCCTCCTGCACCTTCTTGGAGTATCTTTTGATAGATTGAGAGTTCTTATGCAATTTTGGGCAAGTTTTGTTACCTATTTTGTCCATTTTTGTTGATTCATGCATTCTAGACCCAAAACGCTAAACTAAGAACTCGAAACACTAATATGGATCCTAGGAATGCTAAACTGAGTTTGTGTTGTGCTAAACTGCTACAGGTTGTAGTTTTTGTTAATTTTAGTCACTGTGATTGCTCTATTTGATTTTGGGAATTCAATAGAGGCATTTTCTAATTGCATGAGTTCCTTAGAGGTGTGTATGATGTTAGGTTGATCATTACATGTTGGTTTTGTGCTCCAATAAGAGGATCTGTGCCTTACTATTGGGGATATTGTTCATATGTTGAGCTGATCTAACGAGAGTATGAAAGTCTCATTGTTGAGGAATAATTATGAAAGCTCCAATGGGATGAGTTTGCCTCACTGTAGAGGATTGGATTGGATTTTGGATTATCTTTTGATCTCATAATTATTCTTTGTTTCATGGTTGCATTATGTTGGTGAAGGCTCTTATTTGTATTTGGGTATATTAATCTTGTTATGCTTCAGTTTTCCTTGTTGATGCTATAACTGTATTTATATCATTTATGAGCCTTCATGTTGTTGTTGTGATGTTGTTTTTATGCATGTTTCATGGTAAGGTTATGGTCCACGGTTGGGAGAGTGGGCTCTTGCATGTGTAGGATCGGGGTCATGAGCAATAGGCTTCTAAGAGGTTCCTAGAGAGGATTCTTAGTGTCTAGACCTGTCATGGAATTGCATGAAGAGTTTATGTTTAATTGCAAGTGATAACCATTAGAATTTGATTAATGGGTTCGGGTAAATAGGAATTCACTTAAACAAGATATTGAATTAGTTTTGGTGTCCCACCTCATAGCCCATGAGTGTTGACTTGGGATGAGCTTGGGAAGACCATTGGAGTGGTAAAGCAATCTCCATTGATTGGCTCCAAGGTGGAGATGGTTCCACATGTCTATCAAGGTGTGGTGTGGCCCCTTCTTTTTGAGGATAGCATGTGATGACACTCTTCCCTCTGTGGGTCCATTATCCTTATTCCTTCATTGTTGATTATGCCTTTGGGAGTTTTTTGTTTTATGATTAGCCTTGTGATGTGACTAGATTCATTGTTCTTGGTTGTTATTTTGTGGTCGTCAAATTGAGTCCCTTGGCTATTAGGTGTCATCCTAGGTCTTGAATGTGAGTTGGAACCCCATGTCATCTCCTAGCATGGGGGTGGTTCCTATTTGGTTCAGCATGGTCAGGTGGTTTGATGCCTTCTTCCATTGAGATGTTCTTCTTTGGATTCTAGTCTGTGTGGCTATGGATTATATGGTTCTTCATTAAGCGGATGATCTATGGAGCTGATGATGTAGAGACCATGATTTATAATGGATTAAGAGGATGTATTATTATATGGTTCGTGTTGTAAAAATGTTCATTATATTGGGAACGAGATTCTATGTTGAATTAGGGGATTGAATAATTAGATTATGTTTATTATTGTAGTGTCAAATCATTCTTGAATTTGTTTAGTAGCATGAAATCCTATTTTGAAGTAGACAAGTGCTTCCTATTATAATGTTGCATATGTGTATGGGTAGTATTCATGATGAGATAGGTGAATAATGGATAAAGATGGGAAGAAGGAACATTTGATTTTGTGTTTTAAAATGAACTTAGATAGTTGATGGAGATATGATGATATGCATTGATAATCTCATAATCTCATGATACGAGAAGGTATTGAGAAGATATTAAATGAAATGATTGTTAATGAATTCATGTTATGGTTCTGTTATTGTGATGTGCTAGTAAGTAGTGATGTTCAGATGCCCTAGGGAAATAATGAATAGATACATACATATGTTTATGGTTAAGTTGTTAATTGGATGTTTTCTTTAAATTTAATATTTTTTTATGGTAATTTTCATGATGTTTTATGTGTCCTGCCTATGAAGTGCGATACCTGCAGCTATAACACAAAAAATCAATAGATCATTACAAGTATGGTTAGAAAATAAGAGGAAAATGAAAGATGAACCATGACAAAGTGACCTATCACCTCCTAAGAGATGCAAGTATGGATTTTCTCTCGGATCTGGATAAGCAATCCCAGTGACTTGACTACACCTAGACGAAGGATTTGAAATGATGATGATATGCAAAGATGAGATTGATTATGCTAAATTGATCCAAGAGAATAATTAAGCTAGTGATATTCATGATTAATCTATGATGATGATGATGCAATTAAGCTAGAAAAGAGATTGATTAAGCTACATGATTCAATAATTATGCTAGAAAATGATCAAATTAAGCTAAATCTAAGATGCAATTGCTTATAACAACAATGCTCTAATGATATTCCCATAGTAACAATGCCTAAATTGATAATGAGATGGGATCCTTATTGCTCCAAAATGAGGGATATTTATAGGATTTCCAAGGCTAGGGGTGAGGTGGTAGGAATCAATGGTCAAGATTGAGTCTGAAGATATCATGGGTGAAATTGGAGGAGGTTGGAGAAGAGGTTGGAGGAAGAGACACTTGTCATCTTTGTGGTGACAAGTGTCAAGGAGCATTGCTCATAAAAGGGAAAGTGTCCAAGAGAGGAGACATGTGGCCAAAGTGCCATGTGTCTCAAGAAGAAAATATCCACACCATAGGAGGTTAGGATGTTCAAGATAAGATAGGGTTGGTTAAACCCAAGGTTAGGTGGAATGGGTTAGGTTAGAGGGATGGTTACATTAGGTGGTTAGAAGTTAGGAGACATGTGGGTAATTTGAATTAAAAAATTTAAATAATAGGAAAAGACTAATTAATTTTCAACAACTCATAAATTAATTTGTTTTAATTAATTAGGGGATTAGAAGAATTGATTGAAATGGGGGGAGGATCAATTAATTTGAATTAATTAATAAAAGAGGATTATGGATTGCACTTAATGAATAAATCCTTAAATTTATTAAGAAGTAGATGAAAGGGGGAATTTAATCAAATTTCCTAATGAATTCAATTAAATTAGGAAGGGGGATTAATTAAATAATTTCTTATTTAATTAATTATCTTCAGACCATTTTTAGGTGTATACATTTTGCCCCTCTTTGAAGCGAGCTGTGATGCCACATTGATTCAAAGAATAATCTCATTTTGATGATGATATTAGTTTGATAGGATGCCCCAGTTATTGATTGATAAATTATGATACGATGATGCCCCCTTGCGAGATCAATTCAGATAATTGGCGTTTGGAGTTTTTGGATCTTTGCGAAATTGATATCCTGATTAGAAATGATTTGATTTCTACAACTATGGTGGATGAAAGTGTGAGTTATACGATCATGCTGATGTGGTTTTTGATTATTGAAAAAGCTTGATTGATTAGATTGATAGGATCGAGATTCAGTCTGGTTTCAGGAATGACACCTCCTATATAATACAAAGATGATCAAAGCATTTGGTTTCAGGAACGATATATCCTGTATAAGACATGATCAGAATGTCTGGTTTCAGGAAAGATACATCTTGTATAAGACATGATAGGATAAATTTAGATGCGATTGATTAATAGAATTGATAAGGTTGATTGAATAAATAACTAATAGTTTGTTGATATCAATTTGCAGGAAGATTCATATATGCTGATGTTGATTCTGTTGAGGGGTGCATATAATATTTTCATTGGGTCGATAATATCTGGAGAGAGATGAGTCATCATTCTGATTGCGTATACACTCATGATGATACCTTGATGATTCCTATGATAGATTTAACCTTGGATAAAATGAGCATGCAAGATCCCATGCTACAATGAAATGCAAGCTAAATGCAAAGCTACGACCGAACCAGTCACTGGGTTATTGTGTTTTGTCATCATTGATCTTTTTAAAATGTGGGAAGTGAGTGCAAACATCAGTGGTATAATTAAACCATGATGACTTGAGCACAAATTTCTTGAATTTTGATATGCAAAGTTAGCACAAGCATCAAGTTATAATTGAACCAAGATGACCTGAGTGTTGCTTGCGTAAAATAGGTAGTATTAACCATTTCAATACACAAATCGTAAATGTCTTCGATGATACTCCGATGATCATGTCTTGAGACAAATTTGCACATATTAATGATTAATTTACAGACATCAAATAAGAAAAATATCATGTTCCTTCCTTGTTCCTCTAGTCAAAGATATTTTGGAGTCACTCAGAAATCATGGTAGCGAAAATCAAGATAGAAAAGTTGAACAATCATGCTAAAATCATTATCCAAAAGATACCATCCATTAAAAAGTGTGTGATGTGCTTAGTTTGATATTTGATAGTTTGATGGTTGATAATTTGATCTCGTGTTCAACATTGGATGTGTCTCAGTTTTTGCTTGATAAGAGTTGCCTAATTGTTGTTCTTCATGTTTGATTAAGCTCAAAAAGATCAAAAACAATTTGCCCCCAGCTAGGTGCAGGATTTTGCCCCAAGCCTAGAAAAAAATTTAGTATGATATACCTAATGATCCAAACCATGGCGAGAAGCCACCCGAGACACCTACATATGTACAAGGCTTTATTATGGATATGAACAACGTTGAATGAATGCAAGCAGAAGGATGCATGAACTAATAGATGGAAGAGCTAGCGGACAGATAGCGCCTGTTTGCCAGGTTTTCACCATCTATTTTTATTGCACTTTTCTCATATTTGATTTTTTTGGATTTTCTGCTTTTTTACTGTTTTTGGATTTTCCTTCTTTTTCACTGTTTTTTGGATTTTCTGCCTTTTCACTATTTTTGGATTTTATGATTTTTCACTGTTTTTGAATTTTATGCTTTTTCACTTTTTTTAAATTTTTCTACTTTTTCACTTTTTTTTGGATTTTTTTGTTTTTTCAGACATAAAACTTCTTCAGATGCATTCTATAGATGGGTTCCTCGAACTAATCACCATCCTGTGTTGATAACTGATATGCTCCTGACCCAAATATTGTTGTGACCACAAATGGACCTAACCAGTTTGGTTCGAACTTTCCTTTCTTTTCTCGATCTGCCTGGTTGCGTGGATTTTCCTTGAGTACTAGTTCCCCGACTTGAAAGGCTTGTGGTTTGACCCTGTGATTATAACTCCGACAAATTATTTGCTGATATACCTTTAAATGATCAAAGGCATTTTGTCTTCATTTATGCATCAATTCTAACTCCTACAATCTAGATACTTGTTATTCTTCATCTAGGATTAGATCTTTTAATGATACTCGTAGAGAAGGTATCTCTACTTCTATTGGCAGTATTGCTTTAGATCCATAAACAAGAGAGAAAGGTGTGGCACCTGTTGGTGTGTAGATACTAGAATGATAGGCCCATAGAGCAGGGTTCAATTAAAGATGCCAATCTCTTCCAGCATCATTCACTATCTTTTTGAGGATTTTCAAAATAGTTTTGTTTGATGCTTCTACTTGCCCATTCTGTTGTGGATAATAGGGTGTAGAAAATCTATGTTAGATTTTGAATTTCTCACATAGCTCTTGTACATCCCGATTCTTGAACGGTCACCCATTATTAGTGATAATGGTCATGGGTATTCCATAGCAATAGATGATGTAATTCAAGATAAATGCAACAATTTGTTTTCTTGTGATATTTGTGAGAGGTACTACCTCAATCCATTTTGTGAAATATTTTGTAGTGACCAAGATGAATTTGTGACCATTAGATGAAGCAGGATTTATCTTTACTACTAAATCAAGACCCCATTGACAAAAAGGCCAACATGTTTCCAAAGCATGAAGTTCTTGTGCTAGTGCATGAATCAAATTCCCATGGATCTGACATTGTTTGCATGTTCTAGCTATCTGAAAAGAATCTCATTCCATAGTTGGCCAATAATAGCCCAAGCATATGAGTTTTTTCGAAAGGGTAAGACCACTTGAATGAGTGCCACAAATGCCATTATGGACTTCATGTAAGGCCTTATCAAATTCTTCTTGTTCGAGACATCTTAAAAGAGTATCATCTAGACCTCATTTAAACAGGGTATCTACGACGAGAGTATAATGGGAGGATTGGCAAATAAAGTTTCTCTTTTGGTTTTCTGATAAGTCAGGAGGTAGGATGTTATCTTTCAGGTATACATTATGCATTCTTATGGAGTTAATCTATGTTTTGGATTTATGATAGTTTACTATGTTGCATTAATAGATGATTAATTTTTTTTCTCTAGGGTATTTTGGAGGGCATTACACTTTATAAGAATCATATATTATAGAAAATGTAAATTTATTGAAATTATTTTTCATGAAATTATTTATTTATTTGAAATATACATATATATCATATAGTTAAGCGCCTAGGATTTGGTAGTTAATATTCATAGGATTTAAAAAAAAAAGATATTTATATCAAGATTGTATTCCTATAAAACATCATCAAGATTCATTTCTTAAGGGTATGACCACTTGAGGTAAGACGCCTCTAGAGTTGGTTCATTATGATTTTTTTTTTCTTTGTTGAATTCTTCAATTTTAGGGGGCAAATATGTGCTCAACTCCATCAATGACTTTTCATGTTTTATATATTTGTAGTTTATTAAGTACAGGAACCAATTTATTATTACTTTAGATACCTTAAATGCACTTTTGAAGAATTGATTAGGTATTTATATTTGATGGCTACACAAATAATGGGGGAAGTATATATGAACTAGGAATTAAAATTTCTTGTAGTGAGCATGGCATTCAACATCTTAAAAAAAGTCCTTATAATTAGAATGGTGTGGGAAATATATAGAGAAGGACCTTATGGGAGATGGGTGATTGCACAATTTATTTTAAGTCCGTGACTCCAATATTTTGAATTTAGGTAGTCAATTATTCCAATGACACTCAAAATTGAAAGCCTCACAAGGTATTATGTGTAATATGTATCATAAGGAGACTCGGTCCCATAACAAGCTTTATGTTTTCTTATTAGAGTACTTGGAAGTGATGATTGAGAATTATTTTAGATAGATGGTTTAAGGAATGAAATGGAGAAGAAGATTCAAACTTGAGTTTATCCTAGATATTATGAGGATATGAAGGTTAAATGTTAATTATCATATTACTTTTTATTTCTACATCCAAAAAGATGTCAATTTTGAGAATATCTTCACATATATGGATAATCCATCTCCCATATCCTCACTATCTACTCAACCTTCTTCATCACATGAAGATTTTTTTTACCTTTTGAGTATGATTTTGCAAATGGTGTTGATCCATATCCTCTTTGTACATGGTACGTGCCTTATTAGGCTCACCCCATTATTAAGGATGCTAGTCCTTATGTTGTTATCAGATCGCTAGGTAAAAGTTCAATAATATGTCACACTCTTATAAAGAAAATGACCAACACTAATCTAACTCTTTAAATTAAAATATTATAAAATTATATGTTTTAAATTTTAAATTATTACAAATTGTTGGAACATTTATTGCTTTAGTTTATTTTATGTTTGTAGTTTTTAGAAAAAATAAAAAAATTATTTGAATATTTTTTTTTTTATAAAAGTGGTACTATAATTTAGTTGTTGATACAATATTGAAAAGTGAAGTTAAATGAGATGTCATTCTTTATATAGTAAATTTTTTTGTCAATTTTTTTTTTATATTTATAAGTACTTATTTTTTTATGGATTTACTCTATGTATTGTTATTAAATACTAAACTTACATGTACTAAAAATACAAGTATTTCTATGAGATGTTACATTTTGTCTTAACTATTTATCATGTTAATCTAAAATCTTTTCTCTAATATTGCATTATACTTTTATAATTTTTAAAATAAATTATAATATTTTTTCTTTATAAGACAATCAATCTTATGTTTTAGTGTTGATAGTGTACTTTAAGTAAAAGAATAAATAGAAAATTTAACTACTAAAAATATATATTTAAAAACTACACTTATAGATTGACAAAAGGATATTTTACAATTTTTAAATATGCTACATATATTAATACCATTTTTTCATATTATTTTATTTCATAAGTTGGCTCAAATGTTATGCTACATATACATAAATAGTACACACTTCTAATTGAAAAAGTCTTGACTTATAACTAACTTACCTTGAATGAATATAATTAAACCAAATGTTTGATCAAATTAATTTTTTTAGTTAGAAATATTTAAATTCATTTATATTAATAAGTTGATTCAAAATGGGATAGTTTTAAACTTTTACCTCACAAACTTCAAGTATAAATCTTTTGAATCACACACTTTTAGCTCATCCTCAAATAATTTTTAGTTGGCATTCCAAAGTGGGATAGTGTTATGACCAAGAATTATTCCTCATTCAAAAGGATCTTCTTCCTCTTTGTAAGGGAAGAAAGTTGGTTCACTAGAAGTGACTGTATCATGCTAAATATACGATAGATGGTTCTTTGGAAAGTTAAAGACATGTATTCCTATTAATGTGCTTCATTTGAGGATATTGACTATTTTGAGACCTTTGTTAGGTTGCCAAGATGGATTCTATTCATCTTATACTTTCTGAAAGAAAAAAATTGCGCTAGCTCCAAATCAAGTTATTATTCAACCAAATGGGCTGTCTATTATTTTCTAGCCATCTTGCTAACAGATAATGACATGCCATAATATGTTCGAATAAACCTTGCATCTTCAATGTAGAAGAATCAAATGCTAGTCATGGTTTTAGAAATTAATTGAATGTCATACTAATAACCTTAATAAAATTATTTATAAGTTAGGTTGTTTGAAATGTCTAGAATTATATTTGTTGTTTATGAATTGTGAGTCACATTTGAAATAAAGAAATTGTAAAATTATTCAAGAAAGATCTTAATCCTTAGATGATATCACTATGAATTTGAAGTTGTACTATAAAATCCTTGAAAAAAAATCTTCACTTTATAGAACAAATAAATGTAAAATTAAAAACTACTTCAAAATCTCCATCTCATTGACAATTGAACCGTAAGATTCCAATCTTCCCTTCAATTATGAATCATTGGATAACTTTTTCTAATTAGTATATTCAAAGTAAACTGTGTTTGGACCTCCCATATAGAAATTTGGTTCTCTTTAAAACTATATCTAAGATTAAGCACTCCTCTAGGTCTTTTGTACATGAAATTGTCATTGTCAACCATATTTGGAGGAGAAGAAAAAACTTTAAATCAAAATTTAAAATAATCAAGTAAACAAACATCATTTAAACTAACGATTAAGATTAATAATAATAAAATAAATTAGTGGTGGGCAAAACAATGGCTCGTCTTGATTTCTGTATTAGTGAATCTCACATTTTAAAAATAAAAGGTACTTTCAGTTATAAAGTGCTAGTTTTGATCTATGAACACAAGGATAAATTAATCAAAGAGAAATATGAAGATCATGGCAAAACTGCTAAGACACTGTAAACCATGTGACAGAAAAGCATATAAACGGTCGTAAGCTATGAAACCCTAAAAAATATTAAGATTGTCATTCCTATACATTTTAAGATTGTCATATGGTCCTTGGATCCATCTCTTGGCAAGTGAAACCCTAAAAAAATATTAAACATATCTGTAAGAAAGGTGGCAGAGTTGAGAATCATACTATTTTTGGTGTTATAACAGGCACACTTATTTGCCAAGACTGACCATAATTAATTGAGATTGACCTTTTTGTTCTTAAATTATATAATGCTCTCCTTATATTATATATTTTGTCGGCAGTGGAGCATTATATATGGTTTGCTTAAATTAGATTAATAATGCAATTGGACCATCTTCTATCCTGTAATTAGATTTATATACGTTTACTGTAATCAAAAGATTTGAGGCTGATTTATCACGTTTAAAACCACCAAAAACAAAAGAAAAATAATTATGAATTGAGCAAGACAGAAAATAAAAAATTTATCTATAAAGGATGCTATCTACTTCAACTAAAAGTAATAAGATAAGACAATCAGGTCATATGATTTTTTTATGAATAAATGTCAATCATTTTAGTTTAATAAAGTTTATATTAATGAATCAATATATTTTTTATTAATGTTATGTTTATATTTAAATGTTTGGAATTAAAAGAATTATTTGGTCAATGGGTTTTTGGTCTATTGGTGAAGTTGAATGATTTCAAATGAGCCCATTAGAGATCAAGTCTAAATCTAAGTGACCAACTAAAAAAACTATAACAAAGTAGATCAAATGTCAAAAATCAAGACATGTTTTCCCATTGATATTCTACCTCATATTCATGATATTCACTATTTGAGACCTTTGTTCATGTTCTCAAGATGGATTATATTCATCTTATACTTTCTTAAAAAATGATCTTCTTGAAAATAGACACTTTGTCCTTTAATAATCTATTTTAGAGAGTAGAAGAGGTATCATTAGGTAGAAAAAGATGCAATATATGGACAAGCTACAAATTAAGTTTTTATTCAACCAAATGGGCTATCTAGTAGTTTGTAACCACCTTGCTGAAAGATAATGGCATGTCATATCACGCTAAAATAAACCTCGCCTCCTCAAGATGGAGGAAATAAGTGGTAGTAATGATTTTACATGTAACTAAGTTGATTGAATGTCATACTAGTAACCTTAATATAATTATTTTAGAGTTGATTTTTTCTTAATGTATAAATTTATATTTTCTTGCTTTTGGATTGTGATTCCCTCTTTATTTATTTGGCTCATTTGAAATTTCAAGAAAAATATTAGTTCTTAGATGATATCATTATGTACGTGGAGTTGTAATATATAAAGTATGAATCATAAGAATGAAGGACCAACCTCTTAAAAAATGTCTTTTTCTTATAGAACATATAAATATAGAATAAAAAATAACTTTAAAATCTCTATTTCATTCATGAGATGATTAACATCTAATCTGGTTCAATTAGGAGATATTGGGTGATTTTTCCTAATTAGCATATTCAAATTACGTTGCGATTGGGCCTCCCAAAGATATTGTCATTGTGTACCATATATGTGGAAATAAAAAAAACTTTTGATCAAAATTGAAAATAAAAAAATAAACATTTATTTTCTTTAGGGGAAAATAGGAGTAATGTTCAATTTATGTTTGATGAAAATCAATTTTTAGTTGGAAATATTTAATTTAACTTGTACTAATAAGCTGGTTGAAGTGTGATAGTTTTGGACTTTTACCCCACTCACCTCAAGCATCAACCTTTTGACTTACCCACTTTTACCTAATCCTCAAGTAATTTTAAATGTCATTCCTAAGTGGGATAGTGTTACGACCTAGAATTATTCCTCCTTCAAAAGGAATTATGTATTAGATCTTGTTCTTCATTGTAAGGTAAGAAAGTTTATTAGAAGTGGGTGTATCATGCTAATTGTTTAATAGATGGTTCTTTTAAAAGTTCAAGCCATCTCTTTTTGCTAATGTGCTTCATGAGATTAAAGTATTGACTATTTTGAGATCTTTGTTCATGTTTTTTCATTAAAGTAAGTGGGGAAGAGCCCCAACTCGTTAGTGGTGGGGAGTATACAACAAACACAAGAAAAAAAATAATATTACACTTAGGTGATCTAGACAAAAAAAAAACACAACTGAATTACAATTAGATCTTTGTTCATGTTGCCAAGAGCAATTCTAAGTACTTTCTCTAAAAATAGGATCATTCTTAAAATCAATTTTGGATATTAGGTAGTAAAAAGATGTAACATATGGGATAGCTCCAAATCAAGTTCTTATTAATTGAAATAGGTTATCTAGTAGTTTCTAATCACCTTACCAGGGGATAGTGACATTTCATACTATGTTCCAATAAACCTTGCTTCCTCAAAGATGAGGAATCAAGTGTTAGTTATAGTTTTACATATAACTAAATTGATTGAATATCATACTAATAACTTTAATATAATTATTTTAGAGTTGTCTTGTTCTACATTTGTAAAGCTATATTTCTTGCTTATAAGAAATTGTAGAATTATTGGAGAAAACTCTTAGTCCTCAAATGATATCAGTATGAAACTGGAGTTGCAATATATAAAGTATTAATCATAAAAAATGAAAGACCAGTCTTTAAAAAATATCTAATCCTTATGGAACAAATAATATGAAATTATAAATAACTTTAAAATCACCATCTCATTCATGGGCTAGTTACCTTTAATTATGAGATGAGACATTGGTTGATTTTTCTTAATTACTATTTTCAAATTTAATTGTATTTGAACCCGGCATTGAGATTTGGTGTCCTCTAGAGCTATATGTAAGATCAAGGACTGCTCTAGGTCCTCTTGTATGAAAATGTCACTGTCTACCATATATTTGAAGAAGAAGGATAAAAGAATTTTAAATCAAAATTTGAAATAAGAAACATTTATTTTCTATAAACAAAATAGGAGAAACTTTTAACCAATCAGTCTTAAACCCCACACACTACGCAATATATTAAATATAAAGAATATCAGTCAATTCTAAATATTTAACACTTTTAAACTTACACTCTTTTAAGCTACTGATTAACATTAATAATAAATCATTGATAGACATAACGACTCTTCTTGATTAGTTCACCCTACTCAACCAGCACAAACTGTTTTTGGCTTCTGTCTAATTGACTTGTGTATTAGTGAATCTCAGTTTTTTTAAATGGAAGTTACGTTCAGTTATATGTTAATTAAAATTGTAAGATTTGATCCGTGAACAGAAGTGATAAATTAATGAAAGAGAAATATGAAGATAATGGCAAAACTGCTAATGTAAACCAAGAGACAGAAAGCATATAAATGGCCGCAAGCTATGAAAAGCACGTTATTCTTATACATTTTAAGATTGCCATATGGTCCTTGGATCCAATTGAAACCCTAAAAAATATTAAACATATGTCAGAAATGTGGCAGAGTTGGGAATCATACTATTTTTTGTGGTATAACGGGCACGTAGATTTGCCAAGACTGACCAGAACTATATTGAGTTGACCCTTTTGTTCTTAAATTACATATAATGCTATGCTTAAATTAGTTTAATGATGCAACTGGACCATCTTCTATGCTGTAATTATATTTGTATGTTTACAGGCTGATTTATCACGTTTGAAACGGCCAAAAACACAAGAAAATAATAATAAATCGAGCAGGGGAAGGAACTAAAAAAATATCAGTAAAAGATGCTACGTCAAGTGTCAACTACACTTAAATCAGAAAATTAAGTCATATAAATTTTTTAATGAACAAATGTCAATTGTATTAATTTGATACAATTCATAGGGCAAATTTTTATAAGTGACTAAATGTTTTACTTTTAGGCAATCAAAATTCATTTCTATTTTTAAAAAAATTGTTTAAAACATTTTTTTTCTTTAGCAAAGTAGATGGAAATTATATAATAATAAATCTTGAAAAAGTGAATTATCATCAATCTAATTGATGGAAAAATTTAAGCATAAGGGGAAAAAATTTGGAATATAATAAAGAAACTTATAAACTGATATGTTTTCTTTATTCTCTCATATTTGATAGATTGAAACAATGGTAATTAAAAGTTTTGATTATATAAAGTGGGAAAGGGTTCAAACCCTTACATAATAGCCAAAAGGCAGATGAAAGGGGTCTCACAAGGAGTGAGGACACTCAACATTAATAACAGTAGACACACAAAAAAAAACTAGAACCATCCGAAGAACCAAAACTAAAACCAGACACAAAACATAACAAGACCAGACATGACTAGCACCGAAACACCACCCTGAAAGAAATGAACAAATGGTCTACAGAGTGGGGGTTTTAATATTTATCTTACCAATCCTAGCTAAGATCCTTAACTTTCTCTTTGAAATAGAGACTTTTTGTGATACCCTTGGGAGGAGTAATAGTAGGGTACTTTGCTTTATTCTTAATAATGACACCAGTCATCTCTAGAATAGTACCAACAAGAATCTCCAATGACCTCTTCCTCTTGGCTTTGAGATATTCCAAGAGAACCTACATAGTAGATGAATTTTGTCTCTCCATTTCCCTACTATAAGTCGTAATCTCTTCCAACTTCCTTTTTAGACTTTCTTGATTGCCCTGAATTTTAAAGATAGCCTTTTCATTTTCTTTCTTTCTTCTTCTAAGGCCACCTTAGCACTCAAGAATTTGACCTTTATATCCAAATTGTCCCATCTTATGAGTCTCTATACCAAGTCATGAGTTGTCATCAAAATTCTACCACCTTTATCCTTTGTAGATTTGTCACTAGCCCTAGCCTCCGCCTTAGCCAAAGTCTCCACTCTATTAATTTTCCTTTTTATAGTGTGGAGTTGGGTTAGGAGTCATCTAATGACTTCATTTTTCTTTTTGTAAGTGATGCAAAGATGATTAACTTTGTCAAAAACCTTGGCTAACTCCCAAGCACATGAAGAAAAATAGGGGAGCGTGGAGAGGAACCCAGGGTTAGCATAGAAGGATGAAGGGCATCCATAGTGAAATTATGGAGAGAATTATCAGGGGTCCACTCAGAGCAAATAGTGTAGGAGGAAGAGGAGTCCTCTAAGATGACCTCTTATGTGAGATTTCCTATTGGCAATTTGTTCTTTCTAGGGGTGAGCATGAGGTTCAATATTTTTTGACTTGACATTATGATGGTGATTGACTCAAGTAGCCAATTGTTTGGAAGGGGGGGTGACCATAGTAGAGATGGAGGCATCTTTGCAATTAGTCTCTAAGTCAAGTATGTTTTATATTAGGGCCTTTGTAGGTAACTGGGACAAATAGAAATTGTAGAGACTAATAATTAACCCCTAGTAATGGGGAAGCACTTCCTTTGACATCCATAGAATTAGATTGAGACGAATATGAAAAAAAATAGAAAGGAAAATTCATTTTTACACCATGTCTAAAATGATTAAACACTAGAAGTAGTTGTTAGTGGAATCTTTTGTACCCATCGTCTAGGATGATGTACATAATTAGGACTAGCACAACCACCTTCCATTTCCCCAAGAGTTCATCACTATTGAAGCCATTCCACAACTGAGGGATTCTCTCACCCACTTGGACAAGAATCTCTTAAAGTCCTCTTTGTAATTTCCTTTGGGTTTTTAAAAGGAAAGATGTGTCTTCCATTGAAAGCCTAGTAGCATCCACTATGAGCTCCATAGAAATAGTGAAAGACGTGCCCCCTACACAAATCTTCCCTTCATCCAAGTAATGGACAAGTTTTTTAGAGATAGATGTATGAAAGACATTCCTAACCTCAATGTAGGAGGCAAGATTATCCCTTTCAATCATCGAACCAAGAACCGTGTCCTTTTTAAAATGATCGCAATGTCTAGTTTAGTCTGGATAAGATTTCTCATGGTAGACTAGTTCTAAACAAATGTAGCAATGACAACAACCAGGGAAGGATAAAATAAGGCTAAAAGAAGAAAAGAAAAAGTGACAGTGCTAATGGGAAAGGCAGTACTTTTCACAAATATAATAGGTAACCTCCCGATATTGTAATGATTATAGAAAACAATGGAAAATTCCTTAATTAGATTGGAAATCCTCAAATATTTGTAGCACATTTTTGAACATGAACATCCCCTAGGAGTTCAGGAAAAGTAGTCCATGTTTGAAAGGAACTAGTGTCGGGACCTAAATTGGCTAGCCTATCAGCTGATTTATTTCCCTCCCAAAGAGTCTGGGAGATTTTGATGTGTTAAATAGTTGAAAGAATGAGATAAAATTTACAAATAAGATCTTTGATAGGCCAACCTAGGGATGCTTCACCACGAGGGATCATAATTACATTTTTAGAGTCCCCATTCATAATGATTTTGTGTAATTCTTTGTCGTTAGTGAGAGATATGTTATAGAAGTCTGCCACCACCTCAACAAAGGTTGAGGACAAGATTCCAATATGTACCACATATGCTAGCACCAAATTTCCCCTTATATCTCTAATGATGCCACCACCAGCTACCTAACCTGAGTTACCCTTAGAAGAGCCATCAAAACTTTAATTCCAACAAGCTAGTGTCATGGGGGACCATTTAATAGTATTCCTATGACCAATGGGTGGGGAGGAAAAAGAGAAAGCAACTTAGTTATTCCCCAATTTTAGCTACTTTCCACTTGAGGGAAGAATGAGGATGATTATATTTGAGCCCAATGAAGCATTTGATGTTTTTCTTAGCATTCCTTATGATGGAGAAAGCCAAGACTTTTCATTGGTTCTTGTTATCTCTAAATATTCTATTAGTATATTCTTTCTAAATACACAAACCTATATGAAGGAAGGCCTACCGCCATAATTCAATAATGAGAGGGTGGGCACATCAAGGAAATATGATGAGACTAACTAAGGATCTTTATAGTAAATCCAAGACAAAGAGAAGAGACACATTATCTTCTATCTTATACTGCATGAGTACTGGTAGTGGAACATTATGTGTTGAATACTTTCTTCGGCTTCCTTACATAAGATGCATTTGTTCACAAGATGAATCTCTCTATTCTAAAGGTTGTCAAAAGTAATTTTTTTGTGCTAAGCCATCCACCAGAAGAGACATATATTTAGGAATAGTTCTGAATCTCCAAATTTTCATCCACTTAAATTGAGAAGGCTAAGGGGGTGACAGGAGGTTATATTTAGACCTAACAAATTAGATTCCATCATTTGAAGATGGCCAAACCAAATCATCTTCAAAATCAATTTTAAAAACTCTTATGTAAGATATTGAGAAGTCCCTCTACCAGTATATAGATCAGTAGAGTGAACTGCAGGGGATCAATCCTCTATGAAGGAGGATAATAAGATGTATCCTAGTAATTCTTCACAAATATGCCAAGTTTGTTGATAGTGTCCTTCTCAACACCATAACACTTTGGATGAAACTCCAATGGAATAGGTTGGGCCCATGGATCTTTCCAAACTTGAACATCTCTACCATTACTAATTTTCCACAAATTTCCCTTTTGCAATAGAGTTTTAGTTTTCATGAGATTGTTCTTTATGTGAGAACCACAGGGTAGGAGATTATCTAAGAGGAGAACCCTAAATTCTCTTCCTTGAAGATATTTATTCTTCATCATAGTTCACTAATCAATATTCTCTAAAATGACCCTCCAACCAATATGAGCAAAGAGAGCCAGGTTTAAAGAGTGGGAGTCCCTAATATTAATGCCTCCAACCTCTTTTCTAGTGCAAACCTTCTTCCAGTCTAAAAATGAAATAATTTTTTTCTATTCAAGACAAGCCCAGAGGAATCTTCTTTGAATCTAATCTAGTTTCTTTGCCCAAGAAGTTGTCTTATGGAACAATGAAAGGAGATAAAATGAGGTTCTTTCAAGAGATCCTTTGAGTAGTTGGATTTTACCTGCATTAGTAAGGAGGGATCCTTTCAAGAAAAGGAGAGCAAATGAGTTGTCAAATTTCTTGGTCATTTTGGGCATACCTAGGTATGATGAAGGAAGATTAAAGATCTAGCATTTCAAGATATGAGAAATTCAAGTCTAAAGAGAAAGAAGAACATTCATAAAATGTATAACACTCTTATCCAAATTAATCTTTTAATTCAATGCTAAAGCATAATATGGTAGAGGAAAGATCTAGCCCTTAGCTTCCACCAAGGAAGCAGTACCAAGAAGAATAGTATCATCCAAAGTGTTTGTGGAAGACAACGTAGGTGGACAAGAAATGGGTTTTATACCCCTCAAGAGGCCCTAATTGAGACAATGTTCAATATTCCTAACAAGGAAATCGACCATGAGAATGAAGTGGTAGATAGATAGGGATTCCCCTTGTCTTATTCCCCCAAAAGTTGAGAAAAAACCTGGTGGATCTCCATTCATCGAGACTAAGAACATAGGAGAGTGGAAGAAAACCTCTATCATTTTTTAAATTTTACCATATAATCTAAATTTGTGGAGGACCTTAGAGAGTTCTCAATGTGATTTTTTTGTTAATATATAGTCATTCTATGTTTGTGGATTCATCTGTCTCATGGTCTTAGGCCCAAGTTGAGACCCTTTTGTATGAATTTGATCTATTGTAGCCTAGTATGCATATATCTAGTGACAAAGAAGAATCTATTATTTAAATTATTAATAATATGTCCATCCTTAGTAGGCTTGTATAGTTGATATATTATAGCTCAAGAATAACTCCATAATCATTCATACATAAAATAACATACTGACTATTATAGCAAATTACAATTCCAAATGATGGAATTCTATCAAACAATTCTTTGAGCCAATCTCTCAAATAGTTCACTTGCTTTATCTATGCTTCCACACTTTGTATACATATCTACTAGTGCAATAGTGACTACAAAAAATAATAACGTTTCTCTTTTCATTATCATTTGATAGATGTTTATAACCCATTCCAAATCTCCCATTTGGGTATTCAAATTCAAATTTCGTTAACGACGATTACTTGAATGTAATGACAACCAACACACTGCAAACCAAGAATAAAAAATAATTTAAATGACCACAAGCTATGAGAAGTATGTTATTCTTATACATTTGAAAATTGTCATATCATCCAAATTTGGTAATTCAAACCCTAAAAATATTAAACCTCTTTCAAAAAGTTGTCAGAATAAAGAATTATGCTGTTTTTGGTGGTATAACGCACACTTATTTTCCAATATTGGCCATAATTTTATTGACATTGGGCTTTTTGTTCAACTGTTATTATTTTATATGTGGTGTACTTTATTAGTTTAATAATACAATTGGCCCATCTTCTATGCTATAATTATGTACATTTACTCTAACCAAAAGATTCCAAATTGATTTATCATGGCTCAAACCACCAAAATCAAAAGAAAATAATAATAAATTGAGGGAGGAAAAAAACCAAAAAGTGTCTATTAAAGATGCTACTTCAACTACACTTAGTAAAAAAAACTGTCATATAAAATTTTAAATGAATAAATATGAGTTATTCTAATTTAATAAAATTAATATTAATAAATAAACATAATTTTAAATGTTATTTAAATTATAAGTTTATATTTGATTGGTTACAATTAATTTAAGAATTATTTTATTTTTTATGTATATGTTTTTTTATATATTCACAATGAAGAGATTTTAATTATTTTTAAAAAATTATGTAAATTAATCATAAAAAGGTAGGTTTAATGAGACCATACATTGAAGTCAATTTGTTCAATTAAATATAAGAAAAAAGTTAAAATGCTCTAAAAAAACTGGATCGAAAGTGAAAAATCAAAAGATTTTTAAGAGTGATTTCATGTCGTCAATCAGAATCCTCTCTAGAGATTTATAGTTACAAGAGGAATCCTCAAAACTTCTCTCTAGATTCTTAGTGTATATAGTTTTTTAATATATAATCTATTTTATTGATAATACATTTATGTACCAATGAGATAAAGCAAGAAAGGGCCTAGATCCTTACATAATAGCCAAAAGGAAGTTGAAAGGGGTCTTATGAGGAGTGAGAACACCCAACATTAAGAGCACTAGGCACAACAAAAAACTAGAACTAGGTGAATACTAGAAACTCAAGTCAAACACTAAATAAAACAAGACTGGACACGACCAACACCAAAATACCAAGCCTAGTAGACACAAACAGATGGTCTATAGAGAAGGGCTTTTAGTAGGCATTTTGATTGATGACATGAAATCACTTTTAAAAATCTTTTGATTTTTCACTTTCGATCTAGATTTTTTAGAACTGTTTTTCCAAGTTATTTTTTTCATAATTTGTCATAAGTCCAATATTGATGATTTCCATTGCCTTCCAACCATTCGTTGGCTTCTCCACTAAGAAAATAGGTTCTTCAAACATTACATAATTTCCCTTTTTCATGATTTTCAATTGTTCTGATAGATTTTTGTTTCTTGCATAATATGTCTATTTATCAACTTTTCTCCAAAAAAAAATGGTTCAGGTGACAATGTTACATATGGAAAAATACCGAACCATCCATTATTGAAAATATTTTTTTTCATGTTGGATTTTGTTTTTCCTTACAAAATATTAGGTATTTTTTACCAAGCAATCTCTAGAAATAAAAAGAAAAAAAAATCTTATTTTTTATTCCATATTTGCATTGTATCTCTAAGAAGCAACATATAATATTTATAGCTAAGATCCTTAACTTTATCATGGAAAGAAAGTCTTTTTGTCATACCCTTAGTAGGAGTAATGGTAGGGGATTGCACTTTAGCCTTAGTAGTAGATAGATAGTTGTCTCTTCAATCTATAGTAGTAGTAGACACAATCTTCATGGATCGAGCTTCCTCTTAGCATGCATTTGTTTGAGCTCCTCCTAGAAAACCTACATGGAAGCCGAATTTTTTCTTTCCATATCCTTGGTAAAAATGATATTCTCTTTCAAATTTCTTTTCAAAGTTTCTTGATTGTCTTGGAATGTAGCGATATCTCTAATTGTTTACTTTCTTCCTTTATGTGAGGCCACCTTTGCACTCAGGGATTTGACATCCACATCCAAATTGTCCCATCTCATGAGTCCCTCCGCTAAGTCATTAGCAGTCATCCAAAATCTATCATATTTATCCTCTGCAAAATAGTAACTAGCTGTAGTCTCTACCTTAGCCAAATATAGTAGTTTTTTAATTTTCCTCTTTGTAGTGTGGAGCTAGGCTTGGAGCTATCAAATGATTTCATTTTGTTTGTTATATATGATATAAATTTCATTTCATTTTTCTATAACCTTTGGCAAATCCCAAACACTAGGGGAAAAAATATGGGAGGGAGGAGGGGAACCCAAAGTCAGCATAGAAGGATTAGGGGCTAGAGTAGAGTTATTAGGGAGGAATTTATCTAGGGTCCATTTAGAGTTATTAGTCTAGGAGGAAGATGAGTTCTTATAAATGACTTCCTTGATGACAGACCCTTTGACATTTTTATCTTCATAGGGTTGGCAATGAGACTCAATATTTTTCATTTTGGTTGTATGGCAGGGATTCACTTAGATAGCCAATTGTTTCGAATGGGGGTGACAATAGAAGAATCGTAGGCACCTTTACAATTGATCTCTGGTGTATTTGAAAAATCTACAAACTAGGTAGGGTTTAAAAGTGGTCTAGTAGGGTTTATATTAGGGTCACTACTACAAGGGACAAAGACAAATAAAAAAGTAAATCCTAAGAATTAATCATTGGTGAAGGGGAAGCACTTGCTTCAATTTATCCATAGCAACAAATTGAGACAAGGATGCAAAAATCTAAAAAGGAAATATTATTTTAACATCATGTCTAAAATGATTCACCATTAAAAATGGTTTGAGTGGAATATTTTGTATCTGCCATCAAGAGTGATGCATTTCAATAGGACTGGAGAAACCTCCTTCCATTTACCCATGAAGTCCTCCCTATTGAAAATATATTGCAACTGAGAGATTCTCTCACCAGCTTCCAAGAATCCCTTGAAGTCCTATTTGTAATTTCATTTGTATTTTTTTAATAAAGTCGTGCCTTCCACAAAAATCTTGGAAGTAGCCACAATGAGCTCCATTAAAACAATGAAAGACACCCCCCAATGTAAAATTTTCCCTCAACCCATAAATAGGAAAATTATTAAGAGAGGGGTTAAAACCTTTCATACCATCAATGTAGGTGGAAATATTACCCCTTTTAATTACAGATGAAAGAAGTTTATCCATATTAAAATTATCACAATTATCAGGCTTAGTTTGGATAAGATCTCCCCCCATGGTAGCCTACTTCTCAAGAAAAATAGTAATGACAACAACTGAGAAAGGATAAAATAAGACTAAAAGTAGAAGAGGACAAACAATAGTACTATTAGGAAAGGGATTCCTTTTCCATAATATAAAAAGTGATATCCCCATCATGTAATGATTATAGAAAGCGATGGAAAATGTCATAATTAAAATGACAGTCCTTAAATCTTTACACCACATTTTTGCTTATGTCATCCTAGATTGTGACATGAATAGGCCTTGGGCTCTAATGCAAGCTTGTCCATGTATTAGTATAGCTAGTGTAGGGACCCAAATTGACCATCCTATCAACTCATTTATTCCCCTCCCTGAGGGAATGGGAGAGTTTGACATGTACAATGGTTGAAAGAATGCAATGACATTTATAAAGGAGATCTTTCATGGGCCAACCTAGTGATGCTTCACTGTTTAGCATCATGATTACATTTTTGGATTCCCCTTCAATAATAATCTTTTGCAAACCTTTGTCCTTAGAAAGAGATATGTCATAGAAGGCCGCCTCCACCTCAGCAAATCTTGAGGTTTAGATTGCAAGATTTTCCACATAGGAAAACACCATATTGCCCTTTATATATCTAATTATGCCATCCCAACCCACATGACTCGGGTTACCCTTCAAAGAGCTATCAAAATTTAATTTCAGCTAGTTTTTTTTTATATATTAAATATAGAGAGTAAACTTACGAAATGTATAGCTTCAGCAGTAACGTGAGGTCATGCCTCAAAACCAACAATCCTAACCTCCATAGATCTAATCAATGACTACTAATAGTTCCAAATGCACATTATAAATAACACAATCCTATACATAGCCTATTTTATGACATGTCGAAGAAAAAAAGTATACATAGATAATGTTCATGTTCGAAAAAAAAAGAACCAAACATCATCTTAACACTCATGAAGATAATCCTAACAGGGCTCCATCCAAGTTGTCCACCGCAAAGGGCCTTCCATCTAGATTGTCTTCCTTCCTTCATGTGGCTGAGTCAACATCTATATTTGTTTCATTGTTGGGTTTCTAACCTTCTGAATCTCAGCACCAAAATTCTTCATTGTCGTGGCAAAAGAGGTGTTGTCTCCTACAACCCACCTCCCTTCAAATCCATTCTCTGGCTCATATATGAACATACTAGCATGAACATCTCTGAGAAACTGCAAAAATTTGTTCTTCTCTATTCTCATAGTTAAGGAGACCTACAAAATAATGTAATGAAGAGTGAGTCCACGAAATGACTCAGTAAGGACCCTAGTTTTACCTTGGAATTTATCTTCATTTCTAATTTTCTAAATGTACCATAAGATAGCAGTAGAAAGAATATGCCAAAATAGATTAGTATCTTTTTCAAACCATGGATGCAACCAGTAAGAAATTCCATAATATTAATATTGTTAGGAATAGAAATACCCAACATCAACTAGATTTCTTTAGCAATAATAAAATCAAAGAAGATGTGTCTAACAGATTCAAGAACTCTACATATACTGCACATGTCAATATTGGATCGATCTTTCATGAAAGTAAGCTTGTTAATTAACATCAGCCATTTAAAATATTTTTTCTTAGGAACAATAGGACCATTCCATAATCCTGCGAATACTTTCTGCCACTTCTTTAAAGATAAATTTGCATACCACAAAGTATTAGCATGATTGATAATAGACTCATCATAAGAGAGAGTATTATAAACAATGATAGACTTAACATTAGAAATAAGGATATCATTATTTCATTTATAAGTTCTAAAACTGTTATTCTCCACATTAAAAGTTTTAGGCAACTAAAGAAAAACACAAGCATTTTTAACCATATTGTAAGTTCCTTTTTGTGATGCCCAAAGATCATACTTTGCACTAAGTTCTTCCCAACTCATAAGCATATCACTATCAACAATGTCTTAAAGCAATAAATACCCTTGTTAGCCCATGCTCTAGCAGAACAACGTCGTGTAAGTGCAAGAGGTTCGGAGGAGTGGAAAAGGTTCTACTAGATAGTTCTCTCTCAATGACTGTGATCATTGTTTTTGGCCCTACTGTTGGTGATGAATTGTCTAACTATTTCACAAGCCCTCTAGATAGATTTAAAGACACACGAACCATGTACTAAGACTAGGAAACCTCAAGCCACCAGCTCACAAAAAGCTAAAGATTTTCAAGATTTATCCCCCTTAGGTACAACCCTCATAATGTCTCTTCTAACCAAGACTTTCCATGGTTCATTGCCTTCAAATGCCCGAAAGATCCATTTTGTAGCAAGTGCAATCCCTTGGAGTCTTAGATCCTTTAGTCTGAGCCCTCCCAATCTCTTCTCAATTTGACACCAACCCCATTTAACTAAATGTGTCTTATTGTTTCCTTTCCCATCGGACCATAAGATATTCCTTATAACTTTCTGGATTTCAAGGATTTGATAGTTACGAAACATCCAAACTGATGAATAGTAAATGATGTATGAAGATAGAATGTTTTGACAAACTTGCACTCTGCCAGCAAGTGACATATATATATATATATATATATATATATATATATATATATATATATATATCTATATATATATATATATATATATATATATATATATATATATATATATATATATATATATATATATATATATATATATATATATATATATATATATATATATATATATATAGTTCCACTTATTTAAAATTTATTTTCTATGTTAGCTCTAACCCATATCCACATTTCCTTTCGAGAAGGGAAGATAGAGAAGGGTATCCCTAGGTATCTTACAATCTTATTAGGACCCCCCACACTGGAACGCAAATTGTTGTAACCAAAAGGGAGGATCCTCTCTCCACCCAAGCAAGGTGGATTTAGTTTGAGAGATTTAATGAATATTAAGAGGGGGGTGTGAATTAGTATACCCAATAAACTAAACAAACACTTAAGTAGTTTAACTACAAACTAGTGTAGCAGGTTAAACAATAAACTGATTAGAACATAAACAAGCCATATAGCAAATAAAGAATTCACCCACAGAAATGCAATCACCATAACATAAGATGTTTTGATGTGGAAACCCAAATGGGAAAAACCATGGTGAGTATTTAACTCACAACTCAACTATCTGCAGAATAGTAACCAGACCGGTTAAGGTCTTACAATGTTCTTCACCAGAACAGATCCTATTATGAATCTAGTTCTCTATTAGGAGATAAGTGCTATTAGAGACTACCATGTTAAAGGATTTCAGATTCACAACTGTGAACCACCTTGTTAGAGGATTTACAATAGGCTTGGCTGGGTCTACCTGGTTAAGGGTTTCAAACTTGCCGAAGATATTAGTAATCAACAAGTGATGATCTAGATAGTAGCAAAAAATTCTTGATTAGATCCTTGACAACTCCTTGTTAATGCATTCAAGCATTACTTTAGTCTTCTATGTTTTGCGCTCTTCAATCTCAGTCACAAGATACCTTTTCTCGATCAAACCTAATCTTCTCTCAAAGAATCACACATATCAACTTCTCTTCTATATTGAAAACCCTAGACATGATGTCCTTATATGGGAACTTGATTTCATTTCAATCCAATAAGATTAGACTACAATTTACTAGGTATAGTGCATCTAGACACATTTGGTAACACGACACAGAAACACCGCCATAGTGTTGGTGGATGATAACTGATCACACATTACATGTATACTGGTTAACTAAATATACCGATCACCGGTTAACAAGTGAAGATTGGAAAACTGGAACATAGTGTTTCGATCAACAGATTAACTATTGCTTGGGGTCTTTGTTCAACTTGAGATCTTCATACCGCTTGGGGTCTTCAGTCATACTAAGATCGGTAAGCATTTTTTGCACAACACCGATAGTCTTCAACAAACAAAGACTATACATACAATACTGGTTAGAACAACTACCAGTTGAGAATAATTCATACACCAAAGAAGTGTGTGTCCATCAATGACAATCACAACTAAACATCATCAAAATACCAACAATCCAAGTGCTTTTGCAAAACAAAAATAGATGCCATAAGAAAAATTACTTCCCCTAAGCATATACACTACTCCCTTTGCAAAAATTACAAGTATGTGCAGGAATTTGTAATACTAGCCAAAAAATTTAAGATACACTACTCCCCCTTTGCCTTTAATGAAAAATTAATGCAAAATATTTCCATTTTGCATAATATAAAAACAAAGTATGTGTTCATGACAAATAAGAATAAAAGTTCTCAAAAAGAGATTTAAAGTTTTGCATGATATTCTTAATGTTTGAAGACCCTAACTCAAGAAGTAAGGCAGCAATTTCACTCATGAACTTCATCTGGAAGGCTAATTCTTCTATCGCATCTATGGTGCTCAATTCTTGTGTCATAGTGATAGCCTCTAAGTTCAGGGAGCACTTCTGAAGAACCTACAATTTTGGCAATAGGAGCAACTGAAGCTCCTACAGATCTCGAGTCCAATTGCAGATATATGAGTCAAGCTTTGCAATCTGATGTTGATAATGATGAACAACATGTCCATAGGCTATGAATAGATCATAGGGCAATTTGAAGTCACCGATGTGCTTCTGTAACTCTGTTTGTAATGGTGTCTTCTATTTTAGAGCATCTTCACAAAATAGGTGAGGTTGGAAGATTTTACTCAAGAGTAGGTGACATTTACACATAGCTAAACTTATACCACCTTTTTGTTTAATAAATTTTGCCTGGTCTTCATTCATGTGTTGTACTAAGGAAACTACGAGTGCCTTTTCATGAATTTTCTTTGTTGTGGCTTGGGCAACATCTTCCAAACATTGTACCTAGTCATCAACTAGTGTGCAAACAAATTTGAGCTTTGCCAGTGAGGAATCGGTACAGGGGAGGTTAGTACTGGGGATTAGATTGGAGAGGGTGTCAACAACAAACTGAATGACATCCTGCTCTTTCTTTTTCCTCAGTTCTTCCAATCTCTCCCATGCTAATTGAATGCTTCACAGTAGCTCAGTCTCATCAACCGATTGGGTCAGACAGGCAAGAGTCAAATCAATGGAACTGGTGGAATCAACCCGCTTGGCTTGATCTCCGGTTGCCTTAGGAATCTATTCTCCTTCTTTTGCCTTGACCCCCGCTTGTCTTCTCTTCTCCTCTTCCTCTTTTTCTTGGGCTACCTTGGTAGCCTTCAGTTTCTCCTCTTGTTTCTTACTCTCTTCTTCTCTCTTTTTCTCCTCTTCCTTTTTCTTCGATGTTTCTTTCCTCTTCTCCTCTTGTTCCTTCTTCTGCTTTTCCTCTTCTTCCTTCCTCTTCTTCTCTTCTTCCTTCTTCTTCTCTTGCTGCACTTTATCCACTTGCTCTTTCTCTTGTTTTTCTTTCTCCGCTTTCTCTTTTTCAAGTTTCTCTTTTTCCGCTTTCTCTTCCTTTTCTTTCTCTAATATTTATTTTTCAGCTTCCTCCTTATCTAGAGTGGTATCCTCCATATCTAGTGCATCAACATCAATGGGGTCATTTTGTTCTACTATTCTTTCACCCATACTATCAAAGACTACATCCAGTTTGGTTGTGGATAGGTCAGGCTCTTGCTCAACCAACCGGTTAGCTTTGTATTCTTTTTGTATGTTGACAACAGTTTTAACCTTAAAATGGGTGTCTTTTTCCACTTCAGAAGATTTGTCTTCAAGTAGTTGAAGTCTCCTTCTTCACATGAAGAAAATGCCTTTGTTCTTGTCAACGATTTCAAACAGTTCTGAATTAGAGGCATCTGGAAAATATTGAGCAAAAACTTTCTCCCTGATGTCTTGCTCTTTTTCAATGGAAATGTGCCATTTATTGTCCAAAGAATCATACAAAGATTTAGAAGTAACTGATTTAATTTTAGAAGGTGACCGATCATTCATACATAGATATTTAATAAGTTCTTGTTCAACATCCTCCTTTTCACTATCATTGAAATCATCAAAATAAACTTTTAAATCATCAAGAACTTTTCTTCTAATATTCTTTATGGTCCTTTGACAATGTGTCATAGGTTTGTAAGAAGAAATATCTATATTTATTGGTGCAGAGGTTGTTGGTACATTACCATTTGACTTCATCTTCTTGGTAGATTGCCTTGTCTTCCTTACTTCTTCCTCCGATTGAAAGTCTTTTGGATCTAGTGAGTTATTCCTGGTTTTCCTCTTCCATTTGAATACCTTTGCCAGAATAGCCTCCAGTTTCTTTTTGGTAGGTGACCTTTTGGTCACTTTAGGACTAGCAACAGATGTAACCGGTGTCGATGTTGATGGCACTGCTTTGCCCTTTTTCTACTTCAGTACCTCAGAAGGTTTGATCCTCTCTAAATAAGTACCAGTCCTCTTCTTCTAGTGTTCTAGTGGTGAAGCTAGTAGGGTAGAGGCATACCCTGTCAATATATCATTTACCACTTCATATCCCATAGGCCCAACTACATCTTTTATGGGTTTGACCGCTTCCATTATGCAGTGATCTATTTTGATGGTGAAACAAATATCATCTTCATATTTCTTAACTAAATCACTAAATATTCTCATTCTCTAGTTCATCTTGAGTTTGAATTCATCAAAATACCTATTCAGAGTCTCTGGATATGCAACTCCTACTACTTGCAGACTCTCCTTTATTTGTCTAGAAATCAATAGGTCAGTTGACCATTGAACATCACCGACACCAGGAAAATATCCTTGAAAGTAGAAAAATAAACCAACAAGTAGTTGACCAAACTTAAACCTCTGAGTTTCATCTAATTTGATCGACTTTAGGTTATCTATGAGTTGTTTCTGCATACAGGTACATAAGTCACATTCTACATTTTCCTTTATCATCCTGTAAGCGGCATGCACCGCAGCTAAAGGAACAAAATTCATTCTGCTAGCATAGAATATTCTACACCCAATTACCATACATGGATATTTCACCAAATCATCTCTAATGGTATTGACCGTCATTGCCCGTTGGTCACTCACAGAACCGGCGAGCTCTGTTACTTTGGTTTTGGGGATCTTTCGAAGAATGGGGACTTCCCCAACATTGCAGAATCTGGTCACATATTGAATTGCCTCCAGTGTAATTTCATGGGTTCGTTCAAGGTACATCTTATCACTGTGAACCCTACTGAGGATGATCTTGATGTGTTCCTCTCTAAATTCTTCAAGAAATTATACTACATTATGCAATTTCTTCTTCTCTATTATGCTATATTTAGGTTTAATCTTTTTATCCTCTCTACAGACCATACTCAATTGGGAGTGAATTACTAGGGACCCTAGGTCTTCTAGTTTGCAATCAATATATCCTAAAACATCGCCTTCGATAATGACTCTGACGAGAATTTGAGAGGGGGCATTATATCTCATCTTAAGAAACTCAGGTGTATCCTCAGGTTCAGTAGAACTAGAGGGGATATTAGATGCAAATTTCATATCAAATAGATTCTGAATGATAAGAATGTTTCAACGAGAAATACCTTTACTCTCCAAACTTAGGGTTTGTCGATGTCGAGCAAAACACACTTCTCTAGATGCTTGATTACCACTTTGACTTTCACACTGATAGCACAAAGTGGCTGCAAGATCTTGTGCAAGATTCCTTTCGGAATTCTTTCGAATGCAAGATGAGTTGCTCTGGTTGCACTACTCAGGCTAAAAAAAATTCTTCTCTGAAAATAGCTAAGTAGAAATGATGACAAAAGTCACTTTTAAACATGCTCCCACCTACCATATTAAATGCATCACTATTAGGGTTCAAACCCTAATTTTACCTTTTACCGCTTCAATTCTTCTATTAGTTGATAGGTAACAAATACCGATAAAGGTGCTTTACCGATATATTCTAGGGGTTTCAAAATATTTATATCTATATGTTCCCCCTAAGATTTTTGAAGCTCAGTCTGCTAGTTCAGGGATTTCCACACTTGGTGCGAAAATTGGTACATCATGTGGCTTCTCTTCAGATTTCTTTTCCCAGGTTTTGTCCATATCCACCTGAACGGTTTCAACATCAATCTTCCCTTCAGTGTTGATCAGTATGTCTCCTAATGGATTCTTTCTTAGTCTACATGCTCTGGCAGTATGTCTCGATTTGTTGCAGTGATAGCATACCATTCCATATGTTGTCCATGGTCCGGTGTTCAAATTTCAATTCTTCCTTCTACATGTTGCAGCAGTGTGACTGCTACCATGAGAGATCGGACAGGTTGCTCTCCAATTGGTTTCTGCTTCATAACCATTTGACCGGTGGTCATGGGTTCTGTACCGATTTGGGTTTTGGTTCATAGGAGGTTCTGCGACAACTCCATTGGATCTTGGTGGATAACTCCATGAGTTGTTCATAACCGACCTGCACTCAAAATCTCTATGCCTAAACTTGTTGCATGAATAACAATGACCATTAAATCTACCAAGTCTAGCCACATTGTTTTGAAAATAAGAAAAGTTATTGTAAGGCTTGCTCCTACATACATTGGTAGTATGTCCTTCCTTAAGACAGTTAAAGAAAACAAGTTTAATCATTTGCTTACCTTTACTTCTGATGTTATTCTTAGGTGTTGATTGCTTCTTTAGTGCATCACTCTTGGTCCAGAGGTCTCACCTTCCTCATATCCAGAGAAACCAAGTCCAGCGGTATCCTTTGATGGCTTTACCGATTCGAGCTTTTGTTTTCACTTAGAAGCACTTCGGTTGAACTTAGCCAGTACCTCTTTTGTCTCAGCAAGTTCCTTGGAAAGAGAATCATTGGTCTCCATCAAGGTTTCATTTTGAGAGATAGATGCATTTAGTTCAGATTGTATTTCTTCTTTCTCTTCTTTACCCTCCTGCAGATAGGCGGTAATGGTACTAATTTATTACTTCAATTTAGAGACCTCATGCTCCTTGTCCTTTACCAAATCTTCATCTTTTCTTTTGTTTTCTAGTTCATGACTCATCCTGATAGTCAGTCCTTCCAACTCCCTCCTCAAGTTAGTTTTGGATTTATTTAATTTCCCCACTTCTCCAACTAGGGTATCCATGTCTGCTTCATCAGAAGGGTTGTTTTCAGTAAATTCTATCAACTGCTCATCAAGATCGCTTCTCTTGGCTAAAGAGACTTTAAACTTGATCTTGAGTTCATCATAGGCTCTCTCAGATTCATCCAAACGATGAGTGACTTCCCTCATGCTGTATTCCCCCATATCTCCTTCCAAGTGGTTAGACTTCTAGAAAGGTTGGCTCTAATACCAATTGATGAATACTAAGAGGGGGGGTGAATTAGTATACCCAATAAACTAAATAAACACTTAAGCAGTTTAACTGCAGACTAGTGTAGCAGGTTAAACAATAAATTTATTAGAACATAAACAAGACAAATAGCAAATAAAGCATTCACCCATAGAAGTGCAATCACCATAACACAAGATGTTTTGACGTGGAAACCCAAATGGGAAAAACCACGGTGAGTAAAACTCACAAGTCAACTATCTGCAGAATAGTAACCAGACCGATTAAGGTCAGACCGGTTAAGGTCTTACAATGTTCTTCACCAGAATAGATCTTGTTAGGAATCTAGATCTCTATTAGGAGATAAGTCCTGTTAGAGACTACCCTGTTAAACGATTTCAGATTCACAACTGTGAACCACCTTGTTAGAGGATTTACAATAGGCTTGGTTGGGCCTACCCAATTAAGGGTCTTAGACTTGTCGAACATATTAGTGATCAACAAGTGAATGGTCTAGATAGTAGCACAAAATTCTTGATTAGATCCTTGACAACTCCTTGTTAATGCATTCAAGCATTACTTCAGTCTTCTATGTTTTGCACTCTTCAATCTCAGTCACAAGATACCTTTTCTCGATCAAACCTAATCTTCTCTCAAATAATCACACATATCAACTTCTATTCTATATCAAAAACCCTAGACATTATGTCCGTATATAGGAACTTGATTTCATGTCGGTCCAAAAAGATTAGACTACAATTTCCTAGGTACAATGCACCTAGACACATTTGGTAACACGACATAGAAACACTCCCATAGTGTTAGTGGATGATAACTCATCACACATTACATGTATACTGGTTAACTAAATATACCGATCACCAGTTAACAAGGGAAGACTGGAAAACTGGAACATAGTGTTCCGATCAAAAAATTAACTGGCGCTCGGGGTATTCGTTCAACTTGAGATCTTCATACAGCTTGGGATCTTCGGTCATACTAAGATCGGTTAGCATTTTGTGCACAACACTGATAGTCTTCAATAAACAAAGACTATACATACAATACCAGTTAGAACAACTACCTATTGAGAATAATTCATACATCAAATAAGTGTGTGTCCATCAATGACAATCACAACTAAACATCTTCAAAATACCAACAAGATTTTGGCCCCTGAGATCTAACTGAGGAACTTGATTTTTCTTTCAAGGGCTTCTATGTTCTTTTTGGTGAGTTCTACAAATAATGTAGTATCATCTGCGAACTGATTATTAACCAAATCTGACCATCAGGAAGCACAAGACCTTCGATTTAGGGGAAATGGTGCAGTCTCTCAATATGTAGTACAATGCATCAGAGGAAGTCATAAATAGGGTCAAGGGAAGGGGGTATCCCTTCTTGATGGACCTTCCAAGTTTAGTGACCTAAGTGAGTGAGCCATTAACCTCAACCTGTGTAGAAGCATGTTTGAGAAGAAGCTTCACAAATTGACAGAATTCTGTAGAGAATCCGAAAGCTTCTAACATCATTAATATAAAATCCCATTCAACCCTATTATAAGCTTTCTCAAAATCTAAGAGGAACATGACAACATTCTGCCCAGAAGCATTAGCCCAGTCCATCGCTTCCCAACTATTTGTTAGGTTTTCTAGAATGAATCTTTCCTTAATGAAACCTATTTGAGTAGGAAAGATAAACTTGGGAAACAAATTTTCTAATCTAAGAAAAAGAACTTTGGCCAAGATCTTATATGACACATTGAGAAGCATAATAGATCTCTAGTTTTTTATAAGTGTCTTATCCCCCTCTTTGGGTAACAACTTGATGATCCCTTTGTTGATGATATCTCCTAGGGATCCTTTCTCAAGAGCCTCAACATATAGCTCATGTAGATCTTGGCTAATCCATTCCTTATTAGCTTTATAAAACTCAATAGGCAATCCATTTGGTCCCGGTGCTTTGTCATGATTAAGGGCTCTAATGGAATTTTTCACTTCCTCCACAAATATAGCTTGTTTCAAGGAATGGGAGTCTCCATTAGTTATTTTGTTGGGAATAAGTGCTATGCATCTTTCTCTAGCTCTTTGTGAATTGGGATAATCTTCAGAGGAGAAGAGATCCTTGTAGAATAGGGAAAAGGACTCTTTAATATCTTCTACCTCCACTACCTCCTTCTTATCAACCCATAGTCTATCGATTTTTTCTCTGTTCTACTTCTATCCAAGAAAATTGAAAAAGAACTTAGACCCTTTGTCACCAAATTGCACCCACTGACTTTAGGCCCTAATCATTGCACTTCTAATCTTAACCTGTTGGTCCTCCTTAAAGAATCTCTAGCCTGTGCAACTCTGCTGGATAACTCAAGGTTACTAGGGTTTCTCTAAATATCCTCTTCAATCCAATATAACTCATTAGCAAGTGCTCTTTCCTAAAGTCTACTCTCCTTAGATATTTTATGCCCAATAGTCTGAAGAAAGTTTTGCCAACTCTTAACATTTTGATTCCATTTGCTGATATGAGATTGCACATTCTTATTTCTTTTTTTTGAGCAACCTAATAATGCTAATGGCAACTAACACATCTTGATATTTAAGGAAATGGGTATTGAGGATGAATTTGTCTCCACCTTTTCCCTTCCTGGTCGGTGTGTCTCCAAGCTTGATGAGAGAAACAACAATGTGATGATCAGAGAGGGAAACTGACCAGACTATTAGTGCATTGCCCTAATCATCTGGTGTAAAGGAGAAATGATCTTTGTCAGCATAAAATCTATCCAACCTACAATATATTATGTGTTTTCCTTTCTGGTAATTACACCAATTGTACCATAGCCCTCTCATAGATTGCTTATTAACAAGGGGTCAAAGAGCTTCTTACATTTCTTCATCCTTTCCTAATGTAGTTTCTTAGTGCCTTTCCACTCCATAGAAACACCTCCAGACTTATCCTCATTGTTTTCAATCATGTTTAAGTCTCCCTCAATAATCTCAAGAATGTTAGGAAGAGAGGAAATCTAGTCCCATAGTTTAGTCCTCTCCCTATAATCATTGGTAGCATAAATTGAGCAAACACCTATGACAAAATTATTCAAGTTGAATGAAGCCCAAACTACTCTATTACATGGAGAGTGTCCATGAGTAATAATGTGATTTTTCCACTTAGGGTTGATGAGTAGCCCAAATCCACCTCTCCCTTTATCATGATCCAAGAAGATCTTAATAGAGTCTCTCTAAATGAAATCAAGTTTGACCTCCAGAGTAAATTTAGTTGCCTTCAGTTCTTGTAGCATCACAAATTCTGAATCTCTATGTTGGTTAAGAAACCTCCTAACAATCCACTTCCTATCTAGTGAGTCCAGACCTCTAATGTTCCATGAAATGCACATCATCATATCTAGGAGATTTGTTGTAACTCTTTGGTAGTCTTAAAACTGTTGAAGCATTTGGGGAGATCCTTTTTCTTGTCTACTTTCCTTCTATTGGAAAATCCTTTATTTTTGGACCCTAATGGTCTACCTCTCCTTCTTCTAGGTTTATGATCAGTGTTCTCACTATCAACAATCTCATCACCTTCTTTGATTGAGTCTTCATCATATTGGGATTCATCCCCATAGTCTCAATCCTTGTTTGGATTGGGTTTACTGGGGGCCACCTCATCCCCTGTATAGGGTCCGTATGTGTTTAAACTATCACTATTGCCTATGCCATCAAAACCATTTACTGATAGCTCACTAGGGTTGGGGTCACCTATAATAGGGTCAACAAAAATGACCTCTATAACACAGTTATCTGGAATCTCAACAAACTTCTTATTGGGAAGGGCTATAGACATCTCAATAGTAAATTTTGTAAGAGCAAGGTCTCCCTCTTCGAATCTAAGATCACTAGACGAAGAGATCTCATAGGATACATACATATCTGCAGAGTCCCTACAAGAAGCAGGCTTGATGAGTGCCCCACTAGAGCTCCTTCCCTTACTTGATTCATTACTATTTTTGTCTATTCCTTCAAAATTCTTAACCCAATATTTGAAAAGGAAGGAATTTGCATTTGTACTTGAGAATATCCTCTCAGGGGACTTCTTATGTGCATCATCTTCCATAGGAGAAGCAAAATTGTTCGCCTGATAATTTTTATCTTTACTATGCTCACTGCTATTAGGGTTAGCCGCTCTAATTTTTTCAAGCGCCAATTGCTGGGCATTTTGCTCCTCCTCTTTCTAGGGTTTTTGCCAACCATTTTAAAACCCTCTTGTTGATCTTTATCCATTTGTTCTAGGGATTCTACAATTGCAGAGTGGGGTGGGGGAGCTTCATTGAATTTTCCACTGCCAGCGTTTTTATCAAACTCAAGAACCATTTTATTAGCTCCACTCATAGCATTTCTAACAGTTTTCCTTAAGGAGTCAAGTTTATCCATGAGAGGCACATAGGCTGATAAGGGCAAATGATTCTTGGAGGTAGATGAGGAGTCGTGAGCACCCTTTTGGGGTTTCTCCACACCTTTTTTTTATTGATAATGGGACAATTCTTCTGAATATGCCCCAAAGGAAGCAGGCATTGATTCCTCCTAGAATTTCGATAGGGCAAGAGACATTGTCATCCCCTAATTTAACATTGAGAAATTTAGGAACATCTAAACCAAGGTTAATTGAAACAAGAACCCTAGCATCGAAATGCCGTATAAGGCAAATTGAATTATCCATACAAATAGTTTTTCCAATTGGCTCAATTAGTTTGGGTATGAATCTTCATAGTAGTGGAGGGAAATTTTTAACTAGAAGCCACCTAGGGCGCGACAATGTAGACCATCCTAGGGTATGAAATGTGCATCTACCAATAGTCCAATATTTCTTATTAATAACTCTAGATTGGGCCTTATGATCTTTGAAACAAATAATAAATAATCCTTTTTGAATTAATCTACGAAAGGATAATTTCAGCTAGTTGGTGCCAGGGGGGGCCATGAAATATTATTTTGGTGACCAATAGGTGAGGAGATAAAATGAGAAAGGGACTCAGATATTTCCTAGTTTTTAGCTATTTTCCACAACACGGTAGAAGGTGAATGATTATATTTTAACTCAATGAAATGTTTGATATTTTAATTAGTATTGTTTTGATTAATAAAAATAGGATAGGCCCGTACTTATACATAACCACAAAGTGACACCAAGAGTGGATGAGGGATCTGCAACCAACAAAAAACATCCCTTACCAAACACAACAAAAAATCACTAGGGCAAACAAAGAACTATAACCTAAACTAGAAAACTAGCATACAAAAATAAACTAGGTCCACCAGAACACAAACCAACCACCCAACATAGACAAAAGGAGATGGTCTACTATTTGGTGGTATCCTTCTCATGCCAATCATTAGTATTTTTGATGATGCAAAAATATAAGGTTTCCTATTGGATCTTCTTATCCCTAAATATTATGTTTTTATGTTCTTTATAAACACTCTATCCTATATGAAGGAAGGGTTTCCACCATAGTTGAATAATGAGAGGGTGTGTACATGGAAGAGAATAACCAAATGAGACCATCTTAGGATGTTTAAGTCAAATCCAAAACAAAGAGAAGAGATACATAATGTTTTGTCTTATATTTCATGAGTATTTTAAAGGGAACATGACGTGGTTAATAATTTGTTGGGCCTCTTCATTGAAAATACATTTGTTCTCAAGCTAAATCACTATCTTTTGAAGGTTGTCAATTCTAAGTATTTTTTTTGGTAAGACATCCATCAAAAGAAACAAAATTTAGGAATAGTTTTAGACCTCTCAATTTTCACCCACTTAAATTAAGGCGAATGGGGTGTCAAAATGTTATATCAAAACTTAACTGGTATATCTGATCGTTTGAGGAGGGCTAAACCAAATTATCTTCAAAATCATTTCTTAAAAATGTCACGTTACTTTTTAATTTTATGGCACTTTTTAGATTTTTTTAAGCAAACATGTATTTAAAAAAATAAATTATGCCTTTATATTTAAAAGATACACATGGAGTTCAAATAATTTTATATACGGTTATAAAATCAAATGCATCTCCCTATATTATTACTATAAATTAATAAATTAATAAAAAATATATAATATTTTTAATCTGAATAGAAAAAGATTCTTGTAGAACTTTAAGTTAAGACAAAAAATACATTTAAAATAAAGAAATCATCATTAAAGGGTCAGTGCAAGAAGATGAGTCCACTTTTTGGCCAAAAAGTGGAAGTGTTTTTCTTGATTTTCAGGTTTTGTCTCCTTTGAGCTTAAATTTTTAAACACTTGGAGATTGAATCTTGGAAAAAGTCACGAAAATACAAGATACCCCTTTAAGTCTAATTTCCAAATTTATAATTTATTTCAATACCCACATAATAAAAATTAACTTTTTGAATGGAGTTCTAAAAACTATGTTTTAAAAATGTTGTTTCAGGACCATACCATGCATGTGTATGACCCACATCTTTTGACACAATTAAAATTATTTTCTCAAACTATTTTGGGAAATGGTTTGTATGACACTGAAGATTGATGAGCATATTTTTCTATAATTTATTTTAAATATATTTTTTTAATTAATTTTTTAATTACCGTAATTATCTTTTTCAAAATTTGACGTGTACGACCCATTTGATGTAAACTTAACATTTTTTTATTTATTTTTTTTAAAATAGAAAAGAATTTTGTGTAGATTGATGACATATAATTTTTCTTTCAAAATTTATTAAAATAAAAAAAGTTATTAAATTAACAAAATTAGTTAATATTTCAAGTTTATGGACCCGATTTAGTATAAATTAAATGAAAAAAAGTTAAAATAATAAATTTTTAAATAAATTTACATATTTAGAATCTAGACAGTATATTCTGAAATGGGTTTTAATTTTGTATTAAAATTCTCTAATTAGAGGCACGCAAACTATTTCAAAAGTTCATATTTGTGCTTTCATTCATAGAGATTTCAATTTACAGGTCCATGTCTCAGGTGTTGCCATCCTAGGCCTATCTTGGACCTAATCCCAAGGCAAGTGGAGGGTTGTGGAATCAACTTCGACAAAATAGGCCCCCGTTTTGAAAACGGGGACCTGTTATTTAAATAACGGGGGCTCATTTTGAAAATGGGGGCCCATTCCTAAAATTATTGTTATTGTCCAAAAATGACAAAATGCACTTGAAAAAAATCGGTAACATCGGATTTAAAAACAGGACCCCGTTTCGTTTGCATGTGGGCCCCCATTTGAAAATAAAACTGGGGCCCGTTTAGTTTCACCTCAGGCCCCCATTACTTTTTGCCTTGGGGTCTGAAGCAAATACGGGCCCCCGTTTTTTGAACACAGGCCCCCGTTTCTAAGAGCGTGTTTTCCAACGTGCAGACTTCTGCCAATTTGTGACCCATTACCTTGCACTTACCCTAAAACTCTAATTATATTTTAGTTTAATAAGTTGAATATATTTTAGTTTAAAGTTTGAAACAATATAATAAATATAATATAAAAATTATTATAAACATTTAAAGTTCTAAGAAAATAATATATTAGTAACATAAAAATATTAAAATGCATTATTCAAATAGTATTGAATAACGGTGGTAAATAAATATAGTTTGATGTTTATTAGACTTTGTGAAATGTTTAAATTGATTAATTTTTTTATTATGATAAATGATTTTTTTTAAAAAAAAACTCAAAGTCTTATTCAAAAAGAAAAAGAAGGGATTTTGATTTTTCTTAGGATCTAAAACAATTATCCATTGATAACTTATTATATGGTACAATTTTGAGTCAATCTTAATATAATTATTGGTATAATTTATACTACAAAGAATAGTATGATTATGAAATATATCAACCTTTGCATAAACAATTTTACATTTAAACATTTCATTTCTAAAATTTAGATGGATAATGAAAATATAATAATTTTTTAAATGGGTAAGATAATCAACTTAAAATAGAATTATTTTTTAATAATATAATATTAATACGATAATATTTTTTATCTATATATATTTATAATAAATTATAATGTGAAATTATATTATTTAATTTATATTAAAAGTTAATTCTATTTATAGAGAACACTTTAATATCTAAAATCCAAATCCTCTAATTTAAGGAGGCCATCATTATATCAACACATTCTAAAATGTCACTCTCTCTCAGTCCAATAAACAATTTGGTCACATTCTAATGGCAAGATGAATGACAAGGACAAAGTCACAACTTAGAAATCCATTTATTTGGAACCACCTCCATGTTAGAAGCTAACACTCCCCTTACAATTTGAACTTTAATATTCACATCAAGAACTCAATGCCTTGATCAATTGAACTCAAAAATTTGAACAACTAAATAATATTTAAATATATAAAATATTATTAAAATACAAACCCAATTTATGATCAAGTAAGATCTAATTTATTTCCCTTTTCCCATATTTCTCATGTAAACCAAACATCTTAACCAATAAAACTACTATAAATGAACATAACAACATTTCATATTCAACTAAATGACAAAGAAAATACAACAATCTCGATCTACTTTTGTAAGAAACATTTCATCGCCAATTATCAGTTTTATTCTCTGATTTAATTATATATCTAAATAAGAAAGTTCTAATCTAAATCGACATCTTTCATAGATTAGCTTCAACATTCATTCTTAACTTCAAAGACAATGGAAACTTGTACATGTCTCTTATTTATTTCAAAAAAAAGCAATCTAATCTAATTACACCCAATCCATCAACATTCATTCTGAACTTCAAAGACAATGAGACTTGTGCATGTCTCTTATTTATTTCATTGAAAAACAATCTAATCTAATCACACCCAATCCATCAACATTCACTCTGAAGACTTGTGCATGTCTCTTATTTATCCCACATAAAAACAATTACGAAGAAAGTACAACAGTCTTGATCTAAATTTGTAAGAAACATTGCAAGAAACATTGCATCATGGACTATGAGTTTTCTTCTCTGATCTAATAATATACTGACTAAGAAAATTCTAATCCAGATGGACATCTTTCATAGAATAACTTCAACATTCATTCTGAACTTCAAAGACAATATAGACTTTGTGCATGTCTCTTATTTATTTCAAAGAAAAACAATCTAATCTAATCACACCCAAATCCACCATGAAGATGAAGTTTATTTCGAAGCCCATCAATCGCACCCAATCACACCCAAGCGTGCAAAATCCAATTCGAAGGCCACAACTTCCAACATTACCGCAGATATTGCCATAATATCCATAAAGACATTACAGCAGATATTGCATTTAGGAAGGGCCGGAGAATATTTCTGCCCACTCGCACATACACACAATATCAATACAAACAATGCAACACATTTCAAACCTGCCATTTTTTCTTTTGCATGGATTTCACTTATATACATGGACTTCAGACCATTTTCGTTCATTGAATGTATTGTTATTATAAGAGTGATTTGATCTTCCGTTTAATTATTTATTTGTATTGTTCATCGTATTCGTATAAGAGTGATTAAATCTGCCAGCCGTAAACAACGTATACTAAGCGTTCTGGATCCCTCACATTATAATGATTTTTCATTTCTCTCAGAACATAGAAAATTATTATCATTAATCTTTTTGTTAAAGACGGCAAGCCTGCATATTATTATAATATCAAGTTTGTTGAATTTAATATTATGATGTATGTTTGGATTAATTTTTTTAAATATTGAAGAAGTCAAATGAAATAAAGTACAAAGAAAAAGCATAAAATGAAATATAAACTATTCACTAACAAGACTAATGATCCAAGAGGATATGCTCCATTAAAATAGTTTCAAGACTAATGATTCAAGAGGATATGCTCCATTAATATAGTTTCAAGACTAATGATTCAAGAGGATATGCTCCATTAAAATAGTTCCAAATTTCATGTGGCAGCCACATGGCGGTTAATTCCAAACACAACAATTTCTAGTTGTATTGGTCTAAAATGTCAGTTGGGTTAGCATCGCACCACAAGATTCATGCTAGTCTAATAGGGGGGCCCATTTTACTTAAACAAAGTCATGGTTTAATATGACCCCATAGGGGAGGCCGACAGTTCGACCCACCGAACTCCCCACTCCATATTGCACTCCCAACCCCTACTGTAAGCAGGATCTTAGGCGCTTAAATCAGCTTGTTGGGTTTTGATGAATGGTAAGTCGAGAGTTTAGGGCTTAAGCCAAACCCGAGCTGTTCCCCATTTGCTAATTCAAACCAAAATCAAATAAACATAAAATCCCTAACCCGATAAAATTATAAATTACTAGATTTTTGACGGATTATAAGGGGACTTCAAATGGCATTGTAAAGCCTGAAAATATGAGGGCCATTAATTAAAAAGTGGTAGGTTTATTTTGGAAGATTGATTGTTGTAAATGGGAGATATGGTTGATTGTCAAAATCATATGGTTTTAAGCCAAATTTGGCAAAATTTGTGTATAAAAGGGGGCTAGCTTAGGAGTTTGAGTTAGTGGTGAGTTGTGAGAGAATTTTCTTGGAGAGTTTGAGTGTTCAACTCTTTGCATCAGAGGAGATTCATATTCTTTCACTTGAAGGAGAAGAACTTTGTGTTAGGTCAAACAATGAAAGCTAATGTAATGAGAGGGGAGGGGTGAATCAGTACTTCAAAACTTTTCTTTTAAAAATAATCTTACTAATAAACATAAGTTGTATATAGTTGATCTCATAATATATAAAGCCAAAACATAATTATAGAAATTACAACCATACACATTTCACTCCATAACACAAAGATTTTGGCTACACAGAAACTCTTGATTAGAGAGAAAAACTGCAGTGGGGATAGCATCCACAACTTCACTACTGCAATAATAAAGATTGTTTGGTTAGAACTACATGTTTATCTATTTCTAATAGCTTACCCTGTTAGGAGTATCAAGATCTTTAGATCTATCTTGCTAAAGGATTTTTACAAACACTTTTACAGAATGCTCTACCTGGTTAGAGGCTTTACAATTTATAGACCTTGTTAAAGGTTTCTAACAGAGCTCAAAATAATTCAATCAAAATCTTCTACAAAATATTTGCAACTTTACATCTGAAATGTTATAGCAGACTCTATGTGCTCAATATGAAATTACCATGCTCATAGCATACCTCGGTAATTGTTAGATCAACTCGGTTACCTCTTTTGTATTCTTAGTCCCTTAAACTGTTTTCCGAAAATCTTCTCGGTGACCTCTGAATACCTCTGTTCAATCATCACATCTTATCTTATCATAAGATTTTTATCTTCAACTCACCATCTTTTTCTCTTCATGTTCTTAGATACTCAAATCACTCTTTATATAGATCTCTAAGGCGGTGATCTTGTTCATGCATCGATTATACAAACATGTTTTATCGAATGAATAAACATATAAATTATTTCATTGGATAAACTTCCTCAAAATCATATAAAATCTTTAAGTACAATTCCCTATGAAATAACGGTTCCCTTTTCTCAAATCTTGTAACATGTTTCCACATATGTGTCCAGGTTCATTGAATCTAGTAACACATTTTTGCTCAGTTCAGATTAACTCAGTGTACCTTCTTTGCTACTTGGTGGACATAGGAAATTTACTCGGTAGACAACTCGGTATATATCATCTCGGTGACTAGCCTTTCTTCTGTAACTGACACTCTTAATGCTTACAGACTAAATCTTTCTGTAGTATTAACCAACTAGGGTATATAGGCTGACTTTGAACATAGAACTAATGACAACTTAGTAAATAGTAACAATCTCCCCTTTTGACATTAGTTTAGTATGTTTGACAAAACTCCTTTCAAAGTCATAACATAAAATCTATATACTTACAAAATGTGTCTGAAATGACAGTATATACATTCGTTCAAATACATACTTCAAATACATACTCCCCTTATCAATATGCTGAACAAAACTTGATTTGCATGCCCTTGATGTTCCATGCTCCCCCTGACAATTTCATCTGTACACTCGGATACTCTCTATATACTCGGTACACTCCCCCTTTTTGACAAACATCAAAACTAGTTACCATTCGGTGGGGGAACTGATCAAAAATAGATTTATACTTAGTACAAGAATTGTTGAGAGCATTGGTAAGTGCACCCTTGACACTTTCGATTAAAGAATTATGAGCATTAATATCAGCTAATAATGAAATCGAACCATCTAGAGTGCTTCCCTCTGCTTGTGTGGACAGTTGAGTAGCTCGGTTGATCTGCTCTTGTACTGATGACAGATGGGGAATGAATAATGTCTGAAGAGTCATAATATCCATCCTTATTTTGTGCTCTTCATTCCTAAGTTCTAACTACTGAGCCATAAAAGTTTGTAGATTGGTATAAAAATTTTGAGTAGAATTTGGCTCGGTAGTCAGTTTATTTGAGAGATCAGTAATCTCTTCCTCAATGGCTTCAGTCTTTTGCTTGATATCTTTAATAAAGAATGAAAATGTACATAATTTCTGGAATAAATAAATAATGTGCTTGAGTTGAGGGACAACTCAACAATGAATCCAACAAGCTTGATTTTACCTATAGCAATGGCTTTCTGCACTTCTTCAATCATTTTGGCAGTTAGCTCTTTGTCTTTTAATTTGCTAAGGTATTCTAATGCCTCTACTCTTGATGTTTCCAATTGAGTGAGTAGTTCATCCAATTGCATATGGATGGTTGCATATTTACTTAGGGTAGCTTCAGGTAGCATGTCTGTCAATAATGCACCTTTTGAAGTACTCGGTTCTTCATTTGAATGGCTATCTATTTTTCTTGTTCTACTTTGGTTTTGCACAGCTCACCAAATTCAATAAGTGCTTGCCCTTTGAGTTTGGAAATGTCAACATTTGGCAGCACAATAGGCTTTGACAGATCTATCTTGAAACTGTGCTTCTTTTCTTTCTTCTCCTTTGATGATGATTCCTTCACTGGTTGAATGAGTACAATGGCTTTGGAGGCTTGATCTTCCTTGGTATGTTGCTCAGTGGGAGAAACACTTTTGTCGATTTCTATAGCCTCTGTTCTAGCCTTCGATGATTCCTTGCTTGGGGTCTCAGTGGCAGCAGTTTCAGTGCTTGCAGGAGCTTGAGAAGTTTGCTTTCCTATGGCCTAAGGGGTAGATTCACCTTGTGTAGCCTTATGATCCTCTTTGCCTTGTTCTATGTCTTGAGGTATCTCGGTTGTCACTTGTTGAGTTACCGGAGGATAGGACTTAACCTGTTCCAAGACTGATTCACTGGTTACCAGTTTGGCATAGGAATTTCCTTCTATCATTTCTTCTTCCCATGCCCCACTGTCCATGACATCCTTATCTTGTTGAATAGTTGAAGCAGGATCTTGCTCAGTAATGTCAACTATTTCTACTTCACCTTGAGGTTCTTCAGTCTGAATTATGAAGATTTCTTGCCATTTTTCTTTGGTTTCCTTTTCGACTTCAAGATAAAGTCCATTCATCATTTTCAAGGCTCTGTGCTTCACTTGAAAATTTGTCTAGTAGTTTTTCAAATGATTTCTAATATCATCTACCGACATGTCTAGAAAGAGATGTACTAAAACTCTTTCTCTTATCTACTTCTCCGAGTCCATAGCATATTTCCATTTGTTGTCAATGTGAGAGTATAATGCATTTAGCAGAAAGTTACTTACTTCCAATGGAACTACTCAGAATTTGAGAAGTGTACATACAACTGACTCTTCTATTTGCCTATTTTCTTCTTTTGTCCAGGAGTCATATTTAACATACCTGAAAGACCCAGAACCTCCATATTGTTTCAATTTGGCATAAAAGTTGTCAACACTATGTACATCTTCCTTTGTACTTTTAACAATCTGAAATTTATTTTTGTCTTCAGATTCTGTGTCACTTGACTCCTTATTCAAAATGAGTCCCCTGGTCGACTTTCTATAAGTCCTTGTAACTTTAGGCAATTCAACATTTTTATGCCTCTTGCCGAGTGACATTGTAGATGATCTAGTGTTAGGTCGTTTCAGTGGTGGAGTCAGTGATATCTTAGGTGTATCTTGTTTCTTTCTTTTCAATATTTTCCCCTTTGGCAACTCAGTGCTCAGAGTGATGCCTGCTTCCTCAGCTTCAGATTCTTCCTCAATTGAAAGTTGATCATCTTTCCTACTTGTTGGCTTAGTAGGTGTGGAGGTAGAACCTTCTCCAAATTTCTCAGTTGTGTCTTTTATCATTCTAGTGGCTTTTCTGGTAGCCTTTGGTACAACTATGCTCATATTTATCTTCTCTTTTACCTTTTCATAGGTACCATATTTGATCTTGGTCGAGTGCCTTGGAAGCGTCAGAAAGGTATCTATCTGCTATTGAGTGATCTCAAAATCAATCTCATAACCCATAGGTGGTAAGGTTTGAGTTCTGGGTTGTACTGCATTCACGTAACAGTAGTCAGTGTCCACTTTAAAACATATAGTATCCTTATATTTCTCCACTAGCTGAGGTGGGATCCTGTACATATTATGCATCTTTTCCTTAAACTTATTAAAGTAGTCATCCATTATCTCATTGAAGTTATCACCTAGCTGATTGATGAAATCATTTATCTGATGGGTGATCAGTCAATGTATTTCCCAAACAATGTTACCAACTGAGGGAAAGAACTTCTGAAAATAGAAGAACATGCACACTAAGAGTGACCCAAACTTTAGTATGTTAGTAGAGTTATTCTTCTTAGGTTTCCTTATTGTGTTGAGATTCTCAAAAAGAATCTTCAACAATACTTCACATAGATCAATTTTCATACCCTTTTTCACAATTTTATAGGCCAAATCCACAGCTGCACATGGTACACTGTTCTCTCTCGCCGACTAAAAGAAACAATAACTGATGACTCTAATTGCAAACTTTAGTTCTGCATCTATTACATTATTCAACTTAAGACCTCTGCAATCAGACTCAACTCCGGTTAAGGTTATCAGTTGCTTCTGTGAAATTATTTGTTGTGCTCGGGCATGGTCGGATATAGGGTATCCGGTGATTATGTGAATAATCTCCATGGTGATCTTGAACGATTGGTCTTCTAACCACATAAAGTCATCATGTACTCTGCTCAAAATAAATTTGACCCATTGGGGTTTGAAAACTCAAGGATAGGTTAGGGCTTCGGTCAATCCCTTAACCTTGATATGCTCATATTTACTATCTAGGATTCCATCGGTGCAAAGTTCATCATACATGTCCTTGATTTTGGTATGACCTAGCTCTTCTACATGACACTTAGTATAAAAGATGACATCTTCAACCAATAGAACCCTATTTGGAATAAGAGAAAATGCAGTTTTCTCATCGGGTTCAAATGCCACTTTGGGAGGTAAGGTATACTTCAGTGAGGGCTTCTCGATAGTCGCAACTACAAGTGGTTTTTGCAACTTGGTAGCCATTTCAAACTTTGGATTTCTACTAGTAAAATAGCTTAGGGTTTCAAATAACCAGAAAATGCTTTCAACTTAGTAAATAGAATGCAAATATTTACAACTGATATTGATCAGTTAACTTGCTTGAAAATGTGTTTTAAGATTGTGTGAAAATACCTTGAATTCACTCTGAAATGTTTGATCGCCTTTGATTCGCTTAGCTCTTCTCTTTGAAAACTGGTAAGTGTAAAATGACCACACAAAGAACTTTAAATACACCCTCTACCTTATCGGGCTTCATGCAGTTAGGTAAGATAAGCATTAAATGCATTTGATTACTCTTTACTGACTAACTTCCTTATATGTTTTTACCGACTAGACAGGTTTACTGTATTTCCCGACTTCACTGCTAAATCGTAAGACTAGATACAATTTCAAAAATGTTAATAGATCTTAGCTATGTAGATTTTGGAGTTATTTCCATGATTAAAATAGGAACTGTTAAGATCTAACCTTGTGAAGACGCAGTCCCTTCATACCTTTATTGATTAATTGGAAGTAGATGCACCTAACTCAATAGGTAAGGTGCTTTCTTCATTATTTGATCCATTTTCCTTCTTTTTCCATATTTTCTGTAATTTGATTCTTATCTCTTCAGTATCTCCTGTGGGTTGATCTCTACAATCTTTAGCCAAGTGTCCAACTTTATGACAATGAAAGCATGTCATTCTAGGATTTCTCCATGATCTCTGATTGTTCATTCCAAATCTTATCATACAGTTTGCACTTATATGTCCATACCTTCCACAAGATTCACATCATATTCTTGTATTGTAATCCCATGGCACTGCAGTATATTATCGATTGAGATCTGTGTGAGTTTGGTAGCTTCTATCATTTGCTCGATGTGGAGACCACATGTAGTTTTTCTTCTTAAACCAACACTTCTCGGTATTGTGTCCATATCTATTGCAGTTTTTGCAAAATCCCTTGAATTTTTCCTTTTGATAATTGCTAACAGACTTTGTCCTACATTGTTTAGATGTGTGACCATACTTATTGCAATTGTAACAGTAACTATTAGACCTAGTGACATTCGGTAGCTTACCTTTTCTGATTCGGCACATGTTGGCAGTATGTCCTTGTTTTCCATAGTAGTTGCAAATAGGCTTGTTATTTTTGAACTTATCTTTGTTTCCAGCCTTCCTTGATGATTCTCCTTTCTCGGTGGTGTTGATTTCTTTGTCGGTAGAGTTGTTTCTTTTGTAACTGAGTCCAGAAGATTTGTTGGGTGATCTTGTGTCTAGTTCCTCATCCAACATTCTTGACGCTTCATAACTTTTCTTCAGTGTTTCTTTTCACTTCTTTTCTGCTTCAAGTTCATCAGTCAATCTTGATAATTCAAGTTTTAATGGTTGGTTCTCATTTTCTTTTAGAGTTGCTTCATGATGTGCATGACCCAATTGATCAGATAGATTATGTTGAATTCCAGTCATCCTTGTGATTTCATTATTCTTTTTAGATACCAATGCTTCCAGCTATTGTTTTTCTCTTTCTATACCTTTTATGTTATCTTCATCTATTCTCATTGCATCAAGATTTTTAGTCATCCATGTGCTGAAATACTCATGTTCCCTTCTCATTGCTTTAAGTTGATCATTTAGTGCTTTGTTCTTTTCTTTCAATTCTATAATCATTTATTGAGACTCTTCTGATATGTTGTTCTCAAATGATGTCTCAATTTGTTCAACCAACTCTTGTGAGTCCTGTAGATCATTCGACAATCTTCTTCTTACTTTCAGTGATTTTTGCATTTGCCTTTGCATGTCTGCAATCACTTGATTAGCATGATCCAATTCTTCTTGGAGATTCACAATTCTACATGATTGTTTATAGCCTTCCATTGATGGGATATTTCTCTTTAGGTTGTAAAACCCTTTTCCAAGAGTATAGCTCTGATACCAATTGTTAGGTCCAACAATGAAAGCTAATGTACTAAGAGGGCAGGGGTGAATCAATACTTCAAAACTTTTCTCTTAAAAATAATCTTACTGATAAACATAAATTGTATATAGTTGATCTCATAATATATAAAGCCAAAACATAATTATAGAAATTACAACCATACATGTTTCACTCCATAACAAAAAGAATTTGGTTACGCAGAAAATCTTGGTTAGACAGAAAAACTATGGTGGGGATGGCACCCACAACTTCACTACTGCAATAATAAAGATTGCTCGGTTAGAGCTACATGTTTAGCTATTTCTGATAGCTTACCCTGTTAGGAGTATCAAGATCTTTAGATCTACCTTTCTAAAGGATTTTTACAAACACTTTTACAAAATGATGTACCTAGTTAGAGGCTTTACAATTTTTAGACCTTGTTATAGTCTTTTACCCTGTTAAAGGTTTCTAAAACAAATAAAAATAATTCAATCAAAATCTTTTACTAAATATCTGCAACTTTACATCTGAAATGTTATAGCAGACTCTATGTGCTCAATATGAAATTACCATGCTCATAGCATACCTCAGTAATTTTTAGATCAACTTGGTGACCTCTTTTGTATTCTCTATCCCTTAAACTATTTTTTGAAAATCTTCTCGGTGACCTCTGAATACCTCTGTTCAATCATCACATCTTATCTTATCATAGGATTTTTATCTTCAACTCACCATCTTTTTCTCTTCATGTTCTTAGATACTCAAATCACTCTTTATATAGATCCATAAGGCGGTGATCTTGTTCATGCATCGATTATACAAACATGTTTTATTGAATGAATAAATATAGAAATTATTTCATTGGATAAACTTCCTCAAAATCATACAAAATCTTTAATTGCAATTCCCTATGAAATAACGGTTCCCTGTTCTTGAATCTTGTAACACGTTTCCACATATGTGTCCAGGTTCATTGAATCTGGTAACACGTTTCCACTTGGTTTAGATTAACTTGGTGTACCTTCTTTGCTACTCAGTGGACATAGGAAATTTACTTGGTAGACAGCTCGGTATATATCATCTTGGTGAGTAACCTTTCTTCTATAACTGACACCCTTATTGCTTACCAACTAAATCTTTCTATAGTATTAACCAACTACGGTATATATGATGACTTTGAACATAGAACTAATGACAACTTAGTAAATATTAACACTTTGTAACTCTTTGTAATTGGGAGACTTGGAGTTTTGTCCAAATGAAGGCCTTGTAACTACTTTTGGAGCATAATCAAGGATCAGTCACTCTATTGGAGAGGGACCCAAAGACGTATCCATATTGGTGAACTCCGTTATCAACTTGTGTTGTTGTATCCTCTCTTCTTTCTCTCTTTTCTTAAATTCATCGATTTATTATTGTTGTGTTTCTTTAAGCATTTCAATTACACTTTAAAATCTTTCAATTTAATCATTGTATAAGTTAACATTACATGTGCAATTGTCATAGATCCTAACATAATCAGATCAAGTGGTATTAGAGCTTTTTGTGACTAGTGTTTGCAGAGATGAATGATAACAAGAGCCAAGAGCCAATGAGGTGAAGGAACACTCATAGTATACAACCCAAAGATCAGAAAAAGAAGGATTTTCCCACATTCAGAGATGGCAGTTGAAGAAGGCCAAATCGAGTTCAATGGGAAAGCCTTACAGAAGACATTTATTGATATGAAGTCCATGGTTGAAGTTCTTTTCTAGAAAAGACAAGAACAACAAAAATGAGAGAAAGGAGGTGCACCGAAACTAGAGGATAAAGGCAAAAGATCGGGAGGTGGTGATTCCCCACCAAAAACTCCTCCTTCTCCTCATTCTTGTCCTTCTTCCCCTTCTTCTTTGTCTTCTTCTATTAATCCACTTAAGGGTACACATAAACCTGTAATCAATCTTGATGTTAAATTTGAATTGCCTAAATATAGTGGGGAACTAAGTGCTAAAAAACTTGATGACTGGATACAACGAGTAGAGGTTTACTATAGGATACAAGGCCTGCTAGAAGATTCCTCTAGGATACAGTTGGCTACTCTTCACTTAGTCTTACCTGGTGGGAGAGTAGGACCTAAGAGGATCTTTCCCATCATGGTAGAGTTAGGATGTCCTAGATGGAGTTTGTGGCCACTCTAAAAGAGCAATTCTATCCTTAAGGATAAATGCAACAACTAACTATGAGTTGGCAAACCTTTAGGCAAGCAAAAGGCCAATCAATGCCAGAGTACACCCATGAGTTTAGAAAATGGGTAATAGCATTCATTGTACCTTTGTATACCCAAGATACCCTACTTAAATATATAGGTGGTTTATATTCCTACCTCTGACACACTATCCTCATGTTGAATCCTAGTAATCTGGATCAGGTATGTGTCCAAGCTACTCATATTGAGTCTAGGGGTGAGAGCAGTTTTAGTGAAAACTTTGCTAAGAAATCATCCAAGAAACCACCAGACAGAAAATCAAAGGATAAAGGTAAAGGGAAGAAACAACTACTGTAAAGAAAGAGGATGGTAGGCCTATGTTCTCTCATTGTAAGAAAGAAGGGCATGAAGATGCCAAGTGCTGGAAGTTACATCCGGAATTAAGACCAAAGTGATACGAAGGTAACAAAGGTCCAAAGAAGACTACTGTGGTGATCCAACAAGTTCTTGGATCTGATTTCGGAGATGAAACTCAGATCGTTGCTACTAGGATCCAATGTATAGTTAAATGTAAAAATCTCTCATCAGATGCAGTTGTTTCTAATGCAAGTACAAGAATAGAAAATTCTCTTTCTAATGTGGATAAAGAAAGGAATGAACTTTTTCACATTCGTGTGGTAACTAAACACACTAAGATTGATACTCTATTTGATATTGGTTCACAAGTCAACTTAATTTTTTAAGAGGTTGTGAAGAAATTAAGTCTACCAACTACTCCTCATCCTAAGCCCTATCAACTTGGATGGGTATGTAATGATTCACAATTGCAGGTGACAAAACATTGTAAACTACGTTTTGCCATTGCTGCTACTTTCATTGATGAAGTAAAAGTAGAAGTTGTACCTTTGGATAATTGTGGGATTGTATTAGGAAGTCCATATCTTTTTTATAGTCAGGCAATCTTTTACAGGGGGGAGAATAAGTATCATTTTTTCAAAGATGGTAAAGAGTACATAGTTAGATCACACAAAGTCGAAACTAATATTGCACTAGTAAATGTTGGTCAAATGAAAAGATTAGTGAATTCAAGTAATAAATTTGTACTAATTCTTGTAAAAGCCAAGAATGATGACAAATCTGAAGCATTTAAGGGGTGTAAACCAGAACATAAGGCCGAGTTGGTCAAAAGTATATCTACATATGATGACCTTTTTTAGGAACCAAAGGCATTGCACCCAAAGAGAAATGTCTTGCATGAGATACATCTGCAATAGGATGTGCCTCTTCCTAATATTGGCATGTATTGCTTATCTATTCTACAAAATGAGGAGATCAAGAAACAGGTTCAGGAGTTACTCGAGAAAGGGGTGATTTGACCAAGTACATCTCCTTGTGGCTTGCCGATTGTACTAGTGCCAAAGAAGGAAGAGTCTTGAAGGATATGTGTTGACTACCAGACCCTACATAAGATCATGGTAAAGAACATGTAACATCTTCCTCATATTCATGATTTACTTGATCAGCTAAAGCATGTGGTTTATTTTACTAAGCTCAATTTGTGAAGTAGTTATCATCAGATTAGGATTGTCGAAAATGACATTCGGAAAACCACATTCAAGAATAACAAAGGACTATATGAATGGGTAGTAATTCCTTTTGGGATATGCAATGCACCAACCACTTTCATGTGTGTAATAAATGATGTATTTCATCCTTTCATTGATGAATTTGTAATAGTATATCTAGATGATATCCTTGTATTTAGTAAGTCTTGGAATGATCATGTAAATCATGTAAATAATTTTTTTGATGTTTTGTTGGAATAGTGACTCGAATTCACTTGGCATGTTTGGGTTGATCAGAGTAGCCTACACCAATGGAGCAGCAGAGTGATACCTTCTTGGTTGTTGATCATTCTCTTATTGATGTGATTTAAGTTGTTTCCTTGTTATACCGATGTCCGATGGATCTGCCTTCGGAGCCATCAGGGATCGAAAGTTCATGTTATTCCTTATGCCAAAACCTGATTAGGTCTCCTTCAGTGATCGGGTCACATATTGGCAACCAAGTTGACACTTTGGATGTCATGTCGATGTTTGATGAGCTTGCTCCTCTGTCTTGGAAAGTGCTTCGGGTATCGGGTTCAGATGTTTTGAGCTATGCCGATCTCTGATGGAACCTCCTTCTGGTTGATTGGCTATCGGGTGAACTTGGCTAGTGCTACACAATGACTCAATGAAGTCTCCCTCAGCGATCGTGATGTCATTGGGTATCGGAGAAGTTTACTGACTGCTATGCCGATTAACCGATGGATCCAATTTAGTCAACTTCATTGTTATCGGGGGTCGGGGTAACCAGTTCGGGTATGTTTCCTTTGACCCGATGAAACCGAATAACTACTATCGGTGATCAGGATGACATTTTTTGGGTTAGTCCAATGGGCCGATGAGCTCATCTACTAGTGATTGGAGATCGGGATAACATTTTAGTGTTGGTTCCGATGAGCTGATGGGGAAGCATCTGACTGCGGATGGTCGCTTGGACTGAAGGCCAAAAGGTAAGTAGGGGAACAGTAAGGATGAAACTGTTGGATTACTTGTATACGCACCGATCTGATTTTTGGATGCATGTGGGATAAATGGCTTTTCGTGAATTCAAATCGACTCACATAGGTGTAACGGTCGACCTATTTTGTATTTGAAGCAAAATGCAAACCAATGTAAGGTTGTCGATCAGTAATAGTCATTGAGCATTCTATGACTATAATTTACCCAAGTTTTTCTTTATCTAGAATGATTGTTTTGATAAAGTGAAGGAAGTCTATAGAATGGACTTTATTGTATTTGATATACTATTAATAAAGTTATTTTCTGTTGGTGGTGGGTTTTTCTCGTGAAAGGGTTTTCCCATGTTAACTCTGTGTGTTCTATCTCTGTGTTGTTTAATTGTTTATGCTCATGCTTGTGTTGTATCCTATAAAAAATTGAAAATTTGTAAACACTATCCTGTTTTCCCCTATAATTCAATATTAGGGAAGCGTATTTCCGCACTTGCTTTCCTTACAAGTGGTATCAAAGCCTGGTCAAGTTGTGTTATCCTTGTTGGGTAGGGTTGGTTTTTTTTGTGTCACTTTTATTTCAATGGGAGATCTTGCAGAGTGTCTACTTGTTTGTTTTACAGGTTGAGGTGGTGAGCACTTTTGGATGAACAGAAATGGAGAAGTTCAAAGGGCTGAGTTATGAGTTATGGAAACTCAAGATGGAGGATTTACTAGTTGATCGAGATCTCTAGATTGCTATGTCTGGGTAGAAACCGATAGGCATGAGGCAAGAGGATTGGGACTTAGCAAACCGAAAGGCAAGGGGACTAATCAGATTGTGTCTTGTTGATTTTGTTTTGTTGAATGTTCATGAGGAGAAGACTGCGAGTGACTTGTGGAAGAATTTGGGTGATATTTATCAGGGCAAAGCCCTAGTGAATAAATGTTTCTTAAGGAAGAAGTTGTACTCTGTGAAGATGGATGCAGGGACATCTTTCGAAGACTATTTTAATGCATTCAACATGGTTCTTGCACAATTAACTTCTGTTGGTGTGACCATTCAGGATGAAGAACATTGCATGTTGTTGTTGTGTTCATTGCCTGACTCATGGGATCACTTAGGGATGGCTATTGGTAGTACTACAACCCAATTTAAGATGGATACTCTAGTCAATACTCTTTTGTCAGAAGAAATGAGAAAGAAGTCTTCTGAGTCAACAAAAGATGCACTCTTTGTTCGAGGCAGATCAAAGGACAAAGACAAGAAGAAAGGGAAGAAGTCCAAGTCCAAGTCTCAAGAGAGGACTAAATATCCTGGAAAGAAATTCAAGGTGAAGTGCTAGAACTATGGATAGAAAGGGCATATCCGAAAGGATCGCAAAGAGGAAGAGGAGGAGAAGAAGTATTATGACACCGAATCTTCTTAGTGTGATGCAGATGCATTTGTTGCAGCCCTGGAAGTGCCTACCTTAGATGACACTTGGTTAGTAGATTCTAGTGCATCTTTTCACATGACCTCCCACAAGGAATGGTTCTCAAAGTATGAGACATATGCTGGTGGAAAGGTGTATCTGGCTAGTGATTCTACATTGGAGATTGTAGGGAGAGGTAGAATTAAGATTCAATTCCCAGATAGTAGAGTGAAGGGGATCAATGGAGTTCTTCATATACCAGGTCTGGCAAGAAATCTACTCTTTGTAAGTAAACTTAATGATGTTGGAGTACAAGTTACATTTGTATCTGGTGGTTGTAAGATGACTAGGGGGTCTATTTTATTGGCAAAGGGTGATCACATTGGTACCTTGTATAAGTTAAATGTTGAACCTATATGTTGTAATGTAATCTTTGAAAGTCTGATAAGACAACTGTAATGATGCACAATGCTAATTTCATGAAAGCTAAACTTCCTGTTGAGAAAAAAATGCTATGGAATAATAGGTTAGGCCACATAGGTGAAAAGGGTTTAAAGACTTTGAAAAATAAAAAACTTGTTGAAGGTCTTGTTGACTGTAACTTTGATTTCAATTTCTGCGAACACTGCATATATGGAAAGAAAAACTGTGTTCAGTTTTATTCTAGTTTTCATAAATCTTCTGGTATTCTGGATTATATTCACTTTGATGTGTTTGGTCTAGTGGGTGTTCCTTCTATGTCTAAGTTGAGATACTATGTATCGTTTGTAGATGATTATTCTAGAAGGGCTGATGTATACTTTCTTTAAAGTAAATCAAAAGTATTCAGTCAGTTTAAGGAGTTTAAGAACCTTGTTTAAAATCAGACTAGGAGAAGGATTAAATGTTTAAGAACAAATAATGGTGGTGAATACTGTAGTGCAGATTTTGACAAGTATTGCATTGATCATGGGATCAAGAGACATAAGATTGTACCTTACACTCCACAATAGAATGGAGTTGCAGAAAGGTTGAATAGGTCTTTAATGGAGAAGGCAAGAAGAATGTTGAGTGGAGCTAGACTGGAAGAAAAGTTATAGGCTGAAGCAGTTGCTACAACATGTTACTTGCTAAATAATTCTCCTACTTCAGCACTGGCTGACAAAACACCTATGGAAGCATGGTCTAGTAAGAAACCTTCTTTGAGACACCTTCGTGTTTTTGGTTAATAGGCATATGCTCATGCGCTTGATGTAAATAGATCGAAATTGGATAACAAAGTCATGAAATGTATTTTCATTGGCTATGGGGTTGGAGTGAAAGGATAAAAGCTTTGGAATCCAGTGACTGGTAACATTGTGTATAGTAGGAGTGTTAACTTTCATGACCTAAAGCCTATGTCACTTGATCACAACAAAGGAAAGAAAGGAGAAGCTGGGGTTGAAATCCCTCCAGCAAAAGAAGAATCTCCAGAGGTACTTGAAGATGAGGAGAGTTCAAGTAGCTCAAGTAGTTTTGAAGAAGAACATGATTATGAGCCTCCTCTTGAACCTCAAGAAGCCTCACCACAAGTGTTAAGAAGATCTACTCAAGAGAGGCAACAACTTGATAGGTTTACACCTAATAAGTATAGTCACTCTATGTTGAATGTTAATTATGCTTATTCTCTACTTGTAGATATTGATGAGCCTAGGACTATCAAAGAAGCTATTAAGATGGATGATTCAGATTCTTGGTTGGAAGCCATGAATGATGAAATGTCATAATTGGATAAAAATGGTACTTGGGACTTGGTACGACTACCTTAAGGCAGAAAGCCTATGGGCTATAAATGGGTATTCAAGAAGAAGTATTGTCCAGATGGCATCATTGACAAGTACAAGGCAAGATTGGTTGCAAAGGGGTATTCACAAAAAGAAGGTATAGACTATGGAGAGATCTTCTCTCCTATTGCTAAGTTGTCATCTATTAGATTCCTCTTGTCACTTGAAGCTACATATGATTGGGACATCTTACAAATGGATGTGAAGACAACGTTTCTTCATGGTGACCTTGAAAAAGAAATCTATATGTCCCAACCAGAGTACTTTGTGAAAAAGGGTAAAGAACATTTGGTAGGCAAGCTTAAGAAGTCTCTTTATGGATTAAAATAGTCTCCCAAAATGTGGTATCAAAAGTATGATACATTTGTTTTGTCCTTGGGTTTTGTGAGATCAAAAATTGACCATTGTGTGTATTACAGGACTGAAGGTGATAGTATTTTTATCATAGCTTTATATGTAGATGACATGTTGTTCATAGGAAATGCAAAAGGCATGATCTTTGATTTGAAAGCTCAATTATCTTTAAAATTTGAAATGAAGGATTTAGGCCCAACAAAGTACATTCTGGGAATGGAGATCAAAAGGGACAGGTCTGAAAGGAAACTTTGTCTTAGCTAGAAAAAGTATATTACAAATGTTCTTGATAGATTTCATATGTCTAATTGTAAATCACAGGTTATTCTTATCTTGTAGGGAACTAAACTTTCTGTGCTTGACAGTCCAAAATCTATAGAGGAGATTGTTGACATGAAATGCATACCTTATTCTTGTGCAATTGGTAGCTTGATGTATGTAATGGTATGTACTAGACCAGACATTGCCCAACAAGTGGGAGTACTTAGCAGGTTTATATAAAATCGAGGAACGCTGCATTGGGATGTTGTAAAGGGGGTGTTTAGATACCTGAAGAGAACTTCATATTTTTCTTTGTGTTATCATGGTCATTCTGATGATTCAAAGAGAACCCTTAGTGTATGTGGTTTTGTGGGCTGAGTGGGCAACAGACATTGATAGCAGAAGATCCACCAGTGGATATGTTTTTGTCATTAATGGTGGAGCAGTCAATTGGATGAGCAAGTGGCAACCTGTAGTCGCCTTGTCCACTATAGAGGTAGAGTACATGGCAGCTACACATGCAGGCAAAGAAGCAGTATGGCTCAGGCAGTTGAGTTCAGATGTTGGTTTTGATGTAGGGAAAACTGAAATACGGTGTGATAATCAGGGTGCTATATGTCTTGCAAAATATCCTACTTTCCATGCTAGAATGAAGCATATTGATGTGCAGGACCACTTTATCCATGACATGGTGGAAGATATTAAATTTTATCTTAACAAGGTAGACACTCTAGAGAATGTTGTAGATGCCTTGACGAAGCTAGTGAGAACTCACAAGTTCAAAAGGTTTTCAAATTCTATGGGTCTTTGTACCCATGGGTCTCAATGATAACCTGAAAGTGTTGTCTCAATGAATTCCTCGTCAAGTGGGAGTTTGTTGGAATAGTACCTCAAATTCATTTGGCATGTTCGGGTTGATTAGAGTAGCCTACATCGATGGAGCAGCAGAGTGATACCTTCTTGGTTGTTGATCATTCTCTGATTGGTGTGATTTAGGCTGATGTCTTCCTCTCTATCGAGTATCAGAGAAGTTGTTTCCTTGTTATACTGATGTCTGATGGATCCACCTTCGGTGATCGTGTCGCATATCGGCAATAGGGTTGACATTCTGGATGTCATGCTAATGTCTGATGAGTTCGCTCCTCTATCTTGGAAAGTGCTTCGGGTATCGGGATCGGATATTTGGAGCTATGTCAATCTCTGATGGAACCTCCTTCTGATTGATTGACTATCGGGTGAGATTGGCTAGTGTTACACCGATGACCCGATGAAGTCACACTCGGTGATCGGGATGTCATCGAGTATCGAAGAAGTTTGCTGAATGCTATGACGATTACCCTATGGATTCGCTTTGGTCAAGTTTGGTGTTATCGGTGGTCGGGGTAGCTAGTTCGGGTATGTTTTCGATGACTGAATGAAATTGACTAAGTGTTATCGATGATCGGGATGGTATTTTTTGGGTTATTCTGATGGGCCGATGAGGCTGTCTACTAGTGATTGGAGATCGGAGTAACATTTTAGTGTTGGTTTGGATGAGCCGATGGGGAAGCATCCGATTGCGGATGGTCACCCGGACCGAAGTCCAAAATGTAAGTAGGTGGATACTAAGGATGAGACTGTTGGACTACTTGTATATGCACTGATCCGACTTTGGGATGCATGTGGGATAAATGGTTTTTCATGAATTCAAACCGATAGGGACAATTAGACTTCCCAACTGACTCACATAGTTGTAACTATCGACCTGGTTGGTATTTAAAGAAAAATGTAAACCAATGTAAGGTTGACGAACTGTAATAGCCATTAAGCGTTCTGTGACTGTAATTGACCCGAGTTTTTCTTTATCTCGAACGATTGTTTTGATAGAGTGAAGGAAGTTTGTGGACTGGACTTTATTGTATTTAACATATTGTTAATAAATTTATTTTCTATCGGTGGTGGGTTTTTCTCCCTATAGGGTTTTCCAACGTTAACTATGTGTGTTCTATCTCTGTGTTGTTTAATTGTTTATGCTCATTCTTGTGTCATATTTTGTAAAACATTGAAAATTTGTAAACACTATCATTTTTTCCCTCCAAATTGACATTTGGGGAGGTGTATTTCTGCACTTGCTATCCTTACAGTTTTGAGAAAAGAGAAATTATATGTAAAGATGTCGAAATGCAAGTTTGCAAAGACATCTGTAGTGTACTTAGGCTATGTCATAGGAAATGGTCAGTTGAAAGTCGACCTTGCGAAGGTCAAGGTAATTGTAAAATGGCCTAAGCCAAGTATAGTAACTAAAGTCAGAACTTTCTTCGGTTTTGTTTAGTACTGGAGAAAGTTTATTTCTAATTTCTCCTATGTAGCATCGTTGTTGCATGCATTGACAAGTACAAAGACAAATTTCCAATGTGGAGGACCTCAACAAAAGACTTTCAACACTTTGAAAGAGAAGTTGAGTACTGCACTTGCTCTGATTTTGCCAGATTTACAAAAACTATTCGCGATTGAAACGGATGCAAGTGGGTTTTCCATGGGAGTAGTTCTAATGCAAGGAGGTAAGTTGGTATGTTATCACTCTAAAACTTTCACATCTCTACAGTCAACGACTATCCTACTTACGATAAGGAACTTTTTACACTGTAGTTTATAGTGTTAAAAAATGGAAGCACTATCTAATGGGAAAAGAAACAATTATCCACACTGATCACCAACCACTACAATATTTGCATTCACAATCAAAATTGTAGCAAAGTAGGCACTTTAGGTGGATGGGGTTCCTTCAACAATTTCAATTAATAATTAAGTACAAGAAGGGTGTCCATAATAAGGTAGAAGGTATGCTTTCTAGACAAACTGTTATGATTTCTTTGGTTATCCTTCTTGAGGAAGTTCCATGGTTGACGAAATTTTTCAAGAACAATATGCCATGGATGATAACTAAGGAAATTTATGCAACTCTAATTGCAGGCAAACAAGTAAAGAAAAGAACTAGTATGTGAAAGATAAACTATTGTATCATTTAGGAAAGTTATGCATTCCTAAAGGTGAACAAGACCAAGTAGTTAGAGAATCTCACACATCATTGATTGTTGGACACTTTGGTGTTTGAAAGACAATGACTAAGTTTTATAAGTTTTGTTATTGGCCTCACATGCAGGAAACTATAACTAAATATATCAAATGATGTATAATGTGTGCAATAAGTAAACCAAGTAATAGGAAGTTGGGGTTGTACACACCTCTTCCTATTCCATCCCAACCTTGGAGAAGTGTTTCGATGGACTTTGTTGGAGGAATTACCATGTCTAAAAAGGGACATGACTATCTATTTGTAGTAGTTGACAGATTTGAGAAAATATGTGTTCTAATGCCTTGTAAGAAACAAATCATAGCTGAACTGATAGCTCATTTGTATTTCCAATATGTATGGGTCCATTTTGGGCTCCCTACTTTCATTGTATGACATCGAGATTCTCAATTCCTAGGAGAATTTTGGTCCGCATTGTGGGATCTCATGGACACAAAGCTAAAGAAAAGTATAGATTTCCATCCTCAGACTGATGGACAAACATAAGTGGTAAATATAATAATTATAGACTTGCTTCGAGGCTACTGCAACAAACATCCTAAGTACTCGGATGAGATTCTCCATTATGTGAAGCATGCCTACAACCATGCAGCACATTGTTCTACAAAAAGGTCTCCATTTGAGATATGTTTTGGATATCTACCATGAACACCACTAGAATTTTCCATTCAAAAAGATGATGTTGAAGATGGATTTCATGATGCAAAGAAGGCTTTGAAGTTCATTCAAAAAGTCCAAGCAGTTCATCCAGCAGTAGAAGCTCATTTGGAGAAGAGCCAAGCCAAATACAAGGCTCGACATGACAAGCATCACATATATCATCATTTTTAGGTTGGCGGCCATGTTTTGTTACATATCAGCAAGGAAAGGATACAAGGTGAAGGCAAGAAGCTTAAGTCTATCAGATATGGTCTCTTTGAGATCTTGGAAATGATCGATACCAATGCCTTTCGCATGAATCTTCCTCCATATATGCAAATTTACTCAGTTGTAAATATAGAAAATCTAAAGTTTTATGAGCCTCGAATGATATTTCATGAAGGTTCCTTCTATTAATGACCTTTCACCTAAGTATATGTTAGAGCTTCCAGAGGATGTCATTCTTGACCAAAATGTTAGATCTTCAAAAAGAGGCGCTATTGAGTACCTTAAGGTTGGATGTAAAGGGATGCATCTTGGAAAAGCACAATAGATGGAGGTTGAAAGAGTGAGGAAGTTGTATCCTCACTTACTTTCTGATTAGTCAAGCTTTTAGAGGTCCAAAAGCTCTCTAGTAGGGAAGATTGATCCAAAAGGATATGCTCCATTAAAATAGTTCCAAATTTCACATGGCACCCACATGGTATATAATTCCAAACACAGTAATTTCTAGTTGTATTGGTCCGAAATGTTAGTTGGAGGATTCAAACCCCCAACCACTCAACCTCTAACATTGCCTCATTACCATTGCACCACATGATTCGTGCTAGTCTAATTGGTGTGGTTGTTTTACTTAAACAAAGTCATGGTTCAATATGAGCCAAAAGGGGAGGCTGGTGGTTTGATCCACTAACCTCCCCACTCTACATTACACTCCCAACTACTACCATAAGAGAGACCTTTGGGGCTTAAATTAGCTTGTTGGGTTTTGTTTAATAGTAAGTAGAGAGTTTAGGGCTTGAGCCAAACCCGACCCATTCCCCATTTGGTAAATCAAACCAAAATCAAATAAACATAAAATCCCTAACCTGATAAAGTTTAAAATTATGAGATTTGTGAAGGATTATAAGGGGATTTCAAATGGCATTTTAAAGCCCGAAAATATAAGGGCCATTATTTTTAAAGGGGTAGGTTTATTTTGGAAGATTGATTGTTACAAATGGGAGATATGGGTGATTGTCAAATTCATATGGTTTTAAGCCAAATTTGGCAAAATTTGTGTATAAAAGGGGGCTAGCTTAGGAGTTTGAGTTAGTGGTGAGTTGTGAGAGAATTTTCTTGGAAATTTTGAGTGTTCAACTCTGCGCATCAGGGGAGATTCATATTGTTGCACTTGAAGGAGAAGAACTTTGTAACTCTTTGTTATTGGGAGACTTGGAACTTTGTCCAGATGAAGGCCTTGTAACCAGTTTTGGAGCATAATCAAGGATCAGTCACTCCATTGGAGAGGGACATAGAGACATGGCCATATTGGTGAACTTCATTATCAACTTGTGTTCTTGTCTTCTCTCTTCTTTCTCTCTTTTGTTAAATTCATCATTTTATTATTGTTATGTTTCTTTAAGCATTTCAATTATGCTATAAAATCCTTCAAGTTAATTACTATATAAGTTAACATTACACGTGCAACTATCATAGATCCTAACATAATCGGATCAACTAACTACAACTTAAACAATCAGCTCTGAGCAACATGACTAAACATCACAATTTCTGAACAACCAACCATAGAACAACTGCACTAACGAGTCAATAAATAGTGAACATGGGTGTAACCTTGCTGAAAATTAGTCACATAGACAATAGATACAACGAGCACAACCAAAATTTATGCATTAAACTTGAAAAACTTATACAACAAGCATTTAAAGTCTCTTTGTTTCTTGAAGCTGGAAAAACTGATATTTAATCTAATCCATGCCTTAATTGATAATACAAAAAACTAACTGAAAAATGATTGAAAAATGATTTCGAAGTAAAATATTAGAATATCTACTTCTTGATGCAGATATGATTAGAAAACATTGCTTTACATCGACTTTTCCATGAATATATGTTTTTAATATTTGTAATTATTATTTGTTATTATGAATCAGTGTTTTTAGCATCTCTTATCTTAGTAAATTATAATATTTAGTTGTTGGTTTCATTTACATTATATTATATTCTTAAAAATTATAAAAGTTAAACATGGAATTTTAAAAATTTAGTAATTTTTAATATATAATGTTCTTAAGATGAATGTTTTTTAACTAAGAATTACTAAATATATTTATATGTAATACAAATAATGATATTAAGGTATGCAATCATTCATGCATATGTATGTATGTATGTATATATAATTTAGTAATTTTTAATATAATTTTTTTATATTTTTACTTTTATAAGATTAATGTTACATTTGAAATAATTCTCTCTCTATATATATAATTTAAAAAATAAATTTTATTTACATATATCACATCTAAAATTAAATATGTTGATTTATTAATTTTTCTAATACTTATTTATATATATATTTTTACTTACAATTACATATATATTACTTCAGTTATATTAAACCTTAAATATTATAATTTTTGAATTTTTGAATTTAAATATTTAAAAATTTAAATATATAATATATAAATTAATTTAATTTCATGATTATTCTTAAATCATAAATTTTGTAGAAATAAAATGAATAAAAATTTATTATATATATTGATGCTCTGCAAAAAGGATTAGAAAATCTATTTGATGGCAACACACACAAGAGCACAAGAAACAAACATTAGTGTTAGCAATAAAAGATTATCCTAAACAGGCATATCAAGAGAGATATTAAGCATGAAATAGAAAGCATATAAACATAGAATAAAATAGCTAATCAAGATGCTCATAGTTGTTCCTCCCTTGTTCCTCTCCTCTCCAAGTCCCAAATGAGTGTAGCTCTCAGCTTTTAGCACTAGCCATGGATGTCATATGGAGATTCAAGATAGTTGAATATGATAAGCAAATGCTATGCAAGTGTAGATAGTGATGCTATGAGAAAGCTCTATGCTAATGCCAGTATAACAACAAAACTCTAAAATGCTTCCTTCTTTGCTTGAGGAGAAGGGTTCTATTTATAGAAGAAATGGGGAAATGAAGGGTTAAGATTGAGTAATCTTAACAAGGGTTAGGATTGAAAGATATTCAATCCATGTGAGACTTTCAACCCAATCCCATGTTGACAAGTGTCACCATGAGGAGGCTTGAGAGGAGTGATAAGGAGCATTAAATGCTTGAGGGGACATGATGGTTACCCTAGTCAAAGAAATAAATGCTTTGAAGAGACACATGGGTTACATGAGGGTTAAGTTAGGGGTCAAAGTCCTTAACCATGGGTGCAAGTGGAATTAACCATTAATGGTCATGTAAGAGCCATAAGTGGTTTGGAAGACTTTAGAGGTTAATTTGTTGAACACACAAAGCATTAATTGATTTTCAAAGACTTTGGAGTCTTTGAGAAGTGACTCCAATTTGCTTAGGAATGTGACAATATTTAGGGGATGGATTAGGTTAATTAGGAAAGGTTTAGAAGAATCTAGAAGGGGTTTTAGGCATGCAAGTGGATTTTGTAGGAAAATGCAAGTGGGAGGAATTTTGGTATTTTCAATTAAAATAAAATCATTTATTTCAATTAAATGGTGTAATTTGCATTTGGGTAAATATTCAAATAAATATTAATTTATTTAAATGAGAAAAAGGAAGATAAAGCATTAAAATGCTTGAAGACTTTGAGGGAAACCATTAAAGGCTTGAAGACTTTAAGGAAAACCATTAAAGTCTTAAGAAGACTTTAAGGGAAGCCATTAAGTTTGAAGACTTTAAAGGAAGCCATTAAAGTCTTAAGAAGATTATAGAAGGAAGCCATCAAGTTTGAAGACTTTAAAGCCATCAAGTTTGAAGACTTTAAGGGAAACCATTAAAGGTTTCAAGTGGGTGAGGATAAATAGGATTTTAAATAAATAATTTATTTAAAATAGTTGTGCAACTTGCTTTTGTAGGAAAATACAAGTGGGTGGAGGATAAAGGTGATTTAAATAAATTATTTATTTAAAATAATTGTGCAACTTGCATTTGTAGGAAAATACAAGTGGGTGGAGGATAAAGGTGATTTAAATAAATGTTAATTTATTTAAATGTGAGAGGTGGGATTTTGGGGGATTTAAATAAATATTAATTTATTTAAATGTGAGAGAATATTTAATTAAATAAATGTGATTTATTTATTTAATTAATGGTCTGAATTTGGTTAAGTGAATTAAATCAAATAAATTGAATAATTTATTTAATTAATAGGAGAAGAGGGTTAAGATGAATTAATTAAATATATTAATTTAATTAATTATTGATTGATGGTTAAATAATCAAATAAATACTAAATATTCATTTAATTAAGTGGACAGATTTATGTGATTACATATATAAAACAATATTTAAGAAAGTTTGATAAATTATTTATCTATCATTGACATCTATCCAATCTCTGATTTACTCAAGGTAATTTTCCGCTTTGCCCCTTTTCAAAGTTTTCACACTCTAGTGCTACATAGAACATGCAAAAAAGGACAAATGTTATGTGTGGTGCGTCAAACATGTTAGGATTAAAGAAACGAATTAAAAGAGCAAAGAAAATAGAATTATGAATTCACAACATAGACAAATGAGACACACAGATTTATCATGGTTCAGTAATTGCCTACGTCCACACTTAAAGCAAGGGAATCGATATATTAATAACCAAGTCTGGTTTGTACACACACAGCTACAAGCAACTCCAGAATTCATCTCTACAAAATGATATGCAACTAGCTCTTAAAGAGCTTACATAGAGAAGTTGAAGAGCCAAGAGTTTTTTGGCGATAAAGGGAAGGAGTCTGTTGGACTTCACTTCCAACAATCTCCCACTGAAGGCCAATGAATTGCTATAACAAGTAGATTCCCCCACTTAGTCCTGCTATCAATTATTGGAAAGGTCAAGAGAAGCTCGATATAAATCAAACTTCTCCAACTTAACAACTTTAGTGAGAACATCAGTCAGATTCTTGTCGGTATGAATTTTATCTACATAAAACTTGCCTTCTTTAACCATATGGCGACCATAATGACTGCGAACATCAACATGTTTTTACCAAGGCTGAGATGTCTAATGTTTAGTCATAAAGATGGCACTGCTATTATCACAAAACAAAGCAAAATCTGATTTCTTCAAACCCAACTCACTGAACAAGAGTTGCAACCATACCATCTCCTTGGCTCCCTCAGAAAGAGCTATGTATTCAGCCTCCACAGTCGATTAAGCAACTGTATGTTGTTTTTTTGAAACCCAACTAATCATTGCCCTGACAAATGTGAAATAATGACCTAAAGTAGACTTTCTTTTGTCTAAATCTCCAGTAAAATCAAAATCAGTAAACCCTTGCAAAATTGCCTTGTCCTTCCCAAACCATAAGCAAAAATTAGAAATACCCTTGAGATACCACAAAATATACTTGACCGCCTCCCAATGTGATTTTCCCGGATTAGCCATAAATATGCTCACCACTCCCACAACATGAGCAATGTCCAGATGAGTAGACACCATAGCGTACATAAGATTTCCAACTACATATTTGTATGAAATTTTGTCCATAAGCTCCTTATCTTCTTGTGTTTTTGGACACAATTGAGAAGACAACTAAAAATTAGAGGCTAAGGGTATGCAAACAGACTTACCATCCACCATACCAAATCTGTCCAATACTTTTTTAATTTAGTCTTGCTGAGATAGTTTAAGTTCTCTCTTTTCCCTATCTCGAAAAATAGTCATTCCTAGAATCTTCTTTGCTACCCCTAAATATTTCATGGCAAATTCTTTTGCTAAGTGAGTTTTAAGTCCACTCACGAACTTCATGCTTATGCTAGCTACTAGCATATCATCCACATAAAGGAGAAGTGTGACAAATTCACTATTAGGAAGCTTTTTAAAATAGATATAGGGATTAGACTCGCTATGAGTAAACTTGTGATCAATCATGAATTTGTCAAACTTAAGGCAACACCAGTGGGGGACTTGCTTAAGCCCATACAAACTGCATTTCAATCCACAATAAAGGTGTTCCTGACCCTTTTTAATAAACCCTTCAAGTTGATGCATAAACAATTCCTCATCAAGATCACCATGGAGAAATGTCATCTTGACATCCAGTTGTTCAAGCTCAAGATCCCAGGCTGCAACCAATCCCAATACTACTTAGATGGTAGTCATTTTGACTACTAGCGAGAAAATTTCTTTGTAATCGAGGTCTTTTTGCTAAGCATATCCCTTGACAACTAGTCTTGCTCGAAATCTTTTGCGACCACCAGCTTCATCTTTTAATTTATACACCCACTTATTTCTTAATGCCTTTTTATCAGGCAGAAGTCGCACCAAATCCCATGTATGATTTCGTAATAGTGCATCCATTTCTTCACACATTGTAGTGTGCCAGTTATCACAATCTGCAATTTTACAAGCTTGTTTGTAGGTTGCAGGCTTTGTTTGATCAGAAATTACTAAAGTAGGCTCAACTTCTTCACAAAACAATAATTCATAGTCGGAGAAATTTGCAGAAGATTGCCTCTATCTAGTAGATTTTCTCAATTGACTCTCTGGTCGAGTAGTGGAATCATTCAATTAATGTGTTCTCTATTTATGCAAATTGATATCACTCCTATTTAATGAGTGATTCACACTGTTAATATGCCTGGTAATGTGTCTATTAATCTCCCTATCTACAGGGCAATCGATGGCATGTGGATTTTTATCCACGTGAGGTGCACGCAGATCGTGGGAGGAAGAACCCACAGAAGTATCTTCCAGGGCCTGCATTGGGTGATTGTGTAGGGAGCTAGGTGTCATGGCAACATCCTCCATAGCCTACACAGGAGGATGACTCTGCAGTTGGACCACGGAAGAGGAGCTTGTAGGGAGCCCGCAGAGGTGAGTGTGCTGCGTAGTGTGGAGATGGTGATTGAAGCCATCGTGGATTATTCCGCCCAAGAGTCTTCAGTCCAAATAGAGTTGATTGTGATGCAGGTCGCAGCTCAAACAGGTTGAAGAGACTTTCATTAGTCTTCCTACAAGCCCGTGAATGCTGTCATGTGTTATCTGATCCCCTTTTTCCATGGTGTGCCATTTCAAATGGAAGTGGGTTGTCATAATAGATTCTTTCTTCTTCATCATTCTCAGTCTGAGAATTGTATTCAACTGTGGTAGATGACATAGGAGCTCCCACCGGATGAGACACTGGAGGTAGAGCATTGATAGCAGAATTTTGAAACAAAGACATAGGGACATATTCTTTTTCTGGTTCATTGGAACCTTGTAGCATGGGGAAAGAAGTCTCATGAAAAATTACTTCCCTGTTGTGAACAATCTTTCTGTGAACCGGATCCCACAATCTGAAACCAAATTGCTCTTCACCATACCCCACATAAATACATTTCAGTGACTTTAGATCCAATTTGGTTCGCTTCTCCTTCGGTATATGCGAGAAGGCTTCGCATCCAAACACATGAATATGTGAGTATGAAATCCTCTTTCCTTGCCATTCCTCTTTCAAAATACCAAAATCCAATTTAGATGAGGGACTTCAGTTGATTAAATACACTGTCATGTTACAAGATTTTGCCCAAAATTCCTTTCCTAAACCTGATTTGACAACATACATCGTGCCTTTTCAAGAATCATCCTATTCATCCTCTCGGTTGCACTGTTTTCTTGATGAGTGAAGGGAACAACCTTAATTCCTCTAATCCCATTATCAGCACAAAAATAATTAAATTCATGTCAACAAAATTCTCCACCATTATTAGTTTGTAAAGACTTAATCTTATGCCCAATCTGATTTTCAAATATAGCCTTGAAAATTTTAAATTTTGAAAAGACTTACGATTTCTTAGAAAGCATATAAATCCATACTTTTCTTGTACAATCATCAAGAAAGGTGAAAAAATAGTTAGCTCCTCCAATGGCGGTTACCTCGGCAGGCCCAAAAACATCTGAGTATACAAGCTCCAGTGGTGTTGTCTTTGTGTCATGCCCACCTTTCAAAAAACTGACTCTCTTTTGTTTTCCATAAAGGCAATGTTGCTCAGAAGCTAATTTCTTGTGTGCATAACATGGAGTCATTTCTTGCTAATATGCCAAAGTCTTTGATGCCAAAGATCCACTTTATTGTCCTCAATCACCATTGCAGCTCCCACGTCACCATCAGTCTTAAATATGTATCGACTACCCACTTTACTACCATTTACAATCAGCATGGTACCATGAGTAACCTTCCATGTATCCAGAAAAAAATTTACATTAAGACCTTAATCAAAGAGTTGTCCAGTGGATATTAAATTCCGCTTCAATTTTGGGACATGGCGAACATCTTTGAGCAGCCATGTTTTACCACCTTCTAATGGCAGCAACACATCACCTTTGCTTGTAATTTCACAAGCTTTGTTATCTCCTAAGAAAAATTTTCCAAAATAATCTTCATGGTAGTTAATGAATGCTTCAAGCCATGAGGTAGCATGATGAGAGGCATCGGAGTCAAGCACCCATTAATTTGGAGTAGTGTTGGTTGTTGAAAGGATTAGTACACTATCATCTTTATCGTAGACTATATTTTCTTCACTGTCCCACACCCTCTCTTGTGCCCTTTTGAAGTTTCTACAATCCTTCTTTACATGACCAACTTTGCCACAAAACCAACAATCACCATTCCTATTTCTAGACTTTGATCTCCTTGCTGATTTCAAACGTCTATGATAATTATTTCAGCCTCTATTATGGCTTCTACCTCTATTTTTGGTGCTGACCACCATTAAGGCTTCACCCGATGAAGGTTCATCATTCTTTCTTCTCAAATCCTCGTTGAGAAGAGTAGCTGCTACATTAAAAACCAACTTATTTTTACCGGATATTGATGTGCTAACTACTGTTATAGCGCCATCCCAATTTCTTGGCAAAGAACATAATAAAAGAACAACCTTGCTCTCATCATCTTCTGTCATCCGCACCGAAGTCTCTTGACTAATCAATGTATTAAATTCATTGATGTGGTTTTTCATAGCACAACCCTCTTACATCTTAAGCTTGTACAAGCACGTCATGATAAACACTTTATTGGCAGTCGAAGCCATTTCATACATGTTTGTGAGTCTATCTCATACATAATTTGTTGTTGCATCACCCATGACATTGAAGAGAAAATTGTTGGACAATAAGAGAAAAATTGTCGCTCTTTCCTTCTTGTCTAATTTTTCCCATTCTTCATCAACCATCCTAGTTGGCTTTTTTGCTTTCCCTTCAAGCACAACTGAAAGATCTTCCTTTATCAGCAAAGACTCCATCTGCACCTTCCATAACCTAAAGCGCTGACTGAAGAACTTCTCTATCTTTGCTTCTGCCATGATTCTAGAAAGTCAACCATCGAAATCTTAACAACGATCTAACCTCACTTTGATACCAATTGTTAGTATTAAAGAAACGAATTAAAAGAGAAAAGAAAAGAAAATTATGAATTCACAACATAGACAAATGAGACACACAAATTTATCGTGGTTCGACAATTGCCTACATCCACACTTAAAGCAGGGAAATCAATATATTAGTAACTAAGTCTGGTTTGTACACACATAGCTGCAAGAAGCTCCAGAATTCATCTCTACAAAATGATATGAAACCAACTCTTAAAGAGATTACAAAAAGAAGTTGAAGAGCCAAGAGTTTTTTCGCGGTAAATGGAAGGAGTCTGTTGGACTTCACTTCCAACAAAACAAGGGGGCAAATGTAGATACGAAAAGGGTTGGCCAAAGAGTCGAGTTGTTGTATCCTAATGCGAGAGGGTGGGGAGGCCATTATCTATGAAACTATAACCCAATGGCGGCAATAGAGGATGCAGGTAAGGTGTTTTCCATTTGCAATCTATTGCACTTTAATTTATTTGGCTGTGGTACTAGGGTTTTCAGTGCGGAAGAGCATACCCAAAATATTGAATGACATCAGAAGGGAAGATCTAGGGTTTTTTCAGGTAAGAGAATCTTAGAAATACCCTAGGCTAAGAAGTATGCATCTAGGTTGAACCCATTATCTGATAGGGCTAGAAAGGTGTTTCCCACAAATTGGTGTGCTAGAGTAAGTGGATTGGGATTTGGTGATTCTTCTTCTTGGAACTATGCGCAAAGCCTGGAACTAGGGAGGAATCTTAAGGGTAGAGTTAGACATCACCTGGAGAAAGTCGAATCAAATAACCCCAAACTAAAATGGAGTCATTGTTATGGCTTTTGGGTGGAGAGATGCAAAAGGAAGGGACAAGAGGTCTTGAGAGAAGAATGATGAGAAACCTCCTGGGTTTGATTAAAACTTTGTTAAAGGGATAGGTTCTTAGGGGTTAGAAGAGGCAATGGGATCTAATCTCTCTAGAGAAGAAAGATGAAAGAAGAGTATTCTACCATCTGAAAATAGGCCAACAGTCTATTTCGATGAAGACAACGGTGTGAAGTAGAAGAAACTAAAAAGTTTTAATCTTTAAGAGGGATGATAGGAAGGTTTAAGGGCATTTGACCAAGCCTGAATGAGCTCCACAAATGGGTTTAAGAGAGATGGAAATCCATATTGGAAGGGGATGTTCAAATTTTTCCTGGGGCTCACGATTTCTTTGTGGTGCTCTTTGATAGCATACAGGACAAAAGGAAACTTTTGTGTGAGCATCAGTGGTATTGAGAAGATAAATACTTATTGCTATTGAAACCATGGCATCCTGCTTTCAACCTGGCTATTGAATTATTTGATAAGATATCAATATGGGTAAGATTTCCCAACTTACCTTTGCAATTTTGGTTTGATTCTCATTTTAAATGTATAGGAAATACTTAAGGTAAATACTTGGGAGTTGATGAGGATTCCCTTAGGCTCTTTCATACCACCTATTTTCGTATCCATGTGGAAATGGATACAAAGAAATCTCTTCGTACTGATTTCTACTTGAAATATGATAAGGGGAACTAGTTGCAAACTGTGGATTATGAAAGAATTTTGTTTAGACCTGTAGACGACGCTTCCAAATAGGTCATAAGGCTGCCTAGTGCACCAAAAGAAAGATTCAAAAATAGGTTTCATGGTGGAAGGAGGATATTTCAGAGTGCTATGTCGTAGAAAAGGAAAGTTTCAAGGCTTCAGAGATAAATTTGGATGAGGTATCTTCTGAATGGTAAAAGGAAAAAGACTCATGAAATGGTTTAAAAAGAAGGAATAGGAATGGGAAAATAGGGCTTTTATTGCAGATTGTTTAGTGGGAGTGGATCATTCCAATAATGAATCCTCACTATCCATGGACTTGGGAGATTATCACATTGCAAACTCAAGGTCCCAAGGGAAAGATGAGACAACAAACATATGGAATTCAAACACAAGAGCCTCTTGTATCCTTGAGATGGAGTCAGATAGGCATGAGGCAACATTGAAGGAGTAGAAGGTAGTTGCAATGCTGGAGGAAGGATGGGAAATTGTTAAAGGGAAGAAAAATAAGAGATCAAAGAGAGAAGGATCTATGATTATAGATAGAACAAACAACAATAGAAACGATATTTATTAAGATTTCAGGTTCTAATAGTATTCTTATGATGCCTGTATTACAAAACGGGTCATTTTAGGGTAGGACATCGTGACTAGTAGACCTATTATTTAATAGGTTATCTAGCAATATGGTTCTCTTGACACTACATAATGAATTTATCTTTACTAAATGAAAGGGGATTGGCCCTATCCAGTAGTTTAATTATCCAACAAAAAAATTGCTTCACAATTGACTATTTTCTACACATACGTTGCACAATTTATTTAAGCATTGAAGCTATGTGTGTTCTTTATTTACGAATTGAAGCTTATTGTGTGTTGTTTAAGACAGTCACATTAGATCATACTAGGAAGCATAAACTTTATGTATTCCTTACTTTTGAATTATCAGTTTTATTAAATATTAATATTTTGATGAGTAAATAAATGTCAATTTTGAGATTAACAATAATTTTTTTTGTGAACAAGATCATTAAATTTCATTCCACCCCCTACCTTGTTTCTTATCTGAATGCTGTAATGTATATTTAATTAAGAATATTTTGTAACATTTTATCATAAATTAATGATGGATCAAGCTAATTTAGAAACAACAATAATTAGACATTTAAATTTTGTCATTTATTTATAATTTTATTTTTATTTTCAATTAATTCTTCTTTATTGCTTAAAAAATTATGTGATTATATATATATATATATATATATATATATATATATATATATATATATATATATATATATATATATATATATATATATATATATATATATATATATATATATATATATATATATATATATATATATATATTTTTTTTTTCAAATCTTTACTACTAAAAATTAAAGTATTATTATTAGTTTATGAAAAAGTGAGCATTATCATTTATAAAGAAATAATAGTACACATATTCACAAAAAGGTGGATGGATATTATATGATACCCTAATAGTCCACTTGGAGTTAAAGTCAAGATAAAAATCATGAAACAAAGAATCACGAAACAATAACAGTGGTTGTAAAAGGATGTAGTGGAGGCTATTGATCATCTAGCTTATTCCATACATTAATGAGGTTTGAAGTGTCCGTAGGAAGGTCCAACTGCTAATCATTTCTTTATATGAGAAACCTTGTTAAAGTCATACTAGTTGGAAACACCCCCAAAAAACAACATGGGTGCTCCACCAAAAGACCGCCCCAAAGCTCCACTGCAAGTGGACAAAGAGGTCAAGCATCACGAAAAAATTCGCAACAAACTCTTGATAACGCAATGTCTTCATCCATCTAGGAGAGATGCCTATGGTCAAGCAACTTGGTTTCCACAAGCTAACAAACTCTTGCCTCATTGATGTCCATGAGGAGGAAGGAGAGATAGGAACTCTAAACAATGTACACGGGAATTTTCACAAATTTTAATTAATTCTTGAAGGTGAGAGCTCCACTTCAAAATAAATTTTTTTGTTTGTACTTGGATTAGTAAAAACACACTATAATAAAATACTAATTTAGAGAATGGTAAAACATTCTAGTCAGCATGGTAATGGGAAAAAACTTACAAATTTGATATCTTCCATATGCTAAAAAGAATCTCAACCCTAACATCATGTCATATTTGATTAACTATATGTGCCATATGAAACCAATCTCCCAAGAGAATCATGTTCCAATAGAAAGGTTCTTTCTAGAAAAATCAAAATAAATCATAAATCTAATTCCATTTTTTGGTGCTCAACAACAAAACAATAAAAGGTGCTTAAAAGACTCCAAATACTCATAAAGTAAGCAACTAGGGTCTTTTGACTTGTGTATGGATCACACTTTCAATCATTTTATTAAGGTATGGAACATTGAATACAATTTTTTTCAACCATATCAGTTGATGTAGCCCTTATAATAGTTTCAAAAGACTCATAGTAGTGAAATTAGAAAGGTGAAACTCATTGTTGGTCTCATTCCATGGCATGAGACTCAAATAATTTTTGGAGAATATATGTAATGGGCATTGGATTTCTTTCCTATGAAACAACAAGACCTTCACCCATTGCAAGTGATTCAAGGGATCTAATATTCATCTTACAAAAAAGGAGCCCACCAAATGTTCTAGTGGTTAATAGAAATGATATCCAAGGAGAAAAAGCCATTCAAAAAAAAGATAAATTTTAACAACCTCCTAATCTCTCTATATACTTTTAGGTATAAAGTACCCTAAATGCAAACATCCTTAATATTGAGAAAGTGTAGTTCCTCTCCATGGTTTTCTTCAGATACATGCTATTTTGATTTATTAGACTATGTTTGATTCATTTTGTATGGTTCATTTCATTGATCTATGTCAATGATTATATTCACATGATCCTTGTTGTTAGACTATGTTATATTGCTCAGGTATTTCATGACATGATTATTGCTATATTTCATTGAGTTAGATATTGATGTTAGATTGAGATGCTAATGACATGAATTCTATTTTGATTATTCATTATGATGCATTATGTGATGTTAGTTTATGATCTCGTGATATCATTTGATTATTGATGATGTAAGATTCTATTTATTGTTTGCTTGGGGTTTATGGTGATAGGAATGATTTCGTATTACTCATTTGTGAGCTCCATATGATGCCACAATTTCCTATCATTAGTTGGGATTAGAGATTTATATGTATATATGTATATATGTATGTTTGTATACAACATGTTTTTGGTGTAGAATTGTAAGTACTAGACATTATCTCCACCTGGTGTGAATGTTTTTGGTGTAGAATTGTAAGTACTAGACATTGACTCTACCTGGTGTGAACATTTCTTTATAATTCCCAATAGTAGTAAAAGGAGATAGTGCAAGGCCCAAATTATTTCTAAACCTCACCATTGTTCTAGTTTAGAAGCTATTATCTAATTGTTTTTTTATCCTGTCAAATTTGTCATGTGAACAATATTTGATTACCCAATTATCAATAATGAATCTTACTTTGATATTGACATTATTTTATAACTTATTTGAATGTAATAACTTTTATGTAATTATTAAGATTAATTATAATTTATGTATTGTAAAATAAATTAATATTCATTGTAAACTTCAAAGACAATGGAAACTTGTACGTCCCTTATTTATTTTAAAAGAAAGCAATCTAAGCTAATCACACCCATTTCAGCACGAAGATGAAGTTTATTTGAAAACCATACAAATCTATTTATAATCACACCCAAGTGCACAAGGCCACAACTTCCAACATTACAGCAGATATTGCCATCATCTCCATAAGGACAACCAGGTAGGTCTGTACAAAATTTCTGCCCACTTGCACTTACACACAATATCAAAACAAACAATACAACACATTTCAAACCTGCCATTCTTTCTTTTGCAGGGATAAGTTGATTGAATAATTTGCATGCAAGATGTGCCTTAAATACGTGGGTTTCAGATCATTTTTGTTCATTGAACGTAAGGAAATTAGAACAATAATTTGATCTGCCGTTTATTTATTTTTATTGTTCATCGTTAGAAACTTAATCGAATTATCTTGTATTTCCTGTCCGACTGAATCAAGAGCTTTATCTTGTATTTGGTGAGATCTATGTGATATCTTAAATAATAAGTAATAATGATAATAAATAATAATGGTATTTTATTCTTTATTATTAAATAATAGACTGGTATCTCAAATAATAAAAAGTTTATTATGTATAATATATTAAATTAATATTTAAATATAATTATTTAAAAATGTGAGAGATGTTCATAGTTATTTATTTTCTTATAAGTTGTTTTATTTTAGTTTAAAAATATTTTATCTACTTTTAAATATTAATATTTTGAAGAATAGAGATTAACAATAAGAATTTGTGTGAACATGTTCATGACATTTCACTCCACTTGTTGCTGCCAATTATTTTTTGAATGTTTAGCATAAATAATATATTCATAATAGACATTTAATTAAAAACAGTATCTTGCATTTTTTCATCTTAATGATGGATCAATCTAATCTACAAACAACAATATTTAGAAATCTAACTTTTATTTTGTATTTAGAAATTAATTTGTACTTTTCAATAAATTTTTCTTTATTTCTTAATAAATTGTTTGATTATATTCAACCTTTTCTTACTCTCTCTTTTCTTTTTTTATATCATTGCTAATAAATTATGTTGTTGTTTTCAATTTTTTATTTAAAATTATAAAAATTATTATTATGATCTTGGAGATTATTTATTTTTTATTTTATTTTCAAATCTTTATTAATTTAAATTAAAGCATCATTATCAGCATATGTAAAAGTGAGCATTATCATTTATAAAGAGATAATAGTACACATTTTCACAAAATGAAGGTGGATGGGTATTAAATCACACCCTAATAGTCCACATGGGGTCAAAGTCAAGATAAAAAAGTATAAAACAAACAGTCACCAATAACAACAGTGGTAGTAAAAGGATGGGGTGGAGGTTCTTGATCATCTAGCTTACCCCATACATCAACAAGATTCAAAGTGTCCTTAAAGTTGTTTTTATGTTCCCTTCAACAAGTGAGTATTAAATTCATTTCCAAAGTATAATTATTTGATAATTTAAATTTTATTTCAAGCAATTTAGTAGTGTCAAGTATTAGGATTCACATTTAAAGTAGTGTTATCATTTGTAGATGATATTTATGTTACTTCATAAGGAAGAATTAGTTGGGCTTATTATTAAATACTTTTCACTTCAAACAAGTAGGTGTTAAAATTCATTTCCAACGTCTTTCTATTCAATCATTTAATTTTTTTTCGAGCAAATCAGTACTAGGATTCATACTTATTGTGTAATGGTTTGTCCAAAATAATTATATCTTGCAATTAATTCAAATCATTTTCATAAATCATCTTTGAAAGTATCATGGTTTCCAAGCAATTACTAATTCCATGTATTTAGTTCAAGTTTTTGAATTTTTAATTATTATCATAATTTTCCTTCGGAGAAAATACTATTCCCAAGTAGTTGATTTGTTTATGTTCCTTTCAAATACATAAAATTTGTACTTTATTTTTAAAATTCAATCAATAATTCCTTGTATATAATAGTTTCTTTTTCATAATTGTATTTGTATATTGCTCATTTAAGATTCATGAATTCAAAGTCAAATTCCTAGTTAGATAACTAAACAAGAGAGTCAAAACCAAAAATTAGCGACGTTCGGTATCTATGGTGCGTCTAGGTCACACTTACAGGTAATGTTGTTGTGTTGAACTATTGTACTTAATGCCTAATAAAGATGCAATAATGGCTTCTGTGGCATCATCCCTCTAAATCATCAGGGAGAAATAAGGGTCATCTGAAAGTTAAAATCCAAGGGGTGGGTAATTACCCTTGGATCGATAATCTAAAAAGATAAATATTAAATGAATTTTACATCCGCTTAGATAAACCTTAGGAAACCCCAATAGGGTTTGGTTTTGTGTTATAAATTTAAAAATTTATTTTATCTTGATTATTTCAACGGATGATAACAGATTAAGGGTGACATATTTAATAGGAAATAGGACTTAGTTGTTTTAGGCCACATGAAAAAGGCCATCTTTGAGCCATTTTTCAATAAAGCTACCATTGTGGGTAGAAACTGTAGAGAAACTGTCTAGGACATTGACCCTAGAAAGGGTTGTGTACCCACCAAATAGTTTACATTAAACCATAGTTAGAAACTAGAACTACGTACTTTACTCCTTGATCTCATTCCAAAATAGGTATGTAGGTAGTCTAGGGATGGAGTTTTCCCTTGTACTCAGGCGTTCGGGGATGGGGATTAGGATTTGGTTATGGGCGAGTAGCTGGTTTTTGAAGCTCCTTGTTCTTTTAATCAAATGGTGCAACTAATAATTGAAAGTTTAAAATTAATTCAATGCATACTCAGAAGGAGTCCCATATAGATTCACTTGACTTCCCAAGGCTTTAGGCCAAATTCTGAGGCAAAACTCAAGCTTGTTTATGTAATTATTTTTATACTCCTAAGGAAGGAAACCTCGGTGCACTCCTAGTAGGGGAGTGTAGTCTTTAGAGAGTGGCTCAGAACTTGGATGGTCTCGATGAGTCTAAAGTCCCTAGCTAGAGCATATCCTATTCTTATGAATAGATGCCTACTCCATTTGGGTAGATGCCCATCCCAGATTGGATAGATGAAACCTATTGTCTCGTATAGACATATGCCTAACCTGTATGGTTAGATGCCTAACCAGTATGGTTAGATTCATAGTCTCATATGTATAAATGCCTAACCCGTATGGTTAGATGCCCATCCTGGTTGAATGGCTGCCTATCTCGTTTGGATAGATGTACCTGAGTATGCGATTGAATCAAACATAATTAAGAATAAGTAAGAATAAGTATCAGAGCGAAAGTTCAATTCTAGGCCTTGAGCTCACTTCAACTTATGCAATCTTGAAGAGTATCTTGGAATTAGTTGGAGGTTGTAGAGGGAAATTGCTATATATTAAATCAAGAACTAAATAAGAAATTCAAATTTCAAGAAGACCTAGAAGTTAAAGAAAGTGGAAAAGGAAAGCATACCACCACTTCAAGGAGTCAAAGGGAAGCTACCAATGATGGAATCAAGTAGACTAAGGGAATAATGAAACAAGAAGTCAAAACTATAATCAACATATTAACTAAGCGACGGGATGAGATCAACTCCATTGAACAATCAATGGAGGACCATAGAGCAAGGCAAAATGACATCAAATAAATAGAAGTAGGATTGAAAATGAGAACTTGGCAATGATTGAAAAAATAAGGGAAAACAATTTGTTGGAGCTATCTAAGGATTTCAAGGAAATTAACCAACCTAAGTTCGAAGGAAAGAAATAGGTGAAGGAGCTGGGGATTGGTTGAATGGAAAGGGAAAATACATTGAACTAAAGGACTTTAGTGAAACAGTTAAGACATTATGGGGTTTCCTATCAACTCAGTAGAGAGACAACTTGTTAGTGGACTAATACTAAGGAACAAATGGGTATAACAAGGATATAATCACACGAGATCAATTTATTCGCCATTTTTCATAAGAGGAGGCTATCACAATTATTATTCAATGAGAAGGTAACATAATTCCATAATATTTGACAAGGGGCTTTGACAGCTCAACAATATTGAAATAAGTTTGCCAATTTGTTAAAGTGTGTACCTATCTATCAAAAGATGAGAAGGGTCAAATCAAAAAGTTCATTTTTGGGACTCAATACCAACTTGGGGCAGAATTTTATGTGCATAGACTCGTAAGCATGAAGGAAGTACTTGAAAGAACAAGAAAGGATGATTCAAGTTAGAGCAATAACAAGATAGAATTTTAACATGAATCATTCATTTAAGGCGAAGCATGAATTCAAGGGAAATGTAAACTTCAACAATTTGTTTTAAAGAAGTCACATCATAATCAAAATCAAAGGGATGGATACAATACTAATAGGAGCAATTAAAATAGGAATATTTATCCACTAAGGTTTGATGAAGTAAGGAATGATCCTCTTAGGAATCAGGGGGAATAATGATAGAACCATCCAGAGTCTTGGAGAAGTGCCAATACCAATTGTGCAACAAAGACATTATTCTATTCAAGTATAGTGGATTCAATATGATAAAAGGAATACTACATGTGAAGACTCAATTATGATGCAGCAGATCTTTTCACTTTCATTATAAACATTATGAATTAGCAAACTATTTTTAAGGTTATAATTAGTGCATGAGGATGATGCACAATTTAAGGGGGGATGAATGCCATAATCCCCTTTTTGGACCTTGATATGACATGGGAGTTACAAAATTATTCTATGGCAATAATAATTCTAATCATGGCATTTTTATGACAAAGGAGTTACAAAATGCATTTTGATAAAATGGAGGAGAATTCAAATTTGAATTTTGAATGCATGGTCAAATGTAACCCCCACTATGACAACAATCAATTTTGCAAGAAATTAATTTAGAAATTGCTTATTTTCTCAATATTGTATTTAGCACATGTTGTAGGAGGAAAGGAGAAGGTTCTAGAAGAGAATTTCAAATTCAATTTTTGCATGTAACCCCCACTATGACAATTAATCATTTTGCATGAAATTATTTTGGGAAAAGAATAGGGAAATCAAATAATTTATTTTGTAGTGGGAAAATGACTCTCTTTTCTATATATTGAGTTGTAGATTTTTGAAAAGGGGAGTTCATTGTTTTTGGATGATAAAGTAGTTTTGAAATTCTTATGAATTTATTTTCATTATCATGTTAGTTATAGGAGAAATTTTGTAGATGTGTTGCGGGATTTTGGAGAACATCATTACCAAGCTTTAAGGAGGAATTGAAGGAGCTCAACTAGGTTCTTCATTCAAATCCGGGTTCCCATCTTGCATATTCATTTCTTTCTTTTTCTTTTCAAATAAAATCTTCTTCTTGTCTCTTTTAGAATTTTGCACATAAGAAATTTTGTATTTATTTATTTATTTTTATTTTTTGAAAGAAATTTCTTTTTATCCGTTTTAGATTTTTGCAAGGGAATATTTTTCAGTTTATGTTGATGGATTTAATCAAATTCATGTAACAAAATTGCTTTTCTATTAAAAAAAATAAAAAAATTCTTATTTATTCTACATGTAGGAAATAAATTGGTTAATAGATTTCTTTCAAAATATGCACATACAAATTTGAATATTGTTTAATGTGTTCTTCAATCAACTTTCTTTATTTTACAAAAAATCAGATTTTTTTAGAATGGAATATATATATATATTAGAATAACTTGAACAAAAATAAATCTATTGCCAAAGTAGTCTAAAATCAGAATAAAGAAAAAAAAATAGAAATATATTCATCTCTGTATATGTTAGATAGATACCCATCTCTGTGGATTTTAGGAAAATATTCATCTCTTACTTTTTAGAAACATATTCATCTCTTTGGATTTTGGAAAAAAAATATAATTCTATCTGCATGTATGAAATTAAAAAAAAAAAAAGTAAATCTTGCCTTGATTAATAAATTAGTAAATTTCCCTTCAAATATATATTATATAAACATATATATCAAATTTATTTAAAATCATATTAAATTTTGTTTGTAGATTTAAGTTTTTTTCTTTTATAATTTTAGTTTATTTATTTAAGATTAAATAAATATAATTTATTATATTATTTAAAGATTTTGAGTTAATTACTAATTATTTAAGAGAGAGAGGAATTGTGTTATTTAAATTGAATTATACTTTAGAGTTTGTAATTAAATTTAATATGTAATTCAAATAATTGAAAAATTAATTATATTCTCAGTTGTTTAAGTAATTGAAATTTATTTGTATCCTTAAAGTAGTTCAAATTTTTATTTTTTATTTTTTTAATTTTAATTTAAAATTAAAAATGTTTTAGAATATTGAAAGTTATTTTGAATGATTAAAATAAATAAGCTTATAGTTCTTTGAAATTTAAATATGCACTAGGTGATTAAAAAATCATTTAGGATTAGTTTATAATTATAAATTTTAATAGTTGAAAACTAATTGAATTAGTGAGAAATGGATTTATTTATTGAAGACTATTTAATGAAAAATGGTTTTATTTATTGAGATCTATTTAAAAAGGATTAATGAGACCAATTTATAATCTAACCTTATTAAAATTAATGGAAATGTATTTAAAACATCATCTCTAGTTTTAGGAATGAGATTATTAAAATATTAAAGGAAAATTTAAGCAAAAATGCTCTAACTCATATTAATGGATACCTTATTGGATTTTTAATATGGAAAATTAATTTGCAAATTTGAACTTTTTTTTAAATTCTAAAGAGTTAGTATATCCTCAATGATGGGAAAAGAGTCCCTTGGGTTTTGAAAAGATAAATATTGCATAAAGAAAAAGGGTCAATTAACACTTGAGAATTTCAATAGATAATAGAGCATTAAGAGATCTATCATCTTGAATTAATCCTTCTTAGGATGTAGATACAATAGTTAAATCTCCTTATTAAACAAATTATTTTGACTTAGGAAAAACAAAGTAAAGCAAAATGTTATTGCGCCAATGATACACTTATTCCATAGTTTTGGATCTTGTCATCAAATAAATAAATCCTAATAGTAAGTAGGTTCCCTCAAGACATTCAATACATTTCAAATATTTAAGTTCTTTAATTAATGGATTTCAAAACCACCTTTTGTATATTTCAATTAGTACAAGTATCAAAGGTTAAAGGAATTTACCTAACAAGCAAATGTGTTTAGATTCATAGTAACCCTTTTAGGTATTTCAAGCAATATGAGTTAATGCTAGACAAATATTTGTTTCCTTATTAGATTTCAAGATATGAGTATACAAGAAATTGAGAATAATCAATTATTTTAATAGGTAAAAACATTTAACTTCTAGCTAAAGAGAAACATAAGACTAGTAAAAAGGAAAAGTTACACTTAATAATACAACTAATTAGTAAGGATAAATTTAATTAATGTTAAATTTATAGCTAAATTGCATAGTTAAATATTCATATAGTAATAGTATTAATTAGGATGCAAAGAGAGTTTAGTCTTAGCAAATGAGTTTCAAGAAACTTATTCCGTGATCACTTAGAAAATTAAATAACAATTCTAATTGAGGGTAATTTAAGGAGAGAATATTAGCTCTCTTCAAAGTATTTGAAATTGTTAAAGTTATTATTTGTAGAATGTATCCAGTGATAAAGTTAACATTACTTCAAGTGGAAGGAGTAATTACTTATCACTTTATAATCTTTCAAAGGTATTAGTTCAAAAGCAACTAGAATTTTATTGATTAGAATTGTTTTTTATTAAGGGAAAAAAGGTTTTGAGGGGACCAGAATCCCCGTACACTAGGTTTTGAAGGGACCCGAAACCCATAGATTTTTCCAGGATCTGGAACCTACAAAGAATCTTCTATCAGTAAAGATAGGCATAAAAAATTAGTAGACCATATCATTCAATCTGGTAAGAGAAACCCAAAATCTTTCACTACCACAATTAGGGAAAAGCCAGTCAGACTAAAAGAAAATCATTATAAAATCTATTGGCAACACAGCCTAAGCCTATTAGTGAAGTTGATGAACTCCCTCATCTAGACATCAGGGATTTTCTGGGTTCCCCTCCCCATATACATAAAAATCTTGTAGCGAAAGGCTAACATGTCCCTTAACCAAAAACCAGCACAAACTAAGTTGGGCCCTTCAAAACTATTAGCATCTAGCCAAACATAAAAATAAAAAAGGGGGTTTTGAAAGGATCCCCTAACCTTCCAAATGGGTTTTAAAATGGCTACCAAAACCATCAAACTAAACAAATAAAACCACAAAAGATCCTTCAGAAATGCCACCTCAATGTGGGAAAGAGAAAGAAAGGAAGCCCACATACCATCCTTGGTTCTCCTACAGCAACAAAATTAGGCATCGACAACCTATCGGCCCTACACAAATCCAACCCACCCTTCACAATACAGGCCAAAAGACCAAGAAGTCCCTTAACCACTCGATCACCATGCAACTTCTCCACCTCCATAGGAGAGAACATTACCCCAAGAGGAAAAACATGAAAATGAGCAACAAGAAGATAAACCCTCATAAAGATACCAGCAGGAGAACCATTGAGGGTACACACCGAAGAATCAGGTATGTCACAAGTGTTTAGCGCCATCACCAAAGGAAGAAACCCCATCTCACAAGGGGAAAAAAGGTTCATCAGAAGGAGAAGCCACACCAACCACAACCTGAGATACAACCAGCCTCTATCAAAAGGAAACTCCTTCTCTAGCCCTGGAGAATATCTCCACCTCAATAGGATATAACACCACCATTACAGGCATAGAGAGAAAAAAAAGGAAGCCAAAAAGACATTGCAAGCTTAGGAAAATCTACTCGAGTCTAATCCACATCCATAGGAAAGGAGAACGGCTCATAAAGAGAAGTAGGGGTAAATATGCAGGAAAAGACAACGATAGAGAGGCTGAACAAAGGACCCACGAAAGGCCCAGACCGTACAAAACAAACCCCATGGAACATAGGACCCACAAAAGGACCAGGCCTCACAAAAGAAGCCCCAACCCAATAGGCACTAGCAGGAGACAAATCCTCCATCGCAAGGTCTCAAAAAGTAGAGCACACACTAGAGTTGCCCCTGCAAGCACTCGAGACAATGACAAGGAAGGGAAGAGGGGGCCTCGAGTGCCAAAGAACCTCTGGCTGCCACTCCCTAATGCAAATAACCCTCTTTTTCTGCCCATTATCATCTGCATCTTCATTTTACCCAACACCATTTGCTATCTCTGTAGAGCTACAATCCCCCGAAACCCTACCAGAGCTTCCTAACACTCTCCAGCCCATTATGGTACTTATTGATTAGAATTATTTATTAGGAGACTTGGTATTATTTACTTGGTTAACTAGCAAGTGTTAATCTCTTTCTCAAACAATTATTAATTAATAATAATGTGGTTAATTTCAAGCTTATCGTTGAATAGTTGTTTTTCTTTTCCCTTCAACAAGTGAGTATTAAATTCATTTCCAAAGTATAATTATTTGAGAATTTAAATTTTATTTCAAGAAATTTAGTACCTTTCAAGTATTAGGATTCACATTTAAAGTAGTGTTATCATTTGTAGATGAAATTTATGTTACTTCATATGGAGGAATTAGTTGGGCTTATTATTAAATACTTTTCACTTCAAACAAGTAGGTGTTAAAATTCATTTCCAAAGTCTTTCTATTGAATCATTTAATTTTCTTTCAAGCAAATCAGTACTAGGATTCATACTTATTGTGTAATGGTTTGTCCAAAAAAGTTATATCTTGCGAGTAATTCAAATCATTTTCATAAGTTATCTTTGAAAGTATCATGGTTTCCAAGCAATTAGTAATTTCATGTTTTTAGTTCAAGTTTTTGAATTTTTAATTATTATCATAATTTTCCTTCGGAGAAAATACTATTCTCAAGTAGTTGATTTGTTTATGTTCCTTTCAATTACGTAAAATGTGTACTTAAGTTTTTAAATTCAAATGATAATTCCTTTTATTTAATAGTTTCTTTTTCATAATTGTATTTGTATATTGCTCATTTAAGATTCATGAATTGAAAGTTAAATTCCTAGTTAGATAACTACATAAGAGGAGTTGAAACCAAAAATTAGCGGCGTTTGTTATCTATGGTGCCTCTGGGTCACACTTATAGGTAGTGTCATCATGTTGAACTACTACACTTAATGCCTAATAAAGCTGCAATAATAGCGTCTGTTGCATCATCCCTCTAAATCGTCAGGGAGAAATAAAGGTCATTTGGAAGTTAAAATCCAAGGGGCGGGTAATCCCCCTTGGATTGATAATCTAAAAAGATAAATATTAAATGAATTTTACATCCACTCAGATAAACCATAGAAAACCCCAATAGGGTTTGGTTGTGTGTTATGAATTATAAAATTTATTTTATCTTGATTATTTCAATGGATGATAACAGATTCAAGGTGACGTATTTAATAGGAAATAGGACTTAGTTATTTTAGGCCACAAGCAGAAGGCCATCTTGAGCATTTTTGCTATAGAGCTACCATTGTGGGTAGCATCTACAGAGAAACTGTCTGGGACATTGACCCTAGAAAGGGTTTTATACCCACCAAACAATTTACATTAAACCATTGTTAGAAACCATAACTACATACTTTACGCCTTCATCCCATGCCAAAACGGATATGTAGGCAATCTAGGGATGGAGTTTTCCATTGTACTCAAGCGTTCGGGGATGGGGATTAGGATTTGGTTATGAGTGAGTAGTTGGTTCTTGAAGCTCCTTGGTCTTTTGATCAAATGGTGCAAATAATAATTGAAAGCTTAAAATTAAATCAATGCATACTCAGAAGGAATCCCATATTGATTCGCTTGACTTCCCGAGGCTTGAGGCCAAATTTCGAGGTGGAAATCAAGCTTGTTTATGTAATTATTTTTATACTCCTAAGGACGATGACCTCGATGTATTGCTAGTAGGGGAGTGTAGTCTTTAGAGAGTGGCTCAGGACCTGGATGGTCCCGATGAGTCTAAAGTATCTAGCCAGAGCATATCCTATTCTTATGAATAGATGCCTACCCCATTTGGGTAGATGCCTATCCCAGATTGTATAGATGAAACCTCTCATCCTATATAGACAAATGCCTAACTTTTATGGTTAGATGCCTAGCCCGTATGGTTATATGCCTAGTCTTGTATGGATAGATGCCTAACCTGCATGGTTAGATGCCTAACCCATATGGTTAGATGCCTAATCCATATGGTTACATGCCCATCCTAGTTGGATGGATGCCTATCTTGTGTGGATAGATGTTACTGAGTATGCGATTGAATCAAACATAATTAAGAATAAGTAAGAATAAGAAATCAATATTTTTATATAAAAAAAAAATCAGTTAAGTTTTTGGATTACGTTAAGTGGGTTATTACAATTAGCTTATGTAAAAGTGAGCATTATCATTTATAAAGAAATAAGGTACAAATTTTCACAAAATGAAGGTGGATGGATATTGAATCACACCCTAATAGTCCATCTGGGGTCAAAGTCGAGATAAAAAAGTATGAAACAAATAGGCACCAGATAACAAGAATGGTAGTAAAAGGATGGGGTGGAGGTTCTTAATCATCTAGCTTATCCCATACATCAAAAAAGATTCAAAGTGTCCTTAAGAGGGTCTCACCGCTAATCATCTTTTCTTTAAATTATCACCATGGGCCAAAGAAATAGCTGACATGAGCTCAAAAAAAATATTGAGGTCATACTAGTTGGAAGCAATCCCAAAAAGCCACATAGGATCTCCACCAAAAGACCTCCTAGGAGCTCCACCAAGAGGGGACAAAGAGGTTGAGAATCACTCAACAAGTCACAAAAAAATCTTGTTACCCCAATGCCTTCATCTAGCTAGGAGAGATGCCTATGGTGAAGCAACTTGGTCTCCATAAGCTAACAAACTCTTTCCTCTTTGATGCCCATGAGGAATGAGATATAGTAACTCTAAGCATGATACATGGGAATTCCCACAAAGCTCAAAAAACTAAGGTGAGCCACTTTCGGGGAAAATTTATTTCTTTGTACTTGGATCTATTATGACATGTTATAATAAATTATTACTTTAGAAAAGAGTGAAATATTCTAGTTAGCACAACAATGAGAAAAAACTGTAAAATTTGACCTCTTCCATATGCTGAAGAGAACCTCCACCCTAAAATCATGTCATATATTGTTGGATTTATGTGGGATATGAAGCCAATCTCCCAAAAGAATTATGTTCCAAGAAAAAGGTTCTTTGAAGAAAGATTAAAACGAATTGTGACTCATAATTCAAATTTTTTTTGGGGTCGAGGAAAAAACTACAAAATTTCTTAAAAGACTCCAAATACTTGCAAAATGAGCAACTAGGCTCTTCAATGCCCATACGAACTAATTGTGACCCCACTAGTAAGCCTTGGAAAAAATATACCGAGTGAAGTGCCCATCAATTTAGGCTCCAAACAAGTAGGCTAGATAGTAATAAATTTTCATTACAAAACTAGGTTTAACGAGTACAAATATCATCTTTATTCTCAAATGGGAACCATGGGAAAATGTGTATAAACCTAATGCTATACAAGATGGGGCTTGTAATTATGGAAGGTAGTGTCTAGATCACACTTTCAATCTTTCCATTAACTTCTGAGAAATTGAATACAAATTTTGTGAGCCATTTTAGCTAGATTATTCTTTATAATAGTTTCAAAAGTCTCATAGTATTGATTAGGAAGCTGAAACTCATCCTTGGTCTCATTCCATGACATGAGACTTGTATACTTGTTTAGGAAGATAATATGCTTATAATAGATTTATCTTTTTATAATTCTAGAATATAATATTAATAAGATAATATTTTAATACATATTTATAATAAATCACAATTTGTGAATTTATGTTACTATATTATTTAATTTACTTTGATTATTAATATTTTTTTTTCAAGAACACTTTAATATGTAAAATCCAAATCCTCTTTAATTTAAGAAGGCAATCTTTATATCAACACACTGTAAAAGGCCACTCTCTTAGCAGAGTGGTGAGAAACTATTAAATAGACCAACTAAAATGAATAAGAACTTAATTTAGAGAAGAAATTTGGTCACATTCTTGTGGTCAGAGGAATGACGAAGGGAAGCTAACCACCTCCATGCTAGAAGCTAATTAGATGTCCCCTTCAATTTTGAACTTTGATCTCTACATTAAGAAATCAATGCCTTAATCAATTGAACTCAAACATTTGAACAATCAATCTAATCTAATCACACTCAATCCATCAACATTCATTCGGAACCTCAAAGACGATAGAAACTTGTGCATGTCTCGTATTTGAATATAATCTAATCACACCCAATCCACCATGAAGATGAAGTTTATTTCAAAGCCCAACAATCACCCAAGTGCACAAAATCCAATTCCAAGGCCACAACTTCCAACATTAGAGCAGATATTGCCATAATCTCCATAAGGACAATCATCATCTCTCCGGCATGTGAGGAGTTTTTGGGCACTCGCACTTACACACAACATCGATACAGTACTTTGAATGCAAGATGTCACTTAAATACATGGACTTAAGACAACTTTTGTTCATTGAACGTATTGAAATTATAAAACTGATTTGATCTGCCGGTCATTTAATTGTATTGTTCATCGTTAGAAACGTAGGATAAGCAATCTGAGCAACGCTGGGTAACGAAACCGAATTATCTTGTATTTGCTGTCCGATTGAATCAAGAGTCTTCTATTTTGATAATCATTGATATAAATAATATAATTAATAGCAAGTAAAAATTAAGTAGAATAACAAAATAAAATAAAATTAAGTAGAATAAATAAAAATTAACACTTCCATATGTCTTGGCTTTATATATATATATATATTAGTAGCATCCACAGTTGCAACATAAAAGAAAAAAAACATTTATTAATTTATATTAAATAACTTTTTATTAATTATTTGAAAAAAAAAAATATAAAATAATATTTTAAATTTTTATAAATTTTGTTTTTCTTGTTAAAGAAAAGCTCAAATTGAAATTTAGTAAGTTAATTTATTAAATTAAGTTATTGAATTATATTTTAAAATTAAATAAATTAAGTTATGTTAAAATTATTAATTTATGCTCACTTTGATGTAGGGTTGAAGGTTTCAATTTGGTTGACAATTTAGAGTTATGGTTGAACTTTGTCTAGAGTTCAATTAGGCATATTGGTGGTGTCCAATTAGATTTAGTGTTGGGGTCTAATTTGGGTTAATGTTTAATAAGTTTAGGGTTAGGGTTTAATTTGGGTTGTAGTATTAGGCTTAAGCTTCAATTAAGTTTTGTTTTATAGATAGGGTTCAATTAGGTTTATATTGAGTGTTAAATTTATGGTTCAATTAATTTTAGGGTTACGGTTCAATTTGGTTTACTAATAGGCTTAGTTTACATATAAAATTAGAGTTAGGGTTGGAATTAAAAGATTAATTGTACTATAGTAAGGGTTTGCATTCAATTTGCTTTATGGTTCAATTTTCTTAAGGGTCATGGTTCAATTTAGTTAAGTTTTCAATTAGGATTAGGGTTAGGGTTAGGGTTCAATTGGTTTATTGTTGGGGTTAGGATTCTATCTCGCTTAGGTTAAGTTCAAATTGTTTTAGTGATAGGGTTAGGATTTGATCTATAATTCAATTAGGTTTTAGGTTAGGGTTGAATTTGGATTCAAGTTTGTGATAAGGTTATGGTTCAATTAGTTTAGGTTTAGGGTTTAATTTTGTTTAGTTTTAAAGTAAGAGGCATATAAAATTAGAGTTTGGGTTAGAATTAGAAGACTAAATCTAATATAGTAAGGGTTAGAGTTCATTTTGCTTTATGGTGTAATTTGGTTTAGGGTTATTGCTCAAATTAGTTTACTATTCAATTGGGTATATATTTAGGGTTTAATTTGGTTTAGGTTTATGTTTAGGATTTTTTTATGTTTAAAGACTAATTAGGTTAATGTGCAAGGTTCAATTTAATTTAGGGATAGAGTTTAGTTTGGTTTAGTGTTAGGGTTAAGTTTATGGTGCAATTTGGCTAAGTATTTATGCTAATTTTGGTGTAGGGTTGCGATAGAATTTGGTTAAGGATTTATGTTCACTAAATGGTGTAGGGTTAAGGTTCAATTTGGTTTTATGTTGGGATTAAATAGTGTATATTGTTAGGGTAATAGTTAAATTAAGGTAAGCCTTAGGGTTAAGGATTAAATTATAGTTAGGGTTTTTGAATTAGAATGCTAACCTTAATTTAGTAAGGTTTAGGATTCAATTTGGTTAGGGTTGAGGTTCAATATATTTCATGTTGGCATTTTTTTGGTGTATTTTTAGGATTAGGGTTCAATTTGGTTTCAGGTTAGGGTTCAATTTGATTTAGTGTTAAAGTTTGGTTATAATTTTATTTAGAATTACAATTCAATCTAGTTTAGTGTTCATTCAAGACTAGGGTTCAATTTGGTTTAGTATTTATTTAAGATAAGGGTTCAATCTAGTTTAGTGTTTGGTTAAGATAAGGGATAAAGTTTAATTTTGTTTATGGTTAGGGTTAATATTTAATTTGGTTTGTAGGGTTATAATTCAACTTCATTTACTCTTAGGGTTACAATTTAATTTTGTGTTAGGAATTGCATGCAGAAAATATCAAATATATGCAAATAAAGATTAAACAGAGGAATGAAAAACATAGAAATAATAACATAGAAGAGTCAAATTTTAACATGGTTCACCCAAACTCAGGCTACATCCACCAAACAGAGAGTTCAATATTATTAACCAGTAAATTGAACCGATTACTGTGTGTGGAAAATGTGGTACAAGGAAATGGAAAATTCGGCTCCAATGGGACTCTTGGGGCAAGCTATGGAGATATATTGAATATCTCAACTTTCCAAGGGATGTTCCATCATTCTCTATCTCACAGGATCCCTCAAGTCAATGCCTTTTCTCTCAGATCATTGAGCAAAGTGACTTAGGAATGACAACTCCAAGAATGAGTGATATTTGATCAACTTAAAATGAATGCATTCCTAGTTATGCATGATATTAAATCTAATATGAATTAAACTAGCATGGAATATGATGATAAAATAAAGGTTTAGTAAAACCTATCCTAACATGATATATTAGCCTAACATGAATGTTCTATGATAATGGAGATGCTTCTTAAAATGTTTATTAAGATAATTTCTATTCAAAGAGAGGCTAAATGCTTGATTAAAATGACTGTAGATTAGATGCATGAAACTTGGATCTCGAAATGATAGAAGGAGGGCTCTATTTATAGGAATACTACTTAAGAGGGGATGCAAGAAGCATTAAATTGAGAAGACATGAAGGTTACCTTAGGAGGTAAGGGTTAAGGTTAGGTTAGGGTCATCCATTGGATAAAGCTTTTATCCGAGGGGTAAACTCTTGTGCAAGGGTTAAGGAGATAACCAAGGGTAAAGCCATGACTGCTTGATAAGACCCTTGGTTTAGATGAAGGTTGAGTTAGGCAAAAAGCCTCTAACCATGCAAGAAGGTTGAGTTAACCATTAATGGTTATTAAGACTTTGAAGGTTAACTTGTTGAGGAAGGTTAACTTGTTGAGGACATAAAGCCTTTAATGGTTTTCAAAGACTTGGAGGGTTTGAGAAGTGACTTCCCTTTGCTTAGGGATGTGACAATATTTAGGATATGGATTAGGCTAAATTAGAAGTGATTAGAAGAATCTAGAAGGGGTTTTAGGGGGCAAGTGGGAGATGTAGGATTTTGCAAGTGGATGGAGGAGAATTTTAATTAAAATAAATCATTTTATTTCAACAAAAATAGATGCAACTTGCATACATACAAGTCGGGGATTTAAATAAATAAATTAGATTTATTTAATTGCAAGGATCATTTTAATTAAATATAGATTTAATTAAAAAGGGGTAAAGGGGAATTAATTAAATAAAATAATTTTTTTAATTAAAGGCTAGAAAAGACTTAGGTGAATTTAGTTAAATAAATTGAGTAACTTATTTAATCAAATAGATGAATGTGAATAAATTAATTAAATAGAATTTAATTAAAATAGAGGAATGGGGTAAAATGAATATTAAATATTCATTTAGGAAAGTGGTCATTTTTATACATCTACAATTACAACCAACAATCTCCTTGCAACTCAATACTGCTACAAACACTACAAAATTGTCTACATAAAACCCTAACTCTTAGCCTTTTATCGAGACTTATGTTGATTCCAAAGTTAGGGTTACAACATGTCAGCCAATAGAAAAATAACACCCAACCCCTTTATAAAATAATTAAAGTCATGTGTTGTCCCTGGACCCTGCAAGGGGTGGTGCCCCTTGACCCCATGTTGGAGGCACTAGCCCCAAAATCCCATTAAATAATTTAGGGGGAAACTAGGTCGATAAAAGGGGAAAATATAACATTAGAGTTAGGATTAGCAACATTTGGTGTATGGTTTGTCTTAAGTTTAGTTTAGTGTAACATACAGGGTTTAATTTTGTTTAGTGTTAGGATTAGCATTCAATTAGATTTAGTGTTATAGTTAAGGTTTACTTAAGTTTATAGTTAAGGTTTAATATCACTTAAGTTTAGGATTTGTGTTCAACTTGGTGTAGGGTTGGGGTAATATTGAATTTGGTCTACTATTGAATTAAGTTTATGGTTGGGGATCAATTTTGGTTTAGGTTTACTATTAAATTTAGGGTTTAGTCTTACAGTTGAATTTTATTTAGTCTTCAATTAGGTTTAGGGTAAAGGTTTAATTTAGTATAATGTTAAATAAGTGTTGGTGTAAATAATTATTCATCATGGATATTATTACACCTTACTTAAGTTTACTTAGGAAATGCATTTCATAGTACTTTGGGTATGAGACACTTGGGTGTTTGTGACACATTGGATAGTGTGTGTACGAGAATTTCCACCGTTTATGCTATTGATCTTGTTACTACTTTATCATATCCACTTATTGTGGAGTGATAATTCCACCTTCGGTGGGTGATCTACCTCATGTGGAATATTTTATTGTTTCTCCTACCTACCAAACCTATTTCCTACCTACCCTTGTTTCTTATTGATCCACATGTCATGTTTGTGTGCTCACATATCCATTTAGGTTTTCCTATATAAGTAGGCTCATATTCATTGAATGTAACAACAATCTTTTTTATCTATTGATGAGAGTATGGTTTATTCTTGTCCTATATTTTGTTCTATTTTGTATATTTCATTGAGCTCTTGATCTTGGAAAAATATCACATGGTATTAGTGCCATTAGAGTGTCATTGGTTTGTCAATTGAGATAAATTTGATGTTATTTGGGGTTGTATATTTTGGAGCATTCTATTGCAGGTTATTATTGAAGCTTTATGGGTCAAATATGAGGTCACGATTCGATTGAGGAGGTCCAAGAAAGTCAATTTTGCCTTTTGTTTCATCCAAATCGGACTTCGGAGGCCAAATCTAGAGGCATTTGAAATTTGAAGTTGAGGCGGAAATTTTTTCAGAAATTATAATTTTGCAGACAATTTTCAAATAGTGATATCTCACTCATCCAGACTCCTTTTTTCAAACAATATTTTTTGTTTTGGGGTATAATTTTGTGATCTATACAGAGGTGCTGGAGTTTTTTAATTTTTGGATACAAGTTTTTTTTAAATCATGAAATCTCTAGTTTTACAACTTTGGAGGCTTCATTTGGGCTCATATGAACTCCTTTTTAAGTGTCATTTTTATGAAAGTGCATAATTTTTTCATCTAATTTGATAATATGACATTAGTTTGTAGTGATTTTGAGTAGAAATTGTACTTTCAGTATTTTGTCATTTTTTGGCCTATTTGGTACTTGTATTTTGTTAGTTTAGATCACTTGCAGTATTTGATGGAGTCTCTTATAGCCTATTTGAGACAGTTGTAAAATTGAAATCAGAAGTCCACCTAACTTTGTTTTGCAAGTGGCCCATTGTATACACACTAAGTATAAAGTGTCAAATCACCATTTTCGGGGGGGTGTCTCTTGGGTAAGTGCACCAAGATGGTGAACAAAAAGGGGGGTATAAGTGGCCACTTTTTTTTTTTCTTAAAACAGGTAACCTGAACTTCAAAGACATATTCAAAGGTCACACACTCAAAAATAGGAGTTGAGAAAAGAATAAGAATTGTATTACTCTGAATCTAGTTTCTAAAATACTAATTTTTAAAAAATTGGATAAGATTAAGAGGGTCAAATGTCTCTCACATGAAAAACTATTCCTGATTTTTTCTGGAAAAACATAACATAGCTGTTTTTGTGCACTGCACAAAATATATAATTAGATTTAGTATTTTAAAAAACCCTCTGGTAGGATGCTAGGTAAGATTGAGATCTAGAAGTTGTGTATTTTTTGTAATTTTTCGTTAAGTATTTTGTTTTTTATGATTTTTTGAAGTGACCACATCCTGAAAATTTGGTACCTGTTTGTGCGCTGGACAAAACTTGTATCAAAATAATCAAAAATGATTTTTTTTTTTTTAAATTGTATAGAATCTAGTGTAGAACAATAATATGATATTTATTTTTAATTTGTTCAAGTATATCAAAATTTATTAAAAAAATGGTAGACGTATGTCTGTGAGGACTGTTAAGGCACTAGTAAAGAAAATTAAAGTTTGCTATGCTAATGTTGTCTAAAAAAAAAAATCATATGGTCAAAAAGATGAGAAGACGTGTGAGATTATGGTGGTAATTTTGGAAGATGATGATGAAGTCGAGAAATCATGTTGCAAGATGAAAAAACATGTAAAGGGACAAAAATGGAGGGAAAATGGGCTTGTAAGCCTTAGGGTCATTTTCCAACCCTCTTACCAAGCCAAAACCCACACAGGTTTTGATGTGCAAGATAACCCGCTCGGGTTTTGAAAAACAAAAAGTACCATTCATAGATCTACATAACCCATACGGGTTATGTAGAACTAAAACCATCATTTCGAATTTCAGAAAACCCGTATGGGTTATGAAAAACAAAATTATGGTTTTTCAAAACCCATACGGGTTATGAAAAACATCATTTTGAGTTTCACAAAACCCGTATGGTTTATGAAGACATTAAAATGTATTCTTGTAAACTTAGCATATACTACACATATGTATAGACATACATATATAATTTGTGTTTATGTATGTATATATTCATATCTATAGTTATATATACATATATTTATTTAGATATATGTATATATGTTTATATACATGTATGACTCTCTTCTTTTCCTCTCTCTCATCTTCCTTCCCCCATCACCATCTCTGTCTATTATGAGCCCTAATTACCATTCTTGAGTTCTATCTCATCTCTCTCCCCCTCACACTTCTCTCTTTGCTGAGTCTCTCACCCTCTTCTCCTTCTCATTCTCTCTCTACCTCATGTCTCTCACCCTCTCCTACTTCTTCTTCTCTCTCTCTCTCTCTCTCTCTCTCTCTCTCTCTCTCTCTCTCTCTCTCTCTCTCTCTCTCTCTCTCTCTCTCTCTCTCTTTGTCTCTATCTCTATCTCTATCTCTATCTCTGTCGCTGTCTCTCTCATTATCTTATCCTATTATCACCCTCTCCTCCTCTCTCTTTCTCTCCCCCTACCTCTCCCTCTCCCCCCCTCTCCCTCCCCTCTTGTTGAATTACCCTATTCTCTCTCCTCCTCCCCCTCTCTTGACCCTATTCTCTCTCTCTCTCTCTCTCTCTCTCTCTCTCTCTCTCTCTCTCTCTCTCTCTCTCTCTCTCTCTCTCTCTTCCTCTCCCTATCCCTCTCCCTCTCCCTCTCTCCCAATCTCCTCTCTCTCTCCCCCTCTCTCTCTCCCTCCGCCTCTACTTATCATATTCTCTCCCTCTCTTCTTATTCCCTATTCTCTATCTTACCCCCTCTCCCCCTACTATCTCTCTAATTGCCTTTCTCATGCCCTTTCCTTATCCTATTCTCTCCCTCTCTTCCTATCCCTTTCTCTCTCTCTCTCAATCCTATTCTCACCCTCTCTCCCTTCTCTTTATTTCCCTATCTCTCTCACTCTCTTCATATCCCCTTCTCTCTCAATCTCTAACACTCTCTCCCTCCCCCTCTCCTTATCCTATTCTATCCCTCTCTTTCTACCCCCTAATCTCTCTCTCTCTCTCTCTCTCTCTCTCTCTCTCTCTCTCTCTCTCTCTATCCTATTCTCACCCTCTCTCCCTTCTCTTCCTATCCCCTTCTCTCTTTGTCCCTAAATCTCTCCCTCCCCCCCCTCTCTCTCTCTCTCTCTCTCTCTCTCTCTCATAATCCTATTCTCACCCTCTCTCCCTTGTCTTTCTTTCCCTATCTCTCTCCCCCTCTTCATATCCCTTCTCTCTTTTTCTCTAACTCTCTCTCCCTCCCCCTCTCCTTATCCTATTCTATCCTTATCTTCCTACCCCCTACTCTCTCTCTAACTCTCTCCCTCCCCCTCTCCATATCCTCTCTCTCTCTCTCTCTCTCTCTCTCTCTCTCTCTCTCTCTCTCCCTATCCTCTTCTCTCTTTGTCTGAAGCTCTCTCCCTACCCCTCTCCTTATACTATTCTATCCCTCTCTTCCTACCCCCTATTATCTCTCTCTCCCTCCTCTCTCTCTCTCTCTTAATCCTATTCTCACCCTATTTCTCTTCTCTTTCTTTCCCAATCTCTCTCCCTCTCTTCCTATCCCTCCCTCTCTCTCTCTCTCTCTCTCTCTCTCTCTCTCTCTCTCTCTCTCTCTCTTCCTATTCCCTTCTCTCTCTCTCTAACTCCCTCTCCCTCTCCTTATCCTATTCTATTGCTCTCTTCCTACCCCCTACTCTCTCTCTCTCTCTCTTAACCCTATTCGCACGCTAACTCCCTTCTCTTTCTATCCCTATCTCTTTCCCACTCTTCCTATCCCCTTCTCTCTCTGTCTCTAGCTCTCTCCCTCCCCCTCTCCTTATCCTATTCTATCTCTCTTCCTACCCCCTACTCTCTCTCTCTCTCTCTCTCTCTCTCTCTCTCTCTCTAACTCGCTCTCCGTCCCCTCTCCCTATCATATTCTCTCCCTCTCTTCCTCTCTCTCTCTCTCTCTCTCAATCCTATTCTCACCCTCTCTCCCTTCTCTTTCTTTCCTTATCTCTCCCTCTCTTTCTACCCCCTTCTCTCTCTCTCTCTCTCTCTGTCTCTTAATCCTATTCTCAGCCTCTCTCCCTTCTCTTTCTTTCCCTATGCCTCTCCCTCTCTTCCTATCCCCTTCTCTTAGTCTCTAACTATCTCTCCCTCCCCTTCTTGTTATCCTATTCTATCCCTCTTCCTACCCCCCTCTCTCTCTTCCTATCCCCTTCTCTCTCTCTCTAACTCCCTCCCCCTCACTATATCATACTCTCTCTCTCTCTCTCTCTCTCTCTCTCTCTCTCTCTCTCTCTCTCTCTCTCTCTCTCAATCCTATTCCTACCCTCTCTCTCTTATCTCTCTTTCCCTATCTCTCTCCCTCTCTTCCTATCTCTCTCTCTCTCTCTCTCTTAGTCCAATTCTCACCCTCTCTCTCTCTCTCTCTCTCTCTCTCTCTTAATCCTATTCTCACCCTCTCTCCCTTCTCTTTCTTTCCCTATATCTCTCCCTCTCTTCCTATCCTCCTCTTCCTCTATCTCTAACTCTCTCTCCCTCTCTCCCCCCTCTCTCTCTTCCTCTCCCTCTCTTAATCATAATCTTACCCCCCACTCTCTCTCTATCTCTCTCTCTCTCCCCACTTCTTCTTGTAAAGTTATGATGCCAAGAGTAGTAAGATCAAAGGGGGGGGGGTGAATCATACAAACATAATCTTCTATAAAATCAATATATTCAACCTCGGTAACTTATACTTCTGAATATATAACCAAAATTGCTAAACATGCTAACTCATTACCACATAATCATCATGAAACATATAACACCAGATTTAACATGGAAACCCAAATAGGGAAAAACCACTGTGGGATTTCAGACCCATTAAGAAATATACCCTTGTAGAGTATGCTTGGTTAAAAGAAAACCTTGTTAAATATTACAAACACGTTGCTAGATGTGACCCGGTTAGGGGATTTCGCTTAGATCTATTAGGATCTTCACTTTGTTAGAAGTGACCTTGTCAAAGGATTTCAAACAGTCATTTAGAATGTTACCTTGCTAGAGGGTTTACAAATAAGACTGTTAAGTCCCCTCGGTTAAGAGATTTTCTATCACTTAAAAAATAATAGTAATAGAAATATATTTGCAACTTCACATCTAAAATGCTAAAGCAGATTCTTGTTTGCTCAAAACAATCTAGTCGTAGGACTTATCTTGTCCTCTGTTGAGCTCCCTACACTATTATTCAAACAGGTCTTCAAGCTTCTATGCTCGGTAATCACTATGTAGCATCCTTGTGCTTACACTTGCCCGCATACATTGTTTATCAACAATTCCTTATTTATAAACAATTTGCTAACCACTTAATCTTCTTGATCACATTTCCCATGATCAATCATACCCATTAGATCTTCAATCTTGACTAGGTTCAATGTATCTTTCGATTTGAAAAACATTTTACCTCACCTTGGAACTTGCATTCGTTCCTAGGAACTTGTGCTAGGTTATTGTGGTTCAATCTGTGCTATAGATCTTCCTCTTGATTTTCCATTGCTGTAGATCTTTAACAAACTTCATGCGTCACATATCAATCATTTATTCATCTCCAGCTCATCAATATCCTTCATTAAATAATGCTTTTATCCATCCAATGTGATCTTTCATAACTTGGTTGCAACTTGGTAAATACTAAACTTTACTTGGTAGACATTCCACCTTCATTAACCGATATTGATAACCTTAGGGTTTACCGACTAGGTTCTTTGCTCAGTGACATAGTATAGTATTAACCTTACAATCAACAACATATGTAGGATATCAAAACAATCTAAACAACATGATCTCATCATTGTCTAACTCGGTATTAGTTGCCCATTGAATAACTTATTTCTCCCCTTATTCATCACATTCTTTCAGTGTCACTTATCGATATCTTAATTCTCATCAATACATACTTCTCAAGATATGGTAACATCATATTGAATCAGAAAATCAATTTCTAACATCAATGATAAAATAATATTATAAAGACACTAATCATCCTTCTTCAGTTATATCAATAATCTCCAACAACGTTCTCAATATCCTTAATGAAATGCCAACAATCTCTCCCTTTGGCATTGATGACAAAACCAACAATTAAATGGCAATACCAACTTGATTTATTCCAACTGATTCAGATTCAAATTGTTGTTAGACTTCTCCTGTTATCCTTGAGCTGTGAAAATATTCTCATGTCCGTCTACTCCCCCTGTCATTAGTCTTCTTTTATTTTCTCCATTTAGTCTTCTCCCTTTAGTGTTCTCCCTTTTTGTCTTCTCCCCCTTTGACAACAATGCCAAAAAATAAAAGAACTAAATCATGAACTCTTCTACTGTGAAGTGCTTGCTTTTGCTGAGTTACACATGCAAATGTAAGATCTAAAACTCGATCAGAGCAATCTTTCCTTCAATACTATTTCCTGCACACCTTTAGAAAACTTTCTAAAGTGCATAAATCAACATCAATCCACACATAATATTCTATAGATTCATCAAATTGATGCTTTCACCGAACTCTGTCAGTGAGTAGAAGATAGGGGTAGGACCCCTAACTTGCTTCTGAGATACTCAAAAGTGTCACTTTGCAGTGGTTTTGTGAAGATGTCTATTATTTGCTCCTTTGAACTGATATATTCCAGCACAACTTTCTTCTCTTGAACTTCTTCTCTGAGATAATGATACTTTATAGAGATATATTTTGTCTTAGAGTGCATTACCAGATTCTTTGAAATGTTAATGGCACTTGTATTATCATAGAATATAGTTACTGGCTCGGTAACCTTCTCATTTATACCTTCCAATAGTTGTTTTATCCATGCTATATTAGTGCAATTCAATGTTGTAGCTACATATTCAGCTTCAGCTATTGATTGTGAAATGCATCCTTGTTTCTTGCTGAGTCAACTTACTAGTCTATCTCCCAAGAAGAAAGCTCCACCACTTGTGCTTTTCCTGTCATCAATGTTTCCTGCCCAATTAGCATCAGTATAAACTTTTAAATCAAAATCATTCCTCTTTTCATATACTAAGCCATAGTCTTCAGTGCCTCTCAAGTATCTGAAAATTCTCTTGATTGTTGTCATATGGGTTTCCTTGGGATTTGCAAAGAATCTTGCAACAATACCTACTACATGTCCTATATCCAGTCTATTGTGCACAACATATTTTAACTTTCCAATCATGGATTGGTAAAGTATCTCATCAATAGATGCAGATTCATCATTCTTTGATAGTTTACAGTTAGTAGTCATAGGAGTACTTACTGGTTTTGAATCCTCCATTCCAAACTTCTTCAAGATTTCCTTTATGTACTTGGATTGAGTAATGAAAATCTCATCTTTCATTTGCAGTATCTATAAACCTATAAAATACTTTATCTCACCAATTAATGACATCTCAAATTCTTTGCACATTTCATTACCAAAGTTTTTGCATAGAGAATCATTTCCACAAAATATAATGTCATCAACAAATATGGCTGAGATCAGTATTCCATTGTCCTCATCATTCTTCATGTACATATTGTTGTTTTCACTTGTCCTTATAAATCCAATCTTAATCAAGTAAGAGTGCAGTCTTTCATACCATGCTCTAGGTTCTTGTTTTAGACCATATAAAGCTTTACTTAATTTACATACCCGATCTTTACTCTTGTCTTCAACAAATCCTTCAGGTTGTACAATATAAAATTCTTCTTCTAGTATACCATTCAAAAATGCAGATTTAACATCCATTTGATATACCTTGAAATTTTTTAAAGCAGTATATGCCAACAACGTTCTTACTACATAAAGTCTAGCCACAAGTGCAAAAGTCTCACCATAATCTATTGCTTCTTCTTGAGCATAACCTTTGCAAACTAGTCTTGCTTTGTTCCAAATGACCTCACCTTTTTCATTTATCTTGTTTCTGAAAATCCACTTTGTACTGATTAAATTTTTGTCCTTTGGTCTTGGGACCAATGTCCATGTTTCATTCTTCTCAATTTGATCAATCTCTTCTGTCATAGCATTTACCCAATCTTCACTATTAAATGCCTCTTTTACAGTTCTCGATTCAAATTGAGATATCAAACATGTGTTCTATCTCAGTTTGTTCCTTGTCATCACTGGATCATCCTTATCTCCTATAATCTGGCTTGATGCATGATTTCTTCTGACATATTTGGCTAATATAGGCTCGGTAGGCTCTGTATGATCTTCTTCATCACTCAGTAACTGGACATTATCTTCATTTTCTTTAGCAACTTTCTTGGTAGGACTTCGCAGTTGAACATAAACAAATTCTTCATAATTTTTTGGTTCTTTGGAATTTCCTTCATCATTTCTTTCTACAAATTCATCAATTTTCACATTTGCACTTTCTGCTATTTTGTTAGATGATTTTATTAGACATTTAAATGCTTTACTTCTAGAAGAATAACCAAGAAATGTTCCTTCCTCACTTTTCTGATCAAACTTTCCATTTCTATCATCTTTGAGAACATAACATCTACTTCCAAAGATTTTAAAATAACTTACATTAGGTTTCTTGTCATACCAGATTTCATATGGAGCCTTCATAGTTCCCTTCTTCAGTTGTACTCGGTTCAGGGTGTAAACAGTAGTGCTGATTGCTTCTCTCCAAAATGTTTGAGGTACCCTCTTTTCTATCATCAGGGTTCTGGCACAATCTACAATTGATTTGTTTCTTCTCTCAGCTATCCCATTTTGCTGGGGTGTTCTCGTTGCAGACACTTTCCTTTTTATACCATGATCATTGCAGAATGAGTTAAATTCATTAGAAGTGAATTCTCCTCCTCTATTAGATCTAAGACATTTAAGCTATCTTCCTGTTTCATTTTCTACTCTTGCCTTGTACCATTTAAACATTTGAAAAGCTTCTGATTTTTCTATTAAAAACATAACTAACATCATCCTTGAGTAATCATCCACAAATAATATGAAGTATTTGTCACCATAATAACTTTGAACTTTCATAGGACCACAAAGATCAGTGTGTACAAGATCTAAAATTCCTTTAGAAGTGTAGGACTTACTTGTAAAGCTTTATCTTGTCATCTTACCCATCTGGCATCCTTGGCACATAGCATTCTCAGGTTTTTCCAATCTCGGTAGACCTATTACTTAGTGCTTCTTACTTATTTTGATCAGATTATCAAAATTTACATGACAAAACCTTTTATGCCATAACCAAGTATCTTGTATTTTTTCATATAGACATTTGTTCCGAGTTGAGTCAAGATGAAATGTATTACCTTTTGTTTGTGCCCTGATAGCAGCCAACTTTCCATGTTTGTCATGAACTTTGACACATCCCTTCTGGAATTCTATTCGGTATCATGTATTGTTTAGTTGTGCTACACTCAACAAATTGTATTTCAAACCTTCAACCCAGTATACATCATCACATTTAGCATTGTCAAGAAGTGTTATACATCCTTTACCTTTCATCAGACATGGTGCATCATTACAAAATCTTACATAACCTCCATCATAATCTTCTAATTTAACAAATTTGTGTTTATCACCTGTCATGTGATGTGAGCAACCACTATCTATGATCCAAGAATTATTATTATTTATGTGAGATATTAGGGCTTTTTCTTCATACCTATCTTCATCTGATCCATCTTTAATAGCCACATAAACAACTTCCTCTGTATCAGTTTCATCAGATTTATCATCGTTGGATTCCTCATCAGCTACTAGGCATGTCTTGTTGTCTCTCCTTTTGAAGTCTCGGTGTCCTATGTATTGGTTGTCTTTCTGCCTGCTATCCCGATATTCTCTCTTTTCACTAGATTCTTTGTTAGGGAGGTTAGAAGCCATATGTCCTATTTTATCACAGTTAAAACATTTTAAAGGTAGCTTTCCTTTATACTTACCTTTGCCTCTCGGTAACCTCCTGGCTAATAATGCTTCAAACTCTTCTTGATTTTTGATTTCTTCATATAGTTTGTGTACCTCTTCCATGTTTTTATGAAATCTTTCACTTGCTCCACTGTGATTCCCTTCAGAATACTTACTCATTATATCATTGTAATCATTAGATTCACCAACATGAAAAGAAGTGAATGCAGATTCTACTTTAGTTACGTAAGACCCACTGTTATCAAAATTACTTAACTCAAATGCATGTAGCTTACCAATAGTGGCATCCAAAGAAACTGGCATATTTGGTACAGACCTTAGTTCATTGATTGCAGAGACTCAGATTGCATAAGCAGGTAGAAGGGTTCTAAGCAACTTACTTGTTACATCCTTTTCTTCAATAGTTCCTCTTGCTCCTTTGATTTGATTGACAGTCTCCTTTAATCTTGTACTGTATTGGGTTATGTTCTCACCTTCATTCATTCTCATGGATTCAATTTGTCCTCTTAGACTATCTACTTTTTCTCTTTGAACATGTTCATCACCGCTATATACTGATATAAGCTTGGTCCACATTGCTTTTGCATCATTACAACCTTCTAGATCATTAAACTCCGAGTCGTTCAATGCTAATGTTATTTCAATCATAGCTTGAATATGTTCTTTCTTTGCCTTTATCTCTTCCAAGGTCATCGGGTTGGTTCTTGGTGGTATGTAATCATTCTCCAAATAGTATGTTACATATTCTCCAATTCCTGATAAATGCAGCTTCATCCTTTTCTAGCATGTGGAGAAATTTGACTTGTTCAGCTTTGGTGCATCCCTTTTATACATCTTTAGATCTTTGCCTCAAGTACCTATAAATTTTTTCTTCCAGAGTCTAAAGCTCTTATACCAATTGTAAAGTTCTGATGCCAATAGCTAGTAAAATGAGATAGGGGGGGTGAATCATACAAACTTAATCTTCCATAAAATCAACAGATTAAACCTTGGTAACTTATACTTCTGAATATATAACCAAAACTACTAAAAATGCTAATTCATAACCACATAATCATCATGACACATATAACACAAGATTTAACATGGAAACCCAAATAGGGAAAAACCACTGTGGGATTTCGGACCCACTAAGAAATATACCCTTCTAGAGTATGCTCGGTTAAAAGAAAATCCTGTTAAAGATTACAAATAAATTGCTAGATGTGACCCGGTTAAGGGATTTCCCTCAGATCTGTTAGGATCTTCTCTTTGTTCAAAGTGACCTTGTCAAAGGATTTCAAACACTCATTTAGAATGTTACCTTGCTAGAGGGTTTACAAATAAGACTGTTAAGTCCACTTGTTTAAGAGATTTTTTGTCACTTACAAAGTAACAATAATGAAAATATATCTACAACTTCACATCTAAAATGCTAAAGCAGATTCTTGTTTGCTCAAAACAATCTAGTCATAGGACTTATCTCGTCCTCTACTAGGCTCCCTACACTATTATTCAAATAGGTCTTCAAGATTTTGTGCTCGGTAATCACTATGTAGCATCCTTGCGCTTACACTTGCCCACATACATTGTTTATCAACAATTCCTTATTTATAAACAATTTTCCAACCACTTAATCTTCTTGATCATATTTCCCATGATCAATCATAGCCATCAGATCTTCAATCATGACTAGGTTCAATGTATCCTTTGATCTGAAAAACATTTTACTTCGCCTTGGAACTTGCATTCCTTCCTAGGAACTTGTGCTAGGTTATTGCGGTTCAATCTATGTTGTAGATCTTCCTCTTGATTTTCCATTACTGTAGATCTTTAACAAACTTCATGCGTGACATACCAATCATTTATTCATCTCCAGCTCATCAGTATCCTTTATTAAACAATGTTTTTATCCATCCAATGTGATCTTTCATAACTCAGTTGCAACTCAATAAATACTAAACTTTACTCGGTAGACATTCTGCCTTCGTTAGCCGATATCAATAGCCTTAGGGTTTACTGACTAGGTTCTTAGGGTTTACCGACTAGGTTCTTTGATCGGTGACATAGTATAGTATTAACCTTACAATCAACAACATATGTAGGATATGAAAATAATATAAACAACATGATCTCATCATGTTCTTGAAGGTCCTGGGGACAACTGAGAGGGGGGGGGTTAATCAGTTGTCTAATAAATTCACACCAAACTCTTATTAACCAACTTAATGCTTAGTACTGGTAAGACAGTTAAGTATGCTGGTAAACAGTGTTAACAAAAAATTGCTATAATAGTAAGAATTAATGCATGAAAACATAAACATGAAGTCATCCACAACACATGACACAAATATTTGTACGTGGAAACCCTGTAAGGGGAAAAACCATGGTGGGAAACCTTACCCACAATTAGATGATACTACTACAGATAGTAAGTGTACAAAAAGGGGTCTGCACATGCCGAAAGGCCAATAGCCTAGAGCTCACTACTCAATCACAAATGGGAGTCACACTGACTACAGTTGGATGGTTAAATCCAATGAGAATGTACTGCACAAAATAGCATCTTCATATGTTGGATTCAGTACCAGTGTAATGTTGATATGCTTCTACAAAAACCTAACTTCACCTTCAAATGATGTCTTCGTGTATATTCCTGCTTGATCTCGCATATACCCTTCCTTAAATTTTTTTTGCATTCCACACTTGATCTTACAAATAAGATCTTACATTTAAACCATACCCTAAGACCAATTTTAGTAGGTTGGCTCTACAAGATATTACAATAAAAAATTTTACAAATAATATAACATCCGATGCAATAACCGATTGAACATGTTGTCTTAATGCATTTACAAGAATAATGAATCATCTCCATAGCGTGCCATGCTGATCTGGAAAAGATAAACCTGTCGATGTAACCCTAGATAACCTGGACCTATTTGCTGGTAAAAGCAAATATGCAAATAAGAATATGCCAATGATTATTACTTCAAAGAAAGCTGTCCACATGATGTCTTCAATATTACCAGGTGTCTTCCATGTCAATGCAGGTACCGGTGAACATTATATCCTACTGGTTAACCATATACCAGTGACTATTTTGAACAGTTTATTGATTGCCGATGAATATTGCTGGATCTCCAAAGTAGGTGTATTTAGCAGGTGTTGACATCAATGACAAAACCATACCAAAATACCAACAATCTCCCCCTTTGGCATTGATGGCAACAAAAAATGGAAAAACCATCAAAGTGCCAAAACAGAAATGCCAAGTATAGAAACCAATTCTCCCCTTGGGAGTAATTATACCAAACTCTCATACCAATCTCTCCTCAAAAAGATAATGCATTTTTCAATATATCTTTCCCTAATGATTTTTCAATATATCTTTCCTTAATGTTTTTCCATATATCTCTCCCCCTTTGACGTCAAATGTCGAAGTCACAAAAGGTCAAGTTCATACAAAGTACCAATCAATTCAATATACCCACTACTCCCCCTAAGAAGTAGCTTCCTCATCAAATATCGGAATAAATGATTTATCCATTTAATTCTGTCGGTTGATGACAATCATCAACTGTCTAAGTCTCTACCGGTGGAGGTAAGACTCTGAGCTGATCTCTAAGATACTCAAAAGTTTCCTTAGGCAAAGGTTTTGTAAAAATATTTGCAAACTGTTCTTTAGTATTCACATAAACCAGTTTTATTTCCTTTTCTTCAACTTTTTCCCTTAGAAAACTTAGTTTGATAGAAACCTGTTTTGTTTTAGAATGTAATACTATATTTTTAGATATATCAATTGCTGCAGTGTTATCACAATATATAGTAATAGGTTCCTTGCATTTTACCTTTATGTCTTTCAACATTTTCTTAAGCCAAAGTACTTGTGTACAGTTTGTTGCTGCTGCATCCTTTTCTGATTCTGCTATTGATAAAGATGTACAACTTTGTTTCTTACTTAACCAAGAAACTAATCTCTTTCCAAGAAAAAATGCTCCTCCAGTGGTGCTTTTTCTAGCATCCACATCTCCTACCCAATTTGCATATGTGTATGCATATAGATCAAAATTTTCATCTTTAGGATACCATAATCGAAGATTTGTTGTGCCTTGTAAGTATCGAAAAATCCTTTTTACTGCTGATTCATGATTTTCCCTAGGATTACTCTGAAATCTAGAAACTATACATACTGCATTCATAATATCAGGTCTGGTTTGTGTCAAATATAGTAAACCTCCTATCATAGATTTGTATCTAGTTGGATTGACAGGTGTAGATTCATCCCTTTGAGATAATTTATCATTTGTAGTCATAGGTGTGCTTACCAGTTTAGAGTTTTCCATCCCAAATTTCTTAAGTAGTTCTTTCAAGTACATAGATTGACTCAAAAATATGCCTTTATCAGTCTGTAAAATTTGCAATCCTAAAAAGAATTTTATTTCTCCAATCATAGACATTTCAAATTCATGCTGCATTTTAAGAGAAAATTCTTTGCATAATCCATCTTCTCCTCCAAAGATTATATCATCAACAAATACTTCCATAATGAAGATGTCATCATTAGTTACTTTGTAATATAAATTGCTATCTGCATTTCCTTTAGTAAAATCAATTTTTAAAAGATACTTATCCAATCTTGCATACCAGGCTCTTGGAGCTTGTTTTGGTCCATACAGAGCTTTTCTTAATCTGCAAACCATATCATTGTTATCTGTCAAAGAGAATCCATCAGGTTGTTCAATATAAGCTTCTTCTTCAAGATCTCCATTCAAAAATACACATTTAATATCCATTTGATAAACTTTGTAATCCTTGTGAGCTGCAAAGGCCAAGAATAATCTAACTGCCTCAATTCTGGCTACCGGTGCAAAGGTTTCATTGTAATCAACTCCCTCTTTCTGAGAATATCCCTTACACACTAGTCTTCCTTTATTCCTGACAACCTTACCATCTTCATTGAGTTTGTTTTTAAATACCCATTTGGTTCCAATTACATTTTTATTTTCAGGCCGAGGAACTAATGTCCAAGTATTATTTTTCTCAATTTGTCCTAATTCTTCTTCCATAGCTTTAATCCATAATTTATCTTCACATGCCTCATTGATAGATAATGGTTTAATTTGAGAAATAAGACATACCTCTTCATTTGCCAATCTTCCTCTTTTCATGACTCCTTTAAATTTGCTTCCAATTATCTGATCTTCAGAATGATTCAATCTTACATACTGGGGTGTCTTAGTTTGTTGTTGTTCTTCAATTACTGTGGTATCCTCTGATGATACTGAAGAAACTGGATCATCATTTTGTACCGATGGATTTACTGTTGGTTCATTTGTCATAATTTCTGTTACCAGTTCAAAGTCTATATACCTTGAAGTTCCTTTGAATTGTTCATCAATCTTTACATTTGTACTCTCAACAATTTTTTGTAGTCTTTTATTGAAACATCTATAAGCTTTACTCTTAGATGAATAACCAAGAAATATTCCTTCATCACTTCTAGGATCAAACTTGCCAATATACTCATCTCTTCTAATACAACATTTACTTCCAAAAATTCTGAAATACTTAAGAGTAGGATTATTACCAAACCATAGTTCATGAGGGGTCTTACTGGTTTCACCTTTGATGTGAACTTTGTTGAATGTATAGACAGCAGTGCTTACTGCCTCTCTCCAGTACACATGTGGTAGATTTGCTTCTGATAACATACTTCTTGTTGCTTCCAAAATAGTTCTATTTTTTCTTTCAACAACTCCATTCTATTGTGGTGTCCGAGGTGCTGATAACTATCTTTTGATTCCATTTACTTCACAGAATGTATTAAAATCTCTGGATGTGAATTCTCCTCCTTGATCTGATCTTAAACATTTAATTTTCTTACCGGTTTCATTTTCAACCATTGCTTTGAATAGTTTGAACTTCCCAAGTGCTTCTGATTTTTCTCTGAGAAAAGTAACCCAACACATTCTAGAATAATCATCAATAATTAGCATAAAATATCTATCACCTTGTAAGCTTTTAGTTCTAGCCAGACCACATAAATCAGTGTGAATTAAATCAAGAGTATTATTGGATTTTTCTGGAATACTTTTGAAACTAGCTCTAACTTGTTTTCCAAATTGACATTCCTTGCAAATTGTATTCTGAGGTTTCATAATTTTAGGTAGATCTCTAACTGCCTTAGAAGTACTGATTTTTACCATGCAATCAAAATTTACATGACATAGTCTTTTATGCCATAGCCAACTTTCATATATATGAGCAATTAAGCATGCCTTTTCACTGTTATTCAAATGAAAGATATTCCCTCTAGTCTGATTACCGGTTGCAATTTCCAAACCAGTTTTATTCATGATTTTGCATTTTCCATTTTTAAATTGTAACTGAAAACCTTTCTCAACTAATTGACCAACACTTAAAAGATTATGTTTTAATCCTTCAACATAGTAAACATTGTCAGTGTTATGTTTACCATCAAGAGATATTGAACCCTTACCTTTGATTGAACAGGTTTTGTCATCTTTGAATCTTACTAAACCTCCATTTTATTCTTGAAAGTTAAAGAATTTACCTTTGTCTCCAGTCATGTGATGTGAGCATCCTGAGTCAATAATCCATTCATCCTTTGATTCCACATTAGCTGCTAGGGCTTGTTCTACTGGTTGAGCAATAGGTACCGGTTGATCTTCTATTATAGCAACAAAGACCCATCCATTGTCTACTGAATCTTCATCAGAATCATCAGTCACACCTTCATCAGCAATGTAACAAGATTTATCTTTATTTTTCTTAAATCTATATCTCTGATAATCAAGATTAGGATTGTATGTCCTTCTAGCTTCTTCTCTTAGTCTAGCATGTCTATCAGGGCATCTTCAAGCCATATGACCAATCTTATTGCAGTTGACACATTTAAAGGGTGCTTTACCTTCATACTTACTTCCAATTGGACCTTTTGGCATTTTTCTTGCAAATAGTGCTTCAAGCTCTTCAAGCTCTTCATTCTCCTTCCTGGTTTCTTCAAGTTCTCTTGCATAAAAGGCTCTCTAGTCTAATTTATCAAAAGATGGAGCAGATGATGTTGATGCTTTGAAGGCCAAATCAGTTTTTATAGTAGCAACAGGACCAAATTCCTCAATTTCAAAAGCTGAAAGTTTTCCAATCAATGTATCCCTAGTTACTGATGTATTAGGCATTGTTCTCAACTCATTAATAGTAGTAACCTTCATCTTATATGCTAGTGGCAAACCTCTTAAGATTTTTGAAACAATTTCATCTTCACTCAAGGCTCCTCCACAACATTTGATACTTAAAACAATTTCATTTACTCTTTCCATAAAAGTAGAAATTCTTTCATCTTCTTCCATTTTTAGATGTTCATACTTGACTCGAAAGCTTTCAAGTTTTGCAATTTTGACTATGGAATCCCCTTCATTTAGTGTTTCCTAATGATCCCAAACAGCTTTTACAGTAGATCTGTCTGATAATCCCATGATTTGTTGATCTGATAGTGCACTAAAGAGTGCTTCTCTTGGTTTGCAATCATTTTCTTCATCTTTAGTTAAAGTAATAGGAGCAAGCTGACTAGCTACAGCAACAGTATAACCATTCTTCGTAACTTCCCAGATGTCTTTACCAATGCAATTCAGATGTGTCTCCATTCTGATTTTCCATATTTCATAGTTGGTTCCATCAAGTTTAGGACTATCCTTTCTGAAATAATTAGTAGACATTGGATCTCCTCAAGTTGTTAAACTTCTGCAAAACGAGGACTAGGCTTTGATACCAATTGAAGGTCCCGGGGACAACTAAGAGGGGGGGGGGGGTGAATCAGTTGTCTAATAAATTCACACCAAAATCTTATTAACCAACTTAATGCTTAGTACCGGTAAGACAGTTAAGTATGTCGGTAAATAGTGTTAATAGAAAATTGCTATACCAGTAAGAATTAATGCATGAAAACATAAACATGAAGTCATCCACAACACATGACACAAATATTTGTACGTGGAAATCCTGTAAGGGGAAAAACCACGGTGGGAAACCTTACCCACAATTAGATGATACTACTGCAGATAGTAAGTGTACAAAAAGGGGTCTGCACATGCAGAAAGGCCAATAGCCTAGAGCTCACTGCTCAATCACAAATGGGAATCATATTGACTACAGTTGGATGGTTAAATCCATTGAGAATGTACTTCACAAAATAGCATCTTCATATGCTGGATTCAGTACTGGTGTAATGCTGATATGCTTCTACAAAAACCTAACTTAACCTTCAAATGATGTCTTCGTGTATATTCCTACTTGATCTTGCATATACCCTTCCTTAAATTTTTTTTGCATTCCACACTTGATCTTACAAATAAGATCTTACATTTATACCATACCCTAAGACCAATTTTAGTAGGTCGGCTCTACAAGATATTATAGTAAAACATTTTACAAATAATATAACATCTGATGCAATAACTGATTCAACATGTCGGCTTAATGCATTTACAACAATAATGAATCATCTCCATAGCATGCCATGCTGATCTAGAAAAGATAAACCTGCTAGTGTAACCCTAGATAACCTAGACCTATTTGCCGGTAAAAGAAAATATGCAAATAAGAATATGCCAATGATTATTACTTCAAAGAAAGGTGTCCACATGATGTCTTCGACTTTACCAGGTGTCTTCCATGTCAATGCAGGTACCGGTGAACATTATATCCTGCCGGTTAACCATATACTGGTGATTGTTTTGAATAGTTTACTGATTGCTGGTGAATGTTGCTAGATCTCCAAAGTAGGTGTATGTAACAGGTGTTGACATCAATGACAAAACCATACCAAAATAGCAACAGTTCTAACTCGGTAATAGTTTCCCATTGAATAATTTATTTCTTCCCTTATTCATCAAATTCTTTCGATGTCACTTACCAACATTTTAATTGTCATGAATACATACTTCTCAAGATATGGCAACATTATACTGAATCAGAAAATCAATTTATTGACATCAATGATAAAATAATATTATAAAGACAGTAATCATCCTTCTTTAGTTATGTCAATAATCTCCAACAACCTTCTCAATATCCTTAATGAAATGTCAACAACCTCCTTTCTATTGTAATGCCAACAATCTCCTTTCTATTGTAATGCCAACACTTCTTTGGTTCCTAGTTCTCCATAACCCATACTGGTTATGCAAAACTAAGGCCAAAACATCTAGTTTTGCATAACCAGTACGGATTATGAGAATTTTTTCCTCAAAACCCATACGGGTTTTGAGTAACTTGTTTTTTTATTATTAAATATAATGTTCCTCAAAACCCATATGGGTTTTGAGGAACTTTTTGGTTTTATTAGTATTTTTAGCTAGGCTTGGTGTTACCAAGCCTAGCACGTTTTCGAATTTCATAGAACACGCACGGGTTATGAGAAATTTCATTTTTTTTTGCACATAGCCACTTTTCTATTCACCATCTTGGTGCACTTACCCTCTTGTGCTTTCGTGCTCTTGTCTTCTTTCTTTTTTGCTGCTATGGGTTCTTCTAAGTTTCTTTGCTTAACTCCTCATAATTATGCTACTTGGAAAATTGACACATGAAGTAAATTTAAGGAAAAATGACTAACTCATTATATTCATGGAACTATTGTTGCTCCCACTGATCTTAAGGTTGATCTTGTTGGTCACTTGGATTGGCTCACTAAAAATATCATGGCAATCGGTACCTTAAGAAAGTATGTATCAAAGGATCTCATTTTTCATATTGAGAAATGTACTCCAATCAAGGATGTTTGACAAAAGTTTCAAGACTTGTATGGTCAAGTTGATGAGATTAGGGGATATCAAATTGATAGTGATCTCACCATGCTGGATCCCAAGAAATTTGATACTATACAAGATTATGTTGTTGGTATTTGCATGAAGATTGCATTAATGATATGTTATGTTGTCATTGATGTCAACTGAACTGGTAATGATATTTATGATATTGCTGATATTGCTATTATTATTGACATTGTCTTGTAACTGGTAGGAAGAGCTTTGTGGAAGATATTGTAAACCAGTATGTAAGTATGTAAGTGAACCAGTAACCGGTATAAGAGGATAAACCCTATCTAATTGGTAAACCCTACCAGTTGTTTTTGTTAAACCCTAATCGATTAAGATTGTTGAACTAGTTATGTTGGTTTATGATCTGATATTGAGTGGTAATGATGGTGACACATATGATCATTGTATGAAGACAAGTTCAAATTGTTTTGGGACGTTTGTTTGTTTGTTTTTTTGTCTAGGGAATGAGAAAAGTGTATTACATCTAATGCAAAACATGTAATGAGTTACAAAGTTGGATGAAGCGGTGATCAAGGAACGGTTGGAGTTTTCTTAAATAATGTGTACAGATTGGTTTGTAAATCCAACGGTCATAATTGAACTGATTTGTTTGTAATCTCTATGAGATAATTAGGTTTTTGTTATGTAACCGACCTAATTGATTTGTATTTAAGGTTGATGAAGTTGGTTTGAAAAATGTGTTGGTAGAAATCAGTTGAGTGTGTGGTTGCCGAACCAGAAAATTAATCTGTAGCTTGAGTAAAGGCAGATTGAAGCTTAAAATGCTCTGATCAAGCAAGTGTAGTGCTATTCAGTTAGATAAAGGAAATCATGTTGTCTTCTAACAATTATAGTATAATTAAAATCTCCTAACAGGGTAAGCTCTTACAAGCTTGGTTACTTCTTAAATCCTCTAACAAGGTGGTCCATTAGGTTGGATTCTCAAATCCTCTACTGAGGTTACTCCTAATAGGGTAATTTCTTTTAGCAAGGCATTTGGTGTAAATCCTGTAACCAGGTGATTCCTAATAGGATCAGTTCTTAACAGGACGTTTGTAAGATGTTTTAACTTTCTTGGCTCCTAACCGAGCAAACTTGAGAAGTGTTGAGATAGGTATCTTGTGAGTCTCATCTCACCATAGTTTTTACCTATTTGGGTTTTTCACGTATAAATATTTGTGTCATGTGATGAATGTTTTTTGTGTTTCTGATCTTATTTATTCTTTTTATTAACTACTTAACTCTTCTGATATGGCATGATAACCGGAAGCATTGAGAGATGAATTATGTTGACATATGGTAAAGCATTTGGATGTTTACAAGTTTAAAGTTGTTTACTGTTAAGTTGCTATAACTGTCAACCGGTTTTTCATTGATAAGTTTACTCTGTGTGATTGAGACCAAGATTGGAAAGTTTGTATTAGTTTTTCAATTTACTGATTCACTCCCCTCCCTCTCATAATCTACCGGATACTTATTCTTTCATCATACCATCAACTGGTATTAGAGCATCTCAGGTCCACTAAGATCTAAGCCTAACAGATTGAGGAAAATATCTTGTAGATCATGATGAAGAAGGAAGGTCTAAAGTTTAACACAAAGAACTATAGGATATAGAGCATCAGAATGAAAATTTACATCAAGAGTTTGGGAAGTCAGTATTGGGATCATGCAGAAACTAAGTATGTTGCACCTACTGGGCCTCTGATTGGTGATCAGAAGAAAGAATAACAAGAAAATCATCAATCATTTGAGGCCATTATCAGTTCCATGTCTGATGTTGAATATGTAGATGTTCATGGTCTTGAAAGTGCAAATGAAGTATGGAAAAAACTTGAAGAGATTTATAGCAGCAATGAACATGTTAAGATTGCTAAAGAGGAGAGTCGAAGAGGAAAGTTTGATGACATGAGAAAGTCTAGAGGAGATGAAATAGTGGTCACTAAATTATTTGTTGATGATATCATATTTGGAGAGAATGATGTCATGAGCAATAGTTTTGCAGATGAAATGAAAAATGAGTTTGAAATGTCTTTAGTAGGGGAAATAGAAAAATTCATAGGCTTGCAGATACAACAAATGAAGAATGGTATTTGTATTACACAATCTAAGTATGTGAAAGAGGTTTTGAATACATTTGGCATTAGTTACTATAAACCAGTTGGAACACCAATGGTTACAGGCTGTAAGTTGTCCAAGGAAGATGAATCTAAGTCTATTGATGAAAAGGAATACAGATCAATGATTGTCAAATTACACTATGTTGTTCACGGTAGACCAGATATAGCCCATGTGGTTGGCATAGTTGCTATATTCCAGAAAAATCCAAAGGAAACACACTTAGTAGCAACCAAGAGAAATTTAAGATACTTGAAAGGTACTGTTGACTATGGATTATGGTATCAATATGGAGGAAACTTTGATTTGAAGGTCTACACACATGTTGGTTGGGCAGGAAATGTTGATGACCAAAAAAGCACAATCGGTGGAGTATTCTTTCTAGGAGGAAGGCTTGTTTCATGGAGTAGTAAGAAAAAGAGTTGTACTTCACAATCCACTACTGAAGTTGAGTATGTTGTAGCTTATATGAATTGCACACAATCTATTTTGATGAGGCACATTTTGGAAGGTTTTTTAGATGAAGATCTCAGAAGCTATAAAGATTTTATGTGAGAATACAAGTGCCACAAATAATTCTAAGAATCTTGTTTTGCACGCACGAACCAAGCACATGGAATTGAAGAATTATTTCTTGAGAGAAAAGGTGAAAAATAAAGATGTTATTTCAGAGAATGTTTCTACCAAGGAGTATCTTGCAAATATTTTTACCAAACCTCTACCTAAGACTGCATTTGAGTGTCTTAGAAGTCAACTAGGGGTTGTACGCCTTCATGAGGTTAGTTGAGCATGATGTTGATTGCATCAGTCCCTAAATCACTTGCATAATTTTACAAGGATTGATGTAGAAGTGGATGTATTCCACAGGGGGAGCACAAGTTTGCAGTATGTTGTTAATGCACAGTAAAAATTTGACATTACATGTTTTACTTTCAATTTGGCATTGTTGTTAAAGGGGGAGAATAATTATGTGATTATGGAAAGGAAAACAAGTGACAGGATAAAGATAGAAAGAGCATGGTGAATACTTGGTAATGTAAACTAGGATTTCTATTCACTAATAACAGTAGCAATCAGAGGTGTTGATATTTGTATTTCCATCAATGCCAAACGGGGAGATTGTTGGCATTTGCATCAAGATTGCATTAATGATATGTTATGTTGTCATGGATGTCAATTGAACCGGTAATGATATTTATGATATTGATGATATTGTTGTTATTATTGATATTGTCTTATAACTGATAGGAAGAGCTTTGTGGAAGATATTGTAAACCGGTATGTAAGTATGTGAGTAGAACCGATAATTGGTATAAGAGGATAAACCCTATCTAGTCGGTAAACCCTACCAGTTGTTTTTGTTAAACCCTAACCGATAATATTGTTGAATTTGTTATGTTGGTTTATGATATGATATTGAGTGGTAATGATGGTGACATGTATGATCATTGTATGAAGACAAGTTCAAATTATTTTGGCGTGTTTGTTTGTTTGTTTGTCTAGGGAATGAGAAAAGTGTATTGCATCTAATGCAAAGTGTGTGATGAGTTACAAAGTCTGATGAAGCAGTGATCGAGGAATGGTTGGAGTTTTCTTGAATAATGTGTATAGATTGCTATGTAAATCCAATGGTCATGCTTGATCCGATTTGTTTGTAATCTCTATGAAATAATTAGGTTTTTGTTGTGTAACCAACCTAATTGATTTGTATTTAAGGTCGATGAAGTTGTTTTGAAAAAGGTGTTAGTAGAAATCAGTTGAGTGTGTGGTTGCCGAAATTGATAATTAATCTATCATTTGAGTAAAGGTAGATTGAAGCTTAAAAGGATCTTATCAAGCAAGTGTAGTGCTATTCAGATAGATCAATCAAATCCTATTGTCTTCTAACAATTACAGTAGAGTAAAAATCCCCTAATTGGGTAAGCTCTAACAAGCTTGGTTACTTCTTAAATCCTCTAACAAGGTGGTCCATTAGCTTGGATTCTCAAATCCTCTACCAAGGTTACTCCTAATACGGTACTTGCTTTTATCAAGGCATTTGTTTTAAATCCCTTAACCGGGTGATTCCTAATAGGATTAGTTCTTAACAAGACTTTTGTAAAATGATTTAACAGGCTTGGCTCCTAATAGGGTGAACTTCAGAAGAGTTCAAATAACTATCTTGTGAGTCTCATCTCATCATGGTTTTTACCTATTTGGGATTTCCACCTATAAATATTTGTGTCATGTGGTGAATGTTTTTGTGGTTATGATCTTATTTATTGTTTTGATTAACTACTTAACTATTCTGATAAGGCATGATAACCAGAAGCACTGAGAGATGAAGTATGCTGACATATGATAAAGCATTTGGATGTTTACAAGTTTAAAGTTGTATATCGTTAAGTTGCTATTATAGTCAACCAGTTTTTTCTATGAGATATTATCTTGACACAGTTATTTCATTGATAAGTTTAGTTTGTGTGATTGAGACTGAGATTGTAAAGTTTGTATCAATTTTTCAATTTACTGATTCACCCCCCCCCCCCCCCCTCTCAGTAATCTACCAGATACTTATTCTTTCATCATACCATCATATGTCACTAAGGCAAAAGAGTTGAGGACACAACTCAAGGATTGTGGCATTGATAAGAAGGATACTCAATTGATCTTCAATTTGATGGGCAAGCTTTCACAAGAATATGCAACATTTGTTTCTAGTTTCCAAACCCATAGTATGACAATGGGTTTAAGCTACACAATGCCTACATTTGATGCTTTCGCCGAAATGTTGATGATGGAACAAACTAAGTTGATAAGAATGGGAATTCTTAAGACTTATAAGTCCCAAGCATTAGTGGCAAATCAAGAGAACAAAGGAAATCAAGGAAAGGACAACTCAAACAAAAATAAATGGCAATCAAAGCCTAAGGACAAAGCATCACCTTCTCCACAACAATGATATTCTTCCTCTTCGAAGAGGGACAATTCACCAAAGATAGAGAGACCTACTTGTGCTTATTGTAAAAATTTTGGTCATGAGGAGCATCATTGCCATTCTAAGAAGATTGGTGAGCTCACACACATCCTCAAAAAGCATAACATTGATTGGCCTAATGTCTACAAGAAGGATGATTCATCAACTTCCACTTCCTCACATTCAAAATGAAAGGGGCAAGCATTCATGGCTTCTACAAGTGGGAAAACTCACTCATTTGGGACAAGAAAAGGAAAAGCTCTTTGTGCTACTACAAGTCATGATTCAAGGAGATGGCTTCTATATTCAAGGGCTTCTCATCATATGGCATCTTCATAGTCTATGATCTCTTCATTTGAGCTTTGGACCATGCCACAGATTCTGATGGACAATCATACATACATGGATGTGATTGGGAAAGGATCTATTGCCATTGGGGATAAATCCTTCAATGATGTGTTGTGTGTACCCCATTTGACAAACAATCTCCTTTCCATCTATCAAATCACAGATGGTGCAACTAAGAGAATTGTGGAGTTCACACCCGAGTCAATTTTCATTTGAGACATGGAGACTAGAGCTATCATTGCAACTAGGGTGGTTGATCATGCATCTCATTTATACTCCTTTTTCAAATTTTGTTGATGATAATGATTTCACATATCATGATTCTACACATGATGATCACACTTCTTGTGATGATTCAAATTTTGAGGAGAACTTTGGGTACTTGAACTTGGGGATTCTCACATGTGACCCCATTCTTGAGCCTTGTGCTTCATCTCCTCCTATTGATATCATATCACCTATTGAACCTAATGATGTGGATAGTGTGACAATTTTGCCTTCATGTGATTCAGTGCAACATGATATTTATTGTCTTCCAACTTCAATTTCTTGGGATGATTATTTGACAGACATTGCAGGTTTGTTTGTGGGATCCTACATTGCAAATTTGGGAGTCATCATTAATGATATTGATCTTCTCTTTGATGAAGATGATCCTTCTTTGATTGTTGCGAGGGAACACTCTGACCCTGTTGTTCATTCTCTACATGTTCATTCTTTCAAGGTTGACATGATTTTGGATACTTATGTACAACAGCTGGAAAAAGTCTCTTTAACTTTTGAGGAGAAATGTTCATCTTCGGGACATGTTCTACATCCATCCCCACTAGATCTTGGAGTACCTTTTTCAACGGTGTGGAGCAGTTCACCACCTTTGTAGGGGGTAACTTTCAATATTGACATGGGGACACTTGAGTAGTTTTCAGAGACTTCATTCATCATGATTTTTTTTCATACATCTTCCCTTCATGATTTGGGAGACTTCATGGATACACCATTGGTTTTGTTTCTTCCTAAGGGGAGTAATGTTGTTCAACGTTCATGGAGCAGTTTCTTCATACATCATCGAGCTTCTATCATGTGTTGATTCTACATTGAAGGGGGGCTTCCTAGTCTCTCTTCTTCTTCTCTCATATGGGGGGGAGTTTTTCCTCACATGGGGTTTTGTTCCTCACATACTTCTTTGAGAGTTCATTGTATCTAGTTTCCATCTCTCTTTTGGGGGAGGATTTTTTCCCATTGGGTTTTTCTCTCTTTCCCCGCTTTGTGAGAGATTTCAATACATTAGTTTGCGTACATTTGCATTTGTACATGGGTACCTAATATGGCCTTGTAGTCGGGACCCATCTTGCATTGCTTTGTAGAATTAAGTGCATTCCCCTAAGTTGCACTTAAGGGGGGTGTTGGTGTAAATAATTATTCATTATGTATATTATTACACCTTACTTAAGTTTACTTAGGAAATGCATTTCATAGTAGTCTAGGTATGAGACACTTGGGTGTTTGTGCCACATTGGGATAGTGTGTGTAGGAGAATTTTCATCTTTTATGGTGTTAATCTTGTTACTACTTTATCATATGCACTTATTGTGGAGTGATAATTCCACCTTCAGTAGGTGATCCACCTCGTGTGGAATATTTTATTGATTCTCCTACCTACCACACCTATTTCCTACTTACCCTTGTTTCTTATTGAGTCGCATGTCATGTTTGTGTGCTCACATATCCATATAGCCTTGCCTATATAAGCAGACTCATATTCATTGTATTTAACAACAAATCTTTTTTATCTATTGATGAGAATACAGTTTATCCTTGTCCTATATTTTGTCTCTATTTTGTAAATTTCATTGAGCTCTTGATCTTGGCAAAATCTCACAATTAGTTTCAGGGTTGAGATTCACTTGGTTTACGGATATAATCTGGGTTCAATTAAGTTTAGGATTAGTGTTGAATTTGATTTATTGTTTGATTAGGTTTAGAATGAGGCTAAATAAAGACAAATGCTAACATGAAGACAAATGCTAACATAGTGTTATGTTAGGGATACACGTTAATAAGAATTCGAGTTAATAGTAAGGTTCAATAATCATTTAATAAGGTTCAATTTGGTTTAATTTTTTATTAATTTAGAATTATGATTATGTTACAATTTGGTTTCAGGTTGTTGGAGTTCAATTTGGTGTAATATTTAATTATTAGGTTTAGGGTTAGAGTTCAATTTATCTTAATGTTAAGGTTGGGATTAGATATGGTATTTAGGGATACTATGAAAATAGGAACTATAATTTAATATGGGTTAGCATTCAATCTAATTTATGCAAATATTTTTAAGAAATCATCTTATTCAAGTATTATTCATAGCCAAATTAGGAAAGAGTTTGGGTTCAAGTAAATTGGTTCAAATTGATTTTATGTTAGTGTAAAGATTCAATTTAATGTAGGCTTATAATTTAATTTGGTTGAATGTTCAATTAGTTTTAAATTTAGGATTAAATATGATTTAGCATTATGGTTAAGCTTTAATTTGGTTTAGTGTTAGTTTTATGATTAATAGTTTATTTACGGGTTATTAGGATTTATTTTGTTTAAGGTTAGGGATATGCTTAAATTTGGTTTACAACTGTAATTAGGGTTAAGAGTTAATTTGGTTAAGGGTGTTTAGTTTGATTTATGGTTATATTTAGGAATAAGGTTTAATGTAACCATTCTACAAAATTCTAATTCTAATTTTATCAACACTTAATTACTAATACAATAGTAGCCATTTTTAACTTATAATCCTAATTGTATCATAAATTTAACACTAATACAATATAATCAAACTTTACTTGTAACCTATTTTGAGCTCCAATTAAAGTTGAATCTGAATGATTGATAAGGTTAATTTTAGTCTAACTCAAACTCAAAAAATCTAGATAAATTAGGATTAGTTTTTAGTTTGATTATGGGGTTCAATTAATTTTAGGGTAAAGATTGAATTTTATTTAATGTTTAATGAGGTTTTGGTGTATGCCTCAATATTTGATATGGTTCAATTTCATTTAGTCTTCAGGTTAGGTTTTAATTTTGTTTAGGTATAAAATTAGAGTTAGGGTTGGTATTAAAATAGTTAAAATATAATTTAGTAATGGTTTCATTTGAATTGGGTTTACTTTAGATCATGTTTAAGGTTATTCTTAAGATTAGGGTTGAATTTGGTTTATAGTTAGTATTTAATTTGGTATTGTATGCGGGAAAAGTGGGTTGATAGAACTCAATATGTGAAAATATTGCCAAATACTAGTCCACACACACACACAGGACTTCTTGGTGCAAGCTATGGAGTAACGTAATATTACTCAGCTTCCCAAGGTGGGTCCCATGGTTCTCTATCTCACAATGTCCCTCAAACCAATGTTTTTGCTCTCAGATCACTGAGCAAAAATGGTTTAGGGATGGCAAATGCAAGAACAAGGGATGCTTTGATAGATTTTAGTATGAGATGCGTTATAGGCTAGGTATGATTCTAAAATGCAATAAACTAGATGATAAGATGACAGGGTTAGTATAAATACTATCCTAGCATACTATATTTAGTCTATGATTGAACTAAAATGATAAAGCAAGTATTCTAAACATGCATATTTAATCTAATTCCTGATCTAAAAGAGGCTAAATGATGAGCATATATGAAATGAGAAAGCTTGAAAGAATTTGAGCATAAGTGTAATGCTTCAAATTTGAAAGATGATTGTTAAGAATGGAGGAATGAGAGCTCTATTTATAGCACAAATAGGGCAATGGATGGTCAAGATTGAATGGTTTAATCAAGGGCCAAGTTTGAAAGTTGGGGATCCATGTGCACAATTGGAACCAATGAAATGGTGACAAGTGTCAACATAGAGTTGGGTTGAAAGAAGAGGTTGGAGGCATTAAAGGCCTAAGAAGACCTCATGGTTATCTAAAGGCTAAGGGTCAAGTCTAAGTTAGGCTTACCCACTGGATTAAGAGTTAATCCAAGGACAAACCTTTGTGCAAATGATTAAGAGATAATCATGGTCAAAGCATTAAAAGCCTGATGAGACCCTTGGGTTGGATAGAGGTTGAGTCAAAACAAATGTTTTAACCATGTGGGAGCGTTTGAGTTAACCATTAATGGTTATTGGAGACTTTGGGGATTAAGTGGTTGAAGGTTGAAAGCCTTCAATGGTTATCAAAGACTTTGAGCCATTTAGTGGTTGAAGGTTGAAAGCCTTTAATGGTTAACAAAGACTTTGAGGTTTTTGAGAAGTGACTTCCCTTTGCTTAGGGATGTGACAAAGTTTAGAAGAGGGTTAGCTTAATTAGAAGTAATTAGAAGATTCTAGAAGGGATGAGAAAGGGGTTTGGGATTTTGCAAGTGGATGGAGGGATAATAGGATTTAATTGAAATAATTTAATTTAATTCAATTTGGTTGCCATTTGAGGAAATTAAATAAATTAGATTTATTCAATTTAGGATAACTATTTAATTAAATTTGAATTTAATTAAAAGTGGGTAGGGGGGATTTAATTGAATAAAATGATTTATTCATTAAATGGTATAATGAATTTAATTTAAATAGTAATTTACTTAATTAAATAGAAGAATGTGGATAACTTAATTAAATTGGATTTAATTAAATAGAGAAATGAACATAAAATATTCATTTAGGAATATGGTCATTTTTATACGTCTATAGGTATTGTCTTAATATTATGATACAATTTGGTTTATAGTCAAATTGTGAAAGTTTTAGATAAATTATTGGAGTCAAATGGTTAAAGTTAAAGATAAATTATTAAGTTAAGGGTTAGGGATCAATTTGGTGTAGGGTTAGAGTTATGGTTAGTGTTTATTTTAATTTAGTTTATAATTAATTATATTTAGTTTGAATTTGGTATAGGGTTAAGGTTTTATTTGGTTTATGAGATTCAATTAGTTTAATAGTTGGCATTTAATTTGGTTACCTTTTAGGGTTAAATATAATTTATTTAGTTAGGGTCTATTTTCAATTTGGTTAATTGTTAGATTTGTGGTTGAGTTTGGTTCAAGATTTGGTTTTAATTTAATTTAAGATTCTGGTTTAATTTGGTATATGGTAAATGTTCAAATTGGTATTTTTTGTAAGTGTTAGGTGTAGATTTTAAATTTGTTTAGGCCAAAATTAAGTTTAGGGTTAGGGTTAGGGTTAGGGTTCAATCTTGTTTATGGTTCCATTTGGTTTAAGGTTTAATTAGATTTGCATTTAGAATTCAACTTGGTTTATGGCTCGGGTTATTTTATTTTAGTGTTAGTGTTCAATGTGAATTAAGGTTAGTGTTTATTTTGGTATTGTTCTAGGTTTAGAGTTCAATTTGGTTTAAGGTTACAATTCAGTTTGGTATTAAGTTTGGGATCTAGTGCAGTTTGGGGTTAAGGCTCAATTAGGTTTATACTTATCTTTCAACTTGGTTTAGTCCTAAAGTTCAATATGAGGTTTAATTTGGTTTTATCTTCAATTAGGTTTAGTTGTAAGGTTGAATTTTTTTAGCGTTGGGATTCAGTATGGTTTAAAGTTAGATTAAATTTGAAATTCAGTTTAGCATTAGGGTTCAATATGTTATAAATTTAATGTTTATTTTTAGTTTGGTTTACTATTAGAGTTCGGGTACAATTATGTTTACATGAGGGTTACGGTAATGAGATTTGGTTTAGTGTTAAGGTTTTATTTGACTTATAATTTATATTAGGTCACTTGGTTTAGTGTTAAAGTTCAATATGGTCTAAGTTTAGGGTTTAGTTTTGTTTAATATTCAATTAGTTTTAGTGGTAAGGTTGGAATTTATTTAGACTTAGGATTCAATATAGTTTAAATTTGTATTAGGATCAATGAATAATAATATTTAAGGTTAAAATTCAATTTGGTGTAGTGATTAGGTTAGGGTTCAGTTTGGTTAAGGATTTGGACTTAATATGGTTTAGAGTTAGTTTTTAATTTTGATTAATATTTAATTAGGTTTAGGTTTAGGGTTCAATTTGGTTTAGTTATAGGTTTTAAATTCGAATAAGGCTTTACTAAGGTTTAGGGTTACAATTCAACTTGGTTTAGTGATTAGAGTTCAATTAGGTTGAGGTTTAGGGTTCAATTTCAATTAGTTATGGGGTTAAATTGGGTTTAGTTTTATAGGTAGAGTATAATTTAATTTATGGTTTTGATTTAAATTATTACATGTTTAGGATTTAATTAGGAATAGGGTTCAATTTAGTATAAGGCTCAATTTAATTTAGTGTTAGGGTTCCATTGTATTTAGAGTTATGGTTCAATTTTGTTTACTATTTAATATTGATTTAATTCTTTTTAATTTTTGCTCCAATATAGTATAGGGTTAGGGTGAAATCGAGTTGAATTTGATGGGTTTGATCTAGTTACATTTGGTGTAACTTATTTTGGTTTAGAATTTAGCTTCAATGTGGTATATGATTAAAGTTACATTTATTTAGGTTTAAAATTAAGGTTGATTTTGACCTTTATTATTAGGGTTAGGGTTAAAATTTTAAAATTTGGTGTTAGTGTTCAATATGGTTTATTGTTAGTGATGATAGGTTTAGATAAAGATTTAAAATTAAGGTTCACATTAAAATACTATCCATACTTAAGTGTTGGGATTTAATATAGTTTAGTGGTTGATTAAATTTTGGGTTAGGTTGTAATGGTTTATGGTTTAGCTTCAATTACCTTGAAGAATTTGTTCTTATAATTTGATTGAATATTATTATTAAATTTTAATATAACTAAAATAATTTTTTGGCTCATATTATTTATATTAAAATTAAGTCATGATTTTTAATTAAATGTTTTTAAAAAATAATAAATTTATATTTACATTTATTATATATAAAAGAGACACTTTATTAAACAAAATAGCTTGCTATAAGATTTCACCTTCAAGAAAATGATTTTCTTTAAGCGTTTGTTCAATCCGTTATAAGAAAAACGTAATTTGTTTGGCTTATTCAATTTTCATCGTGGTCATTGGAATTTTTGGAAATAGGTTGCCTTCAAAATGGGAAGATATATTCATTCCTGTCAATGTAGGCCTGTTTTTCATGTCATTTACGGGGCCAAAAGTTTCACAGAAAATGTTTCGCCTGAAATGGTTAGCCCGAAATGTTTACAGCCCAAATTGTTGATAGGTTGTCACTATCAAGGCCGTCCAAGCTCTATTACTTTATAAAAAATAAATAAAAATTAATTAAAAATATTTTTTTCTTAGAGTTATAATATTATATTTATCAAATATTTATAATAATTTTATGATATTATATTTAAGGTATTGCACCCTATATCAATATTATGATGCATGTTTCGATTAATTTTGAATATACATTTTTAATACTTGTTATTATGAATCATTCATTTTAGTATCTCTTATCTTAGTATATATTAATATTTAATTGTTGGTTTCATTCACATTATATTATATTCTTTAAATCTATATATATAATTTTGAAATTTTAGTAGTTCTTAGTACATAAAAATGATAAAAGGTAAACATAGAATTTTAAAAATTTAGTAATTTTTTTAATATAATATCATTAAGATACAAGTTTTTTAACTTTATTATATATTAAAACACAATCTTTTAAATATCACATTTCTTCCTATATTATAATATTACGATTTAGGTTTTTTTATTTTAGCAATTTAAATTATGTTAAAATTTGTTAAATTTAAAAAAATAAAAGATTATCAACAATTTAAAAACTTATTTAATAAATTATTAAATATAAAAGCATAAAAATAACTACATTATATTAAAAGTGATTAAATTAACTAAAAATTCAAAACTTTTTTTTATATTAAATATCGAGAGACCAAAATAAGGAGAGTTAATAAAAAAACAAGGATGGGAGGCAAAGCCTCAGCCATTAACCAGTGGGATTATCCAATTGAACAAAGACAACCTCCTACAAAAAAAAAAGAGTTATGAGAGAGAGTATATATAGTAAACCATATACATCAACTAGAGGCTACTGGACACCTATTGCATAATCTCATCCTGGTTTACCATCCATGTTGTCCATCCTTGTGGCCCTTCCATCCACACCAACTTCTTCCACTCTAGGACTTGGGTAAACATTTCAAGCTTATCAAAGTAGGCACCTTTGTTGTCCCTGAGTTCCTTGATCAGTTTCTTTAGAGCCACATTGAATGCAATCTGGTTCTCCGCAATTCTAGCCCATTCAAAGCCATCCTTCATCTCATATATGAACATGGTTGCCTGGCCATCCCTAAGTAAATGCAACAACTTCTCCCTCTCAACATTCATCAAAAAACATACCTGCACAACAATTTTATAACGTGTGATCAGTACCTTGGAATTTTTCCTCATTTCTAAGCTTCCAAATAAACCAAAGTATGAGAGAAGAGAGAATTTGTCAAAACAGGTTAGCATCCTTCTTGAGGCCATGAATGAATCCAACAATAATATCAAGAGTACAAACATGTTCAGTAATGGAAATTCTAAACATCAGCCAGACCTCTCTGGAAAAAATGCAGTCAAAAAAGATGTGTCGCATAGTCTCAAGCTTCCTACATATAGAGCATAGGTTGAAGGTAGCAATGCTATTCCTAATAGGCAGTCTATCCAACATCAGTTGCCACTTGAAGCATTTGATTTTAGGGGGGATGGGGGACTTCCATAGTTTCTCAAATGTTTTCTACCAGACAGATGTATTAAGGTCAACATACCAGAGGGAGCTAATATGATCAATCACCATGGTATCATGAGTGAGCAGTTTGTAGATAGACTTGGCTTTGACCTTGGAGAGGAGGGAGCCATCCTTCCATTGGAACGAGAGATATCTGTGAGTGTCTACATCAGTGTTCCTAGGAAGATCTAGACAAGCACAAGCATTTTTAATCATATTGTAGGTTCTCTTATGCAAGGCAGGGAGGCCAAATTTATTGCTAAAGTCCTCCTAGCTGATGAGATTATCATGTTCCAAGATGTCCATGAGGTATTTAATGCCTTTATTATACCAATTCCTAGCAGAGCAGCCTTGGGTTAAAGCGAGGAGTTTAGAGTTATGGTAGAGATTCCACCATATTGACCTTTCCCCATCCAAAGTATTATTACAGTCAATATTAGAGTTGGTAATAAGTTTATGCACATGCTCCGCCTGCTATCAGATCACTAAAAGGGAGGGCTTTCCAAGATTTGGCAGACTTAGGAACAACAAATTCAAAACTTACATTTTAATATTAAAAAAAATAACTTCATATTATTATAAACTAAGAATTACTAAATATATTGACATTTAATACAAATAACAATATTAGCATTTGCAATCTTATATATATAAAGAATTTAGCTTAATTTTTAATATAATATATTTATTTTTCTACTTTTATAATATTAATGTCACATTTGAAATAATTATTTCTCTCTATATAATTTAAAAAAAACAATTCTTTACATATATTACATGTAAAATTAAATATATTGATTTATTAATTTTTTATATTATTATTGATATATTTTACTTACAATTAAATATATATTACTTAAACTATATTAAATTCTAAATATTTAAATTTTTTAATTTCAATATTTATAAATTTAAATATATATTATATAAATTAAATTTGTTTCATAGTTATTTCTTAAATCTAAAATTATTTAAGAATAAAATGAATATAATTCTGTTAAATTTATAAAATAATATAAAATAGAATTATAGAAGGAAATGTCAACATAGAAGAATTCAAAATTATTTTAGAAAGGTTTTGATAAATTAGTTATCAATCATTGACATCAATGTAATCTATGATTTACTCAGGTAATTTACTGCACGGGTGACAATTTCCTACACGTAGGTTGCACAATTCATTTAAGCCTTGAGGGTTAGTGTGTGCTCTTTACTTAAGTCTTGAGGCTTAGTGTGTTGTTTAAGTCAGTGAGATTAGATCATACTAGGAAACATGAATTTAATTTACTCCTTATTTTAGAACTATTAGGTTTATTGAATATTAATATTTTGATGAGTAAATAAGTACTTTGAGATTAACAATAAAAAAATTTTGTGAACATGTTCATTACATTTCACTCCACACTTTGTTGTCTTTCTTTTTTTTTTCTTTTTTTAATAGAGGTCCAGAGTTACGAGTACTACATCCTTTATGATGTCGGAGCATTAATAATATTTGAATAATTTATATTTAATTAAGAATATTTTATAACATTTTATCATCTTAATAATGGATCAATATAATCTAGAAGGAATAATAATTAGACATTTAAAATTTTGTCATGTGTTTATAATTTAATTTGTATAATTTCAATAAATTCTTCTTTATTTAAATAAATTATGTGATTATATTTTTTTTTTAAATTTTTGAATCTCTACTAATTAAAATTAATATTTTTAGTTTATGAAAGCATGAGCATTATCGTTTATAAATAAACTATAGTACACATTCACAAAAAGAAGGTAGATGGATATTAAGTCACACCCTAATGGTCTACATCGGGTTAAAGTAAAGATAAAAAAGCATGAAACAAAGAGTCACCAAACAACATCAACAACAACAATGGTAGTAAAAGAATGAGGTGGAGGGCCTTGATCATCTAGCTTATCCAATAAGTCAATGAGGTTTGAAGTGTCCATAGGAAGGTCCCACCCCTAATAATCATTTTCTTTATATTGATCATCATGGGTTGTAGAAATATACAACATGAGCTGAGAAACCTTATTAAAGTCATACTAGTTGGAAACACCCTAAAAGGAAACATGTGAGGTCCACCAAAAGACCACCCTAATGCTCCACTACAAGGGGAAAAAGAGGTCAAGCATTACTAAACAAGTGACAACAAAGTCTTATGAACACAATGTCTTCATCCACTAGGAGAGATTCCTATGGTCAATCAACTTGCTTTCCACAAGCTAACAAACTCTTGCCTCATTGATGCGCATGTGGAGGAAGGAGAGATAGCAAATCTAACCAATATAGATGGGAATACCCACAAATTTTTAAAAACTCTTGAAGGTGAGAGATCCACTTCCAAGGAAAATTTATTTGTTTGTACTTGGATCTATAAAACCATGTTAGAATAAATTATTACTTTAGAAAAGAGTGAAACATTCTTGTTGGCATAGTAATAGGAAAAAATCATAAACTTAATATCTTCCATATGCTAAAAAGTATCTCCACCCTAACATCATTCCATATTTGATTAAATTTTTGTAGGATATGAGGCCAATATCCCAAAACAATCATTTTCCAATAGAAAGGTTCTTTCTAGAAAGATCAGAATAAATGATAAATCTAATTCCAATTTTTTTGGACTCAACAACAAAACAATAAAAGATGCTCAAAAGATTCCAAATAGACATAAAGTTTGCAACTAAGGTCTTTGGAATTATTTGAATCACACTTTCAATCTTTTCATTATGGTATGGAACATTGAATATAAATTTTGTTAACCATATAAGCTGAAGTAGCCCTTATAATAGTTTCAAAAGACTCATAGTATTGATTAGAAAGGTTAAACTCATCCTTGGTCTAATTCCATGGCATGAGACTCAAATAATTTTAGGAGAATAAATCTCATTGGCATGGGATTTCTTTCATGTGAAACTATAAGCCCTTCACCCCTTGCAAGTGATTCAAGGGAACTAATTTTGATCTTACAAAAGAGGAGACCACCAAATGTTCTAGTGGTTAATAAAAATGACATCTTAGAAGAAAAAACCATTCCAAAAAAGATAAAGTTTAATAACCTTATAATCTCTCCATATACTTTTAGGCACAAAGTATTCTCAATGCAAACACCATCTTTAATATTGAGAAAGGTTTGAAACCTAATCTGCTTCCACAAAGGCTAATTAATTGGATATATAGAGGGAAAAAATGATAAACAACTTTTTTTTAAATTATTTTTAGCGAGGGAATGAATGATCCATTTGACATAAATATTCAACCCTTTTCATTGGGGCGATGTAACAACCTCAAACATTAAGAATTGAGAGAAAGACAACAAAGGTGTCAATAGACCTAATAAAAATACCTAGTTATTATCAAAGATGTCCTAAAGAAGATGATCTGATTTCATGCCGGATGATTTTGAAGGACCTAAACACAAGGAATAATACACATGAAACTTTCCTACTAGCAAAAGGGACTTCATGATCTAGTAAACAAGATGTAATTTAATTTGAAAATGACTTATTTCCCTAAGGTGATTTGAGAAGCATGGAAAGAAAAGGGGGTGCCCCTAAATAAAATATTTAACCATGACCAATTTTAACTTCTAGTTAAAATCTTGAAGCCAATTGGGTAACAAAATAATTGATTTTTTATAACACTAAGTCTTGTGCCATTTGGTTAATCTAGAATATTGACAAAAGGTAGCCAAACACTTGAGGTAATTATTGATATTTTCATCCTCTTATATGGGAGTGAGAAAAGAGTCATGAATAAAGTGACCATTAACAAAGTAAGCTAATGGATTATGAAAGGGAATGACTGTAACTAACCCTAGGAAAACTAAACAGGCTAGTAAATATTCAGATTCTATAGTAGAAAACATAAATTGTGGGAGCCAAAGGTCAACCATGGTGGATGCAGAAAAACATCTTCAAAGAATTATATTGGTGGCCATTAATGATAATGCAAGAAGAGGCATTAATAAAAATCATTATGACTGATTGAATGAAGTGAGGTCTAAATCCTAGGATTTGAAGCATGGAAAGAATATAAGGCAATTCAATACAATAATAACCTTCAAAAAAATCAATCTTTAAGAAAGGGAATATCTACTAGAAGCCTTGAGCTCATTCTTTTACTTCCCAAATAGAAATAATATTATCCAATATGTATATAAATTTGATGAAGCTTGATTATTTTAGATGGATTATCTAGGTGAGAAGTTAGTGCACCTTAAAAGATAGAGTTTTGGTGATGATCTCAAATGACACATCGAGAAAAGCAATAGGCCTCCAATTTTAAATGTTTTTATGATCACTAGTCTTGGGTATGAATTTAATATAATATTTATTAATGACTTTCCTTAAGGATATGGAATTGAAATATTTAAGATAAACTCTATGTATGTCAACTCCAACACAATCCTAGAGCACCTTATATAATTTACAAGGAAACCTGTCACACTCAAGGTCCTTGTCAACACCCATTGTGTGGACAACATCCTCGATTAAATAAAAATATAGAGTAGTTGATCCAAAAATAAATAAATAGAGAAGATTATAAATATACACATGATTCATTCAATTTTCTAACTTGAAGGAAATTTCACACTAGCTCAATTTTAGAGATTCAATTTCATGCAATGAATTTCACAATTTTAAACATTTTCTTTAACATCCATGAAACTCAAATAAAAAATTTCACAAGAATAAAGATAGTCCAATCATTCTATTAATACAAGTATAGGATTATTATGTTTTCTTTTATCTACTCCCATGAACATTATACTAGTTTTCATCATGAACAAGTTAAACTACACAAATAACACATCCTATAAGTAGAAACATAAATCATATAGTCAAGAAGCCACAAGAATGATAAGAAAAACTCAAATGGGAAATTATAAATTTCAAATTAAGTTCCAAAATGTGTGTAAAGTAAATAATAATGAAAGTTTCCAAGAGTCACAAAATAGATAAGTGAAAAGCTTTGGTGACTAGAAGGTCTAGGGACAATAAATAAATGGAGCAAAATGAGAATGGAGTGGGAGCTAAGGTTTTGATAGGTAAGGGAGATGATGGGTTGGCTTCGTGACCCTTGTCATATATTTTCTTTGGGTCAGTCATGGGATTTACTGGGTGGAGGCTTGCTGATGTAGTAAAGTCTTCTTGTTCTTATTCTATTCTACCTTGGAGTGTTGGTTTGGCCATGTCATTTCATTTGTGGCCCATTCTTTTGGGATTTTTTGGGCGTGGCTTGCAATTTGGTCATTGTTTAATGTCCTAGATCTTCTACACTACATGGTACTAGGATGTGGTTCTCCTCTGGACGTTGCGGTATTTGGATTTGCTTATCCTTTTGCATATCCTAGCTATGGGGGTGACCGGTGAGCTTCTTGTTGCTCCTAGTTCATGCGACGAGTTTGGGGCTATTAAGAGTTCCCCTAATTATTGTTGTTTTTAGTTTTTCTTAGTTTCCCCTGCTTATTGTTTGGGGTTTTAGTGAGTAGTCCTAACCTGTGGGCTCTACTGAACTTCATGTTGGGTATATGGGTGGAAAAATCCTCTATGTTTCATCTTATGGGATGTCTTGGCATCTAGGTCTTGTTGATTCATACAACCTTATTGGGTTTTGTGCTCTAAATGTTTTAAAGCAATGGTTTTGACCCTTAGGTTTTTTGTTGTTAATAGGTGTTTTGGGGGTTTTGCTTGGAGATTTTTGGGGTAGAAAATGCTGCTACTGGTGTTGGTTCTTTATTTTCTGTAATAGGTTTAGACTCGTCATTTGTTGAGGGATAGTTACCTTATGGGAGATTAACTAGAGAGGGATTTTCCTTCTTTGTGCATGCTTCAATGCTAGACTCTAACTTCTTGTGGTGGATGCTTCTTCTTTCATGGGTATCTAGTTTTCTCTCCTTCATCCCTTGTCATCTATTGAGCTCTTTTAATGTGTCATTCGAGACATCCTCTATGGAGCTATGGTTGGGATCTCCCTTGTGCTACTTTGTGGGATAAGGTATCTTCTCTTATGTTATTTCTTATTATACCTTCGGTACCTAGAGATACTTGCTGACAGTGAACCTATAGAATTGGCTCTATATGTTTTGTTAATAAGGCTACCCACTAGTCAAATATTTAGGGATGTCTTTCAAAAACCTACTAGTTTATTTGTGCTTTCCTACTCAATGGTTTCTCTCTTGATTTGGCTAGGTATTTCTTTTGTCATTACTTTTTTGGGTGTCTCCATATTATTTTGGTTTCCCTCCTTGTCAGAGCTATAAGATGGTCCTATTGGTAAAAGGTTTCAGAATGCCTTTCAAAATTCATTGTTCTCTAATTGTTCCCTTGACTATATTGGTTCTAGTGCAAGGAGCTACTTCAAGAAAATGGTTTGGGGTTCCTTCCTAAACCCCTCTATTTTTATTAGGTAGTATTGGTATTTTGGGGCTCTTGTCCCACTAGTTTGTTGTTCTATTCAAAAGCATCCTTTCAAAATGGTCTTGTCTTTATTGGTGTTTTCTTGGTGGTCTTATTGTTTGTGAGTTCCTCCATTTTTTGCATCTATGTGGTGGTTTTATTATAGTTCATGTTGCTCTTGATTTTATCGAATAAGAACAATTCAAATTCCATCAATAACTAAAATAAATTTCCAGCTAAATAACATAATTTTATATAAAATATTTGAATAACACTAATCACATCAATAACCAAAACAAATTCCCAACTAAAGTATATAACTACATTACGTCTTCGGCATACGACATCCGAGGTGTGTTAAAGAACTTGGCCAAGCACATGAAAAAACCAAGTCTTAAAAAACTTCAATATTATGCAAGACAAGCACACCTTATCCTTACTCATGCAATTTGTGTTTTCGTTTAATTGTCACATTAATCATGAGACCTTTATCCACATATCATCCCTATGAATATTTATCAATATTTTTACTTCAAATGCATCAATCACAGAATATAGTTCATCTTTTTAAATAAAAAGCTATGAATATTCATTTTTTATGAAAAAATTCCACAATCAAACCAATTTGTAGAGTGCACAAGTATAACCATGCACTTGAAGTTTTTAACTAACTTTGGCAACTCAAAATCAAGCAAGAAGAACTAAAAAATCATAGATTACATGAATAAATACATAGAGTCTCAATAAAGACTTGTATGGTAGAGATAGTTCCCTAATTATAAATTAGATAACATGTAATTTCACTTGATAGATTATTAAAAATAAAAAAAGTCGAATGAATAGATACCTACAATAAGAGAAAAAATGAGACAAGGTGGGAGCCATTATACAATAGTCTTAATACTCTCACCGAGATGTCACTGAGCTTGTTAAACTAGTGAAGGTGAGAGGAGAGTGGTGTACATATGCAGAAAATAGGGCATATACATCCAAGAATTGCATTAACTCCTACCTCACATACAAAGTGAGAGGCTTTACCTACTTGTTAAATTCAAAAACATGTGGCATAACCTCCATGTGTGAAGACACAAAACAAGTTATGAAAGGTGGTAGATAAAGAAAAAGGAAGGTGAGAAACCCAACTACAACATAATCTACACAGGTGTGAAAAAAATAGTGGTTATGAGAGGTGGAACAATGAGCAAAAAGAGTACATGTGCAACTCAACTACCCATATATGAGAGAGAGTGACAAATATAGTTGATGTATGTTTCCATGTGTTATCATCTTAACCACATCTAATAAACCCAAGAAATCTTAAATAATATGTGTACAAAAAATAAAAAACCTCTAACATAAGGAAAGTAAAAAAGCTACAGTAATACCCCATTAAGCATAACTTTGGTGGGTAAAAATATGAGTCCCAAAAACATGATGTCTTGTTACTTACCCAAGTATATAGATATATACCTCAAAAGAAGAGGCTACCCCATACGAGGAATAACCCCCCAAAATTACCTGCCCCAATACAACCGCATAGTAGAAAATAAGATAGACATAAAAAACAATTTCCATGAGATCGCCATAGTAGAAGAATGGCTTTGAATCATTCTTAGTAGGATCCTTGATGAGTATCTCTACCTATATATACAATATATTATATCACTAGAGAATCCATTTAGTTCATCATAGGGCTCAATGCACATGGGGATGTTCCACTAAAGAAAGTTATAATAATATGGAGGTCACCATGATAACATGAGTCATGTATGATGGAATGAGCTTGGATGTCACCAATATCACAAATCCCATGATCAAATATGCAACTATGGTTATCACATAAAATTTTTACTACACCAATAAGGAGGATTCTACAATTGTAACCTGCATTCATGAGACATGTCAAGTGATGGTGGGAGAAAATGATATTGACCTATGTGAGGTCCTACAACAAGATTTATTGGAGAATTTGGAGTACATCAAATAGTCCACTATTAGTTCAAGTATGGCATTTTGATATTATTCTTAGACTTATACTTCATAAATAAACTACCAATTGTGAGGAAGGTTTTGGATGATATTAGGTTAGTTGCAGTTTAACTTCAAGACCACACGAGGAATTTTAAAGAAGCCACATCATTCATAATGACCTATTCAGGGTTTTTAAAATCTTTTTAGAAGAATATGCAAGATATCTAAATGATATCTTATGACATGGTCTATAATTTATATGGATAAAATTGTTTTCTTGATGTAAATGGACCTCACACTCATGGAACCCATTAAAGTGTAGGCTTATTGGATTTCCCAATTATGATATTCTATCACTAATGTGGAGATATATTCATATACATGAACACTTCTTAGCCTCCAAAAGGACCCCAAGGTAAAAAAATTTACTATTGTCACAAATGTTTGCACTCTTTTTGAAGACTTTTGTTGAACAATGTTGTGAAACATGAAAACAACCTCCAAGTGCGAGACCTTGCACATGTGAGGTTGAATCTTCAGAGATGGACAACTTCCTTTGCAATCAGGGTGTGACATTGGACCAACCCAACACTTTTAGAGCCTATTCTATTCGATCTAGAGGGGAAGAGGGAGAAGGAATGCTGAAAGGGAAAAGAGGTGATACACCAAGATTGAAGTCGTCTTCCCCTTCCTATGACTGCACAAGACATCAATGATAGATACCTAAAAGATACATAGATCCCTATCTATATTCTTCCCTTGAGGAGAACAAAGAACATAGAAATTCATACAATATTATGAGGGATTGAAAAATATCCATAGAAAATATCTATAAGGCCATTTAACATAGTTTGTAATATGGAAATAGAAAAAGGGAAACTACAAATAGGAGGTGAAAGGACAAACATAGAGCATATTTGATAGCATAGAGAAGGTAAAATAGGTAACTTTACTAATGTAAAGGAAAGGAAAAATTATAATTATAGAAGGTATGAATTTCTATAAAAGAATCAGGGAGAAGGACCCTTAAAATATGTTATAAATTTACCTTTATAGGCTATGCATAACTATGATTTACATTGAATTTAGAAAGCCTAATTGACTAAGGTTAAGTACAAAGAGAGACTAAGATCATGAATCAAGTAGAATATTTGATGTTGTGTGCCTGAAAGTTATCTAGTAGAACTAAGAAAGAATAGCAAGGCTCTGCATTTGGATAGTGTCGGATGTCGTCTATTAGACAAAAAGTCTCTTGTGAGAAATAAATGCACACAAGAGGCCCTAGGAAATGCCTATAGAGTTTAGAAAGAGTAATGGTGACTGCGTCATGACATACAAAATTGGTTGGAGTAAGATCAAGTCCGATTTAGGTCACCAATGTTTTTTAACCAATTAAGTGAACAACCATCGTAGAGACCTATTTGAATTCCAATGATCATTCCAAGTTTGAAATATGGTTGTTAGATCTTCCCTTCATTCATGGATCATTGAATGAGATGCACCTCTAAGACCCCCATAATGGCTAGTTAAAACACCATCGTCCATTTCTCCATTAATGAAATTGGACAGTCATCATCTGCATGCAAAAATTTTGTTGGCCCCACCATCTAACTGAGCCCATCAAACACTAACCAAATTGGAAACATGGTAGGATCTCGCAGGATCACAGGAAAACCCAAAATGGTTATAAGGAATCCATGAAAATGCAACCTAATATTTCTTTTACCTCCAATGGTCCATCACAACATCACAAGGAGAACCAACAATTTAATTCAACCTCTATTAACCTGCAACGACATCAGCATCTGACGGCAACCACAAACCCATCACAACATGAAATAGCATAGTTTCTTGACCATTGCAATGATGCAGCTAACAAGCAAAAGTAACTACAATAGGTCCATCGTAATATCACGAGGCAAAGAAATGATGACAACTAATAGCTATGAACCTGCAACCTAGCAGTCACACTAACAATAATTTCCTACTTGTTAGTAGCAAGTAAAACAAGGCAAGTTCTAGGATACATAAGAAATACTAGATAATTGGTGGGACTTAAGTGACATGATTCCCGACATGGTCAATGCAAGAAAAGAATAGGGACAAAAAATGACTAATTAAAGAAGCTTCAAGGGTTTAGGGGTTTTAGGTCTTAGGGAAATATGCAGGGTTTACCGAACCTGCTTGGAAATATGGGTAAGGTTGACACAAAAATGTCAATATTTATTGTGACTCAGAGTGGTGGCGAACCTGCTTGGCATAAGATCAATATCCTTGGGATATTAATTGGGCATACAGTCAAAAATAAGGTTTGCAAAAGATCAAAAAATTTCCTTTGTAGGGGGGAACATCCTGTGCTCGTGTACTTCTTGGAAAACAAGAAACCTAATCTAATTATTTACATTATTACAAGTAAGATAAAATTGATACATTTGCCTCTATCAAAGATGAACTTTATGAAGGAGTTTATCTCCATCATATCATGTTTGTAGTCACCACCTGGTTGCAATAACTGAAGTCTCTTGTATGCATGCATGGAGGTGCATCAAAAATACATTCAATAGAAAAGGGAAAATTCTCAAGGGGTAGTCTAGTATTATAAGAACTAACCCTTGTAGAAGAGAAGGAACCTTCTTCACATAGGGGAGAGTCATTTTTATCACAACTGTCCTCCTCCAGGCATGATTTGAAACAAAAAGAAAAGGTCTCAAACTCACAAGGGGATGAAGAGTGTACCATACCTCTTTCTTCACTTGCACAAGGACACTCCTCAAGAACATCAAATTCAAAGATTTGAAGCTTAGGTATGTAGTCAAATTGAGCAACTAAAAGACTACCCACATGACCCACATTCTACTACTCAACATCACCATCAGTGATATGTTGATCCCAAGTGAAATATTTTAGCTCAAGCATTTGTCCCTAATGTTGTAAGTAGCATCTTCTCCTTGAAAGAAAACATCATATTCAACATCATAACATTTAGGGATAGGAGAGAACCAACATACATTATTATCACATTTGGTGATATCCAACTCATCAGCACAAACTTCAAGCTCATGAGGAATTTTATATGAAGCTCTAAAATATTTATATTTCCTTTCTATTTCTATTTCTTCCTCTTGGAAACCAAATTTAATGACCTCAAGCTCATGGCATAATCTATTCCCCAAACTACAAATAGTAATAACATCATTTTGTGTGCAGTCCTTAGCATTAGCTTACTACTCCAAAACTACCACTGAGGTGAGTGTAGATATTTTCATCCCCTCAAGATCAATCAAGAAAGGAGGATAGTCTAATGATAGGGTTGAGTTCTCTACAACATTAGCTTCACACTCCTCCTATCCAATGACCTCATGCAACTGATCATCCTCAATATCTTCCTACAACATCTTTGCCTCTTCCCCCTCTGGAGCATGTGAAGACTCACCAACGACAAATTGAACCGTCTCCTTATAATGTGAATGATAACCATCTTCCCTCCATAGAATAGGTCCACCCTTAAAAACATAGATAGCATTAGGAATAGGTCTAGGCTAAGGTGGTGGACGGGAAGGCTCTTACATAAAGCAACTAGGGTTCCTTTGAAACTTGGGATTTACAGCCTAGGAGGCTCATCAAAAGTCTTAGGAGGTCTCCCTTGGCTACATATATAAAGCAACTAATGTTGGAATCTAATAGATTTATAAAGCACAGAGAGGGGGGGGGCATGAATCGATGATAGTAAAAAAAATACGACTTTAAATAGTGACCAGTTGAGATACTTAATAATTTTTCTAAACACTATGCATGTAATCCATAATGATATTAAAGAATCCACGATAAGTAAAACATCCACCATAACATGTGTTTATACGTGGAAAACCGAAATGGGAAAAACCACGGTGAGATGAGACTCACAAGTTAACTATCTACAGAAATAGATAACTGACCAGTTAAGGTCCATAAAAGTTTACTCTGCTAGGAGCGAATCCTATGAAATATCCCACAACTCTGTAAGGAGCTATACCCTATTAAAGGAAGTACCCTATTATAATTAACCTCGGTAGAGGATTTATGAGTCCAACCTAATGGATCACCTAGTTAAAGGATTTGTACAATGAAGCTTGTTAGAGCTTACCCGGTTAGGGGATTTGGCTATTGTAGTGATTAGAAAACAACAGGTGTGTGATCTAATAGTAGCACAACTTTCTTGAATAGATCCTCTTCTGCTCGTTCACAAATGCATCACCAACTTTTTCAACAATACCTTCAACATCTACTTTGCATCATATTGCTCTCTTCACATATATCTGTTGTTGAATCATAATATCATTATATAGACACTAGATTTCATGTCGGCTTAGAAATTATATCACAATTTCCTCGGTGTGGTGTATCTGGACAATCAAAACATAACCCATCACAATTTACCGCTACAATGTCGGTTAAGGGTAACTCATCACAAAATCAATGAATAATACCGATTGAAGCACTGATACCAGTTAGAGTTAACCAATTCAACATATAAAGTGATTGTCCTCCATCACCTCTTTGATGATCTCTGCTATATCTTTCAAGTCGATGTCAAGTTATTCCTGCCTATACCGGTTGATAACATATACTAGTTTGACACATTCTAAACCATCATAAACTAAACTCCTAAAAATGGTTGTGATATAATACAAGTAACTTTTAAGTAATACCAAAAGACAATGTGAACATATGTGTGTGTATACATGTTCCATCAATGACAACACATGAAGTCATCTATTACAATCATCATCAATCCAACAATCTCCCCCTTTGGCATTGATGGAATCACAGAAAATTTTCAAACTATACAACTAAGTGTGCTTACAAAAAAAATATACCACAAATATCACAATACATACTCCCCCTTAATATGTACAAAATTTTCACAACACATACATATTACTACTCCCCCTTTGACAACAATGCCAAATTGAAAAGTAAAATATATACATATATAGAAAAAATTGCATCAAATGTTTACATATACAAAAAATTGAAAGTCTGAATCAAGGAGTATTTATTGCAATTCTCAGAAAATGTCACTAAAAGTACACTTCAATTGAGAAAAATCATTCTCCCATGTCTCCAGCAAGCTTTTAGTGGTCTCTATTGTAGTCATGACCTTTGTACATAATTCTTTCATGGCATCAATTGTAAACGTTTCTGGAGTGGCCAAAATTGCTTCTGCATTATTGTAGGCTCTTTGTAAGATGTCCACTTTTGGTCTGAGTAAATTCTTAAAATTCTTCAGGGATCAGAGTCTTTTTGCCTGTTCAAAATCATACAAATATAACCCATTTTAAAAATCATCAATTGAATACCAAAAATTAAGGCAGAATCCTGTAAAGGTGTGTAGGAATTACATATCTTTTCCAATTCTTTCTCGGTCTCTATTCGTCTTTTATTTATATCAATATGAAAGAATGAAACATTGGATGTAAGTACAAGAATTTTCCCTCCTAACTCAATAGCTTTTTTTAATATATCTTTATTTACGGATAGGGCAATTCTCCTTGTATCAATATCCTTCATGATATCTTCTCCTCTCTTCTTTCTATAGTTCTTCTTTGCATAGGTCTGCATTGCTTCTTTAAGGAATTTAAGTTGGTCAGAGGCATCAGCAACCAACTAGCCAAGCTTGCCAATGGGAGTTGACAAGTTCCCTGTAGCATTTTCTGATATAAGGCTTGAAAGAATATATACAGTATTTTGAATGGTTTCAGCTTCCATTCTCTATTCCTTAAGCCTCTTATTTTGAGCTCTACTAGTTTTAGCTTTTGTAGTTTGCTCCTCAATAGTATCCAGTCTTTTCTTCTTCTTCTCTACAGGAGATGCCAATAAGTTATTGGCATAACTAATCAATAAGTCATAATTGACTTCATAGCTCATGTCTTCCATTTCTTCCTCTTTGGGTTCAATAGCCTCCATTAGATAGAAATCAGTGGTGACTGTGAAGATTATGTCTTTAGGAAAGTTCCTCACCACATCTTTAGGTAGCCTTACCCTCATACTCATTTTCTTCTGAAATTCATTGAATTACCTATTCATTGTTGTAGAAAAGGTATTCTTAACAACTTTAATGCTATTCTTTATTTGTGTTGTTAGCGGCAGGTCTTTAGACCATTCAATGTCACCAATTCCTGGTAGGAAATTATGTAAGTAAAAGAATAGACCAATCAATAACTGACCAAATTTGAATTTCTGACTGTTGTCCTTCTTAATTGACTACAAATTGAACATCAATTGACTCCTTATGGCCTCACAAAGATCATAATATGCCTTCTTAACAATCATTTTATAGGTTGTATGAACTGCTGCAAATGGCACACTATTCATCCTAATGGAATGGAATATCCAGTAGCCTATAACCATAGTAGCCAATTTAACCATTGGGTCCTGAATATGATTAATTGAAAATGCACCTCCATCAGAGGTAGACGAGGTTAAAGGGGTTTTTTTTTCTTTAGAAATTTACCTCAGCTTGGGAACTTCACCGGTTGACCAAAAATGAGTTACAACATGTATAGCTTATTTGGTTATAGTGTGTGTCCTTTCTAGATACATATTTTCACCATTAACATGACTAAGAATGATCCTAATGTGTTCCTCTTCAAAATCCTCGAGAAAATAAGCTGCATTATGAAAACCCTTCTCAGAAACCTAATAAACTTGAGTTTGATATGACCGCTCTTATCACATAGGGATTTCAATTGATAATATATAGACAAAGATTCTAAATCTTCAATTTTACAATCAATATAATCAGACAAATCTCCTATTATAGTGACACCTTCAGGAACTTGGAATAATGCATTGTAAGACACAATTTGTTTTGATTCTACAACCTCCATAGGTTTATATGTGATCATTAACCTTTCTACTTTCTTCAATGATGAAGCCATTATGATAAACTTGTTTTAGAAATGGATTTACCAAGAAATACCTTAATTCTCACGCTTCGGCTTGGTTTCCAGGTTGGTTAATCAAATGCACACTATTTCAACCTTCAATGATCTTCAAATCAACTCCAATAATGCAATTCTCAGCACAAATTCATCTAGGACAGGCTAGCAATTTCTCTTTTCTCTACAAGTGCTCAAGAATTGTCTTTGAATGCATTTAGGTAAAAATAACATAGTAAAAATTTCTTTTATCCCTTTTACCTACTAAATTAAATGCTCGACTACTAGGGTTACAAACCCTAATACACCACTTAAGGATGCATATAATTTTAACAGGTGTAAAACCAACTGATAAACTCTTGAAAAACTGATTGACAAAAGATATCAATATTTCACACGTACTAACTAAAAAAAGTAATTTCTCTTACCATTCATCTTACAAGGGGTCCGGAAGTAGATTTACCGCTCAGATCCCCTTAGCCCTTTTGAAAGACTCAATTTATTGGTGTAGGATTCTCCACACTTGGTGAAGGATTCAGATCCTCTGCATGCACATCATCACTCTTCTTTTTTGATATTCGGTTAATTTATTCTCTGGTTTCCTTAACACTTACCTTCTTCTTTCCTTTCTGATCTATAGAATGATTGATCGGTTTTCTCTTTCTGGTTCTACAAAACTGCACCATGTGTCTCAGTTTATGACAATGATAGCAAGCTATTCTTGATGATCTCTGAGGTCCACCATTACCTCTTCCAATTCTCCTTCTTCAATTCATAAATACATGACCATAATTGTTACAGATGGTGAAAATGACATTGGTTACCTTTTCCATCTGAAATGGACTAAACTGGTTGACATAGGGTCTATGCTATTTCATGTTTCCCCAGTTGTCATAGATTCCCATTTTGTTGTCATTAGGTATTGGACTCATGTGAGTTACTAGATTATTTTCTCCATATCTGCATTCAACTGATCTATGTCCATACATGTTGCATGTAAAGAAATGACCTTGAAATCTTTTAGATACATACCTAGTATTTGCATTATGTCTTGTATTTCCATTTGGTCTGTTTTTACACACATTTGTAGTATGTCCAGGTTTGAGACAAACAAAGAAAAAATATTTAAAAACTTTTTTACCGATACACTTGTTAGCTTTAGGATTAGTTTTGTCCTTGTGAATGTTTCTCTTTGTTCCAAAAGACTCTCCTTTCTCAAATGTGTTAAAGCCTAGTCCAGAAGTATCTCCTTTCATCCTTTAAGATTGTATCTACTCGTCCAACATAGAGGTAGTTTTATTAAACTTCTCCAACTTTCTATTAGTCTCAATGAGTTCTCTGGTAGGATCTTCATTGTGTTTTATAAGAGTTTATCTTAGAGATGATGCCAATTCAAGATCTAGCTGCAAAGCTTCTTTTTCTTCTTTTTTAGCATGCCAAATCTCACGCAAGGTTGCATTCTATTGTTTGATCTTAGCAATCTCATGATCTATTTCTTTGATAAGGTCTTCAACTGCCCTCCTAGCTTCAACTCTTGACTCATGTGGATAGTTAAGCTTTCTAACTCTCCTCTCATATTTAGCTCTTCATCGTTCAGTCTTTCAACTTCTTCAGCTAAAGCATCAATATTATCTTCATCTGAAGAACTATTATCAGATATCTCCAATAGTTGTTCAGACAGTTCTCTCCTTTTGACTTGAGAATCCTTAGATCTGACCTTTAGGGTTTCAAGATCATCCTTAGTAGCCTCAAGCACTCTTGCCATTTCAAAGTAGCTCATATCCCTAATGGTGGCTTTAGGGTTTCCTTCTAATCGATTAATCCTTAAGAAAGTTAAGCTATGATACCAATTTATAGACTTCTAAAGCACTAAGAGAAGGGGGGCAGTGAATCAATGACAAAAAAAACAATACTACTTTAAATAGTGATCGATTGAGATACTTAATAAGTTTACCAAACACTATGCATGCAAGCCAAAATGATATTAAAGCATCCACAATAAGTAAAACATCCAACATAACATAAGTGTTTATACATGGAAAACCCAAATGGGAAAAACCACGGTGAGATGAGACTCATAAGTTAACTATTTTCATAAATAGATAACTGTCTAGTTAAGGTCTACAAAAGTTTTCTATGCTAGGAGAGAATCTTATTAAAGATCCCACAACTCTGTAAGGAGATATACCTTGTTAAAGTTAGTACCAAGTTAGGAGTAACCTCGGTAGAGGATTTCTAAATCCAAACTAATGGATCACCTAGTTAGAGGATTTGTACAGTGAATCTTGTTAGAGCTTACCCAGTTAGGGGATTTGACTGTTGTAGTGATTAGAAAATAATAGGTGTGTGATCTAATAGTAGCACAACTTGCTTGAATAGATCCTCTTCTTCTCATTCACAACAACATCACCAACATATTCAATAATACCTTCAACATCTACTTTGCATCATATTTCTCTCTTCACATATATATGTTCTTGAATCATAATGTCATTATATAGACACTCGATTTCATATCAGCTTAGAAATTGTATCACAATTTCCTAGCTACAGTGTATTTGGACAATCAAAACATAACTCATCATAATTTACAGCTAAAATTTTGGTTAAGGGTAACTCATCATGACCAGTGATAATTCATCACACAATCAATTAATAATATTGGTTGAAGCACTCATACCAGTTAGAGTTAACCAATCCAACATTTAAACTGATTGTCCTTCATCACCTCTTTGATGATCTCCACTATATCTTTAGAGTTTGTGTTAAGTTATTCTTGCCTATACTGGTTGACAATATATACCGGTTTGACACTCTATAAACCATCATATACAAAACTTCTAATACCGATTGTTATATAATACAAGTAACTTTGAAGTAATATCGGTAGACAATGTGAACATATGTGTGTATACATGTTCCATCAATCACAACACATGAAGTCATCTATTACAATCATCATCAAGCCAACAAGATCAAGGAACACTAAGAGGGGGAGTGAATCAATGTTATGCAAACTTTAACTTTATTAATATATTCAATCAACCATTTAATACATTGAACCAAAAGAAAGATGCAAGAACATGGAACAATCAACCACAACATCATAAAACAAAGATTTTATATGTAGAAAAAATGGTCAAGGGAAAAATGACGATAGGGATGAGACCCAAGAATGAGTATACTCAAATATAGAGTTTTACAATGAGAATGCACATGCATTTAGGAACACTTCCTAGAGATCACTGCACAAAACAAAGAAGGACTACAACTTGGGGAAATTTAATTGCCTTATAAATGGATTACAATAGATCACTAAAGTACATGAACTAAATAATAACATCTACGAATGCATGATTATAGTTCTGGTTAAGCACAATTTACAAACATTTCATATTATGCCTTTTACTTCTATGCTTTATTGTTCTCCAATAATTGAGAGCATAAAAATTGACTTGTGCACATGAAACTACACATAAATGATCACCAACACTTTTTGCATAGACCACTCACATTAAAATTATCAAATACATAACTTATATATCTGCAACAAGATATTAGATCATCCACATGTCCGCTAAATCCAAAATTAAAATACCAATGTAGACCAAAACAATTGTCCACACATTGCCACAACCCTCAAACTAAATTCCTAGACCATAAAAATAATCACTAAAATCAACCACATAATCCACATAAGGATTATCCACACAAGTTGGCTGCCCTACACTAATAAACTGAAAGTCAATACACCACAACTTCTAACTAGAATAAAAATCATCACCAGAGCCTAAAACTCTAGAATAATGCTGTCCAAAAATCCATAAACCTACAACTAGATCTGCAGCACAAGATGATAACTAGAAAGGATCTATCAACCAAAATGCATAACAATGTCAGATCCTCTGTTCTAGTTTCCTATACTTGAACCAATGTTGAATCAGACTTCCAGTAGGATCACATACAACAACGTGGATGGGTGCATTGACTTGGGTTGCCATCAATGACAATATTGGATGACTTTTGTAGTGTCTCTTTCAAACAACTAAATTCTTAATCCCCTCCTTCCTAGCAAAAGAAAACTGCCTTGCAAGGAAGTCTTCATGTTGTTGTCTTTAGTCTGTCATTTTCTGTTGAGATAAGGTTGATAAGAAAGCTTGTCCTAATGCAAATCCTACTCCCACTGCCTCTTTATGTCATCTAGTTTCTCTCTTAAACTTAGAATCATGTTTTTGAGCTTTGCAATTTACCTTTTCACATTATTTTGGGGTTGTTTAGGTTGTCAAGAAGGTTGAGAAAGGGTGGGTGGGTGTTATGTATTAGGAAAGTACCCACTTGCTACTGGAGCAAATTTTTTTGGGTTGACCCTAGGAGCAGTCCTAGTCTGATCTTGTTGGTAGGGAAGGGAAGAATGAGTTGCATTCTCATGGAATGGGGGTGAGTAAAAGGTACATCCATGATATGTATCAATTTTAAAGCATTTGAGAGAGGCAAAACTTGTTTAAATAAATGCTTAAAAGAGAAAATAAGTCTACTCAACCAAAGACTAATAACATACTATAGATATGCCAAATGATTGCAAAGTCACCAGGTGCTTGAAATATATTGCCTCTAAAGGCTAGATGGATTGAAGAATGCACCAAATCTTTAGCCTAGTTTTATCTTAGAACTTCTCAACTAGTAAATTTCTTCTTAGAGTCACTAGCTATGTAAAAATGTTTCCTCCAAAGGCAAAAATTGTTGTTAGGAACACCAACTAGCAACAATAGGTAACAAAATTTGAACTAGAGCTAGCTCAACTTGTCCCATCAAGCATGCCAAAAACCATCACAAAATTTTCCACCCTTGTTGAACACTAATGTCAACAGCCTTGTGAAACATGAAAACAACCTCCAAGTGTGAGACCTTGCACATATGAGGTTGAATCTATGGAGAAGGCCAACTTCCTTATCAATCAGGGTGCAGTGCTAGACCAACCTGACACTTGGAAAGCCTATTCTTCTAATTTAGAGGGTAAAAGGAAGACAGGATGTTGAAAGATAAAGAGGTGATGCACCAAGATTGAAGTGTTCTTCCCTTTCCTATGACTATACAAAACATCAATGAATGATACCCAAAAGATACACCTATCTCTATCAATAGTCTTCTTTCAAGGAAAATAAAGAAGTTAGAACTTAAAGAAATGTTGGGAGGGATTGAGAAATATCCACAAACAATGCCCATAAGGCCATTTAACATAGTTTTCATTCTAGAAACAAAATGTAAAATAGACAACTTTACTCAGACCATGGACGACCCTAGGAAATGTCTATAGAGTCCGACCAAAGTAATGGTGATCACCTCATGACATCTAGAAGTGGTTGGAGTAAGATCAAATCTTATTTGGGTCACTCACGAGGTTAGAAATTGATTTTGGACCAATTAAGTCAGCAAGCACCCCAAGGACCTATTTGAATTCCAATGATCATTCTAGGTATAAAATATGGTTGTTATACCTTCCCTTCACATGGGTAAATGGATGACATGATCCTAGAAGACCCCCATAATGGCTAGTTAAAACACCACCGTCAATTTCTCCATTAGTAAAAATGGACAACCATTATCTACAAGTTAAAATTCTATCGACCTCACCATCTAACTAAGACCATCAAGCACTAACCTGACTAGACACGTGGTAGGATCTCATGCAATTGTAGAAAATTAGAACATTTTTACAAGGAAGCCATGAAGATGTGACCTAACATTTCTTTAACCTCCAATGGTCCATTGCAACATCACAAGGGGAACTAGTAGTTTACTTTAACCGTTGTGAACCTGCGATGACATTGACATCTGATGACAACCACAAACCTATCGCAACATGAAATAGCACAATTCCTTGACCCTTGTGATGATGTAGCTAACAACCAAAGGTAAGCGCAACAAGATCATCATAACATTGTGAGGTAAAGGGGATGACCGCCAATAGCTATGAACCTGCGACTTACTGGTCATGGTAATAATAACTTCCTTCTTGTTGGTAGTAGGTAAAATGTGGCTGATTCTAAGATGCATAAGGAATACTCTAGTCAGTGGAACTTAAGTGAAATGACTACTTGAGTTGGTCAATGAAGGAAAAGAATAAGGGCAAAAAATGGCTAAGGAAAAAGCCTTAAGGTTTTAGGGTTTTGGCCATAAAGAAATATGCTAGGTTTATCCATTGATGACTTCTCAAATTGGTTATTTTCATGCCTAAGGTTGGCATAGAACTTGTCAACATTTACCACATATAGATAATTCATAGACATCATGGCTAAAAAGGAGTTAGGAGAGCACTTCATAAAAAAAAATTTAAAAATAATAAAAAATGGGGCCTTCCTCAATGATGTAGAGTAGGGGTAGGCATCAGTGATTTTACATCATGTTCTATGATTATGGGTTCTTATTCCTTCAAACCTCAGATTTTCTTCAATGCCCTTAAGCCTACACAAGGCTAAAACATTTAATTTTGGTAGCCAACACTCTATAATATTACCAAACCTTTGAGACACCCTTGAATATGTCCTCATGACTATACAACCCTCCATGGCTTCCAAGACTAGAGATCTAACCAACTTTTATGGTTTCTTTACTAAGATCACCCAATTATAGTAGGTTTCCAAATCTGATAAAATGGTGAGAACCTTCAAACCAAATGTCATATCAAAAATATGAAACCTTTTTTGGATAACCTTTCGGGCCTTATTTAACATATCCCAAAATTAGGGTAGGTTATTTTGTACAGACAAGCCCTAATTTTGACTATCCTATTCCTTGACCCTAGGGCATTGTTATAGCAAATTGAGTATTTCGACCATAAAATTCAAACCAGAATTGATACCAAAATTATAAACACAGTTATAGATACCCATTTGGGCTTTATAATCGATGCTAAGAATTGGGGTGTTGATTTTTTTAAACACAAGACTCAAATTTGGACCGTTCTCCCTAAAATTAGACCTACTAGGGTTTTAGGCATGTTTGTAGTAAAATGAGCATATCTTTCTTGAAACATAACATAATGAAATTGGATGCAAAAAAAGGCACTAGAAAGTAAACTAAAATATCTTTTCAACCATACCACATTCAAGTTGTGAAAAGGCCATACATATCCGTACCATGCAATGGAATCAATAATTTAATTTTTAAAAATATAGAAACAAGGATGTATTTTATAAATTTCACTTCAAAAATTATGTAACATCCCCCTTTTAGTTAGACCTCCCCAAATCTATTTAAAGATGTACCAGCCATTTACAACTAATTTTCCAACTACAATTGTTATAATTCCTTCATTTACACTTGGTGACTCTTCACATTCCCCATTTTTGCACTTTTATAACATTTGTGCAAACTTGAAAACTTAATGCAACTTGACTCTGCAATCCACCTAATGCCCCTCAAACTAGATATTCCATCCCTACGTGTCTCCCTAAAAGGGGTTATCAATGAATATTCTTATCATACTCTTCATCTGAATAAACTTGACTTTCTAGATGAGCGCCGGTTAAAGGCCCTTAAACATCTTCAAGCCTATCAGAAACCTTTATCTCGATAATATAACCAAAGTGTTTTAACCTAGACCTTTAAAGTAGGTGACCTAGTTCTTTGTGAAAACCAAACAAACATCAACATGTCACCTGATAAAAGAGGGAATTCTAGCCCAAACTAGTTGGGCCCATATGTTGTCACCTCTATTTATGGTTCAGGTGCCTATGGTTTATCCTTCATAGATCATGCTCCTCTCAAAGGACCTATTGATGCAGCACACCTACGTAAGTACTATGCATAGAAAATGTGCAGTATGTATCATAGGTGTGATCCCTAGTTTCCTATGGTGGTCATGTCATGATACATATATCTTCATTAACATAACATGCATTTCTATGTTTTGGAGTGACTATGCATTCCTGTATCCAAATGTGTGTGTGTGTGCATCAGTATGCGTCCTATCCATACAAAGATCATCACAAGGCTTAATCATGCACATGTATAAAATAATATGTATATTAAATCATGATGTACCTCTAAGCTAAATAGTCCATCACATGAGAATATATATACTAAATAAGTAAACTGGTAAAAATGTCCATCCATGATAACACAAGACAAAATAAGAAATGGCGAGTCTCATATATATATATGTATTGTATAATATCAAATCATTGTACATGTATTGCATCACTTCAAAAACACTTGATGTTGTCATATGTGTCTCTGAAATACATAAATACATCTATATATATACATAAAAAAATATTGTACATGGACTCTATCAGAATTGTCTCATGAACTTGCCTTGTGGGTGGGTACCTAAAGTCACTGGAGATAGAGGATTATGACCTCAATGAGATCATTCATCAACTGACATACTTGGGGATGGTCCAAGTGACCTACGATACCCTATTGAGAAACCTCTACTTGTCAATGAAGGTCATCGACCTAGCTCTGCAGAGCATCACATACCCTCTCAACACTCTCATATCACCTCACCACCTAGTCGCTCTCTTCAAGGACATCACAAACCTCCAATAGAGCCTGATCTCATTGCCCTATCATAGTGGCTACTTGTGTTGCTTCTTGCACCAGCTCTACTCGACCCTCCTCGTATTCTATCCACGGTTGTTCCACAGGCTCTAAAAATTGTGCATATCTCGTAGTTGTCTGAAGGGGTCGATAAGCGTCTACCATAGGACTCCACATCTATACATCAGGTGTGATCTTTGCAAGAGCCTAGTGGGTAACTATAACCCACATGGTAACGCTCTCTACAAAAGAAAATATTTCTAAATTGGCATCCATATTATCCAAAAATCTACATCCATACATGTACATAAAAATATGTGCAAAATAGAACTATAGTACATCGATAGAAATTAAAGCACATACTAGGATTGCCCCTCTGCCAGTCTAGGTCTCATGGAGGCACCCTTCTAATGGATCCCTCCGTGGCCACTGTTACTAGTTCTAGTCGCGCTAGTGGCACAAAAGGTGGTGCGGCTAGTGATGGTGGGAGCATCTTGGGAACACAAACTAGTTTGTCTAGGCTCGAGTTCCCCACCAGTTGTCTCTCTCTCGGCCTCTCACCGTCATCACTCAAGGAGGCTTAATCATCATTGTCACCTCTTAGAGCTCTAACATCTCCTCGTGCTATGCCCATTAAGAGTATCGGTATCGGACCTACTTTGCCCCACTATCCTGCAAAACCTGGTGTGACTTTGACATCATCTATGTCCAACTGTAGAGCAATGTAGTCATTGTCACTAACCTTAGGATTGTCCTATACATCTTGTAGGGTAGGGTGAGGTAGATCTTTTCGCTGCAATACACTCTTGGCCAATCGTACGTATGTAGGAGAGATAGGTAAGATGTTCTGCAATTATCTAAACTATCGCATGCATCGCTACCAATAGTAGGGCATGCTGACATGGTCCTAAAGGCCAAGTAGGAAGTGGTTTCACTACATTGAAGGAGATGTGTGTGGTTTGCCACCCTGGCCCCGATATCTCAATATGGTTGCCAGATGACGTCCCCAATGCTGAGTTGATCTAGCCTGACTCTCTACAACATCAAGTCCCCTATCTACCATCTATCGTGTCATAGTAGGTATGCATGTTCTCGTGACATGTCTAACAACATGAGTGCTTGAAACCCCACTGGACACATACAGGTGATATGCTCAAATACCTAGACCTATAGTAGGGTGCATATTGTAAGGATCTGGTACTCATGGTGTATTTATGAAAAGATCTCATAGTATAGATGGGCTAGCATGTTGTGGACCCACCCATACACTGTCTACCTTTCCTCCATCTCCCGAATTAGTGGCATGAACCCTATAGTCAACCTAGAGCCCCAACCATCTATCAAAAAATTTTGTACCATGGCCATTGTCATGGTGCACTACACCAAGGGAATCATTACTCATCCCTAGACCAATGCTCATAGGCATACATTTTTTATGGGATGGGGTTTGGGATAGACTAGCCTAGTCTATGCTCTTGGATCCTTCCCTTGGATCACCTGGTGTTCTCTTCACACCCTAGGGTCTCTAGGACTTCCTTTTCTTGAGGAATGCCCTAACCTTTCCCAATCCACCCACCAATGACTTGCAATTCTGCTCCTAAGGTCTCACCTACTCATGAGACTCAAAACCCCTTACTATGGCTAATAAGGGCTAGGCTTGTTCTACACCTTCCAAGGTCTTAGCAAGGATAGGTTAGGTCTTTTTCATGGTTTTTCCACCCATACATGTGCCCCTAAGAGGTTTCAAGATCCCAACCCCTTACTGATTTCACTATTTTGTGTTTTTGCTTACAAAATACGGCTACAAGGATTAGGACCAATTAGGCCTCCTACCCGGCCCTTTAGGGCTCCCTCTCACAAACAATGCACAAAATACCCAAACTCCCAAAATGGACTACCATTAATTTTTCAAGGGCTTAGGGATTTCTCTAGTTTTGGGCCTCCAAGTGGTCATACGGTGCCTTGGGCGAATTTTGGGGTTTTTAAGGGTTTTGTGAGGGTTTCATGGTCTGCCAGGGTCACAGTGGGGGTTTTGTGTTGTAGCTGCCTAGTCTAGATTGGTAGAGGCTCCTCTTTCACACAAGTGGTTCTTCACACACTCCTTTACACCTCCTCCAAAGGGTGCACTCTCCTCTAACCAACCTTGCTCTCCAAGACCTCTGCAACTTGACCTTTCCTAGCTAGGCACTATTTAGTCTCGCCTAGGTGAGGGTCTTTATATGGCCTCCGTGCATTTTCAAGGGCCCTGCTTGCATTGAACTATGGTACAAGGTCTGCACTCTCATTCCCCATGGTTTCATGGTGGTTCCACAATGGGGAATGGAGTTATGCATCCATTTACACAAACCAGTCCAAAACTGGACAATGGAAAGGCAATTTACAAACTATTTACAAACACACACAACCTGCAAATAAAAACCTAATCTAATTTCTCACAATGAAAGTATTACACCATGGAAGACATTCCACACCATTTTTCATGCAAATCAATCCATTAACGTGCTCGATTGCTTCATTCAAACTGACTGGTAACAAATTTGCAGTCTCAGTCAGGTCACTTTGCTTGGGCTGTACAATGTTTGACATCCAACCCATTAATTTAGGGTTTGGAAATACTTATACTACCCTCTCCTTGGTCTATGTGCCCATATTAGGTCTGTCCACGCCAAACTAAGAATTTTGGCCTCTAGGTGGAAAATTTGCTTGACAACTTTTAAAAGTTGTCACGCAACTTTTGCAACTTTTGAGAAACTTGACCAATGTTGCTTTTCTTGACTCCTAGACCCATATTGTGCCAACCTAAAGACACCACCATGCTATGTAAGATCCCTAAACACCTCAAAAGTACACATACCCTCTATTTCCAAGAAATCCTCAATCTTGACTTAAGACCCTAAGAACTCAACTAGGACCTTAACAATGACCAATGAGCACATGGCTCTTTATTTTATGTAAAATGGCTTGAAAAGAAGCATAATAACAACAAAACAAAGAAAGAGGAAGAGTTTGGAAGGGTTCTCCTGCACCATACTCCCCCTCTACACACAACTAAGAAAACGAAGAAGAAATGAGAGCCGGGTCTATTCCAAGTGTCTTGAACTTGCTCTCCTCCACCCAAGTTGCTTCAGATACAGGTTGGCCTGCCCATTTCATGAAGTACTCCATGTAGACCTGGTGTCTAGGGGACTTCTTCACCCTGTATTCCAAGATCTCCTCTGCTATAGGCTTCTTCACCTATGGTAATACATTAGCATCTAGGTCCTGCAGTACCTTGGCTTGGTTCTCAGTCTGCCCTTCTATCTTAGCCTTCTACATGATCAAGTCAGCTACATTAGAGACTAGTGATATAGCCAAATCTAAAGGTAGGTCAACCTTGTAAGCATTCTCACCATATTTTGATAGGATTCTACAGGGTCCTACCCTCTTCATTTGTAGTTTGGTAGGCTTACCACTTTGCATCCTAGCTTTGCTCAAGTGGACCATCACATAGTCACCCACCTTGAACTGTACCTCTTTCCTTTTCTCATCCATTTTAGCTTTCAGTTTTTGAGTGGATTCAAGGATGGCTTTCTTGTCTTTCTCTTGAACTTCCTTGATGGTTTGAGTGAAGTCCTCTGCTTGCCCACTCTTCATCTCCAAAGTACCAAGGTCTCTCAACTCACATACTCCCCTTGGATGTCTACCATACACAACCTCAAAAGGACTTCTACCAGTGGTCCTATTCACACTGTCATTATATGCATACTCTTCTTGAGGAATCATTAGGTCCCATGTCTTCCCATACTCCTTAGTTAGACACCTCAACAAGTTGCCTAACACCCTGTTGATAACTTTAGTTTGACCATCGGTTTGAGGATGGTAAGCTGAGCTAAATGACAAGTTAGTTCCTAGTCTCCTCCATAATGTTTGCCAAAAATGGCCCATGAACTTGATGTGCCTATCTAAAACAATGCTTAAAGGGAGTCCATGAATCCTAACAATCTCCTTAAAGAAGAGATGTGCAACATAGCTTGCATCATGTGTAGTCTTACATGGTATGAAATGACTTATCTTGGAAAATCTATCTACTACCACATAGATATTGTCCATACCTATCTTTGTCTTGGGAAGTCCTACAAATTCCATGCTTATACATTCCCAAGGTCTATTTGGGACCGGCAATGGTTGATAGAGACTAGCATTGCTTGATCCTCCCTTTGCTCTTTGGCATACACCACATTGCTCCACATACCTCTTGACATCAATTGGCAACTTTGGCCAATAGTAGTACCTCTATACTAAATCCAAGGTTTTGTTGACTCCAAAGTATCCACTTAAATTTCCAATATGTTTCTCTTGAATGAGGTTTTCCCTCATGGATCCTCTTGGTACACACAACTGATTACCCTTGAACAAGAGACCATTTTGGAGAGTGTAGTCTGCATACTCACCATGGAAATGGTTCTCAAACTCCTTGCAAACCTTGTAAGCTGATGAGAAGTCTTCATCTCCTTCATAGAGGTCCTTGAAACCTTCTATTCCCATGCTCTACAACTATAGTTCTTGAACTATCAACAACTTCCTGCTTAATGCATCTACCACCTTGTTGAGTTGCCCCTTCTTATGCTTGATGGTGAAGGTGAAGGATTTGAGGTATTCCATCCATTTCAAATGTCTATTGCTAATCTTCTCTTGAGTGTTAATGTAACTCAATGCCTGATTGTCTATGAACACCACAAATTCCTTTGGAAGTAGGTAATACCTCCATTTCTTAAGGGACTGCACAAATGCATACAACTCTAGGTCATAGGCTAAGTACTTCTTCTTTGCTTCATTAAGCTTCTCACTAAAAAATGCCATAGGTCTTCCCTCTTGACTCAATACACCCCCTACTGCAATTCCACTTGCATCACACTCCAATGTGAATAGCCTATCAAAAGTAGGTAGGAGAAGGATAGGTTTTGTGGCTACTTCTTGCTTCAATAATTGAAATGCTTTGTTAGCCTGCTCAATCCATTTAAACTTAGTTTTAAGGCCTCCTTTTATGGTGTCAAGGACTGGTGCACATATGCCACTGAAGTTCATCACAAACATTCTATAGAATTGAGCTAATCCACGGAAACTCCTAACTTCAATCCTTCTAGGTGCAGGCCAATTCAAAATTGCCTCCACTTTGCTTGGATCCATCTTCAAGGTTCCTTTAGACACCACAAATCCTAATTAGACCAGCTCTTGCTTCAAGAAGTCACACTTATCTAGGTTGATGGATAATTTCTCCTCATGCAACCTCTCTAAGACTAACCTCAAATGCTCAAGGTGCTCTTCTTTGGTTTCGCTATAGATGAGAATGTCATCTAAGCACACCACCACAAATCTTCCTGTGAAATCCTTTAACACCTCATTCATCAACCTCATGAAGGTGCTTGGTGCATCGGTGAGTCCAAATGGCATCATAAGCCATTCATACAATCCTTCTGTGGTCTTGAAAGCAGTCTTCCACTCATCACTCTCCTTGATTCTAATCTAGTGATAACCACTTTTAAGGTCCAATTTGGTAAAATACATAGCACCTCCTAAACAATCCATTAAATCCTCTATTCTAGGAATAGGAAACCTATACCTTATGGTGATCCTATTGATTTCCCTTGAATCAGTGCAAAGTCTCCACTTACCTCCTTTTTTGGATGCTAGCACTACCAGGACTGCACATGGGCTGATGCTCTTCTTAATCAGTCCTTGTTCCAATAACTCTTGCACTTGCCTTGCTACTTCCTTATTCTAATCAAGTGTGAGCTTATATTCAGCTTTGTTAGGTAGGGATGCTCCATGAAAAAAGTCTATTTGATGACTTATAGACCTTCTTGGTGGGAGTGTTGTAGGTGTTCCATCACTCACTATGTCCTTATACTCTTGCAACATTTGCTTCACCTCCTTGGGTACTTTTGCCTACAACTTGTCTTCTTCCTCTTTTGGCTTCACAAAAATGGCACACTTCACTATCTCCTCCTCATGTAGCAAGTTTAAGAACTCTTTACCAGTAGCCAATAAGACACTAGGTGTTCTTGAAGTTCCCTCTTCATTCTCTATCAAAGACTGAATCTTAAAGGTCTTGTTGTCCTTCTTGAATGCAATGGAGTTCTCCTCTCCATCATAGATCACCTTCCTATCAAATTGTCAGGGTCTACCTAGTAATAGGTGATAGGAATCCATAGGTAACACATCACAAATGATCTTATCCTTGTATCCTCCAATAGAAAACTCTACCCAAGTCTGTTCATTGAGTAGCACACTTGGACCACCTTGTGCACCTCTTCCTCTAGAATGGCCCCCTCTGAGATTGGTTTCACTGCCATGTTCAGTCAACATGGCTTCTCCTTGATTCCTCTGCTCATTTGCCTTGCTTTGGTAACCACCTCGGTGATTCACTTGTTCTCTACCTCTACCTCTACCCCTGTTATTGGAGTCTCCTTTCCTTTTGTTCCTCTCTTCCACCTTGACAGCAAGCTGATGACATTTTTGAATAGTAGTAGGAGTCCATAGGCTTATCTCCTCTTGAATGTTCCACTTTAGGTTGCTTAGATACCTAGCCACCTTAATAGATTCATCTTCTTGGACTTTGGATCTAAGACAAAGTTTTTGAAATTCTTCATTGTAGGAGGTCACATCAAGGTCCTTTTGCTTCAATCCCTATCTCTTCTTATGAAGTTGGACTTCATAATCCTCTGGTAAGTAGTTCTCTTTGATCTTGCTCACCATGCCCTTCCAATTGGCAATAAGTAGCTTCTCCATGCTAACTCTTTCTTCTTGCAGGTACTTCCACCATGTCAAAGCTACTCCCCTTAATCTTGATTTGGCAACTTTAACCTTTTGAGCCTCTGTCACTCCCTCACACTCAAAGTGGTTTTCCATGCACTCAATCCATTCCATAATAGTGTCAATGTCCATCTTTCCACTGAAATGTGGCAATCCTTCAAAAGCTTTGGTGTTCAAAGCCTTAATAGCCTTCACAAAAGGTTCTTCATTAAACAAGGGATCTGGTTCAGGTATAATGCCATCTATGTCTATAGTTTTCTTGCCTTTATCCTTGGTGTCTTCACCCCAAGGTCCTTTTCTCCTCTGATCCACCACTTCCTATAGTTTATCCCTTATCTCACTCATAGCTTCTTCAAGGAGTCTATTCTTCTCCTTCTTCTCTTCTACCTCCCTAGCGAGCTCTACATTAGTGACCCTTATGCTCTCCCCTACTGATTCACTAGTATATAGAGATATACATATTCCAACAAATCTTTACCTTGCTCTGATACCAATCTAATGGGATGGGGTTTGGGATAGACTAGCCTAGTCTATACTCTTGGATCCTTCCCTTGGATCACCTGGTGTTCTCTTCACACCCTAGGGTCTCTAGGACTTCCTTTTCTTGAGGAATCCCCTGACCTTTCCCAATCCACCCACCAATGAGTTTCAATGCTGCTCCTAAGGTCTCACCTACTCATGAGACTCAAAACCCCTTACTATGGCTAATAAGGGCTAGGCTTGTTCCACACCTTCCAAGGTCTTAGGAAGGATAGGTTGGGTCATTTTCATGGTTTTTTCCACCCATACATGTGCTCCCAAGAGGTTTCAAGATCCCAACCCCTTACTGATTTCACTATTTTGTGTTTTTGCTTAAAAAATAGGGCTACAAGGATTAGGACCAATTAGGCCTCCTACCTGGTCCTTTAGGGCTCCCTCTCACAAATGATGCACAAACTACCCAAACTCCCAAAATGGACTACCTTTCATTTGGCAAGGGCTCAAGGATTTCTCTAGTTTTGGGCCTCCAAGTGGCCATACGGTACCTTGGGCAAACTTTGGGGTTCTTAAGGGTTTTGTGAGGGTTTCATGGTCTGCCAAGGTCACAACGGGTGTTTTGTGTTGCAGCCACCTAGTATGGATTGGTGGAGGCTCCTCCTTCACACTAGTGGTGTTTCACACACTCCTTTACACCTCCTCCAAAGGGTGCACTCTCTTCTGACCAACCTTGCTCTACAAGATCTCTGCAACTTGACCTTTCCTAGTCGGGTACTATTTAGTCTCACCTAGGTGAGGGTCTTTATATGGCCTCCCTACATTTTCAAGGGACCTACTTGCATTGAACTATGGTACAAGGTCTACACTCTCATTCCCCATGGTTTCATGGTGGTTCCATAATGGGGAATGGAGTTATGCATCCATTTACACAAACCAATCCAAAACTGGACAGTGGGAAGGCAATTTACAAACAATTTACAAACACACACAACCTAATCTAATTGCTCACAATGAAAGTATTTACACCATGGAAGACATTCCACACCATTTTGTATGCAAATCAATCTATTAATTTGCTCGGTTGCGTCATTCAAACTGACTAGTAACAAAATTGCAGTCTCAGTCAGGTCACTTTGCTTGGGCCATACAATGTCTGACATCCAACCTATTAATTTAGGGTTTGGAAATACTTATACTACCCTCTCCTTGGTTTATGTGCCCATATTAGGGTTGTCCACGCCAAACTAAGAATTTTGGGCTCTAGGTGGAAAAGTTGCTTGATAACTTTTAAAAGTTGTCATGCAACTTTTGAGCAACTTGCCCAATGTTGCTTTTCTTGACTCCTAGACCCATATTGGGCCAAACTAAGGACACCACCATGCTATTTAAGACCCCTAAACACCTCAAAAGAACACATACCCTCTATTTCCAAGAAATCCTCAATCCTGACTTAAGACCCTAAGAACTCAACTAGGACCTTAACTATGACCAATGAGCACATGGCGATTTATTTTATGTACAATGGCTTCAAAACAAAGAAAGAGGAAGATTTTGGAAGGGTGCTCCTGCACCAATTTTCTATGGCATCAATCCTCCCTCCCAAGGCCCACTCCTGATGTCTTCCCAACTCTGTAACAAATAGTATAGTTAGTGAAACCTGCTTGCCTCAGATGGGAAGTCGAATGATATGGTACATGTCAATCAAGGTCACTATCATCTCCCCCATCGATAAATAAAATGACTTGGTGTGTGCATCCCATCTCTCCATCAGTGCCCATAGCATTGGGGCATGGAATTGAAACTCTGGAAGGGTGAATGTCCACCATATACCTACTCTTTGGAGCGGTCGTTTGTCGACTGTTGATAACTCCTTCGCTCGGTCATGTAAATTATATAAAAAATGTCCTAAGGTGTGCTCCCATATGTTGAGTAACATGTGCATGCAGAAATACAACTTTTCTTAGTCCTCATTCTCATTCTCTGTCAATGACTGTGTTCCTATAGGATGTTGGTGGGTCTTGCGGATGGAAGCATCCAACTTGGATGCTCACACGTAATCGAGATGCAGATTCCTGTTGAAGATGACAATGCATTGTCTAAATGACAGTGTATCCCATGGACACCTACGGAGCCATCCAACCTAAAATCCTAAAAAAATAAAATGAAATGAAAAAATAACATGAGTTTCAAACCATACCTATTTGGGCTCATTGCCTTTCTCGATCATGGACTACAACTCTTTGATTCTGCTAACTCGGTGCTCTCGTCTACATGGCTTTTTTACTTAGACTCTTAGAACCTTATCAGGGCCCACCTTTGAGTATATAGCCTAAATTTGGCCTAAATTTTTTCTTTCTCATTTTGGGACACTTTGGCTCATTTTCCTTCCTATTTTCCCAACCTTGTTGGGGTAAAAACACGAGCGGGCATATACTCACCATCTTATTTTTTCTTTCTATCCATACTAACACTCCTCAAGCATTCCTCTCGCTAAAGTCACTTCCTCCGATTTTTTCGTGGTAACAAATTTTCAAGTTTAACAGTATTGAATATGTCATGTGGAATATTGTCGTTCCTTGTGGAGAGTTGGGGGAATCATCTGTGATCACCATTTAGACCTCTACAACCCCTACAGTATCCTTTTAGGGATAAGTATTTATTACACTTACTTTACTTATTGCACTACATGAGCTAAATGATTGAATCCTTCTGAACTACATTATAGTGGCTGACCCCCTTGGGTCGATGAGTCCACTAAAGTGAGGAAAATATGTAGTGTCCTAAATTGTGTCTAGTACATTTATGACAATTACACATGGTGCCTATTACATTATTGATGAATCCATGATCAAAATTGTGATATTTTGGCATTATGGGCTCAAAAGATAAAGTTCCTTGGAAACCCCTATCTTTAGCCAGATGATAGTGTGACATGTAGATGTCCTCGTTGTTGGCATAATTGATAGAGATGATGAAGTTGAGAAGATGACTGGTAAAGTTGATATGATTAAGATGATCTGGTAAAGTCAATATGATCAGGTATTTGTTGTCATTGATGGCAACCATATTTATTTAGTCACCTAGGTCATCTAGACCAATCGGTATTGCCTAACCAATAGTGGAATCAGTTAGACAACAAAACTATTAAGTTGTTGTCAACTGGTAAACAAGAATAGATCAATGATCAAGTGAATGGTATGGAAAATTGGAGAATATTTAGGTGTTGTGGGTTAGAATATATGTTCATAACATTGTCATGAGTCTATGATTAAAATTGCATCAAGTTTGGTTAACCAGAAAGTACATTTATAATTGATTGTGAAGAAGAATGAATACTAGTATCAAATCTTTAACCAGTAATGATTTAAGGTTTCGAGGTGGATCATATCATGATCATAACTTCGTGATGACATGTTATAATCTATGTGTAATGTTAAAATGGTATTTGAGTACGTACAAGGATCGGGTTTCTTGGGAAACAACAAAGTGTTTAGAAGAATGAAACAAGGGTTTGATTGCCTATCAAATCGATGTGCGGTGATCATTCAATGATGGAAATCATCTAGAAATTTGTTGTAATGGTCTCCAATATATTTTGGTAGAGTGTTTTACCATGCCAAATGTAAATTCATTTGTATCTTGTTGATGTAATTAGGGTTTGTAGCTGCCCTAACTGAAAAGTGTATTTAGGGCTAGTTGGAGAAGAGATTTTGTGTTGGTAGTTTGAGAAGAAGGTATTGTCGAACTAGTTTGAAGTGTCTGCATGTGTGTAGTAGAGTTGTGTTGAAAAGGATCTATACTAGCGAGCAAGGAAGTGATGTAGTAAGATCATTTGCCCTATTGTTCCCTAATAGTTACAACAGTTTGAAATCCCTTCACTAGGTAGATCCTAATAGGTTTGATATTATAAATCTCTTCACTAGGTGGCTCATTAACCTGAGTTTCAAATCCTCTAACAACATTACTCTTAATAGGGTAGAGCTCTTAATAGGGATGAGGCAAAATCCCATGTTCGGGTTACTCCTAACACGGTCTTCGGGTACATTTCAAAAGAGTGCAAATACATATTGTGCATGCTAATTCCCACCATGGTTTTCCTATTTTGGTTTCCACATCAGAATTTTTTTATTCATATAGTGTATAGATTGTTGATTTGTGCATTTGATATCTTTACTATATTTGCATATAGATGAACACTTGAGTGAATGGTTTGTTAAATCATCTTAGAAGATTGTTTGAGTAGTTACCGGTACTATTTTGTGAAATGTTGTAGAATTATTTTATTACTAATTCATCCCCCCTATTAGTATTAAGTGGATCCTCATAATAACAATTGGTATTAGAGAACTATGTCTTCTTTGTGAAGAGGCTTAACTACTTGAGGTAAAGATCCAAGTTGATGAAGGGGGGTCCTAAGCTCACAAAGGATAACTACAGAATTGAGAGCGACAGAATGAAGATCTACATCAAAGGTATCGGGCCATAGTTCTGGCAGCATGTGATTAATAAGTACACACCTCCTACCAGTACTCTAACTACAAATTAACTCAAGGAGAAGAAGTGATAGTTTTGATACTTAATGTTAAGTACAGATACCAAGCTAACAAGATGAGATGGGGGGTTGAATCATACAACCTTAATCTTCCATAAAAACAACAGATTCAACCTCGGTAAAATTTACTTCAGTAATATAACCAAAACTGCTAAACATGCAAACTCAAAAGCATATAAACATAATAAACTCATATAACCAGATTTAATGTGGAAACCCAAATAGGGAAAAACCACTGTGGGATTTTCAACCCACTAAGAAATATACTCTTCTAGAGTATGCTTGGTTAAAAGAAAATCTTATTAAATATTACAAACACATTGCTAGATGTGACCTGGTTAAGAGATTTCCCTCAGATCTATTAGGATCTTCACCTTGAGTGACCTTGTCAAAGGATTTCAAACACTCAATCAGAATGTCACCTTGCTAGAGGGTTTTACAAATAAGACTATTAAGTCCACTCGATTAAGAGATTTTCCATCACTTCACAAAATAACAATAATAAAAATCTATCTGCAACTTCACATCTAAAATGCTAAAGCAGATTCTTATTTTCTCAATACAATAGGACTTATCTTGTCCATCTACTGGGCTCTATACTCTGTTATTCAAACAGGCCTTCAAGCTTCTATGTTCGGTAATCACTATGTAGCATCCCTATGCATACACTTGCCCGCATACATTGTTTATCAACAATTCCTTATTTATAAACAATTTGCCAACTACTTAATCTCCTTGATCACATTTCCCATGATCAATCATAGCCATTAGATATTCAAACTTTGACCAGGTTCAATGTATCCTTCAATTTGAAAATGTTTTACCCTGCCTTGGAACTTGCATACATTTCTTGGAACTTGTGCTAAGGTATTGCGGTTCAATCTGAGTTGTAGATCTTCCTGTCGATTTTCCTTTACCATAGATTCTTTAACAAACTTCATGCATGACATACCAATCATTTAATCATAACTATCTCATCAACTTCCTTCATTAAATAATGCTTATATTCATTTAACGCATTCTGTTACTACTTGGTTGCAACTCGATAAGTACTAAACTTCACTCGATAGACATTCTTCCTTAATTAACCAATAGCAATAACCTTAGGGTTTACCGACTAAGTTCCTTAGGGTTTACCGACTAGGTTCTTTGCTTGGTAACATAGTATAGTATTAACCTTACAATCAACAACATATGTAGGATATAAAAACAATCTAAACATCATGATCTCATCATTGTCTAACTTGGTAATAGTTTCCCATTGAATAACTTATTCCTCCCCTTATTCATCATAATCTTTTTGTGTCTTTTACTGACATCTTTATACTCATCAAATCATACTTCTTAAGATATGGCAACATCATACTGAATTAGAAAATCAATTTCTTGACATCAATGACAAAATAATAATATTAAGACAGTAAACATCCTTGATCAGTTATATCCATATTCATCAGTAACCTTCTCAATATCCTTATTGAAATGCCAACAATCTCCCTTTGTCTGTTATAATGCCAACAAGCAGGAGAATATTCAAGCATTGGAAGCCATTGTAAGTACTCTTTTTGATTCTGAGTATATTGTTGTTCATGGTATAGAAACTGCTTATGAAGTTTGGGAAAAGTTGGAATTGATTTATGGTGGAGATGAGCATGTGCAAAAATATAAAGAAGAAAGCCTAAGAGCCAAGTTTAATGACATGAGGATGATAAAAGGTGAGAACATCACCCACTATAGACAAAGAATAAAATAAGTAGTTGGAGGAATCAAAAGTGGTGGTGGAACCATAGTAGAAGACACAGTGGTAAGTAAATGCTTATAACCTTACTGTCTGCTTATGCTATTAGAGTATCTACTATCCAAGAATTGAGGTCCATCAACAAAAATTAGAGTTATAGTTGATTCATTCATATGAAAACTTACTGCTTTTGAATTGAATAGCTTTGACAATAGTTTACCTAAAGTAGAATTTGCTTTCAAGGCATGAATATCTAATGCATCAGTAAGAAAAGAAAATAATGTCTATCATAACCATGAATATAGGTCAAGTCATCGTGGTAGTGGTATTGAAGAAGTGGATGATGAACATAACTTGATGGAATTTGAGGCTTTATTGGCAAATAAAATTCCTAGAGGCACTAGTAAGTACAAAGGCAAGCTTCCTCTTAAGTGCTTCTCTTGTAACAAAATAGAACATATTGGTGCTAATTGTCCTAATAGTGACCAAAAAGAAATATTCAGAAAGTTTAAGGGAAAAGGTAAGAAACAATGTTATGTTGCAGTAGATGAAGGTGTTACCGATGAGGAATCAGAGGATGAAGATAATGACGAAATTGTTTTTGTAGCAATTAAGGAAGATCTCTCTGACAAGAAAGTTTTAGTGTCCCATATTGACAACAGTGATGAGTGGGTCATCGATAGTGGTTGCTCATACCACATGACTAGTGACAAGAACAAGTTCATCTCACTTGAAGAATTTGATTGTGGAGTAGTGAGATTTGGCAATAATACACCATGCATGGTAAGAGGTAAAGGTTCAATTTCCTTAAATGGAAAAAGTAATGTTGATGATGTCTATCGAGTTAAAGGATTAAAGCATAACTTGTTGAGTGTTGGTCAGCTAAATGATAAAGGTTATCATCTTGAGTTCAAGAATGGAGTGTGCAAGATTTTAGAAAGAAAAGGAGAACTGATTGCTACTGGTAAATAGACAAAAGGTAACTTATTCCATTTGACCACTAGTGTTAACAGTTGTTTGGTTGCGAAAATTGAGGACAGTTGGCTATGGCATAGAAGTTTTTTCATGTAAATTTTGATAATTTTGTCAAGGTCAACATGTCAAGCATGGTTAGAGGTATGTCACAACTAGTTAAACTAGACAATGTGATTTGTAAGGAGTGTCAGCTGGGTAAGATGACTACTTCCTCTTTAAAAAGAAAATCATTTTCTTCTGAAAAGTATTTTAGATTTGGTGCACATTGATTTATGTGGTCCTATGAGGACTAGGAGTTTTAAGGTGATAAATAATTCATGATATTTATTGATGATTATTCAATAATGATGTGGGTTACATTTTTGAAGGATAAGTTTGATTCTTTCAGCAAGGTTTAGGAATTCAAAGACTTAGTGGAGAAAGAAACCAGTAAGAACCTAAAGTGTTTGAGATTTGACTGGGGTGGAGAATTCACATCAACTGAATTTGTGAAATACTATGATGAGAATGGAATCAAGAGACAACTATCTGCACCAAGGACACCACAATAGAATGAGATTCGAAAAAGGATGAACCAGACCATATTCAAGCAACAAGAACAATATTGATACAAGGAGATGTACCTAAATTTTTTTGGAGAGAAGTAGCAGCATTGCACTATACAAAATGAACCAGGTATTCGTCAAGAATGTTGGCCATTTGGTGGAATTGATTATGTCTTGCATTGATTTTTTGTCATTGATGTCAACACTAGTTGTTTGGATGCTTTATCGACACCCTTCTGGTCCCGGTAGGTTAAGTGGTTTCTAGTTAACTTGGATCCGACATGATCCGGTAGGCTTCGGTATAATCTAGTGATGGAATTGTCTTTTTAATGATACTTATACTTATATTTGGTCAGTTAGTTTTGGTCTGGAGATTGGATGCTATCTTTCTTGCTTAGAAGATTGGTTTCTAGTTCAAACGAGGGTTTCACCAGTAGAGATTTTGATGGAGATCTTTGATGATTTTCATAAGTGGTGTTGGTGCAGCTTCTGATGGAGTTTTAGGATACTATTGGTGATCATGTTCCAGACTTGGTGGTTGGAGATCATTGCTGAAGTGTGTTGAACTATACTTGGTCCCGGTTGATCTAGGTTATGGACCGACTTTAATGTAACGTGTGGATAAGACCTATTGATGTATTTCTAGGATGTCTTATGTGTTGTTATTACTAGTTTGGTCTAAGTCTGACATGATTTGTAATTATCTAATGGGTTTATTGTTTGGTGGCCAACCTGATTGTTTATGGTCGAGGGTTTGTATAAATAGATGTAAGATCTCATTGTAGGTCATCATGGTTAATGAAAGAGGTCATGGTCAAGGAATTTAATGTGCAAATAATGTAATATCATTAAGGCAAAGGAGTTAGTAAATCATTGGAGATCAAATTCATTTTATGTAAGAGGATTTAGTCCTCTGGTATATTTTCTTAACTAGAACTATACTCAGGCATAGGAGATGCTATCCTTTGCAGTTCAATGCTTCTTCGGATTGTAGTCTGGATTTATATGTAATCAGTGAGGCTCCTTTTATAATGAGTAGTGTGCTCTAGGTTGTTAGCCTTCCTGCAAGTGCAGGCCCCTTCATTGTAATTCACATACTTACTACAGAAGTATTATCTGACTATGGGTAGGCTTTCCACCATGGTTTTTCCCTTTACCAGGTTTTCCATGTACAAATCTTGGTGTTGTCTGGATGGATTTTATTCTATGATTATTTTTTATGCTTATTTGATTAACTACTATTCTAGTATTGTTGTTTTGGGTTCCAGTATTAAGGTTTAAATTATTGAATGTTTTTGTAATATGTGACAACTGATTCACCCCCCCCCCTCTCAGTTGTCTTTTGGTTATTTGAATTGGCTAACAATTGGTATCATATCTTTCATCCTCTCTATAGAAAGCTTAACCACTTGAGGAAGATCCTATGGTGACTAACAACTCAAGTTCAACTAGTTCTTCTTGAGCTATCTTTCGAAGGGATATTCTGAGGGTTGATGGAATATATTACACAATATGGAAAATTTAGATGGAGACTCATCTGAGATGCCTTGGCAAGGAGATTTGGGAGATCACACAGAATGGTGTCATACCCTTTAATCTGGGATCTAGCAATCCTCCTCTGGTTAACCTGGACAAGGAGCTTGAGAATGATTGTAGAGAAAGAGAAGCCCTCTTTTGTGCACTTTTTGATCAACAAATAATGGGATTAACAGACAAATCATCTAGAAATTCTATATGGGACAAGTTGGAGACTCTTAAAGAAGGTGACCCTACAGCGAAGATTGCTAAACTTGATGGTTATCAGGTAAGATATGAAAACCTGAAGATGGAAGAAGATGAATGGATTACTGCATTCATGGAAAGGGTAAATGAGATTTTTATGGGAATTCAATGTTGTGGTGCAACTTTGAGTGAAGATGAAATCATTTCTAAAATTATACGAGCCCTACCACCAGCTTACAAAATGAAGGCTACTACTATTAATGAATTGAGAACAATGAATAATACATTTGTCAATAGAGATACCTTGGTTGGGAAACTATCTACTTTTGAGCTTGAGCAATTTGGACCTTTTGGACATGTGAAGATTGAACCTTCTTTTCATGCATCTACATCTACAACTGGTAAGCAAGATTGGAAAGCTTTATATGTAAAGGAGTTAGAAGTAATGAAGAGAGAAGATGACAAGTTTGAGAAACTTGAAGCACTATTTGCTAGAAGAATACCGAAAGGACCGGTAGTAATTAAGTATGAAGGAAGAGAACCTTTTAAATGTTTTGCATGTAATAAGATTGGTCATTTTGCATCTAGATATCCTAAAAGGAATTCAAGATTTGAAGAAAGAGTTAAAAGATTATTTAAGCTTAACCCAGCATATCAGAATAAATATAAGTAAAAGAAAAACAAAAACAAATCATACTACATAGTGGATGACGAAGGGATTATTGATTCAGATGATGAACCAATAGAAGAATGTGGTAGTGGATCCAGCAATGGGAAAGAATGGGTATTCTTGGCTATCAAGGAAGATGATCTGGTACTAGAAGAGAATGTACCTGAGGAGAAGGCACTTGCTTCTAAAATTGAGGACAAGGATGAATGGGTAATTGACAGTGTTTGTTCACATCATATGACTAGAGATAAAGGGAAAATTTTGTCTTTGCAAGAATTTGATGGTGGAATAGTTAGGTTTGGAGATGACAAGGCATGTATGATTAAAGGAAAAGGAACTATATCATTGGATGGTAAGAACAATACTGATAATGTTTATTATCTTGAAGGTTTGAAGCATAATATTTTGAGTGTAGGACAATTGGTAGGTAAGGGATTTCAATTACAATTCAAGGATTAAAAATGTAAAGTCATTAACAGATTTGGCTTGGAGATTGTAACCGATATGCAAAGAATAGGTAATATATTTCATATAAACACCAATGAAAAGACATGTTTGATTACATAAATTGATGAGAGCTAGATATGGCATAAAAGGTTGTGTCATGTGAATTTTGATTGCATTGTGAAGATCAGTTCAACTAATGTGTTAAGGATATACCTAAGATTATGAAGCCCTATAATCTGGTATGTCAATAATGTCAAATGAATAAACAGGTCAGAACCTCTTTTAGGAGTATACAAGATAAATAAAATGATGTTCTTGATCTTATTCATATTGATTTGTGTGGCCCTGCTAGAGTTAAAAGTTTTCATGGTGATAGATATTTTATGCTAATCATTGATGATTATTCTAGAATGATGTGGGTTACCTTTTTGAGAGAAAAATATTAAGCATTTGAAAATTTTAAAATCTTTAAGGCTAAAGTGGAAATTGAGACATGATTGAAGATTAAATGCTTGAGATCAAATGATGGTGGACAATTCACATCCAATGAGTTTAATAACTTTTGTGACAAGCATGATATAAGAAGACAATTTTCTTCTCCTTGGACACCTCAGCAGAATGGAGTTGTGGAAAGGAAGAACAAAATTATCTTGGATATTTTTAGAAAAATGATGATGTAAGCTAATCTACCTCATATCTACTATAGAGAAGCAGTGAGTACAATGGTTTATACATTCAATAGAGTACATATCAAAGGAGAAACCGGTAAGACACCTTATGAATTATGGTTTGGAAATACACCTACGGCTAAGTATTTCAGAATTTTTGGAAGTAAATGTTATATCGGGAGAGATGATACTATTGAAAAATTTGATCCTAGAAGTGATGAAGGAATATTTCTTGGTTATTATAATGAAAGAAAAGCATATAGATGTTATAACAAGAGATTGCAGATAATTGTGGAGAGTGCTAATGTCAAAGTAGATGAGCTGAACAAAAGTCAAATAAGAGTTTATGAGAAGGAACCAACAGTGGAAATGATTATATTTGAATCGGTAGCACTTTTATCATAATAGAGTTGAACCAGTTACTCCAGAAACATTAGAGAATTCTATAGTAACTGAAGAATAAGGAAGAGGAAAAGAGAGTCAAAAGACTCCTAGGTATGTAAGACTAAATCATTCTGAAGATCAAATCATTGGGGATAAAAGCAATGGATTGATGACAAGAAGAAGAATGGAAACTAATGAGGTATGTTTAATTTTACAAGTTGAACTGGTATTAGTAATTGAGGCATGTAAAGATGAACATTGGTTAAAAGCTATGGAAGAAGAATTAGATCAGATTGAGAAAAATAATACATGGACTTTGGTTCCCCGGCCTAAAAATAAAAAATGTTATTGGAGCTAAATGGGTTCTTAGAAATAAATTGAATGAGGATGGTCAAGTTATAAGTAATAAGGATAGATTGGTTTGTAAAGGATATTCTCAGAAGGAAGGAATTGATTATGGAGAGACTTTTGCACCTGTAGCTAGCATTGAAGCTGTAAGATTATTTCTTGCCTATGTTGCTTACAAAAACTACAAGGTTTATCAGATGGATATTAAATGTGCATTTTTGAATGGAGATCTTGATGAGGAAGTTTATATTGAGCAACTTGATGGTTTCTCACTATCAGATGATATAGAAATGGTTTGCAGATTAAGGAAATCTTTATATGGATTGCAACAAGCACCTAGAGCTTGGTATGCAAGGTTAGATAAATATCTTTTGAAGCTTGTGTTTACTAAGGGTAGCACTAACAGTAATTTATATTATAAAATAATTGATGATGATATATTGATTGTTGAAGTATTTGTTGATGACATTATTCTTGGACATGAAGATAAATTATGCATTGAATTTTCTAAGAATATGCAAAAAGAATTTGAGATGTCTATGATTGGTGAGATGAAATTTTACTTAGGTTTGCAGATTACTCAGACTGACAAAGGCATTTTTATCTGTCAAACTAAATATGCTAAGGAATTATTGAAAATTTTTGGTATGGGAGATTTTAAACCGGTAAGTACTCCTATGGTTACAAGTGAGAAATTGACAAGAAAAGATGTTTCTACATTGGTAAATCCTACAAGATACAAATCTATGATTGGAGGTCTGGTCTATTTGACTCAAACTAGCCCTGACATTATGAATGTTGTTTGTATTGTTTCAATATTTCAGAGCGATCCTAAAGAAAATCATGAGATGGCGGTGAAAAGGATTTTTAGATACTTGAAAGGTACATTAAAATATGGCTTGTGGTACCCTAAGGATGATGAATTTTCTTTATGTGCATATACAAATGCTGATTGGGCTGGAGATGTTGATGACTAGAAAAGTACTTTTGATGGAGATTTCTTTCTTCAAAAGAAGTTGGTTTCATGGATCAGTAAGAAACAGTCATGTACTTTTCTATCTACTACTGAACCTAAGTATGTTGTTGCTAATACTATTTGTACAAAAGTTTTATGGATGAAGCAAATGTTGAAGGATATAAAGGTGGATTGTGATGCACTGGTAGTTATTCAGTGTGATAACTCTGTTGCTATTGATATATCAAAGAATCGGGTATTTCATTCTAAGAAAAATAACATATCTATCAAGTATAACTTTTTGAAGGAGAAGGCGGAAGAAAATGATGTTAGATTGGTTTATGTGAACACTAAAGAGCATATTGCAGATATTTTCACTAAACCTTTATCCAAGGAATCATTTGAGTACTTGAGAGACAGACTGGGAGTTTCTGTGCCTCTAGTAGAGACTTGATTGATACAGTTTGGCATCAGTTTGGCATGCATTATCTAAGATATTATTCATTTCAACACTGATGTAGGGTGCTACTCCTCGAGGGGAGTAGTCTAATTTGAGATTCAGAGGCTTATGTTTTTTCTTTGATATTTTTGTCAAATTTATGACATTCATTTCAAAAGGGGAGTAATATTGATGTGAAAAAGTTAAGGAAAGAAAAATAAAATGAAAAAGAAAAAGAAAGAGAGAGATTTAGAGCTTTACAGAGATATTATTCAAAGAGGGAGACTTGTTTGGCATTTCTTGGTACTTAGATGTTTTTCACATCTAGTGTTGCCATCAATGCGAAAAGGGGAGATTGTTGGCCATTTGGTGAAATTTATTATGTTTTGCATTGATGTCAAAACTAGTTGTTTGGATGCTTTATCAGCACCCTTTTTGTCCTGGTAGGTTAAGTGGTTTCTAGTTAACTTGGATCTGGCATGATCTGGTAGGCTCCAATATAATCTGGTGATGAAATTCGCTTGTTCATGATACTTATACTTATATTTGGTCAGTTGGTTTTTGTCTGGAGATTAGATGTTGTCCTGCTTGCTTAGAAGATTAGTTTATGGTTGCATAAGTGGTGTTCATGTAGCTTCTAATGGAGTTTCAGGATACTGTTGGTGATCATGTTTGAGATTTGGTGGTTGGAGATCATGGTTGAAGTATGTGGACCTATACTTGGTCCTAGTTGATCTAGGTTATGGACCAACTTTAATGTAACATGTGGATAGAGCCTATTGATATATTCTTGGGATGTCTTATGTGTTGTTATTACTTGTTTGGTCTAAGGCCGACATGGTTTGTAATTATGTAATCGGTTTATTGTCTTGTGACCGACCTGATTGTTTATGGTTGAGGGTTTGTATAAATAGATGTAAGATCTCATTGAAAATCATCATGGTTAATGAAAGAGGTCATGGTCAAGGAATGTAATGTGCAAATAATGTAGTATCATTCAGGCAAAGGAGTTAGCCGATCATTGGAGATCGAATTAGGTTTATTTAAGACAATTTAATCCTCCAGTATTGAGCTTAACCGAAAATGTACTCAGGCATAGGAGGTGCTATCTTTTGTAGTTCAACACTTCTCTGGATTATGGTTTGGATGTAGTCAGTCAGACTCCTTTTGTGATGAGCAATGTGCTCAATGTTGTTGGCCTTCCTGGAAGTGCACTCCCCTTCATTGTAATTCACATACTTACTATAGAATTATTAACTGACTGTGGGTAGGCTTTCCACCGTGGTTTTTCCCTTTACCAGGTTTTTCATGTAAAAATATTGGTGTTGTGTGAATGGATTTTATTCTATGATTTTTTTTATGCTTAATTTATTAGCTTCTATTCCACTATTGTTGTTTTGGGTTTCGGTATCAAGGTTTAAATTGCTGAATGTTCCTATAATCTGTGATAACTGATTCACCCCCCCTCTCAGTTGTCTTTCGGTTATCTGAACTATCTAACAAAGAAAAGTAGAGACAAAACTCCGTATAAATTATGGTAGAGTCATACTCCTAATGTTAGTCATTCCAAAGTCTTTGGCAACAGGTTTTACATAAAGAGAGGCGAGTATACTAGAAAGTTTGATCCTAAAAGTGATGAAGGAACTTTCCTTGGTTACTCAACGAAGAGAAAAGCCTTCAAGTGCTTTAACAAAACAACCAGGAAGATTGTGGAAAGTGTTAATTTGAAAGTTGATGAGTATTCTGACAAATCTGATGATACTAGCAAGTCTGATGTAGTAGATGAACATAAGCTAGTGATCATTGAACAAAAAGTTCAAAATGATGTTGAGAAGAATAGTGCGGAGGATGTTGCTCAATCGATGGAAGAATAAGAAGAAGAGGTTTCTACATTGGAACCGGTTATATACCTAGATACCTAAAGTTGAATCACTCTAGAGATTAGATAATTGGAGATAGTAATGTTGGAGTAAAAAAAAGAAGAAAGATCAAAGAAAGTGTTTGTCTGATTGAACCTAAGATAGTAAGGGAAGCTCTCAAGGATGATGATTAGATAAAGGCTATGAATGAGAAGCTTGATCAAATAAAGAAAAAAAACTCTTGGGAACTTGTCCCTAGACCAGCTAATAAAAATATGATTGGTACTAAGTGGGTGTTTAGGAACAAATTGAATGAAGAATGTGAAGTGGTTAGGAACAAGGATAGACTAGTTTGCCAAGGATATGCACATGAAGAAGGTGAGGACTATGGAGAAACCTTTGCACTAGTTTCTAGACTTGAAGGAGTAAGAATGCTACTTGCATTTGTAAGATTCAAAGGATTTAAGATATACCAAATGGATGTCAAGTCTACATTTTTTAATGGAATTCTAGAAGAAGAGGTTTACATTGAACAACCAGATGGGTTTGCATTGACTAAAGATAAGAAAATGGTGTGCAAAATTCATAAAGCTTTATATGGGTTAAAGAAAGATCCAAGGGCATGATATGAGAGACTTCATTCACACCTGATTAACATTGGATTTCAAAGAACCAGTGAGGACAACAAAATTTACTTGAAGATAGAATGAGACAAGTTATTGATTGTAGAAATATTTTTAAATGATATCATATTTGGAAGAGATGATGATATGAGTTTAACTTTTGCAGAATAAATGAAAAAGGAATTTGAAATATCTTTGATAGTTGAAATCGAATTTTTCATTGGTTTGCAAGTCCAACATATGAAAGGATGAATCTTTATTAGCTAGTCCAAATATGTGGAGGTATTGAAAACTTTTGGAATGGAAGAATCTAAATTGGTTGGAACCCCTATTGTTACTAGTTGCAGATTATCCAAGGAATATAATTTAGATCAAGTGGATGAAACTGAGTATAGATCAATGATTGGTAAACTATACTACGTTGTTAATACCAGACCGAACATTTCTCATGTAGTTGGTATAGTGGCCAAATATCAAAAAAGTCCTAAAGAGACTCATATGGTGGTAGTGAAGAGAATGTTCAAGTATCTTAGAGGAACTATTGGTTATGGATTATTGTATCCATACAAAGGAAACTTCTCTTTGAAGGTGTTCATAGATTCTTATTGGACAGGTAATGTAGATGACCAAAAGAGCACAAATAGTGGTGAATTCTTTCTAGAAGGAAGATTGTTATCCTTGACTAGTAAGAAACAAAGTTGCAATTCTCAATCTACAGCAACAATAGAGTATGTAGTTGCATCTATGAACTATACTCAAGCAATGTGGATGAGACATGTATTAGAAGGATTCAAGGAGAATATGACAAAACTGGTGGTCATATATTTTGATAATACAAGTGCAATAAACATTTCAAATAATCTTGTATTGCATTCTAGAACAAAACATATTGAACTAAAGTATCATTATCTGAGAGAAAGAGTGCAGGAAAAAGAAGTCGGGATGGATCATGTGTCAAGAAAGGAGCACTTGGCTGACATATTCACTAAGCCATTGCCTAAAGAAAACATTGAGTATCTCAAAGAAAAGCTAGGGGTTATACACCTACAAAAGGTCAACTAAGATATTGTTGTAGCATAAATCCAGTGAACTAATTGAAGATATTTCATTGTGGATTCATGAGAAAAGGGATACTCCTCAGAGGGAACAATAGAGTTGAAGAAAACAATAGAAACATAAGATGAATTTGACACTTTGCATCTTTGGCATTGTTGTCAAAGGGGGAGAAGAAAAGTCAAAAGCGAGAAGAACAGTGAAGACCAAAAAGCGAAGAACTAATGAAGGGAGAAGAACAAGTAAAATAGAATAGAAGAAGAAAATAACAATACAATAGTCATAATAGTTAGAGTTATAGTTTTGCATGGTGAGCTTTTGGTGTTGCCTTCAATGCCAAAGGGGAGATTGTTGGCATAACTAATGGAGATGATGAAGATGAGAAGATGACTGGTGAATTTGATATGATTAAGATGACTAGTAAAGTTGATATGATTAGGTATTTGTTGTCATTGATGGAAACTATGTTTATTTAGGCATCTAGGTCATCTAGACCAACTGGTAGTGGAAATAGTTAGACAACAAAACTGCTAAGTTGTTGTCAACTGGTAAACATAATTAGCACGATGATCAAGTGAATGGTACAGATGAGTGGAGAAGATTTAGGTGTTGTGATTCAGAGTATATATTCATAACATCGACATGAGTCTTTGATAAAAATCACATCAAGTTTGGTGAACTGGAAAGAACATTTATAATTAACTGTGAAGAAGAATGAATACTGGTATCAGATCTTTAACTTGTAATGATTTAAGGTTTGGTGGTACATATTATCATGATAGTAACTTAGTGATGATGTATCATAATCTGTGTGTAATGATAAGATGATATTTGAGCGTGTACAATGATCAAATTTCTTGGGAAACAACGAAGTTATTAGAGTAATGAAACAAGGGTTTGATGGCTTATCAAATCGATTTGCAGTGATCATTCAATGACGAAAATCATCCATAAATTTTTTCTAATGCTCTATAATATATTTTGGTGGAGTCTTTTGTCACGTCAAATATAAATTCATTGTATCTCTAGTCACATAAATATGTCCACTTAATTAAATGAATATTTAGTATTTATTTGATTATTTAACCATCAATCAATAATTAATTAGATTAATATTTAATTAATTCATCTTAACCCTCTTCTCCTATTAATTAAATAAATTATTCAATTTATTTTATTTTATTTGCTTAACCAAGTTCAGACCATTAATTAAATAAATAAACCATATTTGTTTAATTAAATCTTCTCTCACATTTAAATAAATTAATATTTATTTAATCCCCCAAATTCCCATCTCTCACATTTAAATAAATGTAAATGTACATTTATTTAAATGTGAGAGATGGGAATTTGGGGGATTTAAATAAATATTAATTTATTTAAATGTGAGAGAAGATTTAATTAAACAAATATGATTTATTTATTTAATTAATGGTCTGAATTTGGTTAAGTGAATAAAATAAAATAAATTGAATAATTTATTTAATTAATAGGAGAAGAGGGTTAAGATGAATTAATTAAATATTAATTTAATTAATTATTGATTGATGGTTAATTAATCAAATAAATATTAAATATTCATTTAATTAAGTGGACAGATTTATGTGACTACATTTGCCCCTCTTTGAGACAGTGCAATTTTATCGTGTTGTTTCAAAGAAAGAAAAACAGGTGTGAAGAAATATGCCCCATAAATGTTAATTTAGTGGGTGGTATGCCCCCTCGAGAGATGGGCCAATTTTTTTTTGAAGAATCGGGCAATCTCTTGGAAAAGAACAAGAAGTGGAGGGGAGGTAGAATAAAATAAATTAGCAATAATGGTGAAAGAATGGAAGAAAACAGAGTGAATACGGAGAAATGACAAGCCAGTGAGTACCCATAGGTTATGCAGGAGATACAATGCAAATGTGGTGTTGTGCTTTTGATTGATATTGTACAATTGATCAAAATTGGTTGGACAATCGGTTTAATTGCCCTAGTCAAGTCAAAGCATGACAGTTGATGTCAGTTGTTCGCTTGGACAGGATAAAGTTTGAGTAAGTGAATCAAAGTATGGTGACTTCAAAAATTGATGTAATTTCTTGATGAAGTCAAGGTATTCAAAGCAAAATACTCGTTGAGACTTAGACAATTGATGTAATTGTCCATTATGATTGTGTTTGATTGGTTAATCAATTGATTGTGTGTGCATGTGATGGATGGTTGTGGTGAATCATAGCAGTCCCATTGAGACTAGGTCATTATGATAAATGCTTATTATATTCTAGGTTTGCCATAATCGATTACCTATTTAGACTCGAAGATACTTAATCAGAGTATCTGTTGATCGTCTAGGTGTGTGTGAGTCGGTGTGCCTATGTAGACAGAGTAATTAGCTTGATTGGATTGATGGGAGATGATGTAGGGTATGGGATCTTGATTACCAACATGGGGAGGGTGAGGGAGGGGTTCGATGTTAGATAGAAGAAATGGAGGACCTATGACGCATTCCTATAGAAGAAGAGGAAAATAGAGTATCCATTGTCATTACTATGTATGCATGATATGTATCTATTATGAATGTATGGATGGATGGAATGCAACATAATGCAATATATACAGATGAGATGGAATGATGATCCATAGTGCTTTATTTTTCATTATTGAGCTTTTGAATTGTGGGAAGTGAGTGAAAACATCGATGGTATAATTAAACCATGATGACCTGAGCACTTCTTTCCTAGATTTTGATATAGCAAGTTAATACAAGCAACTTGATATAATGGATCAAGTTGACCTCGGTAGTTCTTGCAGAATAGACAAGAATTATCTCTTGTCATGCATGACTTGGAACATCCTCCTTGATCTTTTTCCGATCATATCCTGAGATAAGTTCATACCGTAGTAAGAGATAAACCATTATCGAGCTTGGATGAGGCAGTAGGAACCAAAGATGGAACATTGTACCTATAAGAAAACATCATATATAAAGAATAAAGAATATAGACCCTCGATAATGGTTCATGCTCATATGGTCGAGGTATACATTGTAGTCAGCAAGCCATAGTGATCCATGATTGTATTTTGCATATGATCACGTAGCTTAGTGAACTTCCCACTTAGACACCATTAGTACATGCCTCAGAACTTCAACGGAATAATTCATAGAAGACGGTCTTTATTTTTTATTGTTTTGAATGTTTTTGGATTTTTGTGAGACAGTTTTGAATGAAGAACCCAATGAATCACAAGTAATGTAGAACCCACTTCCATCAATAGGTTAAGGGCATTTCCCCCAGTTTAGACATGACTATGAAAATTGTATTTTAATGCTAAACATTAAATTGGGATTTTCATAGTATGCGATCCCAATTTATCAGTATGACTATGAAGAACCTAGTTTATCATTATGCCTATGAAGAACCCAACAAATCTTAATTTTGTATGTTTTCTATTTCATGCTTAATGGAAATGCTAAAGAAGATTGTGTGTTCAATTCACATCGGGTTCACCAAATGATGGTCTGCAAAAAGGATTAGAAAATATGTTTGATGGCAACACACACAAGAGCACAAGAAACAAACGTTAGTGTTAGCAACAAAATATTATCCTAAACAGGCATAACCCTGCATCAACCTTCATTTCCCTCAAAGTCTTCAAGCATTTAATGCTTTATCTTCCTTTAAATAAATTAAGATTTGTTTAAATAAAATCCAAAATTTGCATTCACATTTAAATAAATTAATATTTATTTAAATATATATCCAAATGCAAATTACACCATTTAATTGAAATAAATGATTTTATTTTAATTGAAAATCCCAAAATTCCTCTCACTTGCATTCTCCTACAAAACCCACATGCAATCCTAACCCCCTTCTAGATTCTTCTAACCCCTTCCTAATTAGCCTAATCCATCCCCTAAATATTGTCACATTCCTAAGCAACTTGGAGTCACTTCTCAAAGCCCTCAAAGTCTTTGAAAGGCATTTAAGGCTTCAAATGGTTAACCTCTAAAGTCTTCCAAACCATTAAAGGCTCTTACATAACCATTTATGGTTAACTCACCTTTTACCTTTGGTTAGAGACTTTCCTCTAACTTAACCATCCTTTTGACTCATGGGTCTCTTCAAAGCATTTATTTCTTTGACTAAGGTAACCATTTAACCCTTGCACATTCATTTATCCCTTGGATAAAAGGAATATCCATTAACCTAACCCTAACCCAACCCCTAGGGTAACCATCATGTCCCCTCAAGCATTTAATGCTCCTTATCTCTCCTCTCAAGCCTCCTCATGGTGACACTTGTCAACATGGGATTGGGTTGAAAGTTTCACATGGATTGAATATTTTTCAATCCTAACCCTTGTAAAGATTGCTCAATCTTAACCCTTCATTTCCCCATTTCTTCTATAAATAGAACCCTTCTCCTTAAGCAAAGAGGAAGCATTAGAGTATTGTTGTTATACTGGTATTAGCATAAAGCTTTTTCATAGCATCACTATATACACTTGCATAGCATTTGTTTATCATTTTCAACCATCTTGAATCTCCATATGACATCCATGGCTAGTGCTAAAAGATGAGAGCTACACTCATGTGGAACTTGGAGAGGAGAGGAACAAGGAAGGAGCAACTATGAGCATATTGATTAGCATTTGCAGGAGTATAGTTTATCTATTCTATGTTTGTATGCTTTCTATTTCATGCTTAATATCTCTCTTGATATGCCTATTTAGGATAATATTTTGTTGCTAACACTAACATTTGTTTCTTGTGCTCTTGTGTGTGTTGCCATCAAACAGATTTTCTAATCCTTTTTGTAGAGCATCAGTATCTTGTTGATGTTGTTTATGGTGAAAATGGATACAACAATGACATTGAAAGACTAAATGAATTCAACCACAAAACCCTAGCTTAACAACAACAAAGATCCACCATAACATATGAATATTACCTAAGACAATGCAAATCAAATGAAACCACAAAGATTATACCATCACATGTCCAATAGGGTTTGAATCTCCATTCTTCCTATCTCCATTTGATCTTGCTTGATATATTTGCTCTCAGATTTTATGTGCACAAGAGCTCAACAAAGAACAAAAATGTGGTTACAAGTAGGATTGCATATGAAAGTGAAAAGGCGTAGTGTAGTCGAATGTGTAATTGAGTTAGTTAGGGTTTAATAATGAAGGAAGTATCCTCTTATATAGAAGACACTATATTAAATGGAGGGATAAGATTGAGAGGTGTAAAAGATAAATGGTTGGCTATGATTAGAGGGTAGGTAGTGTAGGAATTAAGAGATGAACAACATGTGTCATGGGTAGAAAAGGCTAATGAATTAATTAAATAAATAAAGATTTATTTAATTAATAGAACAAGTGGGATGAATTAAATAAATAAGACATTTATTTAATTTAGGAAAAGGATAATTTAAATAAATAAATGTATTTATTTAAATGAGAAATAAGGCTAGAAGAGGATAAATGAATTAATTAAATAAATAAAGATTTATTTAATTAAGAGAAGAATTAGGCTAAAATAATTAAATAAATAAAGATATTTATTTAATTAGACATGACAATTTTAGGTGTCTACAGATGTAATTAGGGTTTGTAGCCGCCCTAACTAAAAAGTGTATTTAGGGCTAGTTGGAAAAGAGATTTTGTGTCGGTGGTTTGAAAAGAAGGTATTGTCAAACCAGTTTGAAGTGTCTGAATGTGTGTAGTAGAGTTGTATTGAAAAGGATTCGTACTACCAAGCAAGGAAGTGTCGTAATCATGTCATTTGCCCTGTTGTTCCCTAACAGTTACAAAAGTTTGAAATATGTTAACCAAGTAGATCCTAACAGTTCTGATATTGTAAATCCCGTCATCGAGTGGCTCATTAACTTGAGTTTGAAATCCTCTAGCAAAGTTACTCTTAACAAGGTAGAGCTCCTAATAGAGCTAAGGCAAAATCCTTTGACCAGGTGACTCCTAATAGGGTGTGCTCTTAACTGAGCTAGGCCTTTAATTGGGCACATTCCAAAAGAGTGAAAATAAATATTGTGTGTGCTAATTCTCACTATGGTTTTCCCAATTGGGTTTCCACGTCAAAAATCTCTATGTTCATATTGTGGATGCATTGTTGATTTGTGCATTTGATATATTTACTATGTTTTGCATATAGATGACCACTCGAGTGACTGGTCTATTAAATTAGCTTAGATGATTATTTGAGTAGTTACTAGTATAGTTTTGTTAAGTGTTGCAGAATTGTTTTATTACTGATTCACCCCCCCCCTCTCAGTAATAACCAGATCCTCATAATAACACCCTTGTCACACTAACATCCCAAAACACTGGAGGAATCTTAGATTTAGTAGAAAGTCAGATACTAACTACCACATGTCTTTTGTCTCATGTTTTGTTGTAATGGTTCCTCGCATCTCTTCCAAATTAAAAAACCCTTCCTATCTCATTTTGGAGGGTTCCTCTTTCAAGGGTTCTTAGCTCTTGGCTCTCTCATTATGCTATTGCTATCACATTCCTTTCTCTATGCTCTTAGACATATCTCTACCAACATCAATTTATGGCTACTTGGTGTTGGCTCTTCCAAATAAATACTATCATGGGCTTCATCACGCTCCTATTACAAAGAAGAGGAGTTTGGCTTCATGCCTTGTCTTCTCTTTATCTATTATCTTTACATTCAATGTGTGCTTTACATTTTTTATTGTATCTATTATCCAGGTGCATTCATATTTCCAATTTTACCAATATTTCTATTACATGCAATAGGGATTTTCTTCCATTAAGCGGAGTATAGTTTCTATTTGCATTTATTTCCAATTTACCAAGTTTCCAAGTTTATTTATCTTTTTCCATTCCATATATTTGGCTATCTATGGTGGTGGAAACACCTAAATGGGGGTTTGATTGAGGCAGGACCCTATACATCCCCCAACATTTTTCCTGTCTTAGTGTGCACAAGTGGTGAACAAGTCTTGTGCATCAGGAAGTGCATGCAGATGATTTTCTTGGATTTTTCTCTGTGGGTTGTACAGACGACAATGCATCACATTGGCATTCGCACCCCATGCTTATGTCCCAAACCTGAGAGCTCTTAGACTCAAAGGTATATTCCTCTTTTAATATTGTTTGGTCCTGTAAATCCAACTTGTTGTATTTCACTATTTCAGCAATATAAATTTGTTGTTTACCCTCACATAGTCTTTGTTTTACTTCTTGTTATTTCCTAGCTCATCTTAGTTCCTGTTCGAAGAGGTAGAGATAGATTTCTTTGTCCTCTAAGATTTATCATCTTGGAGGAGACAAATTTCCTTCCCTACAGTTAAGTATAGAGGTTTCTATAAGATGAAGTCTATCAAACCCTTGTGGAGTGAATTTTTAAAAGTAATTATGCAAGTCATGACTCTTGATGGGCACTATTCACTTGTGTATAATTAGGATTTTGCCTTACTTAATCACTTTAGGCATAAAGATAAGGTTTTGTTTCCTTTTTTCTTTCTTTCTTCTTTAGAATTGGCTATTAGGGAACATAATAATTAGTGAAAGAACCCTAGTCTACATGAAGGTATGATTTTACTTTTAATGGAGCATTTTTAAAATCCATGAGAAAAAGTGAATTTGTTAAGCATGGGGATTACTTTGATTCAGAAGGGTCTAATTCCCCCTTTTTTGAGGGCACTAGTTGGAATACAAAGGAGGTGGATGATTTTAATGAGGAGTGGGAAGAGGATAAGAGAAATAAATCTAGTGGTAAAATCCCTATTGGTGGAAAGGCTTCCCCTGTTTCAGTATCGCAAAATCTCTTCTTTGATAGTGAAGAGGGGATAGGTTTTAAGAAAAGGAAAGCAAACATGATGGTGATGTTGGCCTATTTTCATTGATGTCATTGATTTGATTTGGTCCAATAGTTTGCTTCAGGATATGTTGTTTCTTTATTATTCAATGTATGTTTTCTTCATGCAGTTTTGAGGTGTGATATCTACCTTATTGAAAGGTGTTTTGTGTCCAGTCCCATTTAAATGAGATGTAGGCATAATCTACAAGGCATTTTTCATCTGGTCCTATTATTACATATTGGTGTAGTGTCATAAAATTGTGACCCCTACAATTTGCGACCACATTAGTGTTGGCCTTTTGGTGGAATTGATTATGTGTTGCATTGATGCTCGTCACTAATGCCAACACTAGCTGTATGGATGCTTTACCAACACCCTTCTGGTCCCGATAGGTTCAATGGTTTTCTGGTTGATTTGGATCTGGTATGATCCAGTATTCTTTGGTATAGTTTGGTGATGGAATTGGCTTATTCATGATACTCATGTTCATATTCAGTCTATTGGTTTTAGTCTGGTGATTGGATGCTATCCTATTTTCTTAGAAGCTTGGTTTCTGGTACCAGCGAGGGTTTCACCACTAGAGATTTGATGAATATATTTGATGAATTGCATAAGTGGTGTTGATGTAGGTTCTAGTGGAGTTTCAAGATGCTGATGGTGATCATGTTCAAGACTTGGTGAATGGAGATCATTGTTGTGGCGTCTAGACCTATACTGGGTCTCGGTTGGTCTAGGTTATGGATTGGTTTAATGAAGCATGTGGATTGGACTTCTCGATACATTTCAAGGATGACTTATGTGTTGGATATTATTTGTTTGGTCTAAGGCATATACATGGTTTGTAATTATGTAATTGGTTTATTGTCTGGTGGCCGACCTTGTTAGGCCCCATATGGAAAGCGAATGTACTGAGAGGGGAGGGGTGAATTAGTACTTCAAAACATTTCTTCAACAATATCTTTACAATTATGCATAAATCGAATAGTTCAGTAACATAATATAAAGCTAAAACAAATAGATAACAATCATACATGATTCACTCCATAACACATATATTTTGATTACGTAGAAACTCTTGGTTACAGAGAAAAACTGCGGTGGGGATGGCACCCACAACTTCACTACTACAATAATAAAGAGTGCTCAGTTAGAGCTACATGTTTAGCTATTTTTGATAGCATACCCTGTTAGGAGTAACAAGGTCTGTTAGATCTATAGCTTGGAAATCAGAAATCATCAAAGCAAGTATCAAATTAATAAGCTAGCTCAATCACAAAAGCAGATTGCAATGATAACAATCCTAACACACTCAATAAAGACACGAAAACCAAACATTCAATATTTAAAAATTAAGAAAACCAAGTGCAGATTTGAATGTCTCCTTCATGCGGCTCCATTGTCCTTCTTTCTTCTTCAAATAGCTTTGTTGTGGATCTCACCTACTAGTGCATGATCATGATATGAAAGCAAGTAGACAAGATGATTGCTCAAGAATACTCGAAGCGTGATTGATTCGGGAATCGATTCGTTCGATAATGTGATTAGTCGGGATTGAAGAAAATCATCCAATTTATAGACAAATTGGAGAGATGATCAAATTAGCATGAAGAGATTCAAATGAAAATTGCAAATCAAGAATGTCAATTATGACAAATTTGCACTTTCTATGCAAAATTTGATTGATTGATAATTTATGACAAAATTATGACAAATTTCTATGTCAAAATTGATTGATTGTCAATTATGACAAATTATGACAAATTGAAATCTCATTCCCATGAAATTAGGAGAAAAATAGGAGGAAATTGAATTAGAAATTAGGAAAATTAGAAAAATGGAAATTAGGAATTAGGAAATGAGGAAATTAGGAATTTAGTGAATTAATTAATAATTAATTAATTCACAAAGAGGGAAATTAGAAATTGATGAAAAATTAGGAAATTAGGAATGATGTGAAATTAGGTAAATTAATTAATAATTTGACATTTATTAATTAATTCACAAAAAGAGGAATAATTAGTTAGCCAATTAAATTAAACATTTAATTGTGACACGAAGACCTAGGATAAATAAATAAATTATTTAACCGAGAGGGAGAAAGGACAAACAAGGTTAAATGAATAAATCATGAAACCCTAGAAAATGCAAGGACGATAATTAGGTCTTGACAAAAGATAATTGATATCGATTCCATTTGACCATGATTCTGACTTGATAAAAGACCGATGTTGATAAATGATTTGGTTGATAAATGCACCAATTGACGAGGAAAAATGACTAATTGATCCAAATTGACATGATTGAGAAAGACGACGATCGATGACAAATCGATCACAAAATGACAAGATTGACAAGAGGACAAGGATCGATGACAAAATAGATCACAAGATGACAAGATTGATGACAAATTTATCAAAAGACAAGAATCAATGACAAATCGATCGCATGATGACAAGATTGATAAGAGGACAAAACCCTAATTAGGATTCATGATGTCCAAAATGATGACAAATGAATACGCACATAGATGTGACAGGATAAGATCGACCAAAATCATGACAAATATTATTATCGACAAGACCAAATTCGAAAGTGAGATAGATGAAGAAGGTAGAAGAAGGACTCGATGCTCGCAAATGATAAAGACCAAGTGTGTGACATAGGAGAAATGTTAATGCGATGCAAAAACCCTAAAATAAGGCAATGCACAAATGTTAAAGTATGATTCCGCAAGCATTGACCATTTTTAGACGTCTACATTTTGCGCCTCTCTGAGACAATGCGATTTTAAGCGTTGTTTCAAAGAAAAATAATGAAAATGCCCCAGATAATGAAAATGACATACGCATGCCCCCTCGAGGAATTGGCCAGAAACATGCAGAAAAGAGGCCAATTGATCAATAAAAATGATAGGATCTGATAGGAGCAAACGGACTGACAATCGGAGATCGGATGCATGAAGGACAAGCAATTAGAGACGCAAAAGACTATGACCAACATAAGATGGAGAGGGTGCACGTCCATCTATGCACTGACAAAGATCTATAAATGAGACCAAGAGAGTGAAAATTGCTCATTTGCACTAGCCAAAAAGGAAAATTTGTTGCTCTGGAAAAGGACACTTGCAGAGAGATGGTGAACATTCCAATGGCTGATCACCTTGGAGAATGTGTACATACTTACAGATGACCAAATGATGCGGGAGCAGCGGTAGGTATCTCAAAAACCCATATTTTCAATTTCATGAATTTGACTTGCTAGCGGGACATTGCAGGGCCCACAGGGGATGCCGAAACTGACTTCTGCACTTGTGTAGGGCGAATTATGTGCTTGTGTAAGGGTACATAGGTGTAGGTTATGTAACATAGGTGCAGGACTCATCACACAGGCGCAGTTGTGCATTGGCAACTCAATTTTGGTCCAAAATGGCATGCGAATGATCCGAAAAGGGGGGATAAGGGTAGGATAGGTCAAAATAGATAAAGAACACCCTGATTTGGCCATGAAACAAGGAGATGCAGCCTGTAGGAGCAAACCCTAATACTGACAAAATATGCCCCAATTTTGATGCAGATTCGACAGTATCCGTTGATCACGCAGGAGAACTGACCTAACTGCTTCATGCTACAACATAGACTCAAAAGCACGGACAAAGATACATTAGCAGGACTTGGGATCTACTATGTCACATTCATGCCCGAGATTAGGGCAAACATAGGACTGCTTACTACATTGGCAGAGCGATGGCATTCAAAGACTTCCTCATTCCATCTGGCGACTGGAGAGGTGACAGTGACACTAGAGGATGTATGGCGTATCCTCCACATTCTGATACATGGGGAGATGATAGAGTATGACCCAATGATAGGGAGAGACACATTGTGCAGATTATTTGAGTGCGATGCAGATGATTTGGATATCGTAGAGAGGGAGATTGGCTGGGAGACCATTGCATCAAAGTATGATCGGTGATATGTGGTGATAGCCGTGGTGATATCATGCCTACTAGCAGGGGACAGACGAGGACATGGATTCCCTATTAGATGGGGAAGAGTGCTAGAGCAGATGGCGACAGAGGGTATGGTGTACGCATGGGGACCATGTGTACTAGCTATGCTGTATTTTCAGTTGCATCAGATAGCATATCAGGGAGTTCAGACTTTGAGCTGTGGAGTCGCATTGCTATAGGTATGGGCATTTGAGCACATAGCCATATGTCGATCGATTACAGAGAGACAGGTAGTACCACATCAACCGTATGTGTACTGCTATGGGGGAGCACTGAGACAGGGTCCATTTGGATACATATTATATTATAGATTGAGAGAGTTCACATGGAGGCCATATCGTGATTGCTTAGGATGGTCAGATGATAGTGATGAGCTACCATATTGTAGATAGGAGAGGTACCTGATTGGGCGACTAGTGAATCTCTAGAGGGTGATTGAGATGTACCTGCCAGAGAGAGTCAGACAATAGTTTGGAGAGAGGCAGGATGTACCTAGGAGGAATGCACACTTTGCCCGATCTCACAGAGAGATGAGTCAGTGGGGGAGTATGATTTAGCCACACATAGCATATACTGACTTCACACAGCTATAGCAGAGATAGTGGGATTGGAGATCAGATGTGGTGGACGCCGGGATGACAGAGGAGTATGAGAGATGGTTTGCACGACGATGGCCAGTGCCATTGACAGATCCAGACATTCTAGTACTGAGGAGACAGGAGGACTTCCCACCCACAGAAGAGGAGGAGGGAGATGATGAGGATGAGGAGGATGAGGGTGGTGATGAGGATGGGGATGATGAGGATGAGCCAGATTCAGGCGAGCAGGAGACATTGTAGGATATACCCATAGAGCTGGAGACAGCTAGCATAGAGGAGATGGAGATGTGTAGGGCTACCATAGCGAGTCAGCATGATCATATTGAGACATTAGAGAGATAGAATGCCATCTTGAGGACAGAGTAGGATCAGTTCAGAGTGAAGATAGCTAGACTCACAGCGGCTCGAGATACAGCAATAGCTCAGGCACAATGAGAAGAACAGCGAGTCGGTGAGTACATTGGGTTGATTAAGGATGCCAGTCCACGGGAGATGGCACAGATGTTGGTAGAGACCGTAGAGGAGATATGCCATTGGAGGACATTATATGAGAGTGTAGTTCCACTAGAGCAGAGAGTAGCTTCATATCGGGTACGATCGAGGACAGAGAGTAGGGCACGCTCTCGGAGGTCATTGAGCAGCATGGGGGTGAGTGGACCTATGAGACCACCACAGCCAGGACCAAGAGGGACATCATCCATGAGACATGGTAGGGATGAGGAGGACAGAGGGAGCACCCAGTGATAGAGGCACGTACTCCTTATGATAGAGACATATGTAGTTTGACATTTTGTAGTTAGCCTGCGGGCCATACTTAGGACAGACAGTCCAATTTTGTACTCCGATATTATATAATATGCATCGATATGATGGGATGCAATGTGTTATGATTGATGGTTATTTTTCATGTATGGATATATATTTTTTTATGTGTTTTTGATGCAGTTATAATATGAAATGGATGCTTGATGTGAGGCCAGATGTAATGCAAATGTACTAACCAAATGGATGCAAGATGCAGCTTATGTTTTTGGAGATTGGAGCACTAGACCGGATTGATTGCCCAAACTGACGGAAGAAATGTTAGTAAGAAGAAGATATCACAAAGGACAGTTAGAGATGAAGAAAAACTTGCTTTCAGTAATGCACTTTGTAGGTGAGAACCTTTATTTTAATGTAGCAAAATGGATGTGTAGCATCATGGCATTGAAGGCTAGAGCTGAAATGCAACCCTTTTTGCAAAAGACAGACACATTGTAGACAAACAAAAATCACAACAAAAAAAGAAAGGGACCATGAACCATCCTGGTCACTCTAAATCACTCAATGACATCATCGAGCAACATAGGAACATGATCGAAGCCAAAAATAAATCAGTAAAAAGATAAGATGCACAAATTCCAACAAATCAAACAAACATCTTGATCTTCATTGTCAAAAGTTGAAAGTGTTGATAGGACAATCATGTTGTCTGGTTTCAGGACATGTGGTACCCCGTCTAAGACAGGACACCATCTGGTTTCGAGTATACCACACCCTATATAAGACTCATGATAATGTGCCAAGGACCAATGATATTGATGCTGACGTTCTATTGAGAAGACAATTGTGATTAGTTTGAATGTCTGGTTTGATGGAAAAAGTTCATCTATTTACGCATGATTTCATTAAAGCACAGTGTTGGATTGCATGTCGTTGGAGGGATGCTCAGTGATCTGTCTTATGCACAGAGGGGTTATTTATTGCGAAATGCTTTTCGAGTTTTTACAATTTTTTTGTGTTCATTTTTTCAGGACTTTGTTTGACTTTTTAGGGATTTTTCTCAAGACATTTTTCAATTTTTATGATTTTTTTAGGACATTTTTAAATTTTTTAGAATTATTTCAGGAGATTTTTCAATTTTTTAGAATTATTTCAGGACATTATTTAATTTTTTTGGATTATTTCAGGACATATTTCAATTTTTTAGAATTATTTCAAGACATTTTTCAATTTTTTTGAATTATTTCAGGACATTTTTCAATTTTTTTGAATTATTTCAGGACATTTTTCAATTTTTTTGAATTATTTCAGGACATTTTTCAATTTTTTTGAATTATTTCAAGATATTTTTCAATTTTTTTGAATTATTTCAGGACATTTTTCAAATTTTTTGAATTATTTCAGGACATTTTAAATGCAAAAGTTCTAGTGATTGATCATGACAAGGGGAATGCACCCAATGCACATTTGAAAGACATATGTACAAGAAACCAGAGTTTGCGAGACAATGATGTTGACCAATCTTAGGCTTGAAACAAAACATTGGGTCAAGACAAAAATAGACATGATAAATCGGTCGAGAGAAAGCATAACTAGAGGTTATGACAGATGATGGAGCGATGATCTCACTTACACATGGTGCCTAATTGCCAGGTTTTCACCATGGTACTTGCCCAAAGCGCCTATTTGCCAGGTTTTCACTAGAGGGCGAATCATTTTTCTTTACTTGTTTGCTCTTTTTCTCTTTGGCTTTTTTTTTTTTTTTTGTATTTTTTTGCTTTTTTTATTTTTTTGTAGTTTTTTGCTTTTTTTATTTTTTGATTTTTTTGTATTTTTTCAAGATCATACTTGAAGAAGTGCTGATAGAAAATTATGCCCAGTACTTGCGAAGATGCATGCTATTTACAAGATCAGACAGAGGTTCACCTTCTGGTGTGGCAAGCTGATATGCCCCCGAGCCATAGGCTGCAGTCACTATGAAAGGCCCAACCCAATTAGGTTCAAACTTACCTTTGATGATGTCAGTAGACTGTGCATTCTTAGGGTTTGCCTTTAAAACTAGATCTCCCACTTCGAAGTGTCGCCCTTTGACCTTCTTATTATAAGAGCGACAGAGATGGTTTTGATATGCTTGCAAATGTGTCAAGGTTGTTTGACGTTTCTCATCTAGCATCTCAAGCTGATGCAACTGAGAGACTCTATGCGTCTCATCATCAATCAGATGTTGCAAGGAAACATGCAAGGAAGGAATCTCCACTTCCAAGGGTAAAATGGCTTTCGTACCATACACCAAGGAATAAGGTGTTGTGCCAGTAGGTGTGCGGATAGAAGTGCGATAGGCCCATAGTGCTGGATTCAACTGTACATGCCAATCTCGACTAGCATCATTGACAACCTTTTTCAGGATCTTGATAATGGTTTTATTTGATGCTTCAGCTTGACGATTCCCCTATGGATAGTATGGACTGGAGAAATAGTGTTGGATATGAAAATTTTCACAGAGTTCCTTGACATCTTTATTCTTGAAGGGACGACCATTATTTGTGACTATGGAAAGGGGAACCCCATATCTGCATATGATATAATTTAGTAGGAATTTTGAAATTTGCACACCAGTGATATAAGTCATGGGGATAGCCTCGATCCATTTTGTAAAATACTCAGTGGCTATAATGATAAACTTGTGTCCATTTGCAGATGTCGGGTGAATCTTGCCAATAAGATCCAATCCCCATTGAGAAAAGGGCCATGGAGATATGACAGAATGAAGCTCTTGGGCTGGTGCATGAATGTAGTTTCCATGGATCTGGCATTCGTAGCACTTCTTAACAAAATCATGAACATCTTTTTCCAGAGTGGGCCAATAATACCCAGCACGAATAAACTTTTTAGCTAAGCTCAGACCATTGAAATGGCCCCCACATATACCATCATGAACCTCGTGTAAAGCCGTTTGTGCTTCATCAGAATCCAAACACCTGAGCAGGGTATGGTCAAAGGAACGACGGTAAAGGGTGTCGGCAATGATGACATATTTGGTTGTTTGTCGGATGAAGGCTCGGCGTTGGTTAGCTGAAAGATTAGGTGGTAAGGTTTGGGATTTCAAATATTTATATATGTTATTATACCACAGGGAGTTAGGACCAACAAGAATGCACATCACATTTGCTGTCGGAATGTCAAAAGAAGGAACCAACAATTGTTCGACTAAAAATTCACGTTTGTCCATATTGTGGGGCATATTCAACATGGAAGCAATCATAGCCATCGCATTTGCCGACTTGTTTTGCATTCTTGGAACTTGACTGAAATGGATAGCCATGAATTTTGTCTTGAAGAAATCTACCATATGCTTATAAGGAATAAGCTTTTCATCTTTTGTGTCGTAGTCATCATTCACTTGTCGGATGACTAATTGAGAATCTCCATAGACTTGTAAACATGTGATATTCCAGTGGACCGCTACTCGGAGTCCTGTGACCAGTACTTCATACTCGGCAATGTTATTGGTACAATGAAAAGTTATCCTGTAGGACTTAGGAATAGCATCATCTTGAGGGGTGACAAACAAGATGCCGGCTCCAGACCCGAACTTGGTATGGGATCCATCAAAGTATAACTTCCATTCATTAGAAGATGTGAGAGAAAAGACTGATTCATCTGGAAAATCGGTCAACATGGGATGATCATCATAAATAGGAGCCTCTGCAAGTTGATCTGCTATGACTTGTCCTTTTATCGCCTTTTGCTCCATATAATCAATATCAAATTCACTGAGGATCATAACCCACTTTTCTAGGCAACCTGTCAAAGCTGCTCAGCTAAGCAAGTATTTTAAGGGATCAATTTTTGCAACCAGCAATGTTTGGTGATTTAACATATAGTGTCAGAGCTTCTGTGTTGCAAATACCACTGCTAAGCATGCCCTTTCAATAGTTGAATAATTCAGCTCATAGCCTACTAGTGTCCAGTTGATATAATAAATAGCTCGCTCTTTGCTATTCTCATCTTGTTGGGCCAAGAGAACTCCTAATGTCGTTTCAGTTGTAGAAATATACAATATGAATGGCTTTCCTTCTATAGGAGACATTAGAATAGGCAGCGACAACCAATAGTCTTTGAGAGCTTGAAAGGCTGATTGACATTGCTCAGTCCATTTAAAAGTGACACCTTTATGTAATAGATACTGGAATGGATGACATTTGTTGGCCAACTGAGCTATGAAGCGATAGATTGACTATAGCTTTCCTTGCAGACTGCGTAGTTGATAGAGATTAGAAGGAGGAGGCATGTCCATTATTGCTTTAACCTTGGTCGGGTCAACTTCGATGCCTCGGTGAGAAACAATGTATCCTAGTAATTTGCCAGCTGTGACACTGAAGACACACTTCTTTGGATTGAGTCTGAGCTTGTAGGTCGCCATTCGGTCAAAGATTGGGCCCAGGATGGCTAAATGACTATCTCTTGTGACAGATTTGCATAACAAGTCATCAACATAGTCCTCCATCAAAGTATGCATGAAATCATGAAAAATTGTCGTCATCGCTCTTTGATATGTTGCGTCTGCATTTTTAAGACCAAAGGGCATCACATTCCAGCAATAGGTACCCCAAGCATAGGTGAATGTTATCTTATGTTGATCTCTTATGTTGATCTTCAGGAGCAATGCGAATTTGGTTATAGCCAGAGAAACCATCCATCAATGAGAGCATCTCATATCCAGCAGTCATGTCCACTATGATGTCTATGTTTGGCAGTGGAAAATCATCTTTAGGGAATGCTTTATTGAGATCCCTAAAATATGTACAGATTCTGATGCCCCCAGTTACCTTGCTAACTGGTACTAAATTTGAAATCCAGTCTGCATAATCAATGGGTCTAATGAAGCCCACATCTAGTAATTTTTTCAGTTCCACCTTGACCAAAAGATCCACCTGGGGATGCATCTTTCTAAGTTTCTGTTTGACAAGCTTGGCATCTCCTTTCAATGGCAAGTGATGAAGGACTAATTCTGGATTGAGGCCAGGCATGTCTGCATAGGACCATGCAAAGCTGATCTTCTTCTCAAGAAAGAAATTGACAAAATCTATCTTTTCCTATTTTGATAAAGAAGCAGCAAAATGAATGACCTTAGGGTTGTCAGGTGTACCCAAATTGATTTCCTTGGTCATTTCCACAAGCAATGTCGATTTATCCTGACTTGATAGGGGTATGTCCACTCTTCCACCTTTGGGCACCTCAGAGAGGTTTTCACCCACAGGTACGTCTTTTATTTTTACTTTTACATGATCAAAGAGTGCCTTATGGTTTTCACTCAAAGATCTATTCTTTTGGTTTTTAACTTTTTCTTTTCTTTTTTCATTTTGATGACTGGAAGATGGAGTTGACTCCCGAAAATATGCTGTGGAATCTAGGTCAATAGCAAATCCTACCTTATTATCACCTTGTGGTATGCCTTCTCATAGTCCAAGGAATTCTGCAATTACTTCGTCATTTTGAAAACAGTCCAATGTGAGTGGTTCTTGTTGGTCATGTTAGATAAGCTAGGGATAGATGAGGGGCATGTCATCATCGGTTTTAAGGAGAGAAAGGACTAATATGGTAAAGATGTAAACATCTGTGGTATCACTGTCTGAACTACTTGTATCTGATTCGGAGCTTGGATCCCAGAATGACTCTATCCAAGCATTAGGATGCATTTTAGGAAGTGGAGTTATTTCATGTTTGTCTTCCATAGGCAAATTATCAGGGTCAAGGAAAATATTATCAAGGGCATAGGAGCTAGAAGAAAAAGAACTCCACTCCCATTCATTGGAATCAGTTTTGGGTCGGGTATCCTCAGGTGTTATTTCATCATCAGAGTCACGCCCTTTTCCACACGTGGTTACCTTGGTAGATGAGGATCCAATTCGCAATGGTACAAAACCTAGCCCTAAAGTTGGAGGTCGCATCTTGGGTATAACAAGTTCTAGCCTTCCATTGTTGTTCAGGCCTAAGCCACTGCAGCCGTCATATCCTTTCTTTTGTAGCATAGTAAATCCTTTGCTGTACCATTCCACTGGCAACCTAACAGGTGGGGTCTTAGTTGGATCCTTATAAAGCCAATTTATGACATCATCATCTAAAGTTTCTTTGTCAAGTTCACCCCACCTTGTAAATGTAGTGGGAGGCTAATATTGAATAACGACCTTAGGTTCCTAATGCAACAAATGTGGTTTGCCATATGATTTTGAAGATATTGGTAAATTCCCGATGCGGAATGTTTGATCCATTGAATATTCTCTGCATCCTTGGTCCTATATCTTCAATTTTCCTTTGACAGCATCTAACAATTCATTAGGATCCACATAACTATGTGATTTGGCCTCTCTATTGACTACGACTTGCTGCTGCGGAGAATCCTTTAGGGCAGCACAAAATTGGAATGGATTAGGATCTCTTGGAATTGTTATCTCAGTTCCATTGTAAGGATATTTTAAACATTGATGATAGGTGGATGGAACTGCTTTCATTGCATGGATCCATGGACAACCAAGAATCATATTATAAGGGAGATCAAGGTCTAAGACCTGCAGGAAAGTGATTTCTGTCACTGGACCAACTCTGATAGGCAATGTAATTATCCCTTTAGGTGGGCGCTCAGCATCATCATATGCTTTAATTGTTATTCTTCTGGAAGCATCAATGTCATTTTCTGTATAACCAAGGCCAATGACCACTCTCAACGTACAAATATTAAGACCCACTCCGCCATCTATCAAGACTCATCGGATTTTGCAATTATGGACAAAGACTTCAAGGTGTAAAGGATCATTATGAGGGAGCTTATCAGGTGAGATATCATTATCAGAAAATGTGACATTTTGGGAAATAGCTAGATGTCCAAGTCAGGCTTGAAACTGGTCAAAATCAATGTCTGTCGGGATAGTGGACTCAATTAAAGCTTTATCTAGGACTGCACGATGCATGGGGGACATTTTCAACAACTCAAGGATTGATATTTGTGCAGGTGTCTTTCCTAGATGATCCAAGAGTTTATATTGACTTGTAGGAGTTGGTTTGGGAGGAGCTGCAGGAGCTCCTTTCAGGACTATTTTAGATCGACGAGTGGTGACCACGCAAGAAGGATCTTGTTCCTTTATTCTTAGAGTAGAAACATACTCATTTGATGCTCAGAAACAATTAATGACATTGTTATAACCAGTATTTGCATATTTTTCCATTTGGGTAGAGTTTGAAGAAGATGCTTTACCCTTGTCATGATCAAGCAAAGGAGTTTTGAAAATAGTATGATCAGTGTTAGAGGTCGCATGGGGTGGATCTACCTCAATTACTCCTTGCTCTAACAAGTCTTCGATCATATGTTTCAATTGAAAACATGATGCGGTTTTACGTCCTTTTGACCGATGATACTCACAATAGGCATTATCATTCCACCAATGCGGCTTTACCACAGGTTCTGCCTTGATATCTGGTAGCTTAATAAATTTTTCTTGTATTAATTGTTTCATTACTGACTCAATAGGCTCTCCCAATGGCATAAATTGTCGAGGAGGCCCATCCCTTGATCGGAAAGGTTTACGCTGTTGGTTTTGTTGCTGGCCTTGTTGTTGATTATATTGTTGAGTGTATTGTTGAGCATGTTGTTGGTATTGTTGTTGTTGAGTAACATTGCTCACTGGTGTTTGATTTTGTTCCATAGTTGACATATTAGGAACACTCAATTTCTTGATTGTGAACAGGGGTTGATTTGCATTCACCGCTCTTGCATCAACAACTCCATCATTAGTGACATTCTTGTTCTTATACCAAAATCTATTTCTGTCCCCTGAATTGGTCGTGTTGTCACTGTCTTTGTTAAGCTTAATGATTCCCTTTGCTACAAGAGCAGTTTCAATGTTCATCCCTTTCTTAATGAGTTTTTCTATAGTACTGGGACTTTTCAATTTTAGTTCATACATCATTTCTAGGACCAAATTTTGGATAAACAGATTCACTTGTTGTTCTTCAGGTATATCCAAGGAAGAATGACTATACAAGATTCACCATCATTGCAAGAAAGCCACTAACGGCTCACCTTGCTTTTGCTTGGTGTTGCATAAATCTGACATAGTCACGTCACTGTCGATGTTGAATGCGAAGTGAGATATAAACTTTTGAGCCAGTTCAGACCAAGTCTTTATATTTCCTGGCAGATGCAAATACCAATCCATGGCTTGTCCAGTGAGACTTCGTGCAAATAACTCACTTTGGTACATGCCGCGAAAAATGCTCGAATGTGATCTTTTGGATTGCCATTCCCTTTATATTTCTCAGAATTAGGTGCCTCAAAATGTTTAGGGAATGGAGGCATGTATAAGCTCTTATCAAATGGATTAGGACATAAATCTTGATCTGTATACAACTTTTTTGTTCCTTTAGTTTCTAATGCATCAACTTGTCGTTGCAACTTCTCAAGCTATTGCGCAATTGTATCAGATTTTGGAGGTCCATCATTAATCCCAGTGGGTACTCTTTGCTGATACATCATGTTTCCGATCGGTTGTTGATGCTCTGAAATGGCCATTTTTGGTGTCTCCGACATATAATGTTCTTGGTACATCTCTTGTTGTTGTGGCTATGCCAAGCCTTGATATTGACCTTGTTGTTGTGCTTCTTGTAGCCTAGGTTGATATTGCAATTGAGGGTGTTGTTGATATTGCAAAGGTGCCAATTGTGGTTATGAAGTATGATAGCTTGTTTGTCTTGGCACATATTGAGGCACATGTTGTTGTTGATGCTGACGAATTGGAATTTGTTGACTTTGTGCCAATTGTTGTCGCGATGTATATCCCATCATTTGCAAAAAACTTTGTTTAGGTGGTTTTTGTTGTTTCTCCTTAAGATGGGGTATGGCACTTGCATTAACTTGCTGTGTTGTTTGTCCAATCCATTGTGATGGTTGCAAGTTTGCATTAACTTGTAATGAGGCAGAAGGCACTGCAATTTGTTGTCAAATGCGATATTGTTGTTGTTGTTCATTGCTTGTTTGCACATTCGATTGTACCTTTTGTGTATTACTCAATTGTTGCAATAATTGTTGTTGGTGCAAACCACTATCCATAGTTCTTTGTGTCACCATTATCGAAGGATATTTCACAATAGTGTTTGGCAAATATATTGAGCTTAATAGGACATAAGAACTTTGTTGCATCGTGGAATTGTTTTGGACATTGGTGATATCAGGCATTCCAGTCGTGAAGCTTTCTTGCATCTTAGATTTTGATCCAATTTTATGCATGTAAGGAGCCACTTCTTGTTGAGGGACAGCTGTCAATATTTGTGTGGTCTTCATTTGATCTTGTGTTATAGGTGTTGTGTTGAATAATGGATTATTTATTGTCTCAAATGGAGACTTTTGAGGAATAGTCACTGTCAATGCCTTTGAAGCACATTTACTCATCAAGGTAGGTTGAGTTTCTTGTTGCATATTTTCTTCATTTGGATGTGGAGAAAAACTTAATAGCTCACCGCCTTGTTGTTTTTGCACATTGATTTGCTCACTTGAGGAGGTCACATTACTCATCATGTTAGGATATTTTTGTGGGAACATCTTAAAGACCTTGTTTAAGAATTTATCCATCTTTTTTGTCAACTTTGGATCTTGAAGGAACATGTCAAAATTATCAGAAGCATCAGAATCTGATGAAGAATCTAGTTGGACATTTGGATTCATTTCTTGTTGAATGCCTTGATCTGAACCAAATCCTTGTGAAAGGGTTTGTTCCTCATGTAATGTTTGAATTTCATGTTGCAGGTTTGGTTGATTCCAATCGAAAGGTGTATTTCCTCTTGGAGTTGGTGGAACACTCCCATGTCCTAGTTTCATAGGTACAAACACTGGTTCATATAATGGAGGTGGTAGTGATGTGTTTGATAAACCTTCAATTTGTACTGTTTGACTGGTTTGAAATTGTGAATTTGATATGTTGTCAATGGGTTGATACGTTGGTTCACCCATCTTTTTAGATCTTGATCTTGTTTCAACAGGCATGTCACTTATGCAAATGCAATATTTTTGAAAAATTTCAAGGACAATATATGATATGCAACTAAATGCAAACTAAACAAATGAGAATGCAATCTATGACAAGAATGCAACCTATGTTTTTTGGTTATTTTTTCAAGATTTTGACAAACTTTTTGGAATGCAAATCTAAAAGTGACCCTTAGGAAATTGAAATGATGTCTAGACCTCAAAGGACAAAAGGACCAAGTGACAAAAGGACAATTGACAATGTCTCCCCTATATGCTTGGATACTAAGCTAGGTTTGACCAAATGACAATAATGACAAAAAGACAAAAGGTTTGATTAGGTCTAGACTTCTTAACAATGACTTTGGGTTTGTTCAAAGATTTGGATTACTCAAGTATGACAAAACCTAGTTTTGACACTATATGCAAAGGGACAATTACTATGCAAATGACCCTAATATGATATGATAATGACCTAAGCTTGACGAAGAGACCTAGGGTATGCAAATGCAAATGCAAATGTATGACAATGGTATTAATCTAATGCAAGAGGACACATGTGAATGGATGACTTTTATTGATATGCAAAAGAGTATGACCTAGGTGAAACCTAACCTTGGTAATTGACAATGACTTTGAAAAATGCAAACCTAAGATGAACCTAAATCTAAGTGACATGAATGTTGAGGCAAGATTTTGAAAAATGTTTGACAACCATGTTTGAAGGTGTCTTGATCTTTGTTGGATGAAATACTCTTGTGTTTAACCTTGTTTTGAATCAATTTGTCTTATTTTTGAAATGAGATGCAATTCAACTTTTGACAAACAAAGAAGACAAGATATTTCAACTTAGACTCAAAACAATCATGCTCATTAACACATTTCTTATGGTAGGCAAGGACATTAGGTACTTGAGAGGTAGACTCATTATGGGATTCAAGGAGAATACATAGATGCTTGACCCCACAGGCTCCCCTCCACGGCACTCACTTCTCAGGGCAGCCAAGCATCAGTCCCCATGGAAATCTCCCCATGGCGAACTTAGTATCTCTTCCAAGTATCTGAACTTGTCCTTCTCAAGCAACTAGAAGGATTTTTGGCCTCTAAATACAAGGTGTTTAGTAAGGATTTCTGTTAAGCGTTACTCCTTGATGTCACGCAAGCATGATTGAGACATTAAGCCCATCAAGATACCAAAAAAATGTAGTCGCGCAAGCACGATTTAGACCGTGAGGTCCTACTTAGATGTTGATATGAGAAAGAGTTCAAGGGTCATCACTTCCCAAGTAACTACAATTCCCACGTAACCCTTCCTTCAAAGCTTTCTCTCATCAAGTATTTATTTATAGTGAGTTAGAATGCCAAGGTATTCTAGCTGTACTCACTTTGGGTCATTCCCTTCTCATGATTGTCACTTACTTGCAAAAGCAAATGGTCGGGAAGGCAGGCCCTCTAAAGGTGACACACAATCAAAAACATGAGCATGGTATTGAGGATCTGGATTTCTGATCACCCTAAGAAGGATGAGAGCATACTCTCCTACTCCAATGTCAAACTCAACAATCAAAGCAAACATACATTCATTCCAACCTATTTAGAAATCATACTAGGTACCTAACTATGAATTTCAAACACAAAGTTTAGTTGTAATCCAAGGCAACATACAAAACCACCAAGTTGGAAGTTTGATATGTTTGATCTTTGACTATTGAACCTGCACAAAAATGTGTTAGTAGTTTCATTTGTTGTCTTTGCCATGCGTATGCCAAAGGTGCTGCACAGAGAATCAGTACCAAAAAACCAAAAGGCAGAAACAAAATGCAAAACAAAACAATTTTCAAGTAAAAACACTGCTTTTTTTACCTCTATTTCTGGACTTTACACAGGCGTAGAATGCATGACACAAGCGCAGAATGCTTGACATAGGCACAGAATGTCCTTGACATAGGCGCAGAATGCTTGACACAGGTGCAAATTGTCTCACATAGGTGCAGAAGTCCCCAGAAAGCCCTGCATTACCTTGTTTCTTGGGTTTTTAACCTGCAAATCAACTCAAAAGCACTCAAAAGCATGATTAGGGGGTTAGTTCACGTCAGGTTCACCAATTAATGTAGCTAGGAAATCGGAAATCGGAAATCATCAAAGCAAGTATCAAATTAATAAGCTAGCTCAATCACAAAAGCAGATTGCAATGATAACAAGCCTAACACACTCAATAAAGACACAAAAACAAAACATTCAATATTTGAAAATTAAGCAAACCAAGTGCAGATTTGAATGTCTCCTTCATGCGGCTCCATTGTCCTTCTTTCTTCTTCAAATAGCTTTGTTGTGGATCTCACCTACTAGTGCATGATCATGATATGAAAGCAAGTAGACAAGATGATTGCTCAAGAATACTCGAAGCGTGATTGATTCGGGAATTGATTCGTTTGATAATGTGATTAGTCGGGATTGAAGAAAATCAACCAATTTATAGACAAATTGGAGAGATGATCAAATTAGCATGAAGAGATTCAAATGGAAATTGCAAATCAAGAATGTCAATTATGACAAATTTATGACAAATTTGCACTTTCTATGCAAAATTTGATTGATTGATAATTTATGACAAAATTATGACAAATTTCTATGTCAAAATTGATTGATTGTCAATTATGACAAATTATGACAAATTGAAATGTCATTCCCATGAAATTAGGAGAAAAATGGGAGGAAATTGAATTAGAAATTAGGAAAATTAGAAAAAAGGAAATTAGGAATTAGGAAATGAGGAAATTAGGAATTTAGTGAATTAATTAATAATTAATTAATTCACAAAGAGGGAAATTAGAAATTGATGAAAAATTAGGAAATTAGGAATGATGTGAAATTAGGTAAATTAATTAATAATTTGTCATTTATTAATTAATTCACAAAAAGAAGAATAATTAGTTAGCCAATTTAATTAAACATTTAATTGTGACACGAAGACCTAGGATAAATAAATAAATTATTTAACCGAGAGGGAGAAAGGACAAACAAGGTTAAATGAATAAATCATGAAACCCAAGAAAATGCAAGGACGACAATTAGGTCTTGACAAAAGATAATTGATATCGATTTGATTTGACCATGATTCTGACTTGATAAAAGACCAATGTTGATAAATGATTTGGTTGATAAATGCACCAATTGATGAGGAACAATGACTAATTGATCCAAATTGACATGATTGAGATAGATGATGATCGATGACAAATCGATCGCAAAATGACAAGATTGACAAGAGGACAAGGATTGATGACAAAATAGATCACAAGACGACAAGATTGATGACAAATTGATCAAAAGACAAGAATCGATGACAAATCGATTGCATGATGACAAGATTGATAAGAGGACAAGACCCTAATTAGGATTCACGATGTCCAAAATGATGACAAATGAATACGCACATAGATGCGATAGGATAAGATCGACCAAAATCATGACAAATATTATTATCGACAAGACCAAATTCGAAAGTGAGACAGATGAAGAAGGCAGAAGAAGGACTCGATGCTCGCAAATGATAAAGACCAAGTGCGTGACATAGGAGAAATGTTAATGCGATGCAAAAACCCTAAAATAAGGCAATGCGCAAATGGTAAAGTATGATTCCGCAAGCATTGACCATTTTTAGACGTCTACAAGATCTACCTTGCTAAAGGATTTTACAACACTTCGTCTAAATGTTGCACCTAGTTAGAGGCTTTACAATTTATAGACCTGATTAGAGTCTTTTACCCTGTTAAAGGTTTCTCTTACAACTTCACAATATTACAATAAAATCATTACAAATATCTACAAATTTACATCTGGAATGTTATAGCAGATTCTATGTGCTCAGAATAGATTGGCTTGCTTATAGCATATCTCAGTAACCCATATAGTAACTTGATAAACCCTTCTGTTTATTCTGTTCTTTGACTGTTCTCTGAAAACCTTCTCAGTGACCTCTGTGTCTCTGTAACAATCTTCTTACACTCATGCACACACCTTTAACTCTTAACTCATGTTGTTTAAATAGATCTCTTATGATGGTGATCCAATTCATTGCTTCGATCTTACAAACATGATTTATTGAATGAATAACCATGCAAAATATTTCATTGATTAGATAACCTCAAAATTATACACAATCTTTAAGTGCAATTTGCAATGTGATAATGGTTAGATGTGCCTCAATCTTGTAACACGTTGTCATATGCATGTCTAGGTTCAATGAATCTGGTAACACATTTCACTCAGTGTAAATCAACTTGGTGTGTCATCTTTGTTGCTTGGTAGACATGTAAAAATATTTGGTAGACAGCTAGGTGTATATAGAGTTCTATGATTGCTTTCTGTTGTAACTGACTAGACTATACATACCAACTAAATATTTTGGTAATAGATAACCAACTAGAGTATATAGTATAGCTTTGACATAAAACTAATGGAAATCTAATAAGTAGTAACAATATCCCCTTTTGACATTAGTTGAGACGTTTGACAAAAACTACTTTCAAAGTTATAACTCAATAATCTATATACCTGCAAAATTTGACTATGCTGACAGTATATACAATAGTCAATAATAATATATCAGATATACTCCCCTTATCACTATACTATACATAACTCTGATTTTCCATGCTTGGTGATCTATTCTTGTTCTTTGCTTACTGTTATGTATACTGTGCGGTTTACTGCTCTTCAATGCTCTGCTTACTTTGCTCGGTATACTCCCCCTATATACTATACTCTGAATACTATATCATTCTCCCAAAACTATATTAATACTGTATCACTCCCCTAGTACTATAACATATTACTCCCAAATATAGTATCACTCCCCCTTTTTGACAAACATCAAAAACTTAATTTCCATTCAGGGGCGATAATTGGTCAAAAATGGATTTGTACTTGGTCTGGGCATCGGTGAGAGCGACAGAGAGTGCATCCTTTACACTGTCCATTAAAGAATTTTGTGCTTGAATATTAGCCAATAGTGATATTAAGCCATCTAGAGTGCTTCCCTCTTGAGTAGTAGATAAGTATGTGGCTCAGTTGATATGCTCTTGGAATGATGAAAGATGTGGAAGGAATAATGTCTGAAGTGTCATTATGTCCATCCTGATCTTGTGTTCTTCATTTCTTAAGTCCAATTGTTGAGCCATGGGTTGTTGAAGCTTTGTATAAAAATTTTGAATTGAATTTGGCTCAGTGGTCAACTTATTTGAGAGATCGATGATCTCTTTCTCAATTGTCTCTATTTTATTCTTAATGTCTTTAATGAATAAAGAAAATGTGTAGAGTTTCTGAAATAAATAATGAATGTGCTTGAGCTGAGGAGTCAACTCAGCAATAAATTTGACAAGTTTAACTTTGCCAATAGCTATAGCTTTTTGTACCTCTTTTATCATCTTGGCAGTGAGCTCTTTGTCTTTCAGCTTGCTCAAATACTCCGATGCATCTACTCTTGATGTCTCTATCTTTGTTAGGAGTTCATCCAGTTGAATGTTAATGGCTACATTAGTTGATACTGTAGCTTCAGGTAGCATATCTATTAGGAGTATTTTTACCTTCTAAAGTACTTTATTTTTCTTTTGAATGGCCATTTGCTTCTCTTGTTCGGCCTTTGCTTTGCACAATTCACTGAAATCAATGAGTGTTTGCCCCTTTAATTTTGCTATGTCTACATTGGGCAACACTATGGGTTTTGACAAATCAACTTTAAAACTATGCTTCTTCACTTTCTTTTCTTTACCTTTCACAGATGCAACTAAGACAAGGGCTTGTGAGGCTTGATTACCCTCGGTAGGTTGCTCGATAGAGGCAACACTTTGATCGGTTCCTTTAGCCTCTGTAGAGTCCTTTGGTGTCTCGGTACTTGGTGTCTCAGTTGCAACATTCTCAATGCTAGAAGGTGCTTGAGATGTCTGTTCTTGAGTAGTACCTTCTCTTGTTGTAGACTTGTGACCTTCCATGCCTTGATCTATATCCTAAGGAGTTTCGGGTGAGACAGGCTACTTGACCGGTGGATAAGGTTGAACTTGTTCCAAAACGGATTCACTAGATACAATTTTTGCATATGCAATGCCTTCTATCATTTCCTATTCTGGTGCTTCTATATGCATGACATGTTCATCTATTTGAATGGTGTCAGTAGGGTCTTGTTCAGTAGCATCAGGACCTTGCTCAGTGACATCAGGATTGTGCTCGATGACATCAATGATTTCAACTATAGCTTGCTCACCGACATCCTTGATTTTGAAGATTTCCTCCCACTTTTCTTTTGTCTTATTTTCAACTTCAATGTATAGCCCATTCATTAGTTTTAAGGCTCTCTTTTTGACAACAAACTTTGAATTGTAGGTTGTCAGATGTTCCTTTATTTCATCTACTGACATATCAGGAAAGAGATGGACTACTTCTCTCTCTGATTTGTTTCTTTGAGTCCATTGCATACTTCCACCTATTATCAATATGCAAATACAATTCATTTGGAAGTGACTTAGCTAGTTCTAATGGAGCTAGCCGGAACTTTAGAAGTGTGCAAATGACAACTTCTTCAATTTGTCTCTTGTCATCATTGTTCCTAGTTTCATACTTGACATATCTAAATCCTCCAAATCCACCATATTCTTTCAGATTAGCACAAAAGTTTTTAACTCTATGTATATTTACCTTCTTGCTCTTGACAATCTGGAATTTGCTTGCATCTTTTGATTTGGTATCACTAGACTCTTTTTCCAAAATGAGTCTCCGAGTAGATTTCTTGAATGTCTTTGTTACCTTGGGAATAGTAACACTCTTTGTCTTCTTACTCGATGAAGCTCCAGATGCTCTAGTTTTAGGTCATTTTACTGGAGGTGGAGTCGGTGAGACTTTTGATGTGTCTTGTTTCTTTCTCTTTAACACTTTACCCTTAGGCAATTCAGTGCTCAGTGTTATAGTTGCCTCTTGGGATTCATATTCCTCTTCAGTAATGGCAATGGTGCCTTTGATAGGTGTAGAGGAAGAGTCTTCTTTGAATTTCTCTGATAATGCCTTAATCATCTTTGTTGCCTTTCGTGTAGCTCTGGGTACTACAATATTCATCTTTACCTTTTCATTTACTTCCTCATAGGTACCATACCTCAGCTCGGTAGCATGTTTGGGCAATGTAAGAAATGCATCAATTTTTTATTTTGTGATGTCAAAATCAATCTCATAACCCATGGTGATAAAGATTGAGTCCTTGGTTCCACAACATTCACATAACAGTAATCGGTGTCAACTTCAAAACATATATCATTTTTGTATTTCTCTACTAGCTGGGGTGGAATCCTATATCTATTATGCATTTTCTCTTGAAATTTACTGAAGTAATCATCCATGATATCATTGAAATTATCACTTAACTTCTGAATGAATTCATTAATCTGATGGGTGATAGGTCGGTGTAGCTCCCAAACAACTTTACCGATGGATGGAAAGAATTTTTCAAAGTAGAAAAACATGCATACCACTAGTGATCCAAACTTTAGAGTATTAGCCGAGTTGTTCTTCTTCAGCTTCCTGATGGTGTTCAGATTTTCAAATAGATTCTTCAGCAATACCTTGCATAGGTCAATTTTCATTCCCTTTTTCACAATTTTGTAAGCCAAGTCTACTGCTGCACAGGGAACACTGTTTTCCCTTGCCGATTGGAAGAAGCAGTAGCCCATAACTCTAATGGAAAATTTTATTTCTTCATCTATGACATTATTTAGTTTCAATCCTCTGCAATTAGATTCCACTCTGGTTAAACTGATCATTCCTTCTATGATATCATCTTCTGGGCTTAGGCATGATCATAGATAGGGTAACCGGTAATCAAATGAATGATTTCCTTGGTAATCTTAAATGGTTGTTCTTCTAGCCACATGAAATCATCGTGAACTCTGCTTAGAACAAACTTGACCCACTAGGGTTTGAACACACGAGGATAGGTTAGGGCTTTTGTTAATCCCTTGATCTTGATGTGCTCATACTTGTTGTTCAATATACCATCGGTACATAGCTCATCATAGGTGTCTCGGATTTCCACATGACCGAGTTCTTCAACATGACATTTGGTGAAGAATCTCACATCTTCGACTAACAACACTTTATCCGGGATGAGTGAAAAGGCAGTTTTGTCATCCAGTTTAGAAGCAACTTTGGGGGTCAAAGAGTATTTCAGTGAGGGCTTCTCTACATTCTTGACAACTATGGGATCTTGGATCTTGGGCGCCATTGTAGATTTCAAATAAAAACTAGCAAAGAGTCCTTAGGGTTTCAGGATTTTGAACAACAGACGCTTTATACTTAGCAGATAATGGCAATTAGATATGCTTGGTAAACTAGCTTAACAATGTGTTGAGATTTGATGTAAATACCTTGAATTTGCTTTGTAGGAGGTTTGATTGCCTTTGAATCACTTTCTCTACTTTCTCAAAAACTTGGTAAGTGTAAATGACCGCGAAAATGCTTTTAAGTACACAAAATACCTTATTGGGCTCTGTGTGGGTTAGGTCAAAAACATTAAATGCACTCAGTTCCTGTTTAACTGATTTACTCTCCTTTTTCATTTTAACTCAGTAACTAAACTTCCTTCATTCACTGACTTGACAGGCTTCCTGTAAAGTGCTTCAAAAGACTTTGATAGAATTTCAAACCTACTACTACATCTTAACTATGCAGATTTTGAATTAAGTACATAATAGAATAGGAACTGTTAAGATTTTAACCTTCAAAGAATGCAGTCCCTTCATACCTGTACTGATTAATTTGGAATAGGTGCACCTAACTCAGTAGGTAAGGTGCTTTCTTCATTTGACAAAATTTCCTTCTTTTTCCAAATCATCTTTAATTTTTCTTTTATTTCTTCAGTGTCTTTTCTAGGTTGATCTCAGCAATCTCCAACTAAATGTCTAGCTTTGTGACAATGAAAACATGCCATACCAGGACTTCTCCATGATCTTTGGTTGTTCATTCCAAACCTTATAAAACAGTTGGCACTTATATGTCCATATCTTCCACAACATTCACACCATATGCTTGTATTGTAATCCCATGGTACTGCAGAATACTGTCGGTAAGGATCTGTGTTAGTTTGGTAACCTCTACCATTTGCTTGATGTGCATACCACATATAGTTCTTTTGCTTAAACTAGCACTTCTCGGTACTATGTCCATATCTATTGCCGTTTTTACAAAACCCTTTGAATTTTGACTTTTGATAATTGTTAACAGACTTTGTCCTACATTGATTAGATGTGTGACCATATTTACTACAATTGTAACAATAACCATTGGACTTAGTGGCATTCGGTTGCTTACCTTTTCTGATTTGGCATATGTTAGCAGTGTGACCTTGATTTCCACAGTAGTTGCAAATAGGCTTCTTTCTTTTGATTTTATTCTTGTTTCCAACTTGCTTTGATGATTCTCCTCTCTCAGTAGTATGAATTCCTTTCTCGGTAGAGACTTTTCCTTTGTAACCAAGTCCTGCATCTTTGTTGGGTCTTCTTGTATTCAATTGCACATCCAACATCTTTGATACTTCATAACTCTTATTCAGTGTTTCTTTGGATTTATTCTCTGTTTCAAGTTCATCGGTCAACCTTGATACTTCAAGTTTCAATGCTTGGTTCTCATCATTTTTCAGAATTGCTTCATGATGTGCATAACCTAGTTGATCTGATAGGTTTTGTTGAATTCTAGTTCACCTTGTGATATCATCATTCTTATCAGATACTAAGACTTCAAGTTGTTGTTTCTCTCTTTCTAGATCTCTTACTTTATCCTCGGCTGTTCTCAATCCATCTAGATTTTCAGTCATCTGTGTGCTGAAATATTCATGTTCTCTTTTCATTGCTTTCAATTGATCAACCAGTGCTTTGTTCTTTTCTTTCAATACTCCAATCATTTCTTCAGTCTCTTCAGATATACTATTCTCAGATGATGTCTCAATTTGTTCCACTAACTCTTGAGAGTCCTACAAATCATTAGATAATCTTCTTTTCACTTTCAAAGATTTTTGCATTTACCTTTGCGTGTTTGCAATCACTTGATTAGCATGATCCAACTCTTCTTGTAGATACACAATCCTCTGAGATTGTTTATAGCCTTCCATTGATAAGATCTTTCCCTTTAGGTAGTTAAACCCTTTTCCAAGATTCAAGCTCTGATACCAATTGTTAGGCCCAATATGGAAAGCTAATGTACTGAGAGGGGAGGGGTAAATCAGTACTTCAAAACATTTCTTCAACAATATCTTTACTGTTATGCATAAACCAAATAGTACAGTAACATAATATAAAGCTAAAACAAATAGATAACAATCATACATGATTCACTCCATAACACATATATTTTGATTACGTAGAAACTCTTGGTTAAAGAGAAAAATTGCAGTGGGGATGGCACCCACAACTTCACTACTGCAATAATAAAGAGTGCTCAATTAGAGCTACATGTTTAGCTATTTCTGATAGCATACCCTGTTAGGAGTAACAAGATCTGTTAGATCTACCTTGCTAAAGGATTTTACAACACTTCACCTAAATGTTGCACCTGGTTAGAGGCTTTACAATTTATAGACTTGATTAGAGTCTTTTACCCTATTAAAGGTTTCTCTTACAACTTCACAATATTACAATAAAATCATTATAAATATCTGCAGCTTTACATTTGGAATGTTATAGAAGATTCTATGTGCTCAGAATAGATTACCTTGCTTATAGCATACCTCGGTAACCCATATAGTAACTCGATAAACCCTTCTATTTACTCTATTCTTCGACTGTTCTCTGAAAACCTTCTAGGTGACCTCTGTGTCTCTGTAACAGTTTTCTTACACTCATGCACAGACCTTTAACTCTTAACTCATGTTGTATAAATAGATCTCTTATGACAGTGATCCAATTCATTACTTCGATCTTACAAACACGATTTATTGAATGAATAACAATGCAAAATATTTCATTGCTTAGATAAGCTCAAAATCATACACAATCTTTAAGTGCAATTTCCAATGTGATAACGGTTAGATGTGCCTCGATCTTGTAACACGTTTTCATATGCATCTTTTCTACTCAGTAGACATGTAAAAATATTTGGTAGACAGCTCGATGTATACTGCATTCTGTGACTACTTTCTTCTGTAACCGACTAGACTGTACATACCGACTGAATATTTCGGTAATAGTTAACTGACTAGAGTATATAGTATAACTTTGACATAAAACTAATGGCAATCTAATAAGTAGTAATAGACCTGATTATTCATGGTTGAGGGTTTGTATATATAGATGTAAGATTTCATTGTAGATCATAATGGCTATGTTAGAGGTCATGGTCAAGGGATATAATGTGTGAATAATGTAATATCATTCAGGTAGAGGATTTGGTCAATCATTGGAGATTGAATTGTGTTTATGTAAGAGGATTTAGTCCTCTGGTATTGAGCTTAACCAGAACTGTACTCAAGAAGAGGAGATGCTATCTTTTGCAGTAACACTTCTCTAGATCGTAGTTTGGATTTCTATGTAGTTAGTGAGACTCCTTTTGTGATGAAAAGTCTGCTTAGGTTGTTGGCCTTCTTGCAAGTACAGGCCTCTCAATTGTAATTCACATACCTATTATAGAATTATTATTTGACTATGGGTAGACTTCCCGCTGTGGTTTTTCCCTTTATCATATTTTGCACGTACAAATCTTGATGTCATCTTGATGGTATTTATTTTTTTATTATTATTTATGCTTAATTGGTTTAACTTTTATTCTAGTATTTGGCTTAAGCATTCTGGTATTAATGTTTTGGGTTTCGGTATTTAAGTTTTAATTTCTAATTGTTCCAGTAATCTATGACAACTGATTCACCCCCCCTCTTAGTTGTCTTCCAGTTATTTGAATTGTTTAACATTTAGGGTCTTCACGTTGGCGATTTGAATCCCCAAGCTTGGTTGAATACTCAATACTTGCTCATCCCTGGAAACTAAGACAAGGTAAGGATAGGGGCATGGCCCCCATGTCCCTACCCTATTTCAGGGCCCCCTTTGTCCGATATTTGCATTGGACTTTGCATAAAATGAGAAAACTTTCCCTATGTTAGCCTGTGATGAAAAAGTAGTTAATTAACCCTAATTGATGAATATATAAGTCGCATTTGCCCTCCCATTTGCATAAGTTGGATAAGAAAAGAGTGGGCATAAGTTAAAGCAATCAAGAATTCAAGAGCATTCAAGCATTCTTTTCCAGCATTGAGCATTCTCAAGTCTCCCTCCAAGGCTAGGTGTTGCATTCAAGTCAAGGATTGAACTATTGAAGAGGAGATCCCTTTCAACATTCAATTTCACACAAAAAATTCTATCTCCCACCTCCCTTGAGAATTACATTTCAATCTTTCATTTAGATTTACTTGCATGTACTTTTTTTGATCATTTAGTTAATTCCAAAACTGGGGTTTGACTTGAAGACAAACCCCCTATCCCAACCCCTTTTCCTCTCTTTTTTGTGTGTAGGTTATAGGTGTGCATCTATGTTTGTAGATACGAAGTCCCTTTGAAGAGGTGGAAAAACCCTTTTCGTATCGCGGATTTTTTGGACGACCGTGTGCACTTTCAACACGGTCTCGACAACTTTTTCTCAAATTCACATGGCAGCTTCATCTCGACATATTATTGCCAGATCTAGGTGCACAACTTCATCTCATGCTTCTATGTCAACTTATAATCAGTTCTTTGCTACTTTTACACTTAGTCTCACAACACATATTTCAACTACTTTCTATTCTAAAAGAGTGGTTAGCTTGTCATTTTAACACCATTATCAATTCATTTAGTGTTCAATCTTTTTCCCTAAGAGATTGGATCTAGTGAATTTCCCCCCTCTTTTAATGTAATGTGGATAAAGTGTTTGAAGGGAAATCCATAGTAAAAATTTCATCTCTCCTTGGAGGGAAGAAAATATTTCCTCTTGATCTCTCCATCATTCACTTTCACCACATCACATTTTTTTGTACTCGATGTCTTACATGCTCTATTATGAAAATCATTGCATATTTTTCATTTACAAGTTTAACTTTTCTGCAAACTTAGTGGTTAATTAATTCAAAACCCTAGTTTTTAAAATTAAAATTCAACTTGTGTTTTGTAAAAATTGCTTGCTATAGTCTTAGATCTTAAACTTACTTTATTTGTCAAATTCAATTTCTTCATTGTTTTTCCCAATTTGCAAATCAAATTCACAAAATGAAGAGGTTATTTGTCAAAACCCTACTTTTCAAAAATTTGTTGGCATTTCTATAATGATATTGAGAAGGTTGTTGATGATTATGGATATAACTGATTAAGGATGTTTACTGTCTTAATATTATTATTTTGTCATTGATGTCAAGAAATTGATTTTCTAATTCAGTATGATGTTGCCATATCTTAAGAAGTATAATTTGGTGAGTATAAAGATGTCGGTAAAAGACACAGAAAGAATGTGATGAATAAGGGGAGGAATAAGTTATTCAATGGGCAACTATTACCGAGTTAGACAATAATGAGATCATGATGTTTAGATTGTTTTGATATCATACATATGTTGTTGATTGTAAGGTTAATACTATACTATGTTACCGAGTAAGGAACCTAGTCGGTAAACCCTAAGGTTATCGCTATCAGTTAATGAAGGTGGAATGTCTACCGAGTGAAGTTTAGTATTTATTGAGTTGCAACTAAGTAATAACATAATGCATTGAATGAATATAAGCATTATTTAATGAAGGAAGCTGATGAGCTGGAACTGATTAAATGATTGGTATGCCATGCATGAAGTTTGTTAAAGAATCTATAGAAAAGGAAAATTGACAGGAAGATCTACAGCTCAGATTGAACCGCAATACCCTAGCACAAGTTCCAAGAAATGTATGCAAGTTCCAAGGTGGGGTAAAACATTTTCAAATTGAAGGATACATTGAACTTGGTCAAGTTTGAAGATCTGATGACTATGATTGATCATGGGAAATGTGATCAAGGAGATTAAGTGGTTGGCAAATTGTTTATTAATAAGGAACTATTGATAAAAAATGTATGTGGGCAAGTGTAACCATAGGGATGCTACATAGTGATTACCGAGTACATAAACTTGAAGACCTATTTTGATAACATAGTATAGAGCCCAGCAGAAGGACAAGATAAGTCTTATGCCTAGATTGTATTGAGCAAATAAGAGTCTGCTTTAGCATTTTAGATGTGAAGTTGCAGATAGATTTTTATTACTGTTATTTTGTAAAGTGACAGAAAATCTCTTAATCGAGTGGACTCAACAATCTTATTTGTAAAACCCTCTAGCAAGGTGACATTCTGATTGAGTGTTTGAAATCCTTTAACAAGGTCACTTTTAACAAAGTGAAGATCCTAATAGATCTAAGGGAAATCCCCTAACTAGATCACATCTAGCAATGTGTTTGTAATATTTAACAAGATTTTCTTTTAACCAAGCATACTCTAGAAGAGTATATTTCCAGTAGGTCCGAAATCCCACAGTGGTTTTTCCCTATTTGGGTTTCCACATTAAATATGGTGTTATATGTTTTGTGATCTTATCTATTTATGAGTTTGCATGCTTTATAGTTTTTCTGATAAGGTTACCAAGGTTGAATCTGTTGATTGTATGGAAGATTAAGTTTGTATGATTCACCCCCCGCCCTCATCTTATTAGCTTGGCATCTGTACTAAACATTTAGTATCAAAACTATCAATTGGTATCAAAGCATAGGAATTCGAAGAAAAGTTTAAAGGTACTTGAGGCAAAGATCCAAAGATGTATAAGAGGGATGCACCGAAGCTGAACAAGTCAAGTTTCTCTACATGGCAGAAAAGGATGAAGTTGCACCTATCAGGAGTTGAAGAATATGCTGTATATTATCTGGAGAATGATTTCATCACATTGAGCACCTATCCATTGACAAGGGAAGGGATAAAGGCAAAGCAAAAACATATCCAAGAAATGATTGAAATAACATCTACATTGATCGACTTAGAGTTTAATGATCTAGAAGGCTGCAATGATGCCAAGGCAATGTGGGACAAGCTCATATCTGTGTATGGCGGTGATGAACATGTTCAAAGAGAAAAAGTGGATAGTCTAAGAGGACAACTTGAATCTATGAGGATGACTGAAGGTGAGAACATAACCCAGTACAATACAAGATTAAAGGAGATTGTCAATCAAATCAAAGGAGTAGGTGGAACTATTGAATAAAAGGATGTCACAAGTAAGTTATTGAGAACCCTTCTACCAACTTATGCAATCCGAGTCTCTGCAATCAATGAATTGAGGTATGTACCCAATATGAAAGTTTCTTTAGATGCTACTATTGGTAAGCTACATGCATTTGAGTTAAGTAACTGTGATAATAGTGGGTCATCGGTAAATAAAGTTGAGTCTGCATTTAGTTCTTTTCATATTGGTGAATCTGATGATTACAATGATAGAATGAGTAAGTACACTGAAGGGGATCACAGTGGAGCAAGTGAGAGATTTTGCAAGAACATGGAAATAGTACACAAATTGTATGAGGAAATTAGAAAGCAAGAAGAGTTTGAAGCACTATTAGCTAGAAGGTTACCAAGAGGCAAAGGTAAGTATAAAGGAAAACTACCTTTGAAATGTTTCAATTGTGATAAGATATGACATATGGCTTCTAGCTGTCCTGACAAAGATTCTACTGAAAAGAGAGATTACCGAGATGACAGATAGAAAAACAATCATTACAGAGGACATCAAGACTTCAAAAGAAAAGCTAGAAAATCATGCTTAATAGTTGATGAGGAATCCAATGATGATAAATCAGATGAAACTGATACATAGGAAGTAGTTTATGTGGCTATCAAAGATGGATTAGATGAAGAAAGGTATGAAGAAAAAGCCCTAATATCTCACATAAATACTAATGATTCATGGATCATAGATAGTGGATGCTCACATCACATGACAGGTGATAAACACAAGTTTGTTATGTTAGAAGATTATGATGGAGGATATGTAAGATTTGGTAATGATGCACCATGTCTGGTAAAAGGTAAAGGATCCATAACACTTCTTGACAATGCTAAATGTAATGATGTTTATTGGGTTGAAGGTTTGAAATACAATATGTTGAGTGTAGCACAACTAAACAACATAGGTTACCAAATAGAATTTCAGAAAGGAATTGTCAAAATTCATGACAAGCATGGAAAGTTAGCTACTACCGAGACACAAACAAAAGGTAACACATTTCACCTTGACTCAACTCCGAATAAGTGTCTATATGCAAAGATAGATGATACCTGGTTATGGCATAAAAGGTTTTGTCATGTAAATTTTTATAATCTAATCAAAATAAGTGTGTGGGGGAAAAAGCGAGACTAGGCTAACATGTCCTAATCCTACCTTTTGTCACATATTACGGAATACGAAAGAGCCTAGAGGTATCGCACAATTGGCTACTTCTTTTTGGTGAAAGAGAGAGCCATGAGCTACCTATTAGGGTTTCTATTCCTTTGTTGTAATTGAAAGGTAAGATTATGCAAGTTCAATTCCTAACCCTAAAATGCAAGTATGAACTAATAACAAGATTGCAGAATTGAACTTAAACAATGGAAAGCTGCAAACATAAGGACAAGACAAGAATGCAGATGCGTACTTGGAGACAAAATCTGAGTGAAAATGTTCGGGATGGGGGCGCGGGCGCCACTATCCTGATTCTGCACCTGAAACTGCACCTGAAACTGCCACTTTGCAACCTGGAAAACTGTCGGAAATGCTAAAAATTATTGTCTGTCAGGAGGACCAGAGCGCCCAGCGCCCCTGTCCCAGGGACCAGGGCGCCTAGTGCCCCTGTCCTGGTATGACCAGGGCGCCCCACGCCCCTGTCCTGGTCTTCTGCTCTGAAACTTGGTGTATGGTTCCATCTCCGTCTGCTTCTTTCGGATCTGCAACTTGTGGCGTCGTCTGAATCCTGAAATCTGTACTTATATCTGAAAAAGGTGTTTGGGCGGCTATATAGGGTTTTGCCTTAGTCAAACCCCCGCTTCGGTGATTTCCACCTCCACCAATAGCCAAGTTGTATTGTAAAAGTAATGTGTGTGCAGACCTTGTGTGTGTGCAAGATCTAAAATGCAAGTAAGCAAACTAGAGCAACCTAGAAAGTAAACCCTAATTGCTTGTAAATGATAATGTAAATGCTCCAAATCAAGATGCCAAGTGATCTAAAGCATGAATGTAAGTGACATAATGAGGCTTATGCAAAGACATGAAAACAACATGAAATCATACCCAACCCCAAGGGAGGGGTACAAGCCAATCTTCAGTCAGTGATCCCTTATTGCTCTTCAATGCCTTCAAAGCCCTAAGTGAATGAATGGATTTGATGAATGCTTGGAGGATGAATGTTGAGAGTTGCTGAAGTCTTCAAAGATCTTCTCTTTCACTGCATATGAGGTTCCTGAAAACAAAAATCGGATCCTTTCCAATGAAGAAAGAGAGCTCTTATGTATGAAACCCTAGGTCTTAATTCCAACTTTTGGCCGACCTAGAGATTGAATATCCTACCAATTTCTTGGGGTTAAGCTTTATTTTATGATTGGATCGCGCTCCTAAAATTTCAAGAAAAATGTCCGGGACCGTGTGCAGTCCGGGCGCCATGGTCCCAACAACTTTTCACCAAATTTTCAGGGCCGTCAGATATGATGATTTTAGAGAGAATTCCGAAGTTACAGGTGATTTTGAGATGTTTTGACCCCCGAAATCAAGCCCCCAAGCTCAGAATAGGGCCTAATTAGGGTTTTTGATTAGATGATGTATTGGAGGAATAAAATGAGAAGGGGCACACTTTAATGAAAGGGCCCACCTTTATGATGTGGAGGATGATGAAATAGGACCTTAGACCTAATTAATTTGATTAATTAAGTGCTAAAGGGGAAATGCAATGCAAAATGCAAACTGTGCCAAGGTGGGTGCTAAACTAGGTGTGAAATTGTACTGCTTTAGCAAGTGCATACAATTTACGACACTACATTTAGCCCCCACTTTAGCAGTCATATGAGTACTACGTGCATATGCAAGCTAAAGTATAGGAAAGTAAACATTATTTGAAAAAGGATATATCCATAAGTCCGTCGAATGAAGCCCCCAGCAGTATCTGCAGTACACAGTTAGGAACCGCACCCTACAAAACACACGTTAGATCACAAAATACCTAATGCTTACTACGGAAAGTGATGAAATTTGTGAGTAGCTATATGCCCCCCCCTATTTCGGCTTGCTTATTAGGGAGGTGAAACAGGGTAGCATGTTTACTTACAACAAATTGTGTGAATGATTAGTGATGAGAGATGTTCACTACAAAGGCTTCATCAGAGCACATTTTGGAACATCAAGAGAGTAAGGGAATGAAAACATGATTCCTACGCAACAAATGGTTCGAAAATCGCATCTCCCAAACTCAAGTTATGATGAAATGAGTGATTTAGGGAAAATTAGGGTTTTGAAAGTAAAGGAAAATGAATGAAAGTATATACCTTGAAAGTGACTATTGCATTCGTCACTTTGTTGATTCTGAGTAATGTTTATCACAGCAGAGCCCACATAGCCATCATCATGCCTTCACGATGACCAAAGCATCCCGCGAGGATTGAGATCATGCAACAGGCCGTGATCGACGATGAGCCACTGGACGAGGTGAGTTGACTGAACTTTGACTTTCTGCATTTTTGTTGACTCGGATTTTCTGTGATCGGAAGCGGGCCCTGGAATCTGACCCTGGGTCCCACCTAGGGTGCCATGGTCCCACAAGGGTGCCATGGTCCCTTCAGGGCTCCATGGTCCCAATCAGGACTTGGCAAGGGTCAACTTTCAATGTTCGTCAGTTTGCGTATTTGGCATAGATGATTTTGATGATTGATTACTGATTACACTGATGTTTTTGTGTTGCAGGGTCTCCCATACATGAGAGAGCACACGGCGGGGCAGATTCTTCATAGTTTGTGAGATCAGATTCCCTGGCTTACTCAGGTAGAGAGAGATACATTGTCTATAGTAGGTTTGTGGTCTATGATTCTTATGTCGGCCATTCGATTTCATCCCGCGATGCTGATGGCACTCATGGAGTGATGGGATCTTGACACATGCACGTTCCAGCTTCCAGTAGGGGAGATGACGGTGACACTTGAGGATGTGTACCGCATTCTTCACCTATCGATCAAAGGAGCTACCGTGACATATGCGACCGATCGGTCAGTAGAGGATCATCAGAGGGAGCAGGTATATTGCATAGGGAGAGTCATGCTGAGTGAGACAAGAGGTCATATCATGGTCAGTTGGCTCTTACATCCTACAGGAGAGGTGCCCCTCATGAGACGTCTTATGATAGCCATCATTACACTAGTTGTCTGCCCTAATGGGTGAGGTACACACATGCATGGGGGTCTCACATGGTGCATCAGGGCTATGGAGAGACATAGGAGAGTATACGCCTGGGGTATGAGTATGCTTGCACATCTCTATCACGACCTCGAGGAGTATGTTTTCGGACAGGGTTGCAGCATGATGACATGCACACTTCTGCAAGTGTGGATATTTGAGCACTTTACATGCACCAGGCCTATTGGCTATCAGATGAGTGCGGCTAGCAAGCAACCTAGGGTATTTGCTTATCCACTTACTAGCGAGTAGAGATTTGGAGATCTACTATATTGGAGAGTGACATTTGACAGATTGACAGCTGAGGTGACTGTATGGAGACCATATCTGCAGATGCACAGATGGGATGGAGAGACAGTTAGCATGCTTAGAGAGGAACCGCCTACTAAGAGGGTGATATCCACATATCATAGTCCCATTCTACTTTGACGGAGTACGGAGGCAGTTTGGGCTAGAGCAGTGTGTTCCAGCCGATGTACCCATCTACACTCGACACTCACGAGTCCTTCCCAGACCCAGAGCAGTAGCGAGACCCATGATAGATGATATCAAGATCACAGATATAGAGGGGTCCAACCAAGATGTGGTCACTGATTATGCTGCAGACCCCGGGGCACAGCGCAAGTATCTCTCATGGTTTATGAGATCATACCCGAGGCCTATCTTTCCACCAGATCACCTGACAGGCCATCCAGGTCCATGGAAACATGGAGACTAAGATGAGGATCAGGGTTCCAGATCAGAGGAGCCAGAGGAGGGAGAGGGTCATGAGGAGGCAGGAGGGCCTGATCCACCCATAGGAGATCAGCCTAGTGTTGAGGAGGAGGAAGGAGAGGAAGATGACACAGATAGAGATGATGATGAGGAGAACAAGGATGCAGATGAGGATGAGGATGCAGATGAGGAGGAGAATAGAGATGATGAGGAGGAGTCAGATGCAGCTCCCCATCATTCAGGAGATGATACTGTAGCCTTAGATCCTCCCGTTATTCCCCAAAAGGGGGAACACGAGGTGATACGGAGACCTATACCCATCGCACATAGATCATTCGAGCGTGGGGAGCCTAGTAGTTCCTAGTCACAGATGCTACCATATGACGATCCCTACTGGCATGAGGGAGATCCAGGTATAGTAGGTTTATATTGATTGATTGATGTTTTGATGATATAAAATGGTACTAATACATGATCTATTCTACTGCTACAGCTAATGTGTAGGAGTGGCGTTCTCTGATCCAGCAAGCAGTGATAGATATCTCCACGACGGCGCAGATCCCTAGTTCCTCACAGGTTTCTTATAGACCTCAAGGGAACGCGGGTCGGCATGATGATTTGTTTTCCCCATTTCAAGTACAGGTAGAGATATGGAGGGAGAGAGAGCGGGCTCTATCAGAAGACCTTCAGCGGGCACAGCATGATCTAGCAGCAGCTCAAGCCGAGGCTACCTTGTATCGCGTGATCCTTATGGATAGGGATCGTAGGAGTTCCTCTCAGAGTCACTCACGATCTATATCATGGTATACCCCTATGGGTCCACCTGCACGGCCGGATCAGGAGGGAGCATCTAGTCGTCACTCTCCAGCCACCAGCCCTAGGGATAGGAGATGATCTTATGATGTAGGGTAGGTCACATTTTGGATGTATAGTGACCTACCTTTGTATATTGATCCACACACATATATATATATACATGCTTCTTTGTCTCAAACGTGTTATCTTTAATGCCCAAACAATGTACATTTTGCTTTGATTAAAGCTAACATATTTAGTAGATTTACATGTATGTTCCGAATTTAATTTCCATGTGATTGATTTCTCAATGCTCCATGATTAAATTGATACATGTGTGACTTAATTAAAATATTTGATCAAGTACTACATTGATGATAGGGAAGAAAATATGTGTTCAGCCTAAGAATCATATAACTAATGTGATTTAATTTGAATTTAAACACAACATGACATGATTCAACTTAACACATAAAGATATTGTATAATATGCCAACATAATGAAAAATGTAAATCTTTTGCAATTTACATAAATGAATTCAAGACAAACCATAAAGTAAAGAAACACGCTTGTCAGGAACGAAGCAATATAGATTAAACAAAACATCATTTAATTCCATTTGCTCTAACAAAGATATGCTAACATATTATCCAATTTTGAAGAAGTGAGAAAGGAAATAGATGGATGATAAGGAATTAGGAATTAAGCATAGTATCTACGCAAGTGCATAGCGTTTATAGGGTCTTTAAGAGGCATACCGTCTACATCCACTATTTTGTAAGCACCTTATCCATAATCTTCAATAACGATATACGGTCCAAGCCAATTAGGACTAAATTTTCCCTTTTCTTCAGGTAAGGCATTCACATTGCACTGATTCTCATAGAGCACTAAGTCACCCACTGAGAAGGAACGTTGAATAACCTTATCATTATAGCTTCGTTGTAGAGTTTTGTGATACGCTTGAATATGCTCAAGAGCATTTATATGCTGTTCATCAAGCATCTCAAGCTGTTGAAGTATTTGTTCTCTATAAGCGTCATCATGTACTATACCTTTGAGAGAAACTCTAAGTGATGGAATCTCTAATTCTAAAGGCATAATAGCATCAGCACCATAAACAAGATTATAAGGTGTAGTTCTGGTAGCAATTCGTACACTCATTCGGTAGGCCCAAAGAGCATAGATTAGTTGAGTACTCCAATCCTTACCATGCTTATTCACGGTTTGACGAAGAATTTGTTCAATTATCTTATTGGATGATTCGGCTTGACCATTTGATTGAGGATAGTATGGTGTAGAAAATCGATGTTTGATATGATACTTCTCGAGGAATTTCTTCACATCCTTGTTCTTAAATGATGTCCCATTATCAGAGATTATAGTGGAAGGTATCCCAAATCGAGAAATAATGTTTTCTAGAAGAAATCGACAAATCACTTCAGCAGTAGTAGAGCGAAGGGTAATAGCTTCTACCCATTTTGTAAAGTAATCTGTTGCGGTTATAATGAAAGTATGTCCTTGAGATGAAGGGGGAGAGATTTTACCGATAAGATCCAGCCCCAATGCAGAGAAAGGCCAAGAAGCTACATGAGAACGAAGTTCTTGGGCAGGAGCATGAATCAGATATGATACTTCTCGAGGAATTTCTTCACATCCTTGTTCTTAAATGATGTCCCATTATTAGAGATTATAGTGGAAGGTATCCCAAATCGAGAAATAATGTTTTCTAGAAGAAATCGACAAATCACTTCAGCAGTAGTAGAGCGAAGGGGAATAGCTTCTACCCATTTTGTAAAGTAATCTGTTGCGGTTATAATGAAAGTATGTCCTTGAGATGAAGGGGGAGAGATTTTACCGATAAGATCTAGCCCCCATGCAGAGAAAGGCCAAGAAGCTACATGAGAACGAAGTTCTTGGGCAGGAGCATGAATCAAATTATTGTGTTGTTGACATTGATGACATTTCTTAACAAATGAAAAAGAATCCTGCTGTATAGTTTGCCAATAATATCCCATACGGAGCAACCTTTGAACCAAGGATTTGCCTCCAAAATGCCCCCCACAGGCACCTAAATGTGCCTCTTCAAGAGCAATAGGGATTTCTGATTTGTTAAGACAACGAAGGAGAAGACTGTTATAACCCCTTCGGTAAAGAACTTTAGAAAGAATGATATATCTAGCGGACAGCTTGCGAATTCTAGCCCTAGTGTTCCTATTGGTGGAATCAGGAAAGGTACCATCGGTCAAGTATCTTACGATATGCGAATACCATTCATTTGAGTCTATAAAGTCACAACATGTCACCAAGCTAGAATCATCTACAATAGCTGGAGAAATAAGGTTGTGAATAACAAATTTAAGATCAACCATAGGGTCCTCTAAAGATACCAAAGAAGCCACACATGCCATTGCGTCCACATGTTGATTATCTTTTCGAGGAACAGGTTCCATGGTGTAAGAATCAAATTTTTGTAACAAAGAGATAGCAAGGTCTTTATATTGTGATAATTTGTCTTGTTTCACTTGATATAGTCTTGTTACTTGTCTTATAATCAACTGAGAATCTCCAAAAATATGTATGTGTTTTATATTCAAAGCTAAGGCTGCCTTTATTCCTGCTATAGGAGCCTCATACTCAGCAATGTTATTGGTACATAGGAAATTGAGATGATAAGACAAGGGAATGGACTTCTTTGTAGGAGAAATCAAAACAACACCTGCCCCCAATCCCGTACGACACTTAGAGCCATCAAAGTATAACTCCCAAGTTTCATCTTTCTCTGTACAAAGGATGAAGTCATCAGGAAAAGATTCAAGGTTAGGGAAGGAGAAAGGTGAAGGGGCCTCAACTAGGTGATCGGTCAACGCTTGCCCTTTAATTACTCTTTGTGAAACAAACTTAAGGTCAAATTCAGTTAACATCATAACCCACTCAGCTAGGCATCCTGATAAATCAGTTTTAGAGAAAAGATACTTCAACGGATGAAACTTTACCATGACGTGGACTTCTAAATTTAAGAGATAATGTCTCAATTTCTGAGTCGCAAACACCAAGGCCAAGCATTGTCTTTCTATCACAGAATATCGGGTCTCATAATCGAGTAAGGTACGACTTATATAATAAACCGGACACTCCTTACCATCTTTATCATGTTGTGCCAATAATGCTGCAAGAGCATGAGAGGAAGTAGCTGTATAAAGAAGAAAGGGTTTAGAAGGTTCGGCCAGTTGAAGGATAGGAGGATTAGCCAAATACACTTTTAAATCTTCAAATGCTTGCTGACAATCTTCATTCCATTGAAAAGTGATATTCTTTTTGAGAAGTTGAGTAAAAGGAAAGGTACGATCCGCAAGTTGAGATACAAACCTACGAATAGCTTGATTCTTTCCTTGTAAGCTTTTGAGTTGAGACACATTTCTAGGAGGTGGCATTTTGACAATAGCATCTATTTTCTTAGTATCCACCTCAATCCCATGATGCGAAACTATGAATCCTAATAGTTTTCCACTATCCACACCAAAAACACATTTTCGGGGATTCAAGCGCATGTGATATTGACGAATCCTTTCAAAGATTTGACGAAGGATCTTAATGTGATCTATGCAGAGAATGGATTTGGCTAAAACATCATCAACATAATCTTCTAAAATCTTATGCATGTAATCATGAAAGATAAGGGTCATCTCTCGTTGATAAGTTGCGCTGGCATTTTTAAGTCCGAAAGGCATCATTACCCAACAAAACGTACCCCAAGGAGTGGTGAAAGCAGTTTTGAATTGATCTTGAGGATTAATGAAAATTTGATTGTATCCTAAAAAACCATCCATGAAGGATAACAAAGCATATCCTGCTGTAGAATCAACTATCATGTCAATGTTTGGGAGGGGAAAATCATCTTTCAAAGAAGCTTTATTTAAATCTCAAAAGTCAGTACAATTCTTATTTTATTATCTGACTTAGCCACAACGACAATATTTGAAATCCATGGGGAATAATCAATAGGGTGGATAAATCCAGCCTCCAATAATTTTTCAATCTCAGCCTTAACAAGAAAAGCCACCTTAGGATTCATTTTTCGAATCTTTTGTTTCACAGGCTTAGCATCAGGAACTAAGACAATATTATGAGTGACAATCTTAGGATCTATACCAGGCATGTCAGAATATGTCCAAGCAAAGATCTCAGGGAATTCACACAATAAATCTTCATATTGTTTTTGTTCCTCTTCGTCCAGACATTTTCCAATTTTAATAACTTTTTCTTCATTGCTAGAATCCATCTTAACATCAATGGTGTCGCTTATAAGAAGATTACTTTGTTGAGGAGTATCCTTTAACTGAGGAAATTCTTTCACAATCTCATGGTTATCAGTCTCTTTTCCAAAATAGGCTTCAGTGTTCAAACAATAAGGGAATCCCCTATTGTGATGATAACAAGGAAGAGTATCATATGCTCCTAAAAACTCAGCTAAAGCGTCATCGGTAGGAAAAACATCCAAAGCACAGGCATACGAAGGATCAACATACTCAGGGTGTCTCATTGGTAGAGATGTAGAAATAACATTAACACTAATACATGGTCTTCTAGAAGCTTTAGTGCACTTACAAGGATTATAACCAAGTCCAAAGGCATAATCATAAAGATTATTCTCTAGAGGAACCTTTATTCCTTGTTCGTGAGTGCCACAACCATTTCCATTATACCCATGCTTAGCTAGAATATGAAAACCACGACCATAACGATCAGCCATTTCAGAAAGAGAAGGTGGTTTTTCATAAGACAAAGAATCAAACCCTTCAGAATTGGAAGTGCGAGGAGAAGAAGTTTGAGAAGCGGCCACGAAGTTATTGCTCATAGGCTCAGGTAATGTTGATTGATTTTTAGCTTCTTCCTTCTTTTCAGATTTAATCTCTCTAGAAGGAACCTTATATTCACCTACAAAGGTAGGATTAAAATCAAGGGATCCCCAATCGTCGTCTGCGAGAGTCTTCTTAGGATCAAAATCCTTCTTATGTGTAGATTCAAGTCAAGAAGAATCTTCTTCAGGAGCTCCAGACTCATCCAAAGAATTTCGATCATCAGAGAGCGAGGATTCATCGATAGGCATCTTGTTTAAAGAGTCATCGCTAGACGAGGAAGGCTTAGAAGAACCCCCTTTGGAAGTAGATGTTTGTAAACAAGCTTGGAAATTAGTATCACCTATCAAGGTATATGTCTTATTATTATAAATAAATTTAACTTGTCTATGCAATGTAGAGGGGACCGCTTGCATACTATGAATCCAAGGTCTCCCTAATAGAAAGTTGTATGTTAGATTTCCCAACATAACATGGATAGGAGTAGGCAAAGTAACATGCCCCACTGTGACGGGTAAGGTGATAGTACCTAATGAAGTTTTAGCCACATTATCAAAGCCTCAAATAGGACGAGAGTCAGGCTCAATTAGGGATGTATCCACATTCATCTTATGCAAAAGATTAATGCTACACACATTAAGACCAGAGCCATTATCTACTAGTGTTCGTCTTATAGTAGTATCATTTATGATAACCACAATCATCAAGGGATCATATTGATGTTGAATTTCACTAGTGGGCAACTCATCTTGAGTAAACACAATATGAGCTTTAGGATTCATCACAGAGTTAACCAAAGACACTATATTACTAGATGTATTCGGTGGTGGAACATTCAAATCTTTCAAAGCATCTTGTAACATTCTGTGATGAGCAGAAGAAGTTTGAATCAAATCCAAAAGGGATATCTTAGCAGGGGTAGCTTTAAGTTGTTCTATGAGATCATATTCCTTACTAAGAACTTGTGAAATACGCGGAGCTTGCGGAAGAATTGGTTGAGGATTAGGAAGAGAAACTAGAGTAACCGGAGGAGGATTAGGCTGCCTATTATTTCTAGTATGATAAGTATGGGCAACCGCATGATAACTCTCTCTAGTTAATTGCTTGGCATAATTATAAGGACTTATAGGTTTTCTTCCTTGCACAGTGATGATAGGTTTATTTGGAGTAAGAAAGGAATCATACCCCCCTTGGATAGTAAGGAGAGGTGATTTAGGAACTTGAAAGGTGGTAGAAGGAAAAGAACCTTGGACTTCAAAGAGAGCTTATTATGCTCATTCAGGTTTATCATGTTAACTAATTTAGAAGTTTTGTTCTTGTTTAGAGATTTCGATAAAGCAACAAAGTCATCAAGAGCATCATCCAACAAAGCATGATCATATCTATTAAAAGGTTTATCTTTTGATTCAAAAGGAGACATCTCCTCATAGAGGGGATTATTGAAAAAATCCATGTTACTAGATTCAGTGGAAGAGTTGAGAGGAATGTACCCTTGAGAGGAATCATTCAACTTATCTTTCTCATCACAACGAAATGGCATAGTAACAAGGTTTATGAGTTTTTGGTAAAATGAAGGTTTGGCCTCTTTAGGATTCAAAAACTCATCTAAAGCTTCATCTAATTCATCTTGGCTATACTCATAATCGGCATAATTGCATACATCATCATAAATATGAACATCTTGCAAATAAAAATCTGACATTTTGAAATAAAAGTTGCATAAAACTTAGACACACAATGCAAAGAAACAAAGAAACACACTCTCTTTTTTTTCTTTTTCCTTTTTCTTCGATTTTTTTTTTTTTTTGAAAATGGAACTTAAATGAAAAACACTAAATCTAGATCTAGATCTAACAAATGCAATGCAAGAGAAAGAAATAATTTGTTTCACGTCAGGTTCACCAAAATGTGTGGGGGAAAAAGCGAGACTAGGCTAACATGTCCTAATCCTACCTTTTGTCACACATTACGGAATACGAAAGAGCCTAGAGGTATTGCACAATTGGCTGATTCTTTTTGGTGAAAGAGAGAGCCACAGGCTACCTATTAGGGTTTCTATTCCTTTGTTGTAATTGAAAGGTAAGATTATGCAAGTTCAATTCCTAACCCTAAAATGCAAGTATGAACTAATAACAAGATTGCAGAATTGAACTTAAACAATGGAAAGCTGCAAACATAAGGACAAGACAAGAATGCAGATGCGTACCTGGAGACAAAATCTGAGTGAAAATGTTCAGGACGGGGGCGTGGGCACCACTGTCCTGATTCTGCACCTGAAACTGCACCTGAAACTGCTAGTTTGCAACCTGGAAAACTATCAGAAATGCTAAAAATTGTTGTCTGTCAGGAGGACCAGGACGCCCAGCGCCCCTATCCCAGGGACTAGGGCACCTAGCGCCCCTGTCCTGGTCTTCTGCTCTGAAACTTGGTGTATGGTTTTGTCTCCATTTGCTTCTTTCGGATCTGCAACTTGCGGCGTTGTCTAAATCCCGAAATCTCCACTTATATCTGAAAAAGGTGTTTGGGTAGCTATATTGGGTTTTGCCTTAGTCAAACCCCCACTTCGGCGATTTCCACCTCCACCAATAGCCAAGTTGTATTGTAAAAGTAATGTGTGTGCAAACCTTGTGTGTGTGCAAGATCTAAAATGCAAGTAAGCAAACTAGAGCAACCTAGAAAGTAAACCCTAATTGCTTGTAAATGATAATGTAAATGCTCCAAATCAAGATGCCAATGATCTAAAGCATGAATGTAAGTGACATAATGAGGCTTATGCAAAGACATGAAAACAACATGAAATCATACCCAACCCCAAGGGAGGGGTACAAGCCAATCTTCAGTCAGTGATCCCTTATTGCTCTTCAATGCCTTCAAAGCCCTAAGTGAATGAATGGATTTGATGAATGCTTGGAGGATGAATGTTGAGAGTTGCTGAAGTCTTCAAAGATCTGCTCTTTTGCTACATATGAGGTTCCTGAAAATAAAAATTGGATCCTTTCCAATGAAGAAAGAGAGCTCTTATGTATGAAACCCTAGGTCTTAATTCCAACTTTTGGCCGACCTAGAGATTGAATATCCCGCCAATTTCTTGGGGTTAAGCTTTATTTTATGATTGGATCGCACTCCTAAAATTTCAGGAAAAATGTCCGGGACCGTGTGCACTCCGGGCGCCATGGTCCTGGCAACTTTTCACCAAATTTGCAGGGCCGTCAGATATAATGATTTTAGAGAGAATCCCGAAGTTACAGGTGATTTCGAGATGTTTTGACCCCCGAAATCAAGCCCCCAAGCTCAGAATAGGGCCTAATTAGGGTTTTTGATTAGATGATGTATTGGAGGAATAAAATGAGAAGGGGCACACTTTAATGAAAGGGCCCACCTTTATGATGTGGAGGACGATGAAATAGGACCGTAGACCTAATTAATTTGATTAATTAAGTGCTAAAGGGGAAATGCAATGCAAAATGCAAACTGCTCCAAGGCGGGTGCTAAACTAGGTGTGAAATTATACTGCTTTAGCAAGTGCGTACAATTTACGACGCTACAATAAGCAAGAAGCACTGAGTAAGAGGTCTACTGAGTCTTGAAAAACCTGAGAATGCTATGTGTCGAGGATGCTAGATGGGTAAGATGACAAGATCAAGCTTTACAAGTAAGTCCTACACTTCTAAGGGAATTTTAGATCTTGTGCACACTAATCTTTGTGGTCCTATGAAAGTTCAAAGTTATTATGGTGATAAATATTTCATATTATTTGTGGATGATTATTCAAGGATGATGTTAGTAATGTTTTTAAAAGAAAAATCAGAAGCTTTTCAAATGTTTAAATGGTAAAAGTCAAGAGTTGAAAATGAATCAAGAAGACAACTGAAATGTCTTAGATCAGACAGAGGAGGAGAGTTCACATCTGATGAGTTCAAGTTATTTAGAAATGATCGTGGTATTAAAAGACAAGTCTCTGCACTGAGAACTCAACAACAAAATGGAATAGTTGAAGAAGAAACAAATGTATTGTGGATTGTGCTAGAACCCTAATGATTGAAAAGAAAGTTCCACAAATATTTTGGAGAGAAGCAAAAAGCACAATAGTTTACACCCTGAACCGAGTACAACTGAAGAAAGGAACTTTGAAAAAACCTTATGAAATCTGGTATGACAAGAAACCTAATGTAAGTTATTTCAAAATCTTTGGAAGTAGATGTTATGTACACAAAGATGATAGAAATGGAAAGTTTGATTAGAAAAGTGAAGAAGGAACATTTCTAGGTTATTCCTCTAGAAGCAAAGCATTTAAATGTCTGATCAAATCATCTAACAAAATAGTAGAAAGTGCAAATGTGAAAATTAATGAATTTGTAGAAAGAAATGGTGAAGGAAATTCCAAAGAACTAGAAAATTATGAAGAATTTGTTTATGTTCAACTGAGAAGTCCTATTGAGAAAGTTGCTGAAGAAAATGAAGATAATGTCCAGTTATCGAGTGATGAAGAAGATCATACAGAACCTACTGAGCCTATATTAGCCAAATATGTCAGAAGACATCATGCATCAAGTCAGATTATTGGACATAAGGATGATCCAGTGATGACAAGGAACAAACTGAGATAGAACACATGTCTGATATCTAAATTTGAACCAAGAATAGTAAAAGAGGCATTTAATAGTGAAGATTGGGTAAATGCTATGACATAAGAGATTTATCAAATCAAGAAGAATGACACATGGGAACTAATCCCAAGACCGAAGGACAAAAATGTAATCGATGCTAAGTGGATTTTCAGAAACAAGATAAATGAAAAAGGTGAGGTCATTCCCAACAAAGCAAGACTAGTTTGCAAAGGTTATGCTCAGGAAGAAGGAATAGATTATGGTGAGACTTTTGCACCTGTGGCTAGACTTGAGGGAGTAAGAACATTGTTGGCATATGTCGCTTACAAAAATTTCAAGATATATCAAATGGATGTCAAATCTGCATTTCTGAATGGTATATTAGAAGAAGTTTTTATTGAACAACCTGAAGGATTTGTTGAAGACAAGAATAAAGATCAGGTATGTAAATTGAACAAAGCTTTATATGGTCTGAAACAAGCACGTAGAGCATGGTATGAAAGATTGCACTCTTATTTAATCAAGATTGGTTTTATAAGGACAAGTGAAAATAGCAATATGTACATGAAGAAGGATGAAAATGGAATAATGATCTCAACCATATTTGTTGATGATATTATCTTTTGTGGAAATGACTCTCTATGCAAGAACTTTGGAAATTAAATGAGCAAAGAATTTGAGATATCATTAATCGGTGAGATAAAGTATTTTATAGGTTTACAAATACTGTAAATGAAAAATGAGATTTTCATTACTCAATCCAAGTACATAAAGGAAATCTTGAAGAAATTTGGAATGGAAGATTCAAAACTAGTAAGTACTCCTCTGACTACCAACTGTAAACTATCAAAGAATGATGAATCTGCATCTGTTGATGAGACACTTTACCGATCCATGATTGGAAAGCTACAATATGTTGTTCACAACAGGCCAGATATAGCACATGGAGTAGGTATAGTTGCAAGATTCTCTGCAGATCCCAAGGAAACAAACATGACAGCAATAAAGAGAATTTTCAGATACCTGAAAGGCATTGAAGAATATGGCTTAGTATATCAGAAAGGAAATATTTTTCATTTAAAAGTTTATACTGATGCTGATTGGGCAGGAAACATTGATGACAGGAAAAGCATGAGTGGAGGAGCTTTCTTTTTAGGAGAAAGATTAGTGAGTTGGCTTAGCAAGAAACAAGGATGTGTTTCACAGTCCACAACAAAAGTTGAATATGTTGCTGTAGCATTGAATTGTACTAATATAGCATGGATCAAACAACTGTTGGAAGGTATAAATGAGAAAGTTACCAAGCCAGTAACTATATTTTGTGACAATACTAGTACCATTAACATTTCAAAGAATCATGTTATGCACTCTAAGACAAAGCACATCTCTATCAAATATCATTATCTTAGAGAAGAAGTTCAAGAGAAGAAAGTGGTGTTGGAGTATGTTAGCACAAAGGAACAAATAGCGGATATTTTCACCAAGCTAGTGCCAAGGGACACTTTTGAGTATCTCAGAAAATAGTTAGCGGTCCTACCCCTATCTTCCATTCACTGACCGAGTTCGGTGAAAGCATCAATTCAATGACTCTATTGAATATCTTTTCAGAGTTGACGTTGATTTACACACTTTAGGAGGTTTTCTAAAGGTGTGCAGGAAACAAATACAGGGAACAGGAATTGAAGACATAATGCTTTGACTGAGACTAAGTTGACACATAACAACAGGGAATTCACTTCTTAGCAGAAGAAATTATGTTTTAATTCTTTACTTTTGGGCATTGTTGTCAAAGGGGGAGAAGAATAACGTATGGGGGAGAAGACTAATGATAGGGGGAGAGCATTTCAACATTTCAGCAATCTAAATCCGAATCAATTAGGTCAAATCAATTGGTTTTGCCATCAATCCCAAAGGGGGAGATTGTTGAAATTATAACAAAGAAAGGGAGATTGTTGGCATTTCTATAAGGATATTGAGAAGGTTGTTGATGATTATGGATATAACTAATTAAGGATGTTTACTGTCTTAGTTTTATTATTTTGTCATTGATGTCAAGAAATTGATTTTCTAATTCAGTATGATGTTGCCATATCTTAAGAAGCATAATTTGGTGAGTATAAAGATGTCGGTAAAAGAGACAGAAAGAATGTGACGAATAAGGGGAGGAATAAGTTATTCAATGGGCAACTATTACCAAGTTAGACAATGATGAGATCATGATGTTTAGATTATTTTGATATCCTACATATGTTGTTGATTGTAAGGTTAATACTATACTATGTTACCGAGTAAGGAACCTAGTCAGTAAACCCTAAGGAACCTAGTCGGTAAACCCTAAGGTTATCGCTATCGGTTAATGAAGGCGCAATGTCTATTGAGTGAAGTTTAGTATTTATCGAGTTGCAACCGAGTAATAACAAAATGCATTGAATGAATATAAGCATTATTTAATGAAGGAAGCTGATGAGCTGGAACTGATTAAATGATTGGTATGTCATGCATGAAGTTTGTTAAAGAATCTATGGCAAAGGAAAATTGATAGGAAGATCTACAGCTCAGATTGAACCGCAATACCCTAGCACAAGTTCCAAGAAATGTATGCAAGTTCCAAGGTGGGGTAAAATGTTTTTAGATCGAAGGATACATTGAACCTGGTCAATTTTGAAGATTTGATGGCTATGATTGATCATGAGAAATGTGATCAAGGAGATTAAGCGGTTGGCAAATTGTTTATAAATAAGGAACTGTTGATAAACAATGTATGCGGGAAAGTGTATGCACATGGATGCTACATAGTGATTACCGAGCACAGAAGCTTGGAGACTGTTATGACCATATTTAATAGCTTAAATCCAGAAAATTGTCTGATTTTGTCAATTTTTTATCACTCTAAAATAAAAAAATACCTTCAAAATTCAACATTTCAAATTTCAAGAAAAATTTAAAAAATTGGGTAGTTAATTATAATCTGCCCTTATTTTAAAAATTCTGATTTTGTCAATTTTAAAATTAAGTAGTATCCCATTGGCCTTGATTTTAAATTCTAATTTCCTTTCATTTATCATAAAATTATTAAATTGTGTCATTTTCTTCTTTCAACAAAGTTCAAATTGTTTAATCATTATTTTCCCAAATTTTGCATTATTCAATTTTTTGTGCACTTTGTTCCTATAATTTTAAATTTCAAATTTCAAATTTTCCCTCTAGTGCATGAGTTTCACCAATATTAGCCCTATCTATGCTATCCCCATTAGACGAATCATTAGAATTAAGGCTTCCCAAGGTTTAATTACCGAGGAGATTGAGCATAATTTGGGCGACTTCTTTAATGCAGATAATGCTAATTATTCCCATCCTAATCACGTCACTATCTATCCACTTGATGAATCCCATGATGAACATGAAGAATCTTGGACTAGACTTTCCATAGATCAACTTTAAAAACTAGACAATCAATTTGATAACTTTCAACAATGGATGTCCAAAGAGTACCCTAATAGTGAAGCTCTTCCATTAATTGAAGGCCTTAAAGACATGATTCAAAGTGATAAGAATGGAATTGATATATTGCGTCAAATTAATCATATTGTTGATTCTAATATCATGCCTCTAAAGATTTGTGCTGAGAACTTAGGTTATTCACAACCTTCAAATAAAATCAATCATTCTATTTTTTACTACTCCTATGACTAGTGTTCCTAAATTTACTTCAAACATCATGGAAACTCAAAATGTCATTCCTACAACCATTAGTCATGGGGAAAATCCCTCTTCTTCATTTAATCCTCCATATTTACCTATGTCTTCTACAAGTATTCCTATTATCCTTCAACCAATCAATATGACACAAGGGGGCAATTGATTAAACAATTTTATTCCTCCTTTGAGTGTCCCATTTCCTACTCAATCATCACCTATACTTACCATAATGTCCCACCCCCTTATTCTTATTCCATGCCTTCCTTCAATAACATCACACCACATTTTTAATAAACCATGTCTAACATCAATTCTTCTACCGAAGCAACCATTAACAATCTTGCTCAAACTGTTTCTTCCTTACAACAACAAATTGCTTCCATGAGTCAATCCAAGTTTTGTGTGCCGACATTTGATGTTGCGAGCCCACTTTCTCTTGATATTGTTAAAGTCATCCAATATAAGAATGTTGAGGTCCCTGAATTAGAACTCTATAGTGGAAAAGGCGATCCTCTTACGCATGTCAAAACTTTTCAAACCTTGTGTATCGATTTTGCTTATGATCAAAGATTGCATGCAAAATTGTTTACAAGAACACAAAGAGATAAGGATTTACAATGGTATTGCTCTTTTCCTTCTTATTATATCACTTCTTTTCAACCATTAGAAAATTATTTCATTCAATAATTTCAAAATAGCATTGGTCCTACAATCACTTTGACTGATTTAATACATTATAAACAAGGTGTTAAAGAAAAAGTGATTGATATCATTGGTAGATATAAGAATTTGTGTGCTCAAATTTCTTTTCTTGTACCTGATAATGATATTCAAAGAATTTTAATTTCTAATTTACAAAAATATATCAGGAAAAAGATTCTTTTGTCTGAGTTTACTTCATTTTTGTAGTTGTGTGCAACACTCCATAATTATCAACTTGTTGTGAGTCAAATGGAGAAATCAACTCCTATGGCTCTAAGTGATAGGGGGGGAGTGTTCAACAACCATTTACAAAGTTCAAACCAACAAAAAACTTCATCAAGTTCAATGATACAATCAACAAAAACAATGTGAATGCTACAATAGGCATGCCTCCTATTTCTAAATTCTTTAAAAGAGAAAGACAATTTACTCCTTTGAATGAACCTTTACATAGTATTATGTCTCTGTTGTTACAAAGAAATATTATCAAACTTCCTCCTATCAAACCAATTGACCCATCTAAGCTTGCGTCCCCTTATTTTGATAGCAATTCCTTTTGTCAATTTCATCATCAACCTGGTCATGATACTAAGAAATTTTTTGCATTGAAAAGTAAGATTCAAGATTTGATTGATAATAATACTATATATGTGATAATAATACTATATATGTGGCAGTTTTGAATGATAAGGGAAACAAATCAATAGCTCCTCCTAATCAAAATCTTAATATTTTTATACCTCCTTCTCATACCTCTAACATGATTGAGACTAAACATACCTCTTTCTCTCCTTCTTATCTTACTACCACAACTCCAAATTTAGTGAACATGGTAGAGAAACAAGAGACACCTAAGGACCCTTGTATTACATTTGATCCTAGTGAGACCATTAAAGCACCCGATGGCCCTTTATAAATAGATGCGAAGGTTAAGGACATACCTTGCCATGGTGCTTTTTTTGATCCCTCTTGCATGGTTAATGTCATCACTGAGGAGTATCTTTTCACTTTATGATTGCATAAACTGATCTATGATGACACTAATATGGTTGTAAAGTTATTTGTTGAATTCTCTTGTCATACCATTAGTTCTATCACCCTTTCTGTTGAAGTTCACACTAAATCTATGGATGTCAACTTTGTTATCATTCCTTCTTCCAAGAAATTATGTGTGAAGTTGGGCTACCCTTGGCTATCTCCCATGAAGGCAATTGATTCTCCAATTCATAAGTTTTTGAAATTTCCCCACCACAGAGAAATTATAACTATTAACCACAACCTATTTTGACCATCCAAAAGAAGCCCAAGTGTTCCTATTTATTTCTTTTGTCATAAGCAATTTCAATGTCTTCCACAAAGGAGCGATGCTCTTTTCCAATCTTATTAAAAATGGAAGAAAGATATGATCTTATCGTTAAGTCAACCTAGATGCCCAACAATTGATAGCCCCATCCTTCTTAAAGATGAAATCCTTTCCCTAATGGATAGGACAAATATTTCTCCTAAGGAAGGTCCTCAACCTATTCCTATGGATGTGACTATGCCTTCTCTTAAGAAGAACAACAATATTTCTTCTAAGGTTAGACCTGTACCACCTCCCCATGATGGACCTGGTCTACTTCCTACACCTAATATTCCTCCTTTATATGGTGCACTTCCACCTCATTGCTCTTATAGAGAAAAGAGAACTGCCTCTCCTCTTGTCCAACCTAAAAGACCTCAACCTAAACCTCCAACTATCAAAGAGGAGATTGTTCCTTATTTCAAAAAATGTTCCTCCTTCTTCTCAGTCTTCCTCTAAGACTCAAAAAAATTGTTGTGCAAGAGACCATCGACAAAGGCATCATGCTCGAGCTTGTGATGTTGTTCCTCAAACTATTCAATCTCTCAAGACTCCAACAGTTGACATGATTCCCTTTTCTCCTAAGCAAGATGTTGAACCTACATCTCCAAATCATAAATTAAAAAAAACATGTGATGGTTTTACTCCTATTCATGTTCACAGTCCTCTGTCTATAATACTAGATGAATAAATTAGTGAAAATGTTATTCATGATGGCAATACAACTCCTAATGCTTCTAATAGTGACTATGAATATGTTGATGTGCACAAGCATTTATCAATTGAATTTTTAAAACCCCTAATCCTATCTCCTAGAATTGAACAAATTGACTTAGCCTATGAGCATAATCCTTGTTTGGATCTTGTGTTAGCTCCATCTATTGTGCTTGATGTCACTCCTCTGGCATGTTGCTCGCCTTTGTAAAATAGCAATCAACAAGATCGGGAGGTGGATGTTATGCTAGATTAGCAATATTAGCACTGTAGATCTTCTCCTTCTCTCTTCTCTTGCTCTTTGTGACTATTCTTCTTTGTGTACCCCTATTCTTCTATTTTTTCCTTAATGTCTACTTGAGGATGATGCAAAGCATTGAGATTTTCTCTTTTCTCTTTCATGTTTACTCAGAAAGACATCCTCTATTCCCTTTCTTTCAAGGTAGTGTCCTTTCTTTGGGGAATCATGATTATTATATGCACATATACATATACATGAGTTATCATACAACATATTGACCCTGAGGAAAGCGAAACTACCTTGTTTTTTGTGTTCATTATCCTTGGGTTTATAACTCAAATGGGGGCTAAATCCTTGTGATAACATGCTCCCTTTCTTCTCTCTCTCTTGAGTGTATCCTACCTTAAAGCAATTGCTCTTGTTAAGGCGTGCATGATCCCTTTAACATGGGTGCATACAGTCCACTCATATTTTCCTTCTTGATAGTTAGAGTTATTTAATGAACTCAGATTTGCTTTATAATTTTGGTATCTTTTTCGTGACTCGTATTGAGGGGAATCTTTCTACTTGTAGTAATGGTTATCCCTTCTTGATCATCCCTTTTAATTTGTCAATCGATCTTGTAAGATCCTTAATCCACTGGGGCCTTGGTGCATCTTTCCTCCTTGACATGGTAGAAGTCCTTCAATTTTGTTTCCCTGTACTTTACAGGCAGTATTGGCATACACTTATACTCTCGCTAAAGAGGGGGCTAAATGTAGTGTCATAAAATTGTGACCCCAGCAATTTGCGACCTCATTAGGGTCTTCACATTGGCGATTTGAATCCCCAAGCCTAATCGGAGACTCAAGACTTGCTTATCCTTAGAAACTATACCTTTTCTACCCTTCGCACTACTTAAACTTGCTTCCTATCCTAATACAAGGGTAGGATAGGGGTGTGGCGCCCCTATCCTTGTCCTATTTCAGGGCTTCCTTTGTCCTATCTTTGTGTTGGATTTGGCATAAAGTGGGAAAAATTTCCCTGTGTCAACCTATGACAAAAAAACCAGTAAATTAATGCTAATTGATGAATATATAAGTCGCATTTTCCCTCCCATTTACATAAGTTGGAGAAGCAAAGAGTGGGCATTAGTTCAAGAAATCAAGCATTCAAGAGAATTCAACCATTCAACCATTCCTTTCCAGCATTGAGCATTCTCAAGTTTCCCTTCAAGGCTAGGTGTTGCATTCAAGTAAAGGATTCGACCATTGAAGAGGAGATCCCTTTCAACATTCAATTTCACAAAATAAATTCTATCTACAACCTCCCTTGAGGTGAGTTACATTTCATTCTTTCATTTACATTTACTTGCAAGTACTTTCTTTCATCATTTGGTTAATTCTAAAACTGGGGTTTGACCTAAAGGCAAACCCCCAATCCCAACCCCTTTTCCTCTTTCATATGTGTTTAGGTTGCAGGTGTGTAGTCATGTTTGCAGACTCGGACTCCCTTTGCAGAGGCAGAAAAACCCTTTTTGTTTCACAGATTTTTCGGAGGACCATGTGCACTTTCAAAACAGTCCTAACAAGTTTTCCTCAAATTTGTGGGGTAGCTTTGACTTGACATATTATAGCTAGATCTAGGTGCACAACTTCATCTCACACTTCTATTTCAAGTTATAATCAATTCTTTGCTACTTTTACACTTAGTCTCACAACACATAGTTTAACCATTTTCCATTCTAAAAGAGGTGTTAGCTTGTCATTTTAACACAATTATCAATTCATTTAGTATTCAATCTCTTCCCTAAGAGATTGGATCTAGTGAATTTCTCTTGTCTTTTAATTTAATGTGGATAAAGTGTTTGAAGGGAAATCCATAGTGAAACTTTCTTCTGTCCTTAGAGGGAAGAAAAGCTTTCCTCTTGAGATATCCATCATTCACTTTTCTTCACATCACAATTGGAGGCATGTTTTACAAAGTTCTTTTGGATCAAGTTGAAAGTCGACATTTTATAAGATGTTTTTGTTGTTGCATGTGCACATGTCAGTCTCACCCCTTTTTGGTTGAGTCGAACGAACAAAATATTTCATGTGGATACTTATAGCCATTAGTTTTGCTAGTTAGAGGCATGGTTGTTGAAAAACAATATTGTGTACATTGTGTATATGCAAAAGTTTCATGACTGTGAATATTGTTATGCAGTGTATATATAGTGGATGTATAAGGCAATTTGTGTACTTCTATGAAACTCTAATTCATGCATATGTCAGATACAAATCTAATAGTTCAATTTTGTATCCTATCATCTAGCAGTGAGCCTTTTTGTATTTGGGAATTGAGCCCTCTGAGAAGCGAGCTCTCACTGGCAATGAGACAAAACCTTGTACTATGTAACTAGTTACATATTGCATTATACCTTAGAGATTACTCTCTCCATTGTTTTACCAATATTGGGTTTCCTTGTACAAATTTGGTGTTATGTGTTTTATGTTAATTCCCTTTATCGCATTTAAATTATGTTATGTGATTGATTATTTACAAGTTTTAATAAGTTCAAGGGAATACGGATTCACCCTTCCCCTCTCATTATTCTAGATATTTAATAATTTGTATCAGAGTTATGTCCTTTGGTAGAGTTTAACCACTCGAAGGAGATTTAGAAAGTTGAACTTATGGATTTAAGAAAAGATCTTAGAAATACTCTTGAAGATCTTGAGACAATAGAAAATTAAAACAAAGATTTGAAAGAAAATATCTAGTTGGCAAATGAGTGCATTGAGAAGCTGAGAGAGAAGATCTAGAAGTTTAATATAAGTCATAAAGAAGTCAATGATGACCTTAAGAATGAAAACATCACTATTTCTGATATGAAAGTAAAAAATGAAGACAATGAGTAGACCAAGGAGTATTTGCAAAAAATGATGAAATGCAAATCAGAAGAAAGCAAGAAGCTAAAGCAATAAGTAACATCTAGAGAAAGAAAAGAAACAAGAGAGTAAATCTGAATCCTTATAGCCATTAGTTTTGCTAGTTAGAGGCATGGTTGTTGAAAAACAATATTGTGTACATTGTGTATATGCAAAAGTTTCATGACTGTGAATATTGTTATGCAGTGTATATATAGTGGATGTATAAGGCAATTTGTGTACTTCTATGAAACTCTAATTCATGCATATGTCAGATACAACTCTAACAGTTCAATTTTGTATCCTATCATCTAGCAGTGAGCCTTTTTGTATTTGGGAATTGAGCCCTCTGAGAAGTGAGCTCTCACTGGCAATGAGCCAAAACCTTGTACTATGTAACTAGTTACATATTGCATTATACCTTAGAGATTAATCTCTCCATTATTTTACCAATATTGGGTTTCCTTGTACAAATTTGGTGTTATGTGTTTTATGTTAATTCCCTTTATCGCATTTAAATTATGTTATGTGATTGATTATTTACAAGTTTTAATAAGTTCAAGGGAATATGGATTCACCCTTCCCCTCTCATTATTCCAGATATTTAATAATTTGTATCAGAGTTATGTCCTTTGGTAGAGTTTAACCACTCGAAGGAGATTTAGAAAGTTGAACTTATGGATTTAAGAAAAGATCTTAGAAATACTCTTGAAGATCTTGAGACAATAGAAAATTAAAACAAAGATTTGAAAGAAAATATCTAGTTGGCAAATGAGTGCATTGAGAAGCTGAGAGAGAAGATCTAGAAGTTTAATATAAGTCATAAAGAAGTCAATGATGACCTTAAGAATGAAAACATCACTATTTCTGATATGAAAGTAAAAAATGAAGACAATGAGTAGACCAAGGAGTATTTGAAAAAAATGATGAAATGCAAATCAGAAGAAAGCAAGAAGCTAAAGCAATAAGTAACATCTAGAGAAAGCAAAGAAACAAGAGAGTAAATCTGAATCCTGAAAGTTTGGCAAGGTTATAGATGCAAAGAAAATCTTGGAAACTAAAAAGAATACAAAAAATGAATATGGTGAATGTTCGCAATCCAATGCAAATCAAAAAGAAGATTGACCTTCGGCAAAAGTAGTATATTCTAATAAATTCACCAAAGAAGATAAAGGTAAGTCACCAGCCAACCAGTAGGTAAGTAAGAAGAACACCTTCTTTAAAGGTTCTTGTTATTTAAATGCAATAAAGTAGGTCATAAGCCAGTAGAATGTAGAAGTATCTTGAATCAAAATTCTAACCTATTATTTGGTAGATGTTATGCATGCAATAAATATGGTCATAAAGCTAACCAATGTAGAAAACTAGTTATAAATCAAAATAGATATAATCACTTTAAAGGTAGATGTTATACATATAATATTTTTGGACATAAAGCTAATGAGTGGAGTTCAAGACAAAATATAGTAAATATCAGGTATTTACAATTGCAACAAATCCAGACACATGGAAAGGCAATGCAAAAGGAATGCGGTTCAAATGCTAAACAAATTAGAAAAGAAGATCAACACTTCATTCAGAAACTAAAAAATTTATGCCTTTGGCCCAAGGGGAGCAATCAAAAAAATATGCTTGTCCCTTGCCAAAGAGTGTGAGGCTACAGTATCAACATAGCAGAGTCTGTGGAGGTTTGGGTAAAGCATATTGAATTCATAACTCGTCACAAAGTTTGATGTTATTTTAAAATTTGAGAAAGTGGATGATAGCTCAACATGAATTCAATGTGATGGGATAAATCAAAAAATATAAGGACAACTCTTTGACAATTTTATTTCATCATGAATGGAAGAAGCCTTGTGAGTGTTATCATGATGATCAGATTATCTAGGGTTTCTCTGGTGAATTTATCAAAGTTCAAAATTGAATGAATTTCCTGACTTTTTCTATGATGAAAAATGTGTTAGGAAAGCAATGAGTAGATTCCACAATAAATTTTTGTTGCTGGATCAAACTTATCATATTACTAAATATGTAATGAGAGCAATTTCCAACCTTAGTGATTTGGGAGAAATTCCCGCTCTGAAATTAGCAAAGAAAAAAGATGTCATGGATTTAATAGGTCCAACCTTTGATAAGCATTCTCTTGCCATTACTACCATTAGTAATTTGGTGGTAAAGTATCTATCGATGATAGTTGGAAACAAAATTTACTTCACAATAGGGATAACTCCATTTTGACCATGGCAGTGAATATGGCTTACAAAATGGCAGAGCTAAATAAGGACTTTGACCTTTGTGAGATCTTGCAACAGAAGTTCCTATAAAATATTGCATAGTGTAGGAAGAAAAAAATACCCATTTAAGTTTGGAACCCTATCTCTATGCATTCTATTTTACTTTTACAAGAGGTTCCTGGTCAAGGAAGAGTTCTTTTCTCTCCAACAAAGCTAGTAGCTCATCAAATTCTAGAAAGATTAAATGGGTTCATCAGCAACATGGCAAGAGAAGATATGTTTGTAGCTTATTTGTCTATTTTTTAGTTGAACATTCAAAGAAGGAAAAGGATACCGAAGGAAATGGTTGTCAAGTACAAAAATAACATCACTTTTGTGCTTACAATTGACAAGTGCTACATGGAAGCAGTTGTGCCAAGAAAAATCTGTATTCCATTGTTTGGATACAAAGTCACCAAGGAAATGATTGAGGGCACAACTCAAGTTCTACTACAAAGTCTGGTAGATGAAACACAAGAATGGTGTGGTACTGTACATGAAAAATCCTTGAAGGTTCACATGGAACACTTAAAGAAAACTTGAGATAAGAATGTAAAGAAAGATATTCAGGAATCTTTAGACTTTGGCTAAGACAAATCTTATTGAGAAAGAGGTTACTTAGTTTAGGAATTTTGGAAGAATAGCTATCTCATCCAGAGAATATAAAGCCACTTCTAATGAGTTTCCCTCATCCGGCTCCTTAAAGAAGCCAACAAAAGAAAAGAGAAAGACAATAATTCTTGAGTGTGAAGAGGAAGAAGAAACTAAGCAATACTGGATACACATTCGGAAGCCTAAGGCCAAGAAACTCAAGAAACCACTTGTTGTGGAAAGCCTATTTGAATCACTTTCTTAAGGTGAAGACCCAAAAGGGGTAGGAAAAATTATGTTGTAGCCAATGATGAAGATAAAAGTTGTCTACTTAAACTTTTTATACTATATTGTGTCAAATTAGAAGGTGTTGCAGAACAATTTAAGAATGATATTTCGAATGAATTATATAAGGATCATTTTTTTAATTTTTTGGTTCCACTCTTTCAAAACAAGATAAGGCTAGTCTCATAGAAGCCTGTAAAACTGAACCGAGGACAAAGAGATATTTAGTTAATCTCATGTTAGGAGAGACTAATGCCAAGGCGAATATTAAGAATGAAATCACATAAACAATAATGTTTGTTGCAAAGAATCTTGTTATGTTACCCTTGGTTGACTATGGGACTCCTATTGGTGAGTTTGAGAATCTGGATAATAATCTCGTTGATATTTGGTAATTCCTAAAATTAGCAAAGGAAAAATACAATAAAACCTAGGAATTTTTATTTTCTTTTTTTTGAAACATTGTCAACTACGATGACACCATTATCCCATTTATCATACACTCTTAGAACCACTAACATTGACAATGTTAATTCTCCCAATTAAAGTGTTTTTCTAATGCCAAAGATTCTATCTCTAATAAGTTACTTCCAAAAATATAAGGAGGTCATGAACGTTAATATTAACATTATTATATAATTCACTATGGTATACCCAATATTGCTAATATTTTTATATTGTTATTGTTAGGTCCCGAAGACAACTGCGAGGGGGGGGGTGAATCAATTGTCTAATAAATTCAAACCAAAAAATAATTAACCAACTTAATACTTAATACCGGTAAACCAGTTAAGTATGCTGGTAGACACTGTTAACACTAGATTGCTATACCGGTAAGGATTAATGCATGAAACACAAACATAAAGTCATCCACAACACATGACACCAATATTTGTACTTGGAAACCCTATAAGGGGCAAAAACATGGTGGGAAACCTTACCCACAATCAGATGATACTACTATAGATAGTAAATGTACAAAGAGGGGTCTACACATGCAGAAAGGCCAATAGCCTAAAGCTCACTGCTCAATCACAAATGGGAGTCACACTGACTACAGTTGGATGGTTAAATCCAATAAGAATGTACTGCACAAAATAGCATCTTCATATGCTGGATTCAGTACTGGTGTAATGCTGATATGCTTCTACAAAAACCTAACTTCACCTTCAAATGATGTCTTTGTGTATGCCTCTGCTTTATCTCGCATATACCTTCACTTAAATCTTTTTCACATTCCACACTTGATCTTATAAATAAGATCTTACATTTATACCATACCCTAAGACCAATTTTAGTAGGTCGGCTCTACAAGATATTACAATAATAACATTTTACAAATAATATAATATCCGATGCAATAACCAATTAATCATGTCGGCTTAATGCATTTACAACAATAATAAATCATCTTCATAGCGTGCCATGCTGATCTGGAAAAGATAAACCTGCCGGTGTAACCCTGGATAGCCTGGACCTATTTGCCAGTAAAAGAAAATATGAAAATATGAATATACCAATGATTATTACTTCAAAATAAACGGTCCACATGATGTCTTTGACATTACCAAGTGTCTTCCATGTCATTCCAAGTACCGGTGAACATTATATCCTGTCGATTAACCATATACCAGTAACTGTTGCACATATTATTGCTTGCCGGTGAATGTTGCTGGATCTCCAAAGTAGGTGCATTTGGTAGGTGTTGACATCAATGACAAAACCATACCAAAATACCAACAATCTCCCCCTTTGGCATTGATGGCAACACAAGATGGAAAAACCATCATAGTGCTAGAACAGAAGTTCCAAATAATATCTCCATTTCTCCCCCTGGGAGTAACAATACCAATTTCTCATACCAATTTCTTTTTAGATGTTTTTCAAAAATTTCTTCCTCAAAAATTCCTTTTACTAAAAGATAATGTGTTTTTCCATAGATATCTCTCCCGGTTGACATCAAATGCTAAAGTCACAAAAGGTCAAGTTCATACAACATACCAACCAATTCAATATACCAACTTCTCCCCCTTTGAAGTAGCTTCCTCATCAAATATCAGAATAAAGATTTGTCCATTTTAATTCTGCCGGTTGATGATAATCATCAATTGTCTAAGTCTCTACCGATGGTGGTATGACTCCGAGCTGATCTCTGAGATACTCAAAAGTTTCCCTAGGCAAAGGTTTTGTGAAAATATCTGCAAGCTATTCTTTAGTATTCACATAAACCAATTTTATCTCTTTTTCTTCAACTTTTTCCCTTAGAAAATTCAGTTTGATAGAAACATGTTTTGTTTTAGAATGTAATACTGGATTTTTAGATATATCAATTGCTGTAGTGTTATCACAGTATATAGTAATAGGTTCCTTGAATTTTACTTTTATGTCTTCAACATTTGCTTAAGCCAAAGTACCCGTGTACAATTTGTTGCTACTGCAACATATTATGATTCTATTGTTGATAAAGATGTACAACTCCGTTTCTTACTCAACCAAGAGACTAATCTCTTTCCAAGAAAGAATGCTCCTCCAGTGGTACTTTTTCTATCATCCACATCTCCTACCCAATTTGCATCTGTATATGCACATAGATCAAATTTTTCATCTTTAGGATACCATAATCCAAGATTTGTTGTGCCTTGCAAGTACCGAAAAATCCTTTTCACTGTTGATTCATGATTCTCCCTAGGATTACTCTGGAATCTAAAAATTATACATACTGCATTCATAATATCAGCTCTGGTTTGTGTCAAATACAGTAAACCTCCTATCATAGATTTGTATCTAGTTGGATTAACAGGTGTAGATTCATCCCTTTGAGATAATTTGTCATTTGTAGTCATAAGTGTGCTTATCGGTTTAGAGTTCTCCATCCCAAACTTCTTTAGTAGTTCTTTCAAGTACTTGGATTGACTCAAAAATATACCTTTATCAGTTTGTAAAATCTGCAATCCTAAAAAGAATTTTATTTCTCCAATCATAGACATTTCAAATTCTTGTTGCATTTCAAGAGAAAATTCTTTACATAATACATCTTCTCCTCCAAAGATTATATCATCAACAAATACTTCAATAATCAAGATGTCATCATTAGTTACTTTGTAATATAAATTGCTATCTGCATTTCCTTTAGTAAAACCAATCTTTAAAAGATACTTATCTAATCTTGCATACCAAGCTCTTAGGGCTTGTTTTAATCCATACAGAGCTTTTCTTAATCTGCAAACCATATTATTGTCATCTATCAAAGAAAATCCATCAGGCTGTTCAATATAAACTTCTTCTTCAAGATCTCCATTAAAAAATGCACATTTAATATCCATTTGATAAACTTTGTAATCCTTGTGAGCTGCAAAAGCCAAGAATAATCTAATTGCCTCAATTCTGGCTACCAGTGCAAAGGTTTCATTGTAATCAACTCCTTCTTTCTGAGAATATCCCTTACACACTAGTCTTGCTCTATTTCTGACAACCTTATCATCTTCATTAAGTTTGTTTCTAAATACCCATTTGGTTCCAACTACATTTTTATCTTTAGGCCGGGGAACTAATGTCCAAGTATTATTTTTCTCAATTTGTCCTAATTCTTCTTCCATAGCTTTAATCCAAAATTTATCTTCACATGCCTCATTGATAGATAATGGTACAATTTGAGAAATAAGACATACCTCTTCATTTGCCAATCTTCCTCTTGTCATAACTCCTTTAAATTTGCTTCCAATTATCTGATCTTCAGAATGATTCAGTCTTACATACCTAGGTGTCTTAGTCTATTGTTGTTCTTCAATTACTGTGGAATTCTCTGATGATACTAGAGTAACTGGATCATCATTCTGTACTGGTGGATTCATTGTAGGTTCATTTGTCATAATTTTTGTTTCCGGTTGAGAGTCTATATATCTTGAAGTTCCTCTGAATTGTTCATCAATCTTTACATTTGTACTCTCAACAATTTTTGGTAGTCTTTTATTAAAACATCTATATTCCTTGCTTTTAGATGAATAACCAAGAAATATTCCTTCATCACTTCTAGGATCAAATTTGCCAATATACTCATCTCTTGTAATATAACATTTACTTTCAAAAATTCTGAAACACTTAAGAGTAGGAATATTACCAAACCATAGTCTATGAGGGGTCTTACCGGTTTCACCTTTGATGTGAAATTTGTTGAATGTATAGACAGTAGTGCTTACTGCCTCTCTCCAGTACACATGTGGTAGATTTGCTTCTGATAACATACTTCTTGCTGCATCCAAGATAGTTCTATTTTTCCTTTCAACAACTCCATTCTGCTATGGTGTTCGAGGTGCTGATAACTGTCTTTTGATTCCATTCACTTCATAGAATGTATTAAAATCTTTCGATTTGAATTCTCCTCCTTGATTTGATCTTAAACATTTGATTTTCTTACCGGTTTCATTTTCAACAATTGCTTTGAATAGTTTGAACTTCCCAAGTGCTTCTGATTTTTCTCTGAGAAAAGTAACCCAACACATTCTAGAGTAATCATCAATAATTAGCATGAAATATCTATCACCTTGTAAGCTTTTAGTTCTAGCTAGACCACATAAATCAGTGTGAATTAAATCAAGAGCATTATTGGATTTTTCTAGAATACTTTTAAAACTAGCTCTAACTTGTTTTCCAAATTGACATTCCTTGCAAATTGTATTCTGAGGTTTCACAATTTTAGGTAAATCTCTAACTGCCTTACGAGTACTGATTTTTACCATGCAATCAAAATTTACATGACATAGTCTTTTATGCCATAACCAACTTTCATCTATATATGTAATTAAGAATGCCTTTTCACTGTTATTCAAATGAAAGATGTTACCTCTAGTCTAATTACCGGTTGCAATTTCCAAACCATTTTTAAATTGTAACTAAAAACCTTTCTCAACTAATTGACCAACAGTTAAAAGATTATGCTTTAATCCTTCAACATAGTAGATAGTGTCAGTGTTATGTTTACCATCAAGAGATATTGAACCCTTACCTTTGATTAAACAAGCTTTGTCATCTCCAAATCTTACTAAACCTCCATTGTATTCTTGAAAGTTCAAGAATTTACCTTTGTCTCCAGTCATGTGAAATGAGCATCCTAAGTCAATAATTCATTCATCCTTTGATTCAACTTTAGCTGCTAGGGCTTGTTCTACTGGTTGAGCAGTAGGTGTCGGTTGATCTTCTGTTATAGCAACAAAAACCCATCCATTGTCTGTTGGATCCTCATCAGAATCATTAGTCACACCTTCATCAGCAATGTAACAAGATTTATCTTTGTTATTCTTAAATCTGTATATCTGATATTCAGGATTAGGCTTGTATGTTCTTCTAGCTTCTTCTCTTAGTCTACATGTCTATCAGGGCATCTTGAAGCCATATGACCAATCTTACTGTAGTTAAAACATTGAATGGGTACTTTACCTTCATACTTACTTCCGATTGGACCTTTTGGCATTTTCCTTGCAAATAGTGCTTCAAGTTCTTCAAGCTCTTCATTCTCCTTCCTGGTTTCTTCAAGTTCTCTTGCATAAAAGGCTCTCCAGTCTGATTTGTCAAAAGATGGAGCAGATGATGTTGATGCTTTAAAGGCCAAATCAGTCTTTATAGTAGCAACAGGACCAAATTCCTCAATTTCAAAAGCTGAAAGTTTTCCAATCAATGTATCCCTGGTTACTGATGTATTAGGCATTGTTCTCAACTCATTTATAGCAGTAACCTTCATTTTATATGCCGGTGGCAAACCTCTTAAGATTTTTGAAACAATCTCATCCTCACTGAAGGTTCCTCCATAACATTTGATACCCAAAACAATTTCATTTACTCTTTCCATAAAAGAAAAAATCCTTTCATCTTCTTCCATTTTTAGATGTTCATACCTGACTTAGAAGCTTTCAAGTTTTGCAATTTTGACTATGGAATCTCCTTCATTCAGTGTTTCCAAATGATCTCAAATAGCTTTAGCAGTAGACCTATCTGATAATCCCATGATTTGTTGATCTGATAATGCGCTCAAGAGTGCTTCTCTTACTTTGCAATCATTTTCTTCATCTTTGGGTAGGGTAGTTGGAGCAGTCTGACCAGCTACAACAGGAGTATTCCCATTCTTAGTAACTTCCCAGATGTCTTTACCGATGCAATTCAGATGTGTCTCCATTCTGATCTTCCATATCCCATAGTTGGTTCCATCAAGTTTAGAACTGTCCTTCCTAAAATAATTAGTAGACATTGGATCTCCTCAAGTTGTTAAACTTCTACAAAAGGAGGACTAGGCTCTGATACCAATTGTTAGGTCTCAGAGACAACTGAGAGGGGGGGGTGAATCAGTTGTCTAATAAATTCAAACCAAAAACTAATTAAGTATGTCGGTAGACAGTGTTAACAGTAGATTGCTATACCGGTAAGGATTAATGCATGAAACATAAACATAAAGTCATCCACAACACATGACACCAATATTTGTACATGGAAACCCTGTAAGGGGAAAAACCACAGTGGGCAACCTTACCCACAATCAGATGATACTACTACAGATAGTAAGTGTACAAAGAGGGGTCTGCACATGCAGAAAGGCCAACAGCCTAGAGCTCACTGCTCAATAATAAATGGGAGTCACACTGACTACAATTGGATGGTTAAATCCAATAAGAATGTACTGCACAAAATAGCATCTTCATATGCTACATTCAGTACTGGTTTAATGCTGATATGCTTCTACAAAAACCTAACTTCACCTTCAAATGATGTCTTTGTTTATGCCTCTGCTTTATCTCGCATACACCTTCACTTAAATCTTTTTCGCATTCTACCCTTGATCTTACAAATAAGATCTTACATTTATACCATACCTTAAGACCAATTTTAGTAGGTCGGCTCTACAAGATATTACAATAAAAACATTTTACAAATAATATAATATCTGATGCAATAACCAATTGATCATGTCAGCTCAATGCATTTACAACAATAATAAATCATCTTCATAGCATGCCATGCTGATCTGGAAAAGATAAACCTGTTGGTGTAACCCTAGATAGCCTGGACCTATTTGCCAGTAAAAGCAAATATGAAAATATGAATATACCAATGATTATTACTTCAAAATAAAGTGTCCACATGATGTCTTCGACATTACCAAGTGTCTTCCATGTCATTCCAGGTATCGGTGAACATTATATCCTGTCGATTAACCATATACCAGTAACTGTTGCACATATTACTGCTTGCCGGTGAATGTTGTTGGATCTCCAAAGTAGGTGTATTCGGTAGGTGTTGACATCAATGACAAAACCATACCAAAATACCAACAGTTATAATTATTATTAAGGATGTATTGATTTTCTAATTTATTACTAATATTCACTTAATTACTATTTCTTTAAAAAAAAAGGTTTATGTTTTGAAATCACCATCATTAATATTAATATTTGAGTCAGAATTCATTATCATCCCCTAATTATATTATTCTTACTACATTATAATAAATTTGTTTGTCATCATATTATTAATATGCCTTAGGTTATCTCAAATCCAACCTTTATTTCAAATTTAGTTTGTAATACAATATAATTAATTTATATTTATTTAAAGTATACATCTATACAAGAAAAATGTGAAAAGTATGAATTTCCTATCCTAGAATTTTGTCTCCTAAAATCTCTCTTTGCATACAAAAAAATCACCTACTAGATCAAGCACAGTCAAAATAGGTGCACTAGTCAATTGCTTCTTCAGAGTCTGGGACACTACCTCACACTACTCCATCCAAATGAACATCTTTTCTTTCCTCTAAAGAGAAGTGATAGGATGGCCTATCTTTGAGAATCCTTGGGCAAACTGATGATAATATCCTGCAAGGTCCATAAAACTATGAACCTTAGCCACATTCGTAGGTGTTGGCCAATCTAAAATCGCCTAAATCTTAGAAGGATCCACAACAATACCCTCTTCAGAAATAACATGACTCAGATACTTCACCTCATTATAGAAGAACTTGCACTACACTGCAACACCTATCTCAAATCCTCCTCATGCTCCTTCATAGTACTCAAATAAATTAGTATATCATCAAGAAACACAAGACTGAACTTGTCAAGGTAGGTTATGAATACCCCATCCATCAAACACATAAAAATTGAGGCTGCATTGGTAAGTCTAAATAGGACCACTGTAAACTCATAATGCCCATAACAAGTACAGAAAGATGTTTGATGAATGTTTTCTTCATGAATGCAAAGCTAATGATACCCTGAACTTAAGATCTACCTTATAGAAGACCTTAACATCCTTCATTTAATAAAAAATATCATCAATCGTTGACAAAGGATATTAGTTCTTCACGGTCACCTTATTCAATTGTCAGTAGTCTATGTAGAAGAAAAGGGATCCATCCTTATTCTTCACAAATAAAACTGGTGCTCCCCATAGAGAAATACTAGGATGAATGAAACCCTTAGCCAATAAATCCTCCAACTAAAGTCGTAACTAACTCAACTCCTGAGTAGTCATTCGATAAGACGACTTAGAAATTGGCTCTACTTTGAGAACTAAGTCAACCTAAAAATCAATGTCACGGTTAGGTGGCATACTCGATATCACACTGGGAAAAGAATCTGCAAACTCCTAAAGAATAGGGTGCTTAGGAAGAGTATCTTCTTTTTTCTCTCCTTCCTCCATATCATTCACTCTTACACCAAACAACTAACACCATTGTCACACACACTGCTTCAATTGCATAGATAATATCATATAGAGAGAAATGGGTCATTGAACAGCCACAATCTCATTTAAACATTTATAATAATAATAATAATATTGGCTTACCTAATCAACATACCCATTTGATTATTTAATTTTCACTAGTCATATGTTTAGTGGAAAATTATATAAACAACTCCTTGGAAATCATAACTACTCTATGTAAGCATTGGATCATGAGATAGGAAACTCCTTAAAAATTGACACTATTGGTTCACCTTAGTAAAATGATATTTCACTCACCTACCCTTCTTAACTATTGGATCACCTATTTGACATAAGATAGATTTAATGAAAAACTATAGAAACAACTCCTTGGAAACCATAACTACCCTATGTAGCTATTGGATCATTAGATAGGCAATTCTTTCTCCTCTAAAAAGTAAATACTATTCTCTTAATTACTCAACATAATCATTGGATCACCTTATTTCCTATAGGGCATACGTTGAGTGGGAAATTATAGAAGCAACTCCTTAGAAATTCTAATCACCCTAAGTAACCATTGGATCATAGGATAGGTAACTCTTGGAAAATTGAATCTATGGATTTTCCTTTAAAATAAAATAATATTTCTCTTACCTACCCTTATTAACCATCAGGTCACTTATTTGTGAGGAGACATAAGTTTAGTGAAAAGTTATAGAAACAACTCCTTGAAAATTATAATTATATTATGTAACCATTGGATTGGCAATATACAACTCTTCTAAAATTGAGATTATTGATTGAACTTAAAAATAAAATAATATGTTTCTTACTACCCTTCTCAACTACTAGACCACTTATTTCAAGTCATTTATTTTCTCTACCTACCCAGTATCTATTCGAGAAATTTCCATTTAACCATTCAGCTATTTATTTTGCTCCATCAATAAATAAATGCCTTCACTTGTTTGAATGGGGTTGGAGGTGCTAGCTTGTGGGTTAGGAGAACAAGTAGCAGAATTGTGTTCACAAGATGGAAGTCAATAGAAGTAAGTATTATATTTCTTTTGTTTCTAATGTATTTACTAACTCATACTCATAAATATACAGAAAGGTGCTGCAATTTTACAGTAAATGTTTCTGTTGTAACCATTAGAAAAATAAAATATTAAGATGTTTTTCTTGATTATGATAAAACACATTAGATCTTCATTACACAACTCAGGCCATTAATATTATAAAGTACATCATTGCTGGCTGCACTGTCTTTTCATTGCACACAGTTATAATTCAATTTTGACATTCTCCAGATATTAATTGAATTCAAGTGCATGTCAGTCATTCAGACTGTCAGTTATTAGATTATGTACTCAATTTGTCCAAAAGTCCTTTTTCTTATATTCATGCATGTAGGAATGTGATAGTGATTCTAGTCCCACTCAATATTCTGAATTGTTTCCGAATTATAACATTTAGAATCATTTTCTCTGGATCTTGATAAAAAAAGATTTACTATTATAGTATTTTGATCCAAAATGAGAATATTTCCTTTACACCGAAATCTCTTAAATTGGACTTCTCACAATGAACTCTTCTTCATTGTGAACTTGTGTCTTTGCTTAAAAAAATATTAGGCTATATTTCTTGATTATGATAAAACACTCGAGGATATCATTCATTACACAACTCAGGTCATTAATATTTTAAAATACATCATTGCTGCTGCACCGTCTTTTCTTTACACACCGTTATAATTCAACTTTGACATTCTCCAGGTATTAATTGAATTCAAGTGCATGCGAGTCATTCAGGCTGTCCGGTTTAGATTCAGCACTCAATTTGTCCCAAAGTCCCACTCAACATTCTTGTGGCTTCAGTGCTAAGGTCTGTCTCACCCTCTTCTTATAGGCTTTGCATGTCTGAATTTGCCATGGAAGATGAAGAAATGTCTTATACCATGTACGGTATGCAGTCATAATAGTTAGAAAAAACATGAGAAAGAGAGTTTTGATGGATTTTTCTCTTCCTTCAAAGTTAAGCTTGAAGACTTCGTAGAAAAACTGATAAGTTGTATACTTAAATTCTTATCGTAACGTATGCACTATTCATAATTGTGAAAAAAAACTCTCTAATTTGTTTGATGTAGGATATTCTTCCTTTGATTGTTTCACAGCCCATAAATGAGAGTCGAATATATGGTGTCGCGAGGTTCAAGTGGGCAAAAATGGAAGGTGGAGTTAGCAAGTATAAACAGTAAACTAAAACATGGAAATGGTTGGCAAGACTTTCTCAATGGTATGATGGAGATTTAGGAATGTTGAATTATATAGCAAAGTCTTGCTAGATGTTCATATATGCAAGATTTAGGGGGTGAGAAAAAGTTGTGCTGATATTTTTGAAAAAGCAGACATTGTTTCAAGATTCGTTTCTAACAAAATATATGGTTTAAATCAATCAATGAAGAATTAATTGCTGATTGATTTAGTTTTTGATATGGAAGATAACTGTCAGTCTGAAAATAAAAGAACAAAAAGGGAACCCTCATTCTTTGATAAGCAAAAGTTTTATCAAAACTATTGAGCTTTTTAAATTTGTTATGTTCTATAACTAATTTATAGAGTTGCATTTGAGCCCTATTTTTTTTTTTAAATAATGCAACTCCATGAATTTTCAAATTTAAAAAGTTTTATATTTTTTAAAAAAACTTTTGTTTACCAAAAAAAATTGAATGTTTTCTTTTTGTTCTTTTCTTTTCAGACTCTCGTTATCTTCCTCATCAGAAGCTAAATCAATCAGCAATTTATTGCCCACTGGTTGATTTAAGCTATGCATTTAGAAGGGATCCCTCATTTGAGACAATGTCTGATTTTTTAAAATTATCAACACTGATATTTTTCTCACAACCAGATCTTCCATATATATGAACCTCTAAATAGACTTCGCTATATAATTGAACACAAGAAAATCTCCCACTTGCAGCCTGTGATAATAAAGTGAAATCAGATCTCCGACGGAAAGGAGTAGAGTTGTGGGCGAGTTCCCAATCCTGGATGGCTGCTTAATAGTTTGGTTATGGAGAAGAATTATAAAAGCAGTTGTTATCGAGGTTGCATTTTATAACATTTTTTTGCTGTTTGACAAGAAAACCATTGTATTATAAAATCTATTATATTAACTCATAATTTTGTCCATTCATGTCCAGGAACAATAACGAGAGGAAATGGAGCAGAAGTTTCAGCCAAGAGCAGCACCAGACTTCATAATCTTCTGTGCTTCCCACAAATTATTGAGGGTGTCAGGTCCTTTAGATATCACACACATCTCTTCTCCCTACTGGAGATCTCTTTCCTCCAATTGGAGCATTTGGTAACATTTCAAGTTTATTGGTCATTTCATTAATGGGGATTCATTAGCACAAGCTTCCAGTCTTGCTTTCTTATGTGCTCAACAAATGAGCATTACTCATGTCCTCTTTTCTCCTTTATGTTATGTTTTTAAAGGTGGAGAACAATAATTTTGTCGGTAGGCCTTTCTAAATGTGTAGCTGTTACTTTGTAGTTGACAAAGGTTTATTTTATTAATATAATTGAAAAAATACTATTGATCTTTAAAGAAAGAATTATTTTCTGTTGATCTCAAGTAATGAATTATTTCTTTTCCTGATAGAGGAGGTTTATAGTAGAAGAAGTGGATCTCAAGTAATGAATTATTTCCTTGCATCTAAAAATTGCAGGAGGTTTATTATAGACCATCAAACAACACCCATCATTTGTAAAGGTGTGTACTTAGATAGGAGAACAATAATGTTACCTGTGGTGCCAAGGATAGTCTTTGTAAATGCATAACTGGGACTATTTAGTTATCAGAGACTTATGTTAGTTATGTTGTTTGTGTTATTTATGGCTGGACAAACAACAAGATGATAAGGGTTCGCCGACTCTAGTGCGAATTGAGAAACAGCTGTTTAACTTTTTATTTTGTGATGTTGATTTATTTATTATTGTGCAGGGAGGTAGCGCTACAAAGCCGTGTCATGATTTTATTTATTTATAATTTCGACTTTATGTTTGAAGGGTGTTGAGAAGATTGCGTCAACTGAAATTTTTTATTTTCAAAATTTTCATTTTGAACAAGTTATGTGAGATTGGCTCATGGAGAGATGGTAAACAGATTTCGCCTGACCTCTCTGTTGAGAATTCCTAATCTATGTTGTCATTGATATTTTGCATTTGTTACCTTGGTGGTTCTATATTCGTTATATTGGTATGCCATATGACTCAGAACGTTTATTATATATTCATTCTTTTTAATTTTAATCATTCTTAATATATTGATTCTTTTTCATTTTAATCAATTATTTATGAGTTTAATGTTGACATGTATTATTCTATTAAGAATTATGGGATATTCTGGAAGGCTACTCAGTTCCTACAATGCATCAAACATCTATTATAATATATTTATAATGTACAAAAGATAATCATATCTTGGTGCATTCTAGAGACTGGATAGCCATTTCCAGATATATCCAAAAGAAACAGAGAGATTTATCTTATGACCGTTAGAATCGCATGGAAACCCTAAGAAATAAGTTCCCTAATTTGGTTTGCTTAGAAAATTGTCCTAATGAAACAGTTATTACTCCTAGTTCTTCTCATTCAAGTTGAAAAATTTATTTTTGTGAACTTGCATTTTTAGTAGTCTTCCTGATGTGAAATGGGTATTTATTTAAATAAAATAGTTATTTCAATTGTAATAAAGCTTGAAGGTTACAAACAAAGAGTTTGTTAAGAGTCCGATATTTTTGGAAGCTATTTTTTTGGTAGTACATATCAAGTTGTTGTAATATAGGAGAGAGGATGAGTTGTACTCCCAATTTTTTTACAGCAGCTTACTTGACAAGTCTCATGTTTATAATTAAGGTTTCAGGACCACATCAGCACACATTTTGTCAAGGTGTCTGAAATAGCTCAAAAAAAAGGTGAAACCAATTGTTGTATGATACGAAAACCCATATTTATGTAGCTGATGTGGCATCACATGATTGGTTTCTTTTAACAACTTTAGGTGCATTCTTGTCAAAATAAAATTGAACATTAAATCAAGAAGTGTGGATATTAAATCAACAACTGTTAAAATAACTATTGAAACGCACTATCTGGCTAGTCTTTTATCAGACTGATTGATACTTACAGAAACCTAACTTACACAGATAGCCATACTAAATGTCTACAAGCAGCCAGGGTCATCAAATATTTGTAAATTATACATTGCCTTTTGAATCGATAGAATCCACAATTTCCTCATTTACATATTGGCCATCTAATATCGAAATTCGTTTGCCATCCCTCCATGAGCCACTCTGATTCTGTGGCACAAAATCAAAATTGCAAACACAGGAGGACTCTGATTTCCAATCACCACCGCTGTAGCACCGCAGTGCATTACGGTGGGGACACTAGATAAAACAGCAAAAAATTTAACTGTCTCAGCCACATGTAAGGCATTCATTGTGAGAAAAATGAGAAGGAAGCAAGTGATCAGGATACAACATCCATTGGAGTTGCAGGGACATCTCTATGTTGTTTGAGAAAGGTAAGGAGCTTGTGAAGAAAATAATTTTCATCAGGAATGCAGCTTTGTGACTGCCAGCGATCATTATTAAAATCAATGCTGCTTTCTACTTGTTTTACATTACAGATAGAATTACCAAGCTGTGATGTTGGTTCAACTAGACCCCTATGACTGCTTTCAATTTCATTAACAAAAGGATTCAAGAGAACCATTGAGAACCACTGGTGGATAAAAACCAGTTTTCGTCAAGGTTTGAATTGATTGTTCCATAGACATGGGCAAAGGAAACTCTGCAGGGGCATTTTTTATTGAAAGGGTCCAAACTAAACTTAAGGAAGAGAGTGTTGCGAATGCAAAATCAACCATTGAGGCCACTGCTCTTGGCCTGTTTGATGGAACAAATGGATAAGCACAGGGCATGTCTCTTTTCAAAGTACGGACAGGTAACAAGATGGAAGGAGATGAAACGTAATTTTTCATTACCTTCAGTGTTTATATTTATTATTACGTTTAGCTATTTTATTCTATCCTGTATATTATTTATAAAATATGTGATTCAAGTTTATGGTGATTAGGTCATTCGTGCAAAGTGTAAAATTGCATCTGTCTTAAATTAAATTCACGAATTTAAATTCTGATTGGTCATCCTCCTTATCTTCCCTGTCTGAGACTCTAATCAAACAGTATAATTTTTTTTTGCTAGTACATTTATTTAGGAAATTCAAACAATGAAAGATCCGTCATTCATGTATCTTCTTTCATCTTGGATCATTCAAAGAATCATCAGTAGTAAAAGATTTGGATTTCACACACTGAAAGAAGCAACAAATCTGCATTTTAGGGTCCCTAATCTTGTCAACTGTCAAATGGGTTGCCCAAGGTTTAGAGGTATAAGGAATTGGTCATACAAAACCCTGCCAAGGATCCAATGGCTAGGATTAAATCCTTTCAAGAGTCAAGATTAATCTTCTGAAATCCCCCAACTTTTATTTAATGAATTTCTAACTACTACCACAAAAGACAAAATTCACACTTTTTTTAAAGACAAAACCCTAAACACATATATAGAGAGAATATTTAAGTACAACATAGAGTATGAGAAATTACAAAAAGGGATATCACATAACCTGCTGACAAAAACCCCTAGTATCTGATAATGAGGCCTTGCCTAACATATGAATATCCATATATCAAAGGTTTATATGAAACATTTCCCCCATACAAAAAGCTAGCCTAGTTCTTTTTGACCTACCATCATTATCAGCTTCAAATCCTCTGGTTGAATGAAATTGTTCTTCGCAATGATGAAATCTAGAATGGCAGTGATTGTTAAATTTTCTGCATTGCAGATTACAGATCTAGCTAGGAAAGAGAAAACAAAACTTGAAGGAGAAGAAACTCTATTAATCCATTGTGTCTTTACATTATGTGGAATGGATGATCTATACAAAGATAACCACCACTTTCAAGGAAGAAATTATAGAGGAAACAAAGACAGATCTGCCCTATTGAACTAAAGTAGTTGATGATGAAAGACGTGGAACATGAAAAATAACTAGTGTTGTTCCCTTTGTTAGCCTTACACTAACATCATGCAATCATTAGTGATGCCCATAAATCACAGAGAAGACTGGAAGAAGCTTGAGTTAACCATCACTATCCATTGCATGATTTACACCGCTAACACCCACCCTTAAGGCTAACTAAGGAGAGATATGGGTCTTGGCAACAAAGCCTAATCAAGAACCCAATTACAAAGAAGAAATAGGCAAGAGGGAAAACCCAGTGGGAACAAAACCCCCCCTTAAAATTACAACTATATGAAGTGCACAAGAACATCCTTTGAGAGACAAGAAAAGTGTGATCAACTGTCGACTGATGACTGCTAGAGTGTTCAATGAAGAACCTCCTCACAATCCAAGATTATGATCAAGATCAAGAATCTGCATGAGTGCCCATAGTGACACTACTCAAAAAACAATCAGATGGCAAACAAAGGCAAAACATTTGACATTCGAAGATGCACGTGGCACATGAATCTGCACAAGTGACCCCAACGACACTACTCAACCATGCAAGAAGAAGCTGCTAGTCAAAAATATAGGTGCCAATAGTGAACTGATCAAACTTGAAACAAAATGAAAGAAACCATTAACACTAAGTAGAAAAACTCCATAATATGACAAGGGAGAGGCATGACAGGTCCATTGAAATGATGTCTCACAAAGGAGAAGATAAAGGCAAGGCCAATGATAGAAGTTTACGTCAGCTTCCATTCTTTAGAAATCTTCCTGCAAATAATTTGTCCTTCCTCCTAGCTCTCAGGCTCTGATACAATGTTAAATTTTCTCCATTGCAGAATCCAGATCCAGCTAGGAAAGAGAAAACAAACCTTGCAGGAGAAATCAGAATAAAGAATAGAGGAAAAGAAACTCTATTAATTCATTTTGTCTTTACATTATGTGGAATGCATGATTTATACAAAGTTAACCACCGCTTTCAAGGAAGAAATTACAGAGGAAATGAAGATAGATTTTCCATATTGAACTAAACTGGTTGATGATGAAAGAGGTGGAGCATAAAAAATAACTAGTGTTGTTCCCTTTGTTAGCCTTATGCTAACATCATGCAATCATTAGTGATTCCCATGAATCATGGAGAAGACTGCAAGAAACTTGAGTTAACCATCACTAGCCATTGCATGATTTACACGCTAACAGTGATGAACCCTTGGATGATCAATGTGAAGAAAAACACATTTTTTTGCTAAGCTTTGATACAAAGGTAGAACCTTCACGCTTGATGAGGAGAGTAATAACCCTAAATCTATGTTGAATAGCTCCATCTTGCACTGTAACAATGTTATCTATATATGCAAATAGGGCTCTTCCCAAGATCTCCTCATTGTTATCTTATATAACTATTTTGAAAGCATCATATAAAGAAGAGGTTTTTGGCTTTCTTTGGAGGTCATTCCTGAGAAATAAACCTCAAATATTTGCATTTTCCTCAAAAAAATCATAACCTCTAACCACCATCTCAAAATCATGATTAACAGTATATTCACCATTCACAAATTCTTCAACAATATGTGACACCATTTCATAACCTTGACAAAGATCAAAATAATTCAAAACAAAGATGGAGATTAATTGAGAGGGGAAAATAGAAGGATTAGACTAAGGAGAAACGATGTGATCACCTGTCAATTCCCTAAATTCATCTTCCATGAAAGTATTCTTGAGATTGAAGATTTTGGCAAGATGGGTAGAGGAAATAAAATACTATGGAAATTGGAATTTCCCAATAGTAGACTAGAACTTCAGCCTGTGATTGTAATCTGCATACATCCTAACTACTTTATTAGCTGAAGTTGCCATGACAACCCCAAAGAAATATATGCATGAGCTTTATAATATTATATTTATTTTGTCCAAAAACTAATATTTCTTTTAAAATAATTATTTATTTTCAAACTAATAAATCAATAACAAAAAGGGAGAATGTTGGAAACATGTATTTTAATTGATGTCAACCATATGTTAGACAATATGTGTTGTTACTAAGGTTGTTTGGGCAAATGATTGTATTTTCATTGATGTTACTGATGTTATTGATAGGTCATTATATGTAGATTTTGTATGTACCATTGAAAGTTGGTGATAGTAATTGATTTGAGTTGTGGATGTCCACCTTCTTTGTTTTATGATGTCTACACTATATCTAAGATATTGTATTGCTGCTAGTGAAGCTCTGTGTTGGTATAATGAAGATTAATTTTGGATGAGGACCAATGATGTATTCTCATTAGTCCTGACACATGTTGTTTGGTCAATGATGTTTCTACAAGATTTTGTACTATGATGGTTTATGATATGTAAGAAAGACTATTTAATGTCTATTTGGAAGAATGCTCCACATTTCTCCCTTGTTGTGAATTTAGTCCTATGGATTTGGACTTAATTTTTGTGCTCTATGAGCATCTCACTATAACCTTTTAATGTTATTGGACTTCCAGCTAGAGTTATTTATAAGTGATGATTGTTTGTTGATAGTTTGGGTGTCTTTGAGAAGCAGTTTGATTGGTTCGAGAAATCCTCCACATTTCTTAAAATTAATGTTTTAGGTGTTGCAACTTAGAGGACAAATTTCTAATTCTCATTTGTTATCTTGGATCCAATTTTAAGTGTTGAAGTGTTCTACAAGAAGGTTTATTGGTATTATGTGTAGGACTATATTTTCTAGCAATTTGTTAAGGAGGTATTTTGTATCTATTTGCATTACACTTCGTGTATTAGTCTGATAGTGTGAAATAAGTGTTTTAAAATGTAGTTTGATGTTGTATGAATTTCCTTATGTTCTCTACATGGCGTTGGATATTCAGTTTGGTGCCAAATTGTGTTTAATGTTATGTTTCTGGGTAACTATGGCTATTTAGATGACAGGAGACTATTTTTTGACCTATGCTTAAGTATTAAAGATATGTGTCAATGTTGGAGAGTTTTTTGACTTGTGTTTGGATTCTATTTATCACATGTGGAGATCCACTTTAAGTTACTCCATTTGGATGATTTAATATGAGTCAACTAGTTGTGTGTTACATTGCTTATCTAGAGATTATCTTATTGCCGAACTTTGATGATGCAAGATTCTTTATATAGCTTTGAGGTGCTTAAAAATATGTAATATGATGTAGGACTTCTCTATCTCTAGAATTGGACCACATTCTGTACAATCAAGCTTGATGGCCAACTTGATAGGACCTATGCTCATCCCTTGTTCTAGGAAACCTAAATGATGTTTGCAATGAAGATGGTATATATAAAAGATCAAATCGGTGTGATGGTGTTTCTTCAAAGGTGTATTTAAGTGTGGCAAAGATGATGAAGTGATATGTGAAGTGTTTCATGTGCAAATGATTTCATGATCATATCATTTGCAAGGTGTTGTGATTTGAAGACAATGAATGTGGTGGTGATTGTTGTTGGAGTTTATTGCTTGTAAAATGCATTTGAGGGAAACTTCACAGTTAGAGAAAGAATTATTTTTCTGATTCAAAGATTTGTTTTTGTGTATACTTCCCTAGAGAAGTGAACATCAACATGCAAGTCCTTTGTATATTTCCCTAGGATAATGCATCTTAGCTTCCAAGTCTTCTAGGTGGCAGTGTGCTTCCTTGGTAGTGGTTGCCCAGAATATATTTGTAATGATTTTATAAATATTGTGAGTTCACTCTCAGCATGATTTTCACCTATTTTATGGTTTTCTTGCAAATATCTTGTTATCTTGTGCATTGAGTTTTGCGGCTCCATGTTTCATTGTTGATCATAAAGTTAAGAATAAGTCATATTATGTTTGAAGTTTGACTAAAAGTATTTTAAGGTCCAAACTGATTCACCCCCTTCTCTATCCTATAGTATGTTCAATGAATTTTTTATTGAAGGTAAGTTCCTCCAGAAGAAGTTTAACAACTTGAAGTAGATTCTAGATAGCAGAAAAAGGATCCTACAAGATTACCAAGTTTGATGGGACAAACTACTCCTTTTGAAAGATGGGGATGGAATCATATTTGAACTTTATAGAGTATGGTATTTGAGACTCTATTGTGGATGGATATACTAAACCCAAATATCTTATCTCTACTCCAAATGAGATCAAAGCACAAGTAAATAATAGAAATGAAAGGAATGCAATCATTAGTGGATTTTTTAATACTAAAATTTTGAAGGTAATGGACTACAAGTTTGCTAAGGTAGTGTTAGAATATTAATATTTAATTTGTAAAGGTTAATTATGTTAGGGTTCCCACAGATACTGAGAGGGGGGGTGAATCATTATTTGACCGGTTATGAAATTTTCTTAAAACTGAATATGCAGAATATAAAGTAACAGTATACCGGTAAGCAAGAATTAATGCAAATAATAGAATCAAAAGCATCCACATGAAAATAACACCATAACACAAGATGTTTTACGAGGAAACCCAGTGTGGGAAAAACCTCAGTGGGATTTGTGACCCACAATATTCACTTACTGGCCAATAAGAGAATATTACTTACAATAGGGGCCTGCACATGCAGGAAGGCCAACTGCCTAGAGCTCACTCCTCAACAAGAAGTCACACTGACTTACAATGAGGATTAACACAAATCCAATATTCTATACTGCTTTACAATAGCATCTACAATGCCAGATTCAGTACCGGTTCTTGCTCTGTTCTTTACATATACCGTTGACCTACAATTCGTACATTAGGTCTGCCTTATAATTTATTTATTACATTCTATCGATATCCTACAAATGCCTACAATGATCTCTTTTATATACAAGAGTCATTTTACAATTTGCCAAGTCGGCTTACAATGATAAACAAAATATTACATATCAAAAATCCTGTCGGCCTCTGTGCCAGTATACATATTTCCTTCTATGTCGGTGCTAGTGTAGATTGATTTTGTTGATGTTGGTGCACTATTGCTTGAGTAATGCTTTTCCTGTATAATGTCTTGTTGATGCAATAGGATTGCAAGGTTGCCTGTGTAATGCTTTGTCGGTATAATGTCTTGCCGGTGCCATAGGATTGCAAGGTTGCCTATGTAATGCTTTGTCCGTATAATGTCTTGCCGGTGCCATAGGATTGCAAGGTTGCCATCAATGACAAAACCTTCAATCACACACATTGTCTCATTGGAGTGTCCATATGCCAACAATCTCCCCCTTTGGCATTGATGGCAACACTAACGAGAAGTTTCAAAAAGATATCCAAAAATGTGTATACCAAAAAAAATGTTACCAAAAATATGAGGGCTCCCCCTGAGCATGTGATCCCTGTGTTTTGAATTTTCTCATCTACTACTCCCCCTTTGGCATCAATGACAAAGGTTAGTAGATTTGTAGTTGTACCAATTCATAACCTCAACCTTCTAGTTGGGTAGTTATTATCTGAAGAATATCTCCCAAAATTAAGTTTATACCATCCTTAAACTTCTTGCTCTCCTTTATTGCTATCTCAATTCTGTGTACTGTACCGGTGAGATGCTGCAAGTGCTCTGCTGGTGTTTTGCTACCTTGTGTTAGTGCCTCTGAGATTTCCTTACACAGAGATGCTAAATAGTCCAATCTTGGACGTAGTTTAGATCTCAAAAATTTTGCCTTGTTTATTATTTTCTCTTTTTCTCTTTCTAATTTGAGCAATTCTTCCTCAAAATCTGTTATCTTTTCCTCAAAAACTGATAATGTATTGGGTGAGTTAACAAAATTATCAGCAAGTTTATTGATCTCTTCCTGTACCTTGCTCATCTTTTTGTCTACATCCATGGTCAAAAAGTTTATCTTATAGGTGTCTTTATACAGAGTTTTGTACTCTTTCAATAAATTGCACAGTTCCGGTAGAAGTGTGTCAAATTCCCTATTACGCTTCTTTATTCCTTCCTCAAAGAATTTATGTTTCTCTATTTCTACACTTTCCTTTACAGTTTCTACCTTTGTTTGCTCAAAATTTCCAGAAATATATTTACAAAGTGTATCCAACTGGCCTAAAGAATCTTTGTTGGCTATATTACAATTTGGAGCTATTAATTTCAAAATTGGAATTGAATCATCTATTTCTTTATAGGCTTGTGAGCTATAATCAGTTATTTTCTTGATAGAATCGAGCAATACCTCTATTACATTTGATGGTGACCCAGTAAACTGAGTGCTGGTGGAAGGGACCATGCTGGTATTGACCTCTGGTAGGTTTGTTTGTGTCTCCATCTCTTTAAGCACAGTTTTTCCTGCATCATTTCTTACCAGTGGCATCTGTTTTGGAGCCTTTAGCTCTGTTGGTTGCTCTGTTTGTGTTCCAGATTCCATCTTTTTCTCTGAATCTGTTGTCGGTTGCTCTTGGTTTCCTGTAGCCGATTGCTCTTTGTTATCAGATTTATCTGTGGTATCCTTATCTACCACTATGTTGATTTTTTGAGTATCAACATTCACAGTATATAGGACTTCAGGATTAGGATTGTTATCCTCTGTGTCCATGCTCTCAGCTGTCAGTTGATCTTCTGCAGTTGTTTTTACCAGTGGAGTATTTAAAGGAGGCGGGGGTAAGTTGTCTCTAATCTTGATACTTGGTGGTCCACCAACTTTACCTTTCCCTTTGTCCTTTTGATATACCAGAATGGGCTTGGGATTCATATATTCTTCTTGTTTTTCTTTTTCAACCAGGAATCTATCCCAACCATCTTCTGTTTCAATTGAAACTTCAGTAACTCTACCTGCCATTAATGATATTTGCCAGTGTGCAGTGGAAAAGACTGTCCGGTTGCCCTGAGCTATCAAATCATCAATTTCCTTAGGTGAGTTGACCAAGTATACTGCAAGTAATTTTTCTATTTTAATTTCCTTATCCAACTCAATTATTCCTTGCCTTCTGGCCTCAAGTCTTTTATATAATTCATCAGAAATTTCATTTAGGACTTGCATCAAAAACTTTTTATACATCTCCATGTGTAGTATAACACTTTCCTCAACTTGTCCTTTCTCATCTTCTGATAGGGTGTCATAGATTTTCCCTATGTTTTTCAATTTACCTTCCTCTGTGATTTCATTCAGTAATATGTCAAAAGGGGCCAAGTCAGTGTCTGTCTTCTTCTTCTTTTTGGGGGTCAGCTTTTTCTTAGGTGTGGCTTTCCTGACTGGAGACCTTACAGCTTGTTGCTTCTGTCTTGTCCTTCTAGGTGAAGGAGTGGATACCGGTGAGGGGTCTCTTTTCCTAACAACTCTTTTGAAAGTTGCTGGCATATCTCCTTCTGAGGAGGTATCTACCGGTGATAGATGAGTTTCAGGCTGCTGGGCTGCCAACTCTTCTTCTGTTATGTCGGTTTTCTTTAATACATCATCTTTTAAGGCTTTTGCTTGCCTGCTTCCTTTCCTCACAGATGCCTCAACTTTCTTTACTCTCTTTTTAGATTGAATTTGACCTTCAATGTGCTCAGCACTACCAAATACTTCTTCCTTTGGTTCATTGGGGGCTTCCAGAAGTGCTTTGGCATAAGTTTCCACTATGTGGTCATTTGTTTCATACCCCATTTCTATAACCCAGATTGTTCTTGGGATGACTTCTTCCATCCATATTTCATCCTTTTTGATTACAAAACATATGTCATCCTTATATTTGTTGACGATTTCCTATGATAGTCTGATCCTCTTATTCATTTTGACCTTTAGTGCTTGAAAATACTCATCGATATTCTTATCTTTGTTTTCACCCATGTTGTTGAACAAGTTAGACAATTGTTTTCCTACCAATATGTCAAATCCAAAATCCTTGTTTCCTATACCGGGAGCCTATTTGGTTATATGTAACATTAAGAATACAAGCAAATTTCCAAATCTAAAGGTTCCTTTCTTATCCTTCTTGATTTTTACTAAGTTGTCAATTAACTCATCTTTTAACCATTCACAGATATCAATTTTTACATTGTTCTTAACCATGTCATAAGCACTCTTTATGCATAAACTGGAAATAGAGTTAAGCCTATTTGCATGAGTTGCTTTGTAACCTAGAATCATGCTAATGAATCTCACATTTGTATCAGTCACATCATTAACCCTCAATGATCTTTTGTCGAATGTTGCACCAGTTAATTTCATTACTAGGTCATTGGAGACCTTCTTGGTTTTGTCGGGTCTAGTACCGGTGGAAGGTAACCTTGTTACTGCTTTCATAGCTACCTTTGTAATTTTATGCACTGAGTCAAGCCAAAAGAATGATCCATGTACCTTGCTAAGAACTATCCTAACCACTTCCTTGGGAAATTCAGGAATGCAGAGGATTTCAATGAATCCTAGGGTTTCAACAGTTTTATGTTCAGGTTTCACATTTCTGGCATTGTCACATATAACAGATTTGTACATGTTTCTGATTTCTTCATCACCTAATTCCTCTATGTTGCAATGAATATACATTCTAGGGTCTTCTGCATAAACAACACCCTTTGGAATTTGGGAAAAAGCACCTGTGTTGTCATCTTTCTTAGCTACCTTGGGAACTAGCTCAAACACGGGCCTAGGTCATTTTATAACCTCGACTACTATAGGGTTTGCTATGAATTCAGGTGCAGAGGAGGATGCCATGATGATAAATACCTTTTTCTGCCTTTGGATGGATTGATTGTTGAAGTGCTTTGCCTCTTTTCTTGGAATGCCTTAGCTCGGAAATCTTCACGCTCTATGAAAGTTTGAATTCACGGTGAAATGAAATGGAGCCTGTAGTCACATAAATCTGTCCATTTTAATTAAATGAATATTTTGTATTTATTTGATTAAAAATCCACTAGCCATCAATTAATTAAATTAATATTTAATTAATTCATCCCCAAACATTCTTCTATTAATTAAATAAATTATTCAATTTATTTTAATTAATTCATTAAATCAAATTCCATTCAATTAAATAAATAAAATCTATTTATTTAATTAAAATTCTCTTTTCCTCTTTTAAATAAATTAAATAAAACATTTATTTAAATCATTATCCCCACCCCACTTGCATTTTCCTACAAATGCAACTTGCACACATTTATTGAAATAAATGAATTTTTATTTTAATTAAATCCTATTTTCCCTCACCCACCAAATCCACTTGCAAAATCTAATCCCCTTCTAGATTCTTCTAAACCCTTCCTAATTAGCCTAATCCATCCCCTAAATATTGTCACATTCCTAAGCAAAATGGAGTCACTTCTCAAAGACCCCAAAGTCTTTGATAACCATTGAAGGTTTTCAACCTTCAACCACCAAAAACCCCAAAGTCTTTGAAAACTATTAAAGGCTTCCAACTTTCAACCACTTAATTCCCCAAAGTCTCCAATAACCATTAATGGTTAATTCAACCCTCCCACATGGTTAAAACATTTGTTTTGACTCAACCTCTATCCAACCCAAGGGTCTCATCAAGCATTTAATGCTTTGACCATGATTATCTCTTAATCATTTGCACAAAGGTTTATCCTTGGATTAACTCCTAATCCAGTGGGTAATCCTAATTTAGGCTTGACCCTTAGCCTTTAGATAACCATGAGGTCTTCTCAGGCCTTTAATGCCTCCAACCTCTTCTTTCAACCCAATCCTGTGTTGACACTTGTCATTATTTTATTGGTGCCAATTGTGCACATGGATCCCCAACTTTCAAGCTTGACCCTTGATTAAACCTTTCAATCCTGGCCATCCATTGCTCCATTTTTCCTATAAATAGAGCCCATTCCTTCATAATCCAGATCCTGAAAACTTGTATGCATTTAGACTATAGCCATTTTAGAGAGCATTTTAGCATAGCATAACTAAATCTTGTCTTTTTAGTTAAAATACATCATTTTAGCATTACTATTAGCTTTTCATTTCATATTTGGAGCTATTATACAAATCTCAATCCTCCATAAGCATCCATAGTGCAAAAAGCTGCTGAGAGCTACACTATTTTGGAACTTGGAGAGGAGAGGAACAAGGGAGAAGAAGCTAAGGCCATGCTAAGAGGCAGTTGGAGATGTCTCATGATCATTTGTTCTATTTATTAGATATATTTAGCATGTTTCTTTTAGTGTCTCTTTTGGAATGCCTTCATGTTTTAGTTTTTGATTGACTAACGTTAACATCTTGTGTGTTTTGTTTTGATTGATCAAGAACTAACAATTGTGCCATTTAGGAGGGCATCAGAGCCAAAAACCTTATTTTATAAAGTCTTTTCTGCCACCTACCACATTAATTGTTTGCTGGCAATGTATTAACTCAACTTTATTTGCCGATAATGAAGGATTTTCAACTTCTTTTATCTAACTGAGGGAATAATAGCTCATGTGTCATTAAATTGCCAAACCCTCAAGATAATTTTCTTCAATTTGATGAAGAACATCCTGTCGGTGGAGCATTGCTCTATCCTACCAGTGGAGCATCATATTGTCCTGCCGGTGAAGTATTTGTTGGTTCTACCGGTGGAGTAACCCCAATATTTAGATCCCCTTTTCTAATCCATTGCTTTGAAAATTCTTGCTTAACCTCTTCAACCTTTTCTTTACCTTTCAAGCTAGTACTTTTGTTATCTACCGGTGTACCTTTACTTCTACAGAATTTAGCAATATGACCAATCTTGTTACATGCCTAACAAGTCACATTATTTTTTTGAATAGCTTTCCCATAACCTATGCCGGTTTGTGTTCTGCATTTATTTGATAAATGACCAAATCTTCCACAAACATAACATCTTACATTCATTCTGCAATTTTCAGAGTTATGACCAATTTTGTTGCATTTGGTGCATTGACCAGTGGGAGGATTGATGTTCTGATAATTCCTAGATCTACATTCATTTGCCATATGACCATATTTATTATAGTTAAAGCATTTTCCATTGAATTTGTAAGTATTAGAGGGTCTTACCGGTTTGCTTTGATCCTGGGTATTTGCAGTACCAGAGCTTTCTCCAACTTCAAATCCAACTCCAGAAGTGTCACCTTTGGGGTTTTGATTCTTCAATAAGGTACCAAGTTCTTCTAAGCTTTTCTTGAATTTTTCTTTGTGTTGATTTGCAGTTTCCAATTCCCTTTCCAAGATCTCTTTTTGTCTCATTAGTTCATTCAAGTCATTTTGAGTATGCATCAGATCTGTCTTCAACATATCATTTTCATAGCTAAGTCTTGTGTTCTCATTTGCTGCATCACTTAGTCTTCTGGTCAATTCTTCTTCATTCTTCTTTCTATCCTCAATCTCTTTGCAAAATCTCATAGTCATATCCTGCATTTCTTTTTTTGTTGTCATGATCTCTTGTTTCAATTTGCTTATCATATCATTTAATGATTCTTTTTCATCATTTTCATTTTGCAATTTTTCACAAAGTTCTCTTCTCTTGTTTCTTGTAACAGTAAGATTTTCTTGAAGTGCCTGAATAATGTCCTAAGCTACTTTTAAATCATCTTCTAATTTGATATTTTTTAACTCCTCTGCATCATAGTCAGTGTAAAGCGGAAAAATCGAACGCTAGTTGTTCTCCCCTCCCCAACTCCAAGGAGAGAGAAGGGAGAGTCACTAGGGTTGATGGTTTTTCACTTAGGGGAGACTTTACATTCAAAAGAGGGGTTGAAACCCACAAGATCCAATCCCACACAATGCAAGATTGGATTCGAAATGAGTTTCAAGGGTTAAGACATCAAGGATACCCTCTTTTGTAAAGAAATGTAGATAGAATGATTGAACTAGGAATGCATGTAAAGTAGGAAAGATTCATTTATAAACAGAGATAGGGATATGGGATGAAGCTGCGGACCTGGAATTAGTAGTAAAATATCGAGACGGTGCTGTTCTGCAAATTTGAGCGAAATTTGACAGGACGATGGCGCCCGGCGTGCACACGGTCCTCCGAAAAATCTGCGAAACAAAGGGGGATCTATTTGTCTCTGCACAAGGATTCCAGATCTTCAATTACAGCCGCATACCTGCAACCTACACACATAAAAGAGAGGACGATTGGGGAGTTAGGGATGAGGGGTTTGCCTTTAGGTCAAACCCTGGTTTTGGAATTAACCAAGAAATGAGAATGCTGTAAGTGTAAATGTTTGTAATGTAAACAATTACTGATACCTTGTTGTAAGAATGTTTGTATTCTTACATGTGAAGGTGCAATGTATGTAGTATGTTGTGTGTTGTAAGTGATCTCCTCTTCAATGGTTGAATCCTTGTCTTGAATGCAACACCTAGCCTTGAATGGAGACTTAGAATGCTCAATTACTTGAAGGAATGCTTGAATGCTTGAATGTTTGAATATCGCTTTCGTGCCTTGCTCACATATGTCTTCCTTTTTCCCTCCTTTTCTAGGAGAGGAAAAGTAGTTTATATACTTGTCAATTAGGGTTGAGAGACTGATTTTTCCAACCTTAGGCCGACTAGGAAACATTATTTTCCAATTTGCAAACTTAAAGACCCGAAGCCCCATAAGAGACCGGGCCCAAAATAGGGTTAGGGACCAGGGCGTTGGGCGCCATGGTCCTGGGGGACCAGGGCACTGGGTGCCCTAGTCCTGAAGGACCAGGGCACTGGGCGCCATGGTCCCACCTCCAGGGACAGCAGGGTGCAAGGAGGATCAGGCCAGGGTGCTGAAAAATGCAGTTTTTGATGTCATGAACAAGTTTCGGGGTCTCCATTTAGGTTCCGTGTTGCATCGCCATCGTGAAGACCCAAATGCAGTCGAAATTGCAAGTGTCGCAATTTTAGGACGCTACATTTAGCCCACACTTTAGCGGGAGTATAAGCGTACGCTCATACTTCCGGTAAAGTACAAGGAAACAACATTGAAAAACTTTCACCACGTCAAGGAGGAAAGATACACCAAGCCCCCAGTGGACTAAGGATCTTACAACTTCGATTGACAAAGTAAAAGGGAAGATCACGAGGGAGAACTATGACTATCAGTAGTAAGGTTCCCTCACTATGAGTCATGCAAGAAAGATATCAAAAATTTTCAAGGCAAAGCTAAATTTGTCAAGAAATTTTCAAGTATCTTGAAAAGATATGAACGGGATGTATGCCCCCCTACATTAAAGTGATCGCACATGCCTCACCGGGGGTGATTGCTTTAAGGTAGTGATACATATAAGAAATGAGAAAGGAGCACGTTATCACAAGGATTTAGCCCCCAAGTGTGAGATAAGCCCAAGGATAGTAGACACAAAACACAAAGCACAAGGTGACTTCGCTTTCCTCGGGGTCAGTATGCTGTATGATAATTCATGTATATCATATGTATGTATGCATAATTGTTCTTCATTCCCCAATCAAGGAAGGTCACCTAGAAGAAGGGAACACATGTGTTTTTTGAGTCAACATGAGAGAGACCAAAAGAGATCTCAATGTTTTGCATCGTCCTCAAGTAGACAACACTAAGGACAACAAATAGAAGAATGAGAATAACACATAGAAGAAGTAACAAAAGAGATCAAGAGAGAAGGAGAGAGTTTGCTATGCTAATGAAACTAGTCTAGCACGTCATCTACCCCCCGATCTTGCTGATCAGTATTTCAGGAAGGTAGGAAACACGCTAGAAGAGGAACATCCAACACCACAGATGGAGCTATCACAAGATCCAAACAAGGGCTATGTTCATGTTTTGAGCCACGCTATTCTTGTCTAGGAGCTAGGATAAGTGCTTTAGAAAATTCATTAGATAAATGGTTATCAACATCAACATATTCATATTCACTATCAGAATGAACAGGAGTAACATTTTCATCATGAATAACATTTTCATCTATATCATCATCAAGATTTATAAAAATAGGATCTTTGACTCGCACAGGATCAAGACCATCATACATCTTAATGTAAGGAGATTTTGGCTCAATTTTCGGCTGAGGAGAAAATGGAATAATACTGGCTGAAGGTGTTTTTGGGGATTGCAAAGTTTGAGAAGCAGCTGCCTAAGCTCTAAGACGACGCTTTCGTCAGCGTTCACGTGCGGAACGATTTCGTCTAGTCTTAGTAGGAAGTTGAGAAGATTGAGGAGGAGGAATGTTCTCATCCTTATCACTTGGGTGTTTAGGTTGTGGTCTCTTAGGTTGGACAATAGGAGAAGAGGAAGGTCTCTTCTCTCCATAAGAGGAAGGAGGAGGAACTGCTCCATACAAAGGAGGAATATTTGGTTTAGGAAGGAGACCAAGTCCATCATGACGAGGAGGTATAGGTCTACTTTTAGGAAGTTTATTAGATATAGGCATAGTCACATTCATAGGGATGGGTTGGGAATCTTCTTGAGGAAAGACATTAGTTTTATCTTTCAAGGGAAGAACTTCCTTCTCAAGAACGATAGGAATGTCAAGTTTGGGTGTTCTAGGTTCACTTAGAGATAGGATCATATCTTTTTTCCACTTTTGATAAGATTTGAAAAGATGATCACTTCGCGGTGGAAGAGATTGGAATTGTTTAGGCCAAAAGTAATCAATAGGAACGCTAGAAGTTCTTTCAGCTAGTTTAAAGAGGCTATGATTGACAGTAACAACTTCACCATTATGGGGAAATTTCAAACACTTGTGAATAGGAGAAGCAATAGCTTTCATGGAAGATAGCCAAGGATAGCCTAGCTTCACACGAAATTGTTCAGATGATGGAATAATAGCAAAGTCCACATCAAGGGATTTATTATGGACCTCAATAGGTAATGTAATAGAACCAATTGCAGGAGAAGAAAATGCATCAAATAATTTCACAACCACATTTGTTTCGTCATAGATCACTTGATTCAATTACAAAGTAAAAAGAAATTCTTCAGTAATGACATTAACCATACAAGAAGGATCAATAAGCACTCCATGGCAAGGTGTATTTTTGACTTTTGCAACTATATATAAAGGACCATCAAGTGCCCTGATAGTCTCACTTGAATCAAATGTGATGGAAGGTTCTTTAGGGATTTTCTGCTGCTCTACAAAGTTAATCACATTCAGAGTCATAGACACAAGATCATCAGGTGAGACAGAGGAATCATTAGTATCAATCGCATTAGAGGTATGAGAAGGCAATGGATCAGTAAAAATCTGAAGATTTTGGTTAGGAGGAGCTACAGATGTGTTGCCTTTATCATTCACTCCAGAAATAGAAATAGTATTATTATCAATCAAATCTTGAATTTTACCCTTTAAAGCAAAACATTTTTCTGTATCATGCCCACGATGACGATGAAATTGACAAAAAGATTTGTTATCAAAATAGGGTGAATTAATCTTTGCAGGATCTATTTTCCTTATAGGCGGAAGAGTAAGCACATTTTGTTCCAATAACTTATTCATAATACTATGCAATGATTCATTCAAAGGAGTAAACTTTCTTTCTTTCTTGAAAAACTTAGAAATAGGAGGCACACCTGATGCTGCATTCACATTGTTGTTGATGATGTTTTCATTGAATTTAATTGACTCTCTATTCGGTTTAAACTTCCCAAATGGTTGTTGACTACTATCACCCTTATCACTCAGAGCCATAGGATTTGCTTGTTCCATTTGACTCACAGTCAGTTGATAATTGTGAAGAGTTGCGCACAACTGTTGGAAAGAAGTAAACTCAGAAAACAGAAGTTTTTCTCTAATATCTTTTTGTAAATTAGAAATAAAGATTCTTTGAATATCATTGTCAGGTACTGGAAAATAAATTTGAGCATACAAATGCTTATATCTACCAATGAAATCAGTCACTTTTTCTTTAACACCTTGTTTACAATGCATTAAATCAATAAAAGTAACTTTAGGACTTATATTGTTTTGAAATTGTTGAATAAAAGCATTGGCAAGTTGTTCGAAAGAAGTAATAGAATAGGAAGGCAACGAGCAATACCATTGTAGGGCTTTATCTCTTAATGTTCTAGTAAACAGTTTTGCAAGCAACCTTTGGTCATAAGCAAAATCGGTACATATTGTTTGAAAGGTCTTAACATGTGTTAGAGGATCACCCTTACCATTATAAAGCTCCAAATGCGAAATTTCAACATGTTTAGGGGGAATAGCTCGAACAATGTCAAGAGAAAGTGGGCTCGCAACATCAAATGTGGGCACACTAAACTTAGATTGATTCATAGAGGCAATTTGTTGTTGTAAAGAAGAGACAGTTTGTGCAAGATTGTTAATGGTCGCTTCAGTCGAAGAGTTCATATTAGACGTATTAGATTGTGATGGAGGTGTTATGTTATTGAAAGAAGGTAGAGAGTAAGGTGGCGGGACACTATGATAGTTAGTCATAGGAGATGATTGGAAAGGAGGAACACTACAAGGAGGAATGGAATGATTAAACGAATTGCCCCCTTGTGTCATGTTCATTTGTGGAGATGAAATAGGAACACTCATTGAAGGAATGAATGAAGAAGTTGGATTGAATGAAGGAAGAGGGTTGATTGAAGAAGAGGGATTGCCCCCATGACTGGTGATCATAGGGGGAATATCTTGTGTTGAAGTAGTCATTATGTTTGATGTAAAAGAAGGTATACTAGCAATAAGAGTTGTCAAAGGAATAGAATGATTGGCTTGAGTAGGAGGTTGTGTATAACCTAAGGTTTCGGCACAACTTTTCATAGGCATCACATTCGAATCCACAATGTGTGCAATACCATGCAAAATATCAATTCCATTCTTATCACTTTGAACCATATGTTTTAGACCCTCAATTAATGAAAGAGCTTGACTATCAGGGTATTCTTGAGACATCCATTGTCGAAAATCATCAAATTGGTTATCCAATTTCGAAAGTTGTTCTACAGAAACCTCATGGAGAGCTTATTCATCATTAAGAGGATTAGAGGAATTACCCATGTCCTCATTAAAAAGGCCATTCAAATTAGGTTCCATCTCCTCGGTAATTACACCTTGGAAAGACTTAATTCTAAGGCTTCATCTAACGGGAATAGTGTAAGTAGGGCTTATTGTTGTAAAACTCATGCACTAAAGAGAGAGAAGATTTTGAATTTTAGAGGTAGCAAATTTCAATAAAATCAGCCAATCTCCTAGATTTAAGCTGTTAAATACAATCAGGACAATCTCGCGAAATTTTGGAAAAAATGTCAGGGACCGTGGCGAACGGAGTGCACACGGTCCTCGCAACTTTTTTTGAAATTTTCAGGGATGAAAGTTATGATGATTTTAAAGCTAATCTGAAAAAATTGAGTGATTTTACGATCTGTAGATAGGCCAAATTAAAGTTGCAATCTCAAATTTGAACCCTACCAAGATTTTTGAAAAATGTAAAATTTGAATTTTGAAAAAGAGAGGGAAACTAAAATTTTGAATTTTATGATTTTAGAGGGAATACTAAAAGCAATGCAAGTTTTGAAATTTAAAAGTTGACTCGATTTCATGCAAAACTCAATTTTGAAAGTGGAAATCAAGGTTGCTGTAATTAAACACTTAATTTCAAAAGTCACAAACTGCAAAAATTTGAATAAAGCACTGAAATTTTGAATGAATGCCAACACACTTTTCAGATTTAGGACAGTAAGAAACACAATTTTGATATGAATTTCAATTTCAATGATTTTTGAATGATTATAAGCCTTTATCCAAGCAATCACTAGACCAACTTTGACTTTAATTTTGAAAGCATTAGAATTGATAAAATCAGCCAAAATTCTAGATTTTAGCAGGAAAATACAGTAAGATCTAGCTCCCGAAATTTCGAAAAAAATGTCGGGGACGATGGCGCTCGGGGTGCACACGGTCCTCGCAACTTTTTTCCAAATTTTCAGGGATGAGAGATATTGTGATTTTATTGCGGAATCCAAAGTTACCACCGATTTGAAGGTGTTTTGATCAGTGAAATTATCAGTCAAAGGTTGAATCAAGAAGGTTTTAAAAATTAGGGTTTTGACACTTAACCACTTAATTTTCAGAATTAAAGTACAAATATGATTTGGTAGTTTGCAATAGAAGGGTAGATCTGAAACAAGCATTAACAATTAAACATTTCACAAGATCAATTACTAAAAACAAAATTTTAGGGTTTTTATGCAATTAGCCTCTAAAATTTGCAAAAGATCAAACATGGAAATGTAATTAAGGAAGCAAATTTTTCAGATCTAACCATGAATAATCAGAATGAGGATGTTCACGTCGGGTTCACCAAAATGTAAAGTGGAAAAATCGAACCCTAGTTGTTCTCCCCTCCCCAACTCCAAGGAGAGAGAAGGGAGAGTCACTAGGGTTGATGGTTTTTCACTTAGGGGAGACTTTACATTCAAAAGAGGGGTTGAAACCCACAAGATCCAATCCCACACAATGCAGGATTGGATTCTAAATGAGTTTCAAGGGTTAAGACATCAAGGATACCCTCTTTTGTAAAGAAATGTAGATAGAATGATTGAACTAGGAATGCATGTAAAGTAGAAAAGATTTGTTTATAAATAGAGATAGGGATATGGGATGAAGCTGCGGACCTGGAATTAGCAATAAAATATTGAAACGGTGTTGTTCTGCAAATTTGAGCGAAAGTTGACGGGACGATGGCGCCCGGCATGCACACGGTCCTCCGAAAAATCCGCGAAACAAAGGGGGATCTATTCGTCTCTGCACAAGGATTCCAGATCTTCAATTACAGCTGCGTACCTGCAACCTACACACAGAAAAGAGAGGACGATTGGGGGGTTAGGGATGAGGGGTTTGCCTTTAGGTCAAACCTTGGTTTTGGAATTAACCAAGAAATGAGAATGCTGTAAGTGTAAATGTTTGTAATGTAAACAAGTACTGATACCTTGTTGTAAGAATGTTTGTATTCTTACATGCGAAGGTGTAATGTATGTAGTATGTTGTGTGTTGTAAGTGATCTCTTCAATGGTTGATTCCTTGTCTTGAATGCAACACCTAGCCTTGAATGGGGACTTAGAATGCTCAATTGCTTGAAGGAATGCTTGAATGCTTGAATGTTTGAATATCGCTTTCGCGCCTTGCTCACATATGTCTTCCTTTTTCCCTCCTTTTCTAGGAGAGGAAAAGTAGTTTATATACTTGTCAATTAGGGTTGAGAGACTGATTTTTCCGACCTTAGGCCGACCAGGAAACATTATTTTCCAATTTGGAAACTTAAAGGCCCGAAGCCCCATAAGAGACCAGGCCCAAAATAGGGCCAGGGACCAGGGTGCTGGGCGCCATGGTCTTGGGGGACCAGGGCACTGGGCACCCTAGTCCTGAAGGACCAGGGCGCTGGGTGCCATGGTCCCACCTCCAGGGATAGCAGGGTGCAAGGAGGATCAGGCCAGGGTGCTGAAAAATGCAGTTTTTGATGTCATGAACAAGTTTCGGGGTCTCCATTCAGGTTCCGTGTTGCATCGCCATCGTGAAGACCCAAATGCAGTCGAAATTGCAAGTGTCACAATTTTAGGATGCTACAGTCAGTAAGAGCTCCTTCAAGTTGCTTCATTAGATTTTCCATCTTTACCAATGTCAAGATCTTCCTCAAGCTGTTAGGCTTCTGAAAATAGAGGACCAGGATTTGATACCAATTGTTAGGGTTCCCACAGATATTGAGAGGGGGGGCTGAATCAGTATCTGACTGGTTATGAAATTTTCTTAAAACTGAATATGTAGAATATAAAGTAATAGTATACCAGTAAGCAAGAATTAATGCAAATAACATAATCAAAAGCATCCACATGAAAAGAACACCATAACACAAGATGTTTTACAAGGAAACCCGGTGTGGGAAAAACCTCGGTGGGATTTGTGACCCACAATATTCACTTACTGGCCAATAAGAGAATATTACTTACAATAGGGGCCTGCACATGCAAGAAGGCCAACTGCCTAGAGCTCACTGCTCAACAAGAAGTCACACTGACTTACAATGAGGATTAACACAAATCCAATATTTTGTACTGCTTTACAATAGCATCTACAATGCCAGATTCAATACCGGTTCTTGCTCTGTTCTTTACATATACCCTTGACCTACAATTCGCACATTAGGTATACCTTATAATTTATTTATTACATTCTATCCATATCCTACAAATGCCTACAATGATCTCTTTTATATACAAGAGTCATTTTACAATTTGCCAAGTCAGCTTACAATGATAAACAAAATATTACATATAAAAAATCCTATCAGCCTCTGTGCCGGTATACATATTTCCTTCTGTGTCAGTGCCGATGTAGATTTATTTTGTTGATGTCGGTGCACTATTGTTTGAGTAATGCTTTGTCGGTATAATGTCTTGCTAGTGCCATAGGATTGTAAGGTTGCCTTTGTAATGCTTTTCCGGTATAATGTCTTGCCAGTGTCATAGGATTGCAAGGTTGCTTGTGTAATGATTTGTCGGTATAATGTCTTGCCGGTGCCATAGGATTGCAAGGTGGCCTGTGTAATGCTTTGCTGGTATAATGTCTTGCCGGTGCCATGGGATTGCAAGGTTGCCATCAATGACAAAACCTTCAATCACACACAATGTCTCATTGGAGTGTCCATATGCCAACAAATTATTTATTTGTATTATTTTTTTACATTAGGATATTCCTTTGGAATCTCTAAATGACCTTTGTCATTTTGTGTCATCTCACACATGTGTGAGGATGACTTAAATTTATTTTAATTTCTTTATTAAGGAATATTAGTTGTCTCCTCCTTAAGAGGATCTTGACACATTGCACACACATACACAAATTGTAATAAGCTTCGTGTCTAAGATCTCTATCTCTCTCTCTCTCTCTCTCTCTCTCTCTCTCTCTCTCTCATTTTTATGCTATTTTAATTCATTTATAATCTATAAGGGGTTTTTTCTTTGCTCTTTACCCTTTCAAAAGCTCATGCATCTCCACTCATATTTTGTTAATTTCTCAACTCAAGTTGTTCTTCATCTTGGTAACATTACTTCAATCAATAAACTTCTTTGATTATTATTTTATTCTTGCTCTTATTTTTCTTTCATTTAGTTTAGGAGAAGCTTAGAATAATTTATGAGGGAGACAAGAAGAGAAACTATGTCAAGTTGTAAAACTTGAAAAATAGATTTCAGAACATGAGGTTGTTTGGATATGAAGGTATTGGTAGCTACATGCACCAGGTAACTGAAGTTGTCATTGAAATCAAATGTGTTGGTGGAGAATTAAAAAAATATGAATTTGCAAGAAAGCTAATCTGGACTCTTACTAAATATTATATTCATAAGGTGTTAGCCATTTTAAAAAGTCAATAATTGGATAGTTACACTATCGATCAATTGTATGGGGCTCAATCTTCCTTTGAGATGAGGAATGGTGCAAAAGATATTCCAAAGAATGAAGTTGCATTCAATTCAATCAAGAAGGAAGATGATGTTGACCTAGATGACAACCCTGATGATGTAGAAGCAAACTTTATGAGAAGACTAAATAAGGGTATTGGGAAATACAAAGGTAAGTTACCTTTGAAATTTTTTAATTGTGGAAGGATTGGTCATCTTTATGATATATGTCCTTTTAAAGAAGAAAGAAATAGAATAAGAGATGACAAAGGAAAGAAGATAGATGGAAAATAAGATAAGCCTAAGAGAATCTTTTACTCAAAATAAAGTAGCCATTCATCTTAAGAGGAGGACAATGATGACTCTAGTGATGAGACTTTGTTTATTATTGTGAAATTTGGTGATGAGGAGGAAATTTATATCCAACAACCCAATGAGAAAAAGGAAAGATATTTGATGGTGTGATATACTTTACATTATAAAAAAAACTAAATGCTTGGGTAATTGACAATGGCTTCTCTAATGACATGATTGCTTGCACATTTTGGATTGATAGAGTGTTTCACAAAATTTTTGAAACTTCAGACGGTTCATCAATCGAACACTTAGATCAAAATTTATGGCCTCCAAAAGTTGCATCTCCAAAAATGGTAAATGTAAAAACTTGTTGGACACATGAATGAGATGTAAAAAGGAGGTACATGTGTTGATGTTTATTTTGACACATCACATCACATGGAATCTTATATTGGAGATAAGATGGATACCATTTTATTGGGTAGTTTTAGCTAATGGTTTTGTAATATTGTCTGATGGTTTCATGTATCGTATGTCCTATATATGAGGTGTGTGAGATGGAGGTCATGTGTAAGAGTCTTTTAGCTATTGAGTTACCTCCAAATCTCTAGCTGGTGAAAATTTTGTGAGAAGGTTTCTCGACAAGTATATCATCATTTATTATTTATTTTTAATAATATATTGGACAACTTTTAGAGTGCCACTTTTTTCCTATTGAAAGGGGTTTTCCATGTAAATCACTATGTTATGGTATCAATGCTATTGTGTTATTTCTATTAAAGTTCTAGTTAATTACTGTAAAGATCTAAAAGAAATTCATTACCCTCCTCTAGTAGTAGAAAACTTCTAAAATGCATTATTGTTCATCTGTTAGAGTTTTGAACATCTTCATATGAGGGTTCCTAGCACCCCTGTGTGGCATGGTCTACTTAAAATTTTGAATTTAGGTTCTACTTTGTATCTATGTTCCATATCTATTTTTCTATTTCACTTATATTATTTATCTACTACTTTTTGCTTAACACAAGCATTGTTCTATTATTAAGCTAGATTACATATACACAATTCATAATCTCATTTAATTTCTAACAAATTAAGAAAACCTTGCTTCTTAGCTCTTCTTTCAGGTTATAGTTAGGCCTATTCATTTTTCAATATTATGAATGGAATTAGAATCTTTCCCATTCATTGGCCTAGGATCCCATTGACCAGCATATCAAGGGATAATTATAAGATCCCATTTTCTAAAATATGAGAGGAAAACTTAATTAGTGGTATATTAGTATGTATTTGGGGTTATAAATCATGTGTACAATAGACCCATCTATTTATAAGTGAAATTTGAAATCTTCTACATATCACTTCACATTGCCAATTGGAGAAAATGGAATTCACTATGTTGTTCTTATCATGGTCACAAATAATTATCCTTTCTCTACACCACATAGTATTGTACTATGTCAAAATCTCACAATATTATGTGTTCTCTCTTATTTGTAATATTTTGAAGTAAAAAAAGATATTATGTTTACACCAAGGTCACAAAAGTTTAATACAATCCTACCTAATTTCTTAAATCCCCTTATTAGATGTCCACATAGTAATGTCATAACTAGATTTGTTGTACTCAGAGTTGGTGTAGAGAGTGTTTATGGATTGAAATTGTTCCATATTTAGGTGTGGAAACTAAGTTGGTTGATAATGTAAAAATAATAATGGAATAAAAATAAAAATAAAAGTGGATATATAGAATACCTAGCAAAAATAAGATAAATTTTATTTCATTCCCACCTTGTGTTGACTACATAGAATTTTTCATGATATGTTGTTTTTTATTAAGATAAGTGGGTTTCTGAGAGCGTAGAAACCTTGTTACAAAGAAAATAGAAAAGTCATCAAAGAGGTAACCAAAGTTAATACTAAACAACATTATAACAAGCCTTAGTTGGATCTTCACATATTTCTTCTAGGTTATTTGTATGATTGTCCAACTAGACCTATCTTCGACATCCAAAGCCCTAAGGGCAAACCTCTTTAGCAGTTCCATTTAAGGAAACAATAGAAGCAGTTGCAAGAAGAAAAAAACGATGAGGCAAAACAGCATCTAAGTTAGAAATAACAACTTTATCAAAATAGAGGGAGAGTCTGAAAATCAATTGCTGGAGAAACAATAGAAGTACCCTTAATATGAATATGATCCTTAAAAACAACCACTTTGTTCTAACTAATAGATTTAGTTTGGCAAACACAAATCAGAGAAATAATAGAGAAATGTTCAATTCCAACATTGTCAATAGTAACAAATTTATTCTAATCATCAACAACTAGAGAAGCAATAGAAGGAACTATTTTACCAACATGAACGGAAGGGGTAAGGTTGGAAGTAAGGGGGACCAAATAAAGAGAAGGGGGTTGAGAAGATTCATCTAAGTGTACCATAATGATATGGTGTTATATCCTTAGACATTTAATCCATTCATTCCTATCATCTAGATATCAAGATATCATTTATTTATAAAAAATATGAATTGGTGCTCTAAAAGGAACCTAGATAAATGCATAATCATTATAGAAGCATTTACATGATTGAATAGTATGAGAACCTAAAAAGATATTTATTAATTTTACAATTCCTTCTAATTATTAAATAACAAAATAGTATACAAATTAAAAAGGCCAAGTTCTTGGGTACAAGTGTGGGGTCATAGGTCTATACACTATAATTTATTTTTTCCATTACATAAAGATAATGGAGACTTATGATTGTAATACAATTATTGGTTTGATATTAAGTGTTCTTAATCCTAAGACCTATCAATTATATATTTTCTTCAGGGATTTGAACCATGATGGCTGCTTCACCAACAAAGCGTTTTAACCGCGACACTACATGTCCGAAGACATATTTATAATCCAATTACTATTAGTAATCATTATCAATTAATTTATCCATATAAGAATCAGTTGATTATATTTCCTTGAATCACACATAATTAATGTTTTTTCCCTTATTGTGTTGTGCCTAAAACTATTCACACTTATGAATATTGAAATTAAACTATATGAAATATTGAATTGATATTATATCTAGACATATAAATACACCTAGTATTCATTTACACCTAGTATTCATTTTATTTATATATTTGTTATTTGATAATATAAATCTAAATACAAATTAATTAAAAGAAATAGAAAGTTGGGATGCCACGCAAGGTGCAGAAGCAGAAGCAGGCAGGTCAGCGAAGACCATGTTAACAAAATGGACAGGCGAGCATTAACAGAAGGTTTGGTGCCCCGCTTGGCATACGATCTACCAACACAGCAGCCCAAAACAACCAATGAAGGTATTGAAAATACTTTGAATCGACCGCCAGAAAGGAATGTCATCAACAAATCAACATCAGAGGCAAATAGTGTTGCATAACAACCAGACAAGCAGTGGAGGAAAGTTAATCCTAGGATATCCGTTATCAGCGCTCAAAGTAATAAACCCTATTCACCACTGGACAAAAGTTCCAAGCTGATCACAATATCTTCTTATTACCTTAAACTACATTGGGAGCATCTAAATAATTGTGGATTGTTTGTCAAATGGATAGGCAAAGAGATGTTGTTGTAGAGGACGATGGATTGGTTTAGTTCGACTTTCATCCTTTGTTATTATCTTATTAAGCATCCTATTTTGCTCATCCTATTGGGAATCTCCCTTCCTCAAGAGCCCTTAACAAGAAACGGTTAGTCAAGCGCAAGGGACTTTCAATATAGACTAATATTTTGATTCTCTAAGAGACAAAAATGAATACATAAGAAATTACCATTTTTGCAAATAAGTTGGGCCTTTGGAGTGTGGATGTTGTAGATGCAGAAGGTGCCTATGGAGGATTGACTATCTTATGGAGAAGGACTGGAGTAAGTTATGAACCACTGAGTGTTGAAAGACACTAGCAAGGAGGCTTTGTTAGATCCCTCAGTAGCAACCTTAAGTTCATCCGCATTAATGTATATGCCCCCATCCCCACTATGAGAAAAAGAGAGATGTGGTTAGAAATTGATAAGTTTATTTCAAGTTTTTTAAACAACATTTGCATTCAGGGGGTGACTTAAATGCTATACTACATTTATCTGAAAAAGGGGGGATCGCAATGGGTGGGCCGTTCTCAGATAGATTTCAGTGATTGAGCAAGAAGGAACAATTTATTGGAAATTGAGACTAGGAAAGGAGAGTTCACACAGAGCAATAGAAGATTGGGCTTCAGTCAGATTGCCAATAAATTGGATAGATTCTTCATCATAGAGGATCTTTCTTGCCTCCCCTTTGAGCTCAAAGCCTTAGTTCAATAGTGGTTAGGGTTACATCATTATCTATTTTTTCTAATGAGAGATAAGAGGCCCTAGTGGTGTCCTTTCAAGTTTGAATTTATGTGGTTCAAACACAAAGACTTTTTTGAAATCTTGCAACAATGGTGGAAGGAGGAATATTTCTTAGGGTCTAAATTATTTTGCTTAGGCTCGAATCTTAAAGCCATAGGAAAAAAACTCCTAAAGTGGAACAAAGAAAACTTTAAAGATATTTTTGGAAAAAATATTTAGATAGAAGATGACTTAGTAGCCTTGAATGACTAGGTGCTAAGTGTTGGGATGGATAGGAAAGCTTCACCCTAGAAAAATGGCTATTGTGGGAATATGAAGATATCTTAGCCAAGGAAGAAATATTCTAGAAGCAGAAATCTAGGGAAACATGGCTAGATGATGGGGATAAAAACTCCAAATTCTTTCACAATTTAGTAAAGCAAAGAAGAGAAATAAATAAAATCACTAGAATATGTAAATAAGATGGCTTAGTGATAGAGGATCCCGCCCTGATTGCAAAATGTGTAGTTGCCTAATTAAGAGGTATGATCCTCAACATCTTGGATGGATCAGATTTTCCTAGCTAGAGAAAATGTTTACAATTCATCCCCAAGCTGGCAACTGATGAGAAAAATAGGATGCTTAATAAGAGAATAACAAAGGATGAAGTGGAAACAACCTTGGCTCAATTTCAAATGGACAAAGTGCCTGGTCTAGATGGGTTTCCAATAGGGTTTTACCAAAAATAGAATATCATAGGCAATGATGTGGTGGAACATTTAGTTTCAACCCAAAAGACTATTAGATTCCTAAAGGATATCAGTAATAGATATTTATCTCTTATACCAAAGAAAGAAAGTTCATCAAAGTCAGAAAATTTTAGACCCCCCTCTCTGTGTAGCATGATATACAAGTTATTGGCCAAAGTGATGGCTAACAGAGTTAAAAAGGTCCTCCCTAACATTATATCGAAGGAACAAACCATATTTGTACATGGCAAATCAATGTTAGATTGAATCATTCTTACCCACGAAGCTATATGTTGGTATTATGGATATGTTGGTTGGTTTTGTCATTGATGTCAACATTTATCAACATTTATCCTTTTGGAGATCTTTGATTATGTTCACCGCCAAGTTCAGTGACCTATGCATAGTCACCGGTATTTGGTTCACCAACAGGTTATATTGTTCACCAACACTAAGGATAACTTGTTATCATCTGGAGATCACTTGGTTATGTCGAAGACATGGTTTGGACACTTGGTTTTGGAGATTTGGTTATTAGTCTAATCGGGTTGACATATTTAGTGTTACTGGCAAATTGGTCTAGGTTATGGACTGACGTGCATTATCTATTCCAGATCAGCATGACATGTTATGGAGATAGTTTAATCAATTAACATTGTTGTTGAGTTGACAGGATGCATCGCATCTTGACTTGTTGTAATTGATTTTTATTGTATTATTCTTAGTAAGTCGACCTACACATTTGGTCTTAAGTTTTGGTATATATGTAAGATCTCTATTGTGATATTAATATGGTATGGGTATGGTATGTAATAAGGTATTGTAAGGTTGTGATATTTGGTATATGTGAATATAAGCAGAGCTGCTCATGCAGACATCATTTGAAGATTCAAGGAAGGTTTGGAGAAGACAATAAGAGCTTAACCAGTATTGAATCCAACATTAAAGATACCACTTTGAGCAGTACATTATCATTGGATTTAATCATCCATTGTGTAGTCAGTGTGACTCCCGTTGTGTTATTGAGTAGTGAGCTCTAGGCAGCTGGCCTTTCTGCATGTGCAGACTCCATTTGTAAACACATACTATCTGCAGTAGTATCATCCTATTGTGGGTAAGGTTTCCCACCATGGTTTTTCCCCTTACAAGGTTTCCACATACAAATCTCTATGTTATGTGTTGTGGATACTGTTTCTCTTTCTATTTCATGCATTAAGCTTTGCCAATACTATTATTAACTGTTAATCTATTTACCGACATTTAATTTGGTTTACTGGTATTAAGTATAAAGTTTGGTTAATTTATATTTGGGTTAAAATTATTAGACAACTGATTCACGCCCACCCCCTCTCAGTTGCCTCCAGGTCCTAACAATTGGTATTAGAGCACAATCCTCTTTTTGTAGAAGTTTAAAAACTTGAGGAGATTCTATGGCAACTAACTATTTCAGGAAGGACATTATGAAACTTGATGGAACTAATTATGGTATATGGAAGATCAAAATAGAGACACATCTGAATTGCATGGGAAAAGACATATGGGATGTTACCCAAAATAGTTATGTTTGTCCTACACTAGGTCAACCTAATCCATCTATATTGGCTAAGGATCAAGAGAATGATTGCAAAGCAAGGGAAGCACTTTTGAGTGCCTTATCAGATCAGCAAATCATGGACTATCAAATCGATCTATTGCTAAAGCTATTTGCGATAATTTGGAGACATTGAATGAAGGTGATACCACTGTCAAAATTGCAAAACTGGAATGCATCTAGGTCAGGTATGAAAATTTAAAAATGGAAGAAGATGAAAGAACTTTTTCTTTTATGGAAAGGGTTAATATAATTATTTTGGGAATACAATGTTGTGGAGGTTCCTTAAGTGAAGATGAAATTGTTTCTAAAGTTTTAAGATCATTGCCACTGGCATACAAAATGAAAGTAATTGCTATTAATGAGTTAAGAACTATGCCTAATACATCAGTATCTAGAGATACCTTGGTTGGAAAACTTTCAATATTTGAGCTTGAGGAGTTTGGTCCTATTGCTGCAATTAAGACAGATTTGGCTTTCAAAGCATCATCATCTGCAACATTTTCATCATCAGCTGACAAATCTGATTGGAAAGCACTCTATGCAAAATAACTTGAAGATATCAGAAAGGAAAATGAAGAACTTGAAAATCTTGAAGCGCTATTTGCAACCAAAATGCCTAAAGGTCCTATTGGAAGTAAGTATGAAGGTAAAACACATTTTAAATGTTTTAGCTGTAAAAAAATTGGTCATATGACATCTAGATGTCTGGACAGACATGCAAGATTGAGAGAAGAAGCTAAAATAACATATAAACCTAACCCTGAATATCAAAGATACAAATTTAAGAAGAATAGAGACAAATCATGTTACTATGTCGATGAAGGAGTTACTGATGATTCTAATGAACAACCAGGAGACAATGTATGGGATTTTGTTGCAATAACTGAAGATCAACTGACACCTAGGTACTATTCCACCGGTAGAACATGCCCTGGCAGCTAAAATTGAAGAAAAGGATGAATGGATTATAGATTCTGGATATTCACCTCACATGACTGGTGATAAAAGTAATTTTTATCTTTTCAGGAATGCAATGGAGGTCTAGTAATAATTGGAGATGCCAAATCTTGTTTGATCAGAGAAAAAGGAACTATATCTTTTGATGGTAAGCACAATACTGGCAATGTTTATTATGTTGAAGGTTTGACGCACAATCTTTTGAGTGTTGGTCAATTAATTGAAAAAGGATTTCAGTTACAATTCAAAAATGGTAAATGCAAAATAATGAATAGAACTGGTTTGGAAGTTGCAACTGGTAATCAGAGTAGAGGTAATATCTTTCATTTGAATAACATTGAAAAGACACGCTTGATTGCACATATTGATGAAAGTTGGTTGTGGCATAAAAGACTTTGTCATATAAATTTTGACTGCATTATGAAGATTAGTTCATCTAAGGGAGTAAGGGATTTACCTAAGATTGTAAAATATCAGAATCTGGTATGTAAGGAATGTCAATTGGGAAAGCAAGTTAGAACAACTTTCAAAAGTGTTTATGAGAAACCCAATAATGTTCTTGATTTAATTCATATTGACTTATGTGGTCCGACAAGAACAAGAAGTATACAGGGAGATAGATACTTTATGCTAGTCATTGATGATTATTCTATAATGTGTTGGGTTACCTTTCTCAAGGAGAAATCAGAAGCTTTTGGGAAATTCAAATTATTCAAGGCACTTGTAGAGAATGAAACTGACGAGAAAATCAAATGTTTAAGATCAGATCAAGGAGGTGAATTTACATCTAAGGAGTTCAATACATTTTGTGAAGTGAATGGAATTAGAAGAAAACTATCAGCACCCCCGCACCTCAGCAAAATGGAGATGTAGAAAGGAAGAATAGAACTATTTTGGATGCACCTAAAGCATGATATCAGAAGTAAATCTACCTCATGTATATTGGAGAGAAGCAGTGAATATAGTTGTTTACACTTTCAACAGAGTTCACATCAAAGGGGAAACCAATAAGGCACCCTATGAATTATGGTTTGGTGATATTCCTACTCTTAAGTACTTCAGACTATTCAGAAGCAAATGTTACGTTAGGAGAAATGAGTATATTGGAAAATTTGATCCGAGAAGTGATGAAGGAATATTTCTTGGGTATTCATCTAAAAGCAAAGCATATAGGTATTTTAATTAAAGATTTCAGATAATTATTGAAAGTGCAAATGTGAAGATTGATGAACACTTTAGAAGAAATTCAAGGTCTATGGATTTTGAACTGGCAATTGAGATAATAAAAAATAAACCTATATAGAATGTTGATCCAGTCACACCAGTGTCATCAGAGAATTCCATAGTGACTGAAGAACAACAGCAAGTAAATACACCCAGGTATGTTAGATTGAATCACTCTAAAAGTCAGATAATTGGGAATAAGTATCAAGGAGTTATGACTAGAGGAAGATTGGAAATATGTTTAATTTCTCAAATTGAACCAGCATCAGTTAATGAGGCACATGAAGATAAACATTAAATTAAGGCTATAGAAGATGAATTAGAACAAATTGAAAAGAGCAATACATGGACACTAGCTTCCCAACCTAAAAATAAAAATGTAATTGGAACTAAAGGGGTATTCAGAAATAAACTTAATGAAGATGGTAAGGTAATCAGAAACAACACAAGATTAGTGTATAAGGGATACTCACAGAAAGAAAGAATTGATTACAATGAAACCTTTGTACCGACAGCTAGAATTGAGGCAGTCAGATTATTTCTTGCATTTGGAGCACACAGGAACTATAAAGTTTATCAAATGGATGTTAAATGTGTATTTATGAATGATGATCTTGAAGAGGAATTTTATATTGAACAACCTGATGGATTTTCACTGACAAATGATAAAGATATGGTTTGCAAGTTAAGAAAAGCTTTATATGGATTGAAGCAAGCTCCTAGAGCTTGGTATGCTAGATTGGACAAATATCTTATAAAACTTGGTTACATTAAAGGTAATGTTGACATCAACTTATATTTCAAAGTGACTAATGAAGAAATTTTGGTTATTGAAGTTTTTGTTGATGACATCATTTTTGGAGGAGAAGATGGATTGTGTAAAGACTTTTCTAACAAAGTGCAGGAAGAATTTGAAATGTCTATGATTGGGGAGACAAAATTCTTTTTAGGATTGCAAATTTCTCAAATAGATTAAGGTATATTCTTATGTCAACCAAAGTACTTGAAGGAATTACTGAAGAAATTTGGTATCAAAAACTCTAAACCGGTAAGTACTCCTATGACAACAACTGATAAACTATCATTGAAGGACAATTTAACTCATGTTAATCTGACAAGATACAAATCCATGATTGGAGGTTTACTCTATTTGACACAAACAAGACCTGATATAATGAATGCAGTATGTATTGTTTCAATATTTCAGAGTAATCTTAGAGAAAATCATGAATCAACAGTGAAAAGGATTTTTTGGTATTTAAAAGGCACAATAAATCTTGGTTTATGGTATCCTAAAGATGAAAATTTTGAGTTATGCGCATACACCAATGCTAATTGGGTAGGAGATGTAGATGATAGAAAGAGCACCACCGACGGGGCATTCTTTCTTGGTAGTAGATTAATTTCATGCTTGAGCAAGAAATAGAGTTGTACATCATTATCAACAATAGAATCAGAATATGTTGCAGCAACAACTAATTGTACTCAGATATTATGGATTAAGCAAACGTTAAAGGACATAAAGGTAAAATGCAAAGAACCTATAATCATCTATTATGATAATTCAACAACAATTGATATATCTAAGAATCCGATATTTCACTCAAAAACTAAATATGTTTCTATCAAATACAATTTTCTGAAAGAGAATGTTGAAGCAAAAGAAGTGAAATTGGTTTATGTCAATACTAAAGAGCAGATTGTAGAGATTTTTACTAAGCCTTTGCCTAAGGAAACTTTTGAATATCTCAGAGAGAAGCTTGGGGTTATACCCTCACTGGTAGAGACTTCGACAGTTGATACTTGGCATCAAACTGACAAAATTTACAGAGAAACCTTTTTCTAGCTTTGATGGAGGAAAGCTACTTCTTAGGGGGAGTAGCTAGATAAATTGGTATTTTGAACTGGTTGTATTTGTTGGTATTTTGGTATGGTTTTGTCATTCATGTCAACAGCTACTAAACACTTATCAACTCTGGCACTTTGGAGAATCAACAACATTCACCGGTAAGCAAGTGACTTATGCACAATCACTGGTATCTGGTACACCAGTAGGATATAATGTTCACCAGCACTTGCAATAGCATGGAAAACACCTGGCTATGTCAAAGACATCATTTGGACACCTTGTCTTGGAGTTTTGGTCATTGGCATATTTTGTATTTGCATATTTGTTGTTACCGACAAATAGGTCCAGGGTATACACCGGCAGGTTTATCTATTCCAGATGAGCACAACACACTATGAGGATGCCTTATTATTGTTGTAAATGCATCAAGCCAACATGTTGAATCGGTTATTGCATCAGATATTATTTTATTTGTAAATTCATTTTATTGTAATATCCTTTAGAGCCGACCTACTATAATTGGTCATAGGTTATGATATAAATGTAAGATCTTATTTGTAAGATCAACTGGGGAATGCAAAAAAAAAAGAATTAAGTGAAGGTATATGCGAGAATAAGAAAATCTATACACGCAAACATCATTTGAAGGCTGAAGGAAGGTTTTTGTGAAGACAATCAGAACTACATCGATACTAAATCCAACATAGAAAGATGCTAATTTGAGAAGTACATCCTTATTGGATTTAACCATCCAATTGTAGTCAGTGTGACTCCTATTTGTGTTTGAGCAGTGAGCTCTAGGTGCTTGGCCTTTCTGCATGTGCAGACCCCATTTGTATACATATACTATCTGCAGTAGTATCATTTGATTGTGGGTAAGGTTTCCCACTGTGTTTTTCCCCTTACAGGGTTTCCATGTACAAATATTGGTGTTATGTGTTGTGGATGACTTTGTCTTTTTGTTTCATGCATTAATCTTTACTGTTATTACAACATAAAAGACTGGTTTAACGGTATTAATCATTAAAGTTGGTAAATTTATTTTTGGTTAAATTTATTGGACAACTGATTCACCCCCCCCCCCCTCTCAATTATCTCTGAGACCTAACAATTGTTATCAGAGCTTAGTCCTCTTTTTACAGAAGTTTAACAATTTGAGGAGATCCAATGTCTACTAACTATTTGAGGAAGGACAATCCTAAACTTGATGGAACCAACTATGGCATATGGAAGATCAGAATGGAGACACATCTTAATTGCATTGGAAAAGACATCTGGGATGTTATAAAGAATGGTTATACAACTCCTACAACTAGTCAGCATAATCCACCAAACTTGGCTAAAGATGAAGAAAATGATTGCAAACCAAGAGAAGCACTTTTGAGTGCATTAATAGATCATCAAATCATGGGATTATCAAACAGATCAACTGCTAAAGCTATTTGGGATCATTTGGAAACACTGAATGAAGGAGATTCCATAGTCAAAATTGCAAAACTTGAAAGCTTCCAGGTCAGGTATAAAAATTTGAAAATGGAAGAAGATGAAAAGATTTCTGCTTTTATGGAAAGAGTTAATGAAATTGTTTTGGGTATTAAATGTTGTGGAGGAACCTTAAGTGAAGATGAAATTGTTTCAAAAAATTTAAGAGGATTTCCACCGGCATATAAAATTAAGGTTACTATTATAAGAGAGTTAAGAACAATGCCTAATACATCAGTAACTAGGGATACATTGACTAGAAAACTTTCAGCTTTTGCAATTGAGGAATTTGGTCCTATTGCTACTATAAAGACAGATTTAGCTTTTAAGGCATCAACATCATTTGCACCATCATTTGACAAGCCTGATTGGAAAGCCTTTTATGCAAGAGAACTTGAGGAAAGAAGGAAAGAAAATGAATATCTTGAAGAACTTGAAGCACTATTTGCAAGGAAAATGCCTAAAGGTCTAGTTGGAAGTAAGTATGAAGGTAAAGCACCCTTTAAATGCTTTAACTATAATAAGATTGGTCATATGGCTTCTAGATGCCCTAATAGAGATGCTAGACTAAGAGAAGAAGCTAGGAGAACATAGAAGCCTAACCCTGAATATCAGAGATACAGATTTAAGAAGAATAAAGATAAATCTTGTTATCTTGCTGACGAAGGAGTGACTGATGATTCTAATGAGGATTCGAAGACAATGGATGGGTTTTTGTTGCTATAATAGAAGATCAACCGCACCTACTGTTCAACTGGTAGAGTAGGCCCTGGCAACTAAAATTGAAGTTAAGGATGAATGGATCATTGATTCAGGATGCTCAAATCATATGACTAATGATAAAAGTAAATTCTTGAACTTTTAGGAATATAATGGAGGCTTAGTAAGATTTGGAGATGATAAAGCTTGTTTGATCAAAGGCAAAGGTACAATATCTCTTGATGGTAAGCATAATACTAGCAATGTTTACTATGTTGAAAACTTAAAGCATAATCTTTTGAGTGTTGGTCAATTAGTTGAGAAAGGATTTCAGTTACAATTAAAAAATGGAAAATGCAAAATCATGAATAGAATTAGTTTGGAAATTGCAACCGGTAATCAAACTAGAGGTAATATCTTTCACTTGAATAACAGTAAAAAGACATGCTTGATTGCACATATTGATGAAAGTTGGCTATGGCATAAGAGACTCTGTCATGTAAATTTTGATTGCATGGTAAAAATTAGTACTACTAAGGCAGTTAGAGATTTACCTAAAATTGTCAAACCTCACAATACAGTATGTAAGGAATGTCAATTTGGAAAACAAGTTAGAGCTACTTTTAAAAGTATTCCAGAAAAATCAAATAATGCTCTTGACTTAATTCATATTGATTTAAGTGGTCCAGCTAGAACTAAAAGTTTGCAAGGTGATAGATATTTCATGCCAATCATTGATGACTACTCTAGAATGTGTTGGGTTACTTTTCTCAGAGAAATCAGAAGCACTTGGAAAGTTCAAACTATTCAAAGCAATGGTAGAGAATGAAACCGATAAGAAAATCAAATGTCTAAGATCAGATCAAAGAGGAGAATTTACATCTAAGGAATTTAATGCATTCTGTGAAGTGAATGGAATCAAAAGACAACTATCAGCACCCGAACACCACAACAGAATGGAGTTGTTGAAAAGAAAAACATAACTATCTTGGATGCATCTAGAAGTATGTTATCAGAAGCAAATCTACCACATGTGTATTGGAGAGAGGCAGTAAGTGCATCCATCTATACATTCGACAAAGTTCACATTAAAGGTGAAACCGGTAAGACCCCTCATGAACTATGGTTTGGTATTACTCCTACTCTTAAATATTTTAGAATATTTGAAAGTAAATTCTATATTAGAAGGGATGAGTATATTGGCAAATTCGATCCTAGAAGTGATGAAGGAATATTTCTTGGTTATTCATCTAAGAGCAAGGCATATAGATGTTTTAACAAAAAATTGCAGAAAATTGTTGAGAGTACAAATGTGAAGATTGATGAACAATTCAGAGGAACTTCAAGGTATATAGACTTTGAACCGGTAATAGAGATTCTAACAAATGAACCTACATTGAACCCACCAGTACAAAATGAAGATCCAGTTACACCGGTATCATCTAAAAATTCCACAGTAACTGAGGAACAACAACAAATGAGGACACCCCAGTATGTAAGACTGAATCACTCCGAAGATCAGATAATTGGAAACAAGTATAAAGGAGTTATGACAAGAGGAAGATTGGCAAATTAAGAGGTATGTCTTATTTCTCAAATTGAACCATCATTAGTTAATGAGGCATGTGAAGATAAACACAAGATTAAAGCTATGGAAGAGGAACTAGAACAAATTGAGAAAAATAACACATGGACATTTGTTCCCCAACCTAAAGACAAAAATGTGATTGGAAAAAAGTGGGTATTCAGAAACAAACTTAATGAAGATGGCAAGGTAATCAGGAATAAAGCAAGACTAGTGTGTAAGGGATATTCTCAGAAAGAAGGAATTTGATTATAATGAAACCTTTGCACCGGTAGCTAGAATTGAGGCAGTCGAATTATTTTTGGCTTTTGCAACACACAAGAACTACAAAGTATATCAAATAGATATTAAATGTGCATTTCTGAATGGAGATCTTGAAGAAGAAGTTTACATTAAACAACCTGATGGATTTTCTTTAATAGATAACAAAGATATGGTTTGCAGGTTAAGGAAATATTTGTATGGGTTGAAACAAGCTCCAAGAGCTTGGTATGCAAGATTGGATAAGTATCTTTTAAAGATTGTTTTTTCTTAAGGTAATGCTGACAACAACTTATGATGACATCTTGGTTATAGAAGTTTTTGTTGATGATATAATCTTTGGAGGAGAAGATAGATTATGTGAAGAGTTTTCTATTGAAATGCAGCAAGAATTTGAAATGTCTATGATTGGAGAAATAAAATTCTTTTTTAGAATTGCAGATTTCACAGACTGATAAAGGTATATTCTTGAGTCAATCCAAGTACTTGAAGGAGTTATTAAAGAAATTTGGGATGGAGAACTCTAAACCGGTAAGCACACCTATGACTACAAATGACAAATTATCACTAAGGGATGAATCTACACCTGTTAATCTGACTAGGTATAAATCTATGATAGGAGGTTTACTGTATTTGACACAAACAAGACCTGATATCATGAATGCAGTATGTATTGTTTCAAGATTTTAGAGTAATCCTAGAGAAAATCATGAATCGGCAGTAAAAAGGATTTTCTAGTACTTGCAAGGCACTACAAATCTTGGACTATGGTATCCTAGAGATGAAAACTTTGAATTATGTGCATACACATATGCAAATTGGGCAGGAGATGTGGATGATAGAAAAAGCACCACCGGTAGAGCTTTTTTTCTTGGAAGCAAATTAATTTCTTTGTTGAGTAAAAAACAAAGTTCTACATCTTTATCAATAGTTGAATCAGAATATGTTGCAGCAGCAACCAACTATACACAGGTACTATGGCTTAAGCAAATGTTGAAGGATATAAAGGTAAAATGCAAGGAACCTATTACTATCTATTGTGATAACACTGCAACAATTGATATATCTAAGAATCTGGTATTACATTCTAAAACCAAACATGTTTCTATCAAACTGAATTTTCTAAGGGAAAATGTTGAAACAAAAGAAATTAAACTGGTTTATGTGAATACTAAAGAGGAGATTGCAGATATTTTCACTAAACCTCTGCCTAAGGAGACTTTTGAATATCTCAGAGACTAGTTTGGGGTCATACCCCCACCGGTAGAAACTTATACAATTGATGATAGTCATCAATCGACAAAATTAACAAAGATATCTTTTACTCTAGCTCTGATGGGAAACTACTTCTTAGGGGGAGTAGTTGGTATAGTGAATTGGTTGGTATTTTTTATCTGAAAAATGGTCTTTATAGTGCTTTGGCATTTGATGTCAAAGGGGGAGAGATTGGTATGGAAAAACACAAGGAAAACTCATGTCACTCCCAGGGGGAGAGATTGTTACCATGAGGAGATTATTGGTTTTTGGTATTTGGCATTTATGTTTTGGCACTTTGATGGTTTTTCCATCTTGTGTTGCCATCAATGCCAAAGGGGGAGATTGTTGGTATTTTGGTATGGTTTTTTCATTGATGTCAATACCTACTAAACACTTATCAACTCTGGCACTTTGGAGAATCAACAACATTCATCGGCAAGCAAGTGACTTATGCACAGTCACCGGTATCTAGTACACCGGCAGGATATAATGTTCACCGACACTTGGAATAGCATGGAAAACACCTGGTTATGTCAAAGACATTGTTTGGACACCTTGTCTTTGAGTTTTAGTCATTGTCATATTTCGTATTTGCATATTTGCTGTTACTGGCAAATAGGTCCAGGGTATACACCGATAGGTTTATCTTTTCCAGGATGAACATGACACGCTATGGAGATGTCTTATTATTGTTGTAAATGCATCAAGCCAACATGTTGAATCAGTTATTGCATCAGATATAGTTTTATTTGTAAATTGATTTTATTGTAATATCCTTTAGAGTCGACCTACTATAATTGGTCTTAGGTTATGATATAAATGTAAGATCTTATTTGTAAGATCAAGTGGGGAATGCAAAAAAAAAGAATTAAGTGAAGGTATATGCGAGAATAAACAGAGCTATACACACAGACTTCATTTGAAGGTTGAATGAGGGTTTTTGTGAAGACAATCAGAACTACACCGATACTAAATCCAGCATAGAAAGATGCTAATTTGAGCAGTACATCCTTATTGGATTTAACCATCCAATTGTAGTCAGTGTGACTCCTATTTGTGTTTGAGCAGTGAGCTCTAGATGCTTGGCCTTTCTGCATGTGCAGACCCCATTTGTATACACATACTATTTGCAGTAGTATCATCTAATCGTGGGTAAGGTTTCCCACCGTGGTTTTTCCCCTTACAGGGTTTCCACGTACAAATATTGGTGTTATGTGTTGTGGATGACTTTGTCTTTTTGTTTCATACATTAATCTTTACTGGTATTACAATTAACTGACAAAACTGTCTACCGACATAAAAGACTAGTTTACTGGTATTAATCATTAAAGTTGGTAAAGTTGTTTTTGGTTGAATTTTTTGGACAACTAATTCACCCCCCCTCTCAGTTATCTCTGGGACCTAACAGTATCTGATATTTGTATTGCTTTGGCATTTGATGTCAAAGTGGGAGAGATATCTATGGAAAAACACATTATCGTTTGCGGAGAGATCATTCATTGGGGGAGAGAATTTTACTCTCTGCATTTATATATTGATTTATTCTGGAGATTGTTGGATTTTGGTTTGTTGGCATTTCTTCTTTGGCATTTAGATGGTTTTTCCATCTTGTGTTGCCATCAATGCCAAAGGGGGAGATTGTTGGTATTATGAATATGTTGCTTGGTTTTATCATTGATGTCAACACTTATCAACACTAATCCTTTTGGAGATCTTTGATTATGTTCACCGGCAAGTTCAGTGACCTATGCACAGTCATCGTTATTTGGTTCACCAGAAGGTTATATTGTTCATCGGCACTAAGGATAACTTATTATCATTTGGAGATCACTTGGTTATGTTGAAGACATGGTTTCGACACTTGGTTTTGGAGATTTGGCTTTTGGTCTAATCGGGTTGACATATTTCCTGTTACCGGCAAATTGGTCTAGGTTATGGCTTTGCATGCATTATCTATTCCAGATCACCATGACACGTTATAGAGATAGTTTAATCAATTAACATTGTTGATGAGCCGACATGATGCATCACATCTTGACTTGTTGTAATTGATTTTTATTGTAATATTCTTAGTAAGACGACATACACATTTGGTCTTAGGTTTTGGTATATATGTAAGATCTCTATTGTGAGATTAATATGGTATGGGCATGGTATGTAATAAGGTATTGTAAGGTTGTGATATTCGGTATATGTGAATATAAGCAGAGCAACTCATGCAGACATCATTTGAAGATTCAAGGAAGGTTTGGAGAAGACAATCAGAACTTAACTGGTACTGAATCCAACATTAAAGATGCCACTTTGAGCAATAAATTATCATTGGATTTAATCATCCATTTTGTAGTCAGTGTGACAACCCTTGTGTGATTGAGCAGTGAGCTCTAGGAGGCTGACTTTTCTGCATGTGCAGAGTCCATTTGTAAACACATACTATCTACAGTAGTAACATCTAATTGTGGGTAAGGTTTCCCACTGTGGTTTTTCCCCTTACAAGATTTCCACGTAAAAATCTTTATGTTATGTGTTGTGGATACTGTTTCGCTTTCTGTTTCATACATTAAGTTTCACTGGTACTATGATTAACTGTTAATCTGTTTACTGGCATTTAGTTTGGTTTATAGGTATTAAGTGTAAATTTTGGCTAAGTTATATTTGGGTTGAAATTATTAGACAACTGATTCACCCCCTCGCCCCCTCTTAGTTGCCTCCGCGTCCTAACACTATCCACTCCATTAAATCCCAGAATAGGCCAAGTATGATTATTATGTTAGATATTTAAAAAGCTTTTAACAAAGTTGATTGTCTATTCTTATGTAAGTGTATGGAGGCATTTTGCTTCAATAAGAGGTGTAAAAATTAGATCTTCTTCTACATCTCAACTCCACAACTTTTAGTGTTAGTAAATGACACACTAGAAGGTTTGATTGAAACCTCTAGAGGTAAAAGACAAGGGGATCCACAATCCCCTTTCTTATTCATAATTATGGCAGAAGCACTGGGTAGAGGCATCTTACAGTCTTAAAGATTGGGCAAGAATGTAGGCATTCAAGTTTCTAGTGAGGTGCATGCTTGCACACATCAATAGTTTTCTGATGACACCCTATTGATGGGAATGGGATGCATAGAGGAGGCTTAAGAATTCAAAAGGATCCTCAATCAGTATGAGAAAGCATTAGGCCAAGAAGTGAGCAATATTAAATCTAAGATAATTTTTAATATAGAATCAAGAAAGGAGGTAGAGATTGTAAATCAATTGAGGGTAAAAATTGGCAAACTACCATGCACTTATTTAGGAATTCCCATTGATAGAGGCATCTGAAACTCTGAATGAAAAAATTGAGAGGAGGCTATCTTCATGGAAAGGGAAATATATTTCTTGGGTAGGAAGAATCGTAATGCTTAAATTGGTTTTATCTACCATTCCAATCTACATGGTATCACGTCTTTCTCTCCTAGTTGGGGACAATAGGAAAATAATTCAAATCTTGAGGAAATTTTACTAGCAACTTGTCTCTGAGAATAAGAAAATTTCTCTAATTTCATGGGAAAACATATACAGATCCAAGTAGGATGGGGGATTAGACATTATAAATTTGATATGACAGAATATGGCCTTGGGAGAAAAGCTAGCATGGAAATTATACTCGCAACCAAGCCTTAAATGGCTCAAGGTTATTTAGGCCAAGTATTATAATGTTGAAAATAGAGAGGAAATTTTCAGAGTAGCAAACCCTCATTAAGGTTCCAGAATATGGAACTTCATATTGAATAGCATAAAGGTTCTTGTTTAACACATATCATGGGATATTTTTTATGCAAATCAGCACTATTTTTGGAAGATTCTTAGGGTGGCTACCCCCCAATTGATAACATGATGGAAACCAATTCATTCAAGGATTATTTCACTTAGAATTGGGGCCAAACTATTTGATGTTATGTAGTAATGGATGATACTTAGTCATCTATGGGGTGGAAATGGAAAGATATTTTAGAACATATGAATCAACCTGATTGGGTTAGATTGAATAATATCCTAGCAGCTAGATCTTTGATCTTTAGGGAGGTGGTGATAGGGTCATATGGGCTAAATAAAAAAATGGCCAATATAACTTCAAAGATGGTTATCAGGTGGTCTACAAAGAAGCCTTGTTGAGCATGGATGATATCCCTTTTACACTTTTCTAGGACAAGCATTGTTTGCCAAAATTCGATGCCTTTTTTTGGGAAGCCATTCAAGGCAAAATTCTAACCATAGAATACGTCATGAAAACTGGTTTCTCTAGCCCTTCTCAGTCTACCCTGTACAAAATAGATGAACAAAGGTATGATAACCTACTCCTCACATTCCCATATGCATAGTATTGCTAGATGTGGCTTCTGAATAAGATAGGATGGTTTTATTGCATTACCTTGAGGCATTCAGTAATGGTTCAAAAGATGGCCAATCATAAAAAAAATCCATCTTGTTTGGCAATTTTTAGATATGAATTCTCTTTATTTTGATCTTGAAACTATAAAAAGAGAGAAATAAAAGAATCTTCAAAGATAGAGAACTAAAAGTAGACACTCCTCAAAAAAAATTAGGCAGCCATAATTCAAGTGGTAAACAAAAAAAATCGAAATTTGTCAGGAATGGCTGCAAGTTCATGGAAAAATTGGTAGGGCCTATGGAGCCTTTCATGCTAACCCTGGAATATCAGGTGTAGGGTGCATTATTCATAACTGGAAAAGCTAGATTGTTGCTTATAAAGCAGTTTTCTTAGGTCAAGCCACAAATATCATAGCGAAATTTCATGGGTTAATTGAAGGTCTATTACTATATAGATTCTTGGGTATTTCAAATGTGAAAATAGAAAGTTACTCGTCAATCATTGTCAATGCAATAAGAATAAGATTTAAAACTAACTAGAAACCAAAGAGTCTACTAGATCGTACCATGGCAATCCTTGATTCCATCCCAAATTATACAATCAACCACATTTATAGGGAAGCGAATGGGCTTGCGGATAGACTGGTTAATCAAGCTGTGGATGGTGATTATGCTATCTAATGTGTAATGGTTTCCATCTCATCTCTTGAGCCATGTAGGATGGAGGTCGATACTTAACTCCTTATTATGTCACTAGTGGGGATGAAATAAAAACTCTATTTATAATAGTATACTTGGTAATCATTTTCCAACATAACCAAGGATATAGGGATTGTGGTTGATTTAACCCATCCTCATGTTAGCACGAGCCATTTTAATTTGGCAAGATTAATTGAGGTTCACATGTGCGAGTTCACTGAAACATCTTTTCCTTTATTGCGAGTTGTTGTCTTGCGAATTGTGTAGCCTTTAAAGAAGGTTTGTTTGAGAAGCTTCAGGATAGTCTGGGTTGAGCTAAGAAATCGTTGGTATAAAACAATGGAGTCCACATTGCGTTTGATCTCTAAGAAGCGGCAAGTATCTGTTCTCATTCCCATTAAGGATAAGAGATGGATGAAGATACTCGAGTCAGAGGATTATTTGGTTAACAAAGCAATTAGGCAGGTTCTGGGAGATGAATTCATTGAGTATGAGCACCAATATCGGGTTAACAGCAATGTCGCTGCAATTTTTTCATTTGTACCCTTTTGGTGATGGGTTTGTCTAAATTCTCAGTTACTTTTCTATGCCTTACTCTTTTTTGTAAAGAGATCCTTGGCAACCTGAATTCAGCAGTGGATAATATGGATGAAGAGATGATGGCCCCATACCCAGAGGATTATGTAGGTAGGGTTGGCCTGACAGACTCTGGTGCTAATAGAGATCAGGTTCCAAAAAGAACCATCCTCATTATGAAGGACAAGGCAGTGTTTGAGGAAAGGAAACCCAGCATTGCAAGAAATATCGAATTTCTACAAATTTGCCTTGGACAAAAGATGACCCTGGGCAGTTATTGGTGGAAGGATTACAAGATTGTTGAAGGATGTGTTTTGTGGTCCCCAGAGTTGGCAAAGGAAAGAGAGGTCGAGGAGGTTGTGGAAACTCCGTAGAGGCTGATGATGAAGAGGCATGACTGTGCAGGCCCCTACGAGCTCTAGAAGGAGGCGATCTGAGCAGTTAAGCAACCCTTCCCTCCTCATGGGGACTATATCTTTGTGGATCAAAGCTAGTTGTTAGAGAAAGGCAAGGGCAAAAAACAAGGATATGCTCCTGGTTTTCCACCCTAGATAAGGATTAAAAGATTTTGTTTTCCCTTATGTTATTAGTTTATGTATAGCATGATTTTTTGTATATTCATTCATGCTTAGTAGTTTCGGCAGGCTGATGAGATTGATATTTGGTAGATAGTTGCTCTACTATAATATCATATAGGGCATTCTTCTATAGACGGAAAGTTTGATCTGCTTCTCTAGAAATTTTTTAAAACTTTTTATATTATTAATATAATACCGCTTCAGTTATGGCTTATCAAAAAACAAAATCTAAATACGTATAATACTCTGAATTTTTATATTTCAAAATTATTAAAAGAGATAATAATCATGTAATTGTACAAAGGGGTCCTAGAGATATCAACCTCAAGATGTTACTCTAACCTTTTTAATAAATCTCATATGAAAATGAAACTAATATTTTTTAAATATTTTATACAAATACATTTAAAATATCTTTACTAGTCATATTTTTTTTTCTTAAAATTATTTGATAATAATATTAAATATATCTACTTAATTGATTTCATAATATTGACCTTAGAAATAGCATCCCCCCTCCCCTCTCTCTATATAAATAATTCAGTCAAACAAATAATTTTAAATAGAATTTATTAATATTAGTTAAATATTACGTAACAATATTTATTTGATAATATCTATATATATATAATAATTTGGTTTAACAAATTATTTTTAAAATTAAATTTAATAATATTAATAAAATTACTATTTTACTATATTTAAAGAAAAAAAAAAAAAAAATTCTCTTCCCTATTCTATATAATCATTGCTCTATTTATAACCATCAAGGTAAGTTCATAAGAAAATTATAGAAGTAGCTCTTTGAAAATATAAATTATGGATTTTTTTCTAAAATAAATAATAAATAGTATTTTTCTTATCTACCCCACATAATCAATGGATAATTTATTTTTCATGGGGTATAATTTTAGTGTAAAGTTATAGAAATAACCTTTTTGAAATACTAATTTTCTCGTTATTGTGTAAAATAGAATTATAAAATAATAATATTCACTTACTTACACAAGATAACCATTTCATCATTTATTTTTCACAAAGCATAAGTTTAGTAAAAACTTATAGAAACAACTCCTTAAAATCATAACTACCTTATGTAACCATTAGATCATGATATAGGAAACTCTTTGAAAATTAAAACTATTGATTCTCCTTAAAAAGACAAATATTTCACTTACCTACTCTTCTTAACTATGTGATGGCTTATTTGACATGAGACATAGATTTACTGAAAAATTGTAAAAACAACTCCTGGGAAATAATAACTACCCTATGTAACCATTGGATCACTAGAGAGGTAATTCTTTCTCCTCTAAAAAATAAATAATACTCCCTTAACTACCTAAGATAATCATCTAATCACCTTATTTCCCATGGGCATAAGTATAGTGGAAAATTATAGAAACAACTCCTTAGAAATTTTAATTACCCCATGTAACCATTGGATCAGTAAATAGGTAGCTATTTGAAAATTGTATCTATGAATTTGCCTTAAAAATTAAACTATATAAATCTCTTATTGAGTATTGGATGACTTATTTCCAGCCATTTAATTCTCTACCTACCCACTATCTATTTGAAAAATTTCCATTTAGTCATTCAACTATTTATTTTGCTCCATTGATCAGTTTTTACTAATATGTCCTCCTCTATGTCATTTCTTTCACTTTGTTGAATGACCTTGGGGGTGCTAGCTTGTGGGTTACTACCAGATAGTGTGTTCAAAATAAAAAATTTATTTTGCAGAGCTATGACAATGAAAAACTTTTAGAAGAAAGTATATCAGTAAGTGAATAAGCCTTTTACTTTGAAATTTAATTTTTTTCTTTTTATTTTTCTCATTGCAAAAATATTTTTTTTATCTTTTTGGATTTTCCCTCTACATTTTTGTCTACTACAGTGCCTAAGATGTTTTGTTCCTGAGTCTAGTTTAGAACACTACCAACATAACAGAGAGCACAAGCAACAAAAGCATATCCACAAGATGGTAGCCGGAAAAAAAAAAAAAAAGAGTATTTTATTTTTTTTCTAATACATTTAATTTTATTCTTTTTTCTTTATAATCACTGTATTGCAAAACTCATATGCTACTCATGCATATGCAGAAAGGTGTTACAATTTTGCAGTAAATGTTTCCGGATTACAACTATTAATATATTGTTGTGATCCAAAATGAGAACGTTTTAGCTTCATCTTAGCTTTGAACCGTAATACCGTAAATGATCTCTTATTCGTTGTGCCTTTGCAAACAAAATGTTATTCTTGATTATGCTGAAACGAATGAGGGTACATTAGGGTATTATTGATAACACAATTCAGGTCATTAATATTATTAAATACATTATTCCACCGTCTTTTCTTCACATACCATTGTAATTAAACCTGACATTTTACAGTTATTAATTGAATTGAAGCGTACGTCAGTCATCCAGGCTGTCTATTTTTATAATCTGCATTGAATTTGTCCAGAAGTATTTTCTTGTATATTCTAGTCAAACTCAACATTCTTATGACTTCAGTGTTCAGGTCTGTCTCACCATGAAAGATTAAGAAACAGGGGAGTTGCTTATACCATGTATGATATGCAGTCAAAATTGTTAGAAAAAACATAAGAAAGAGTGTTTTGATGGGTCTTTCTCTTTCTTCAAAGTTATGATGAAGACATTGTAGAGAAACTTACAAGTTGTTTTCTTCAATTGTTATCGTCTCGTACATTTTAAAATGATTTCATATTAACTAATCATAACTGTAAAAATAAACTTTAACATTTTTTTTATTGTTTCACAGCTCATAAATGAGATTCAAATATATGGTGTCGCAAGGTTCAAGTGGGCAAAAATGGAAGGTGGAGTTAGTAAGTATAAACGGTGAACTAAAACTTGGAAATGGTTGGCAAGAATTTCTCAATTATCACAGGCTGCAAAATGGAGATTTAGGAATGTTCAATTATATAGCAAAGTCGTACTAAATGTTCATATATGCAAGATTTAGAGGGTGAGAATAATTTGTGCAAATAAATTTGAAAAGGAAAAGATTATTTCCAGATTCCCTTTTAACAAAATATATAGTTTAAATCAACAATGAAAATTAAATTGCTGATTGATTTAGATTTTGATATAGAAGATAATTGTCAGTCTGAAAATAAAAGAGCAAAATGGAAATCTTCGTTCTTTGATTAAAAAAGTTTTGGAAAAAAATGTGAGGCCCTACTCGGAGCCCGTCATAGCACTTCTTTATTTTTCGCTATGGACTTATTGTTTGATACATTAATTGTTCGGAATTTGGAGGAATTGATAATGTGTTGCATTGACACTTGTGATTAATATCAACACTAGTTGTTTTGTTGTGTACTGGCTTCTGGTAGAGTGGTTGGATTATCATGTTGATCTAGAGATTTGTCTTCGGGTTTGGTCCGTCTGTTCAAATTGGATTGTATTGGTTATTCATGTGTTCCTAATGTGTATCACATTCAGTTGGTTCATGATTTGATGATGTGGATGCTATCATATGTTCTAGTAAGCCTTTTGGTTACCAATAAGCGTTCTATTGGTAGCGCTTTGATGAAGATCTTTTGGTGAATCCAATAAGTGGTGTTGGTGCGACTTCTATAAGGTTATTAGGATGCTGATGGTTAACATGCTCATATTCCTATTGATCGTGGTATTTTATTTGTCTTATGATGACCTATTTCTTGTCCGGTGTTATTTTGTTGGGTTATGGACCGGTTTATGTAACATGTTGGTTGATGCTCCTGATGTGTCACTGATTGGATTTATTGTTTGGTTTAGGTTGTTTCGGTCTTAGGCCGACTTAGTTTATCATTGGTTTGTGGGATTATGTAACAAATCTATTGTTTGATTTTTTAGGTGGTCGACCTAATTGTTTAGGTCCTGAGTTGTTATAAATATGATGTAAGATCTCTTTGTAGATCATGGTATGTGAGTTATACGATTATCTATGTGCGAATAAAGTTATAATCATATGCACAGGCTTTGGTCGATCATAGGTGCTGGAGTTGGGTTTGCGAAAGAGGTTTAAGACCTTTGGTAATGATCTTAATAGGAATTGTACTCAGGCATAGGAGATTCTATTATTTTTGTTCATTCATCTTTCCGGATTGTAGCCTGGATTTATTTTGTAATCACGGAGGCTCCTTTTATGATGATCAGTGCGCTCTAGGTTGTTGGCCTTCCTGCATGTGCAGGCTCCTCTTATTGAAATCACACACTTTCTGCAAAAGTATTATCTAACTATGGGTAGGCTTCACACCATGGTTTTTCCCTTTACCAAGTTTTTGACATACAAATCATGCTCTTATGTGTTAGGGATGGTTGCTAACTGTTCTATGATTTATTTTTATGCTTAATTATTATATCTGCTATTCTGGTATCTGGTTTATGCATTTTGGTAAAATGTTTTGTGTGCTTAAAGTTCTATAATCTATTGATAACTGATCCCCCCCCTTCTCAGTTGTCCACTGATTATCCTAACATTGCTTTGATCCACTCTGGATTTAGAAACTAATTGAAAGATGATTTGATATCATTTGATATGATATATCCCATATTATGTTTGATTTCAGCACTTAAGTTGATGATGTCATGATTCATGTATGCATGCTTAATTGATGTTTTCTTTATAAGATTGTAATGATGTTGCAATCTAGTAAATGGTAACATATAGATTGTTAGGAAAAGTAATTGTATTCTATCTTTAGTGTTCTTTGATTAGGAGATCAAGCCATAATATGATGTGATATTGGATTCTATGTGTCTTAAAGTGTATTTGTTCATATATGTATGCATATTGTTTTGGACCTACTAATGTGTGGTTTGAGATGTGCAGGATATTAACCCACATGACCATGGAAATATGCAAGAGAACTAGAGCCAAACCTACATGTGATTGTGAAGCTAAGGTTTGTATATTTCGAGAGACAATACCTCATTTGTAATGTGTTTATTTTTGTATAAGTGAATGCATGTTTGTGTGTCCAGTTTGTTTAATTTTAATTTATTTTCACTTTGAAAAGACATGTCCAAGTGTATGTTGATGTGTTGTATTTTATGGTGTCACTTGACACTTGTGATGTGTTGTGAGTTGGCATGTGACTTGTCTTTGAAGGGAAATGTGAAAATCTATGCATTTTTCAAATCTCATTTAGTTTTCCCAAATGACAACTTGGTTAGGGAGCCCTTGGAATGGTCAAATCAAGTTCAACTCGGTAAAATTTAGGTGGGTTTTTGGGGGGTCAGACTAACTTCTATAGTTGAGGTTAAGTCATTTTTTAAGGCCCACTTGATATACCTATGGGTAAGGGAACATTATGGGCATAGAACCACTCACATGTGATTGCCAAGTAACATCAAAAGATATTTTCTTGATAAAAGAAAATCAGCGTTTAGAAGATTGAGTCTTGGTAAGACAACTTTCCATTCTTGTGTTGGATGCACTTCCCCACTTTACACTTATGTTTTTAGTTTCCACTTTTAAAAAACTTTTAAAAGGGTTGGGAAGACCAACCTATAAGCTCTCATCATACTTTCCCAAGCAAGATGGAAAGTGTGACATCTAAGTCTACTTAGAGGAAAAATTTAAACTCAAAATTTTCATCACCCACTCTCCAATCTTGGAGATCAAGAGTTGTCGAATGAATTGAATTTTGAAGAAGAAAATTTAGCTTAGGTAGAAATCCTTGGTCAGAGGCTCTTCATAAAATCTTCTCATCACATTACATTGGTGTAGTTGAGGTTGGTGCATTGTCACCCTTAGGATTTCAATGCATTTTTTTTCAATTGTTTTATGTAAAAATCTGCACATTGTAAAATTACTTGTTGTATTCATAGTTTTTATGTTATTGTGAATTTTTGGATGGATATTTGCATAGTGTAGTATATCTTTCTTGAATATTGTTTATGGGAGTCAAGACCAAACTCACCCTTGGGAGGGTACAGTAGTCTTGTGGTGAAGGGAGTTTGACAATCATAGGGTGTAGCGTCTCTCTTCCGAGAAGAGAGCTAAACAAGGATCTGGAATCCTTGCTACATTTTATTTGTCTAAATTGGGGGTCGTAAGGGAGGATTTCGCTTGAAATCTTTAGGGGGTCATAAGGGATTTCTTTTTATGGTCATGAGAGACCAAGTCTTAAAGGATATTTTTGGCCTTGTGATGGCCTTGGGTTATTTATATTACATTTTCAGATCTCCCCAAGTCTAGTCCACCTTCACCCCACTTTGAAAATGTCATTTTTATGGGTTTGTGTTAAGGTTGGGTAGGGAGTTTTATGCTGAATGTTTCCTCCTTGTAAGTTGAAAATTGTATGTGTGTGTTACTTGTTTGAAAACTGTTTGGAACCTAGTTCTCCCAAGCTCAGGGGTGGCCTCTTGTAATCCTAAGTTGGGAGGTGAGCCTCCATTGTCACAACCAAAAGAGATCTATATTTGCATGTCTGCATATTTGATGTAGAAGATAGAAGAAGGAAAGTTATCTATGTGGCTGATTCAGGAATGTTTCAAGTAGAAACTTCAAGATTTTTTAGTTTATGCTATATTTCAAGTGTTTAATAAAATCTAAAAAGGATTGTAAAGGGAAAGAAACAAATGTATTTTATTTTCCTTCTATTGAGTTTTCAAAAAGAAAATCTATGTGAAAGAAATGTATTTATTTCTTTATGGTTATGTATTTAGTAGTGAAAGGACAGATAGAAGAGATGTGTAGTATTTTTGTTGTAACTCTTATTGTAAAAAATATAAAATTGGAAAGATTTACTTTTAATGGAAATACGATGTTGTGTTTAAGATTTAAGTAATTGTTAATATAAAGAAAAATTTGCAATCTCTAAACTTGTATTACATTTATTTACATTTTGTTTAAACTCATAGATAGTTTCATTCCTTATAAGTGCATTCTTACAAAAAACAAAGGAAGAGATAGTATGTATTTCCAACACTTACATTTGTAACATTATAGGAAAATAAATTAATTTTAAAAAAAAATGGATTTAGAACTACTTAAATTTTTGAAAATGTTTTAAACTCTACCTATTAGACATCCTAAAATGATGAGTGATAGATCAAGAGGAAAACTAACCCTTTCCCTCAAAGAGAGATGAGAGTTTCACTATTGATTATCCTTCAAGCACTTTTCACCATTACATTAGGAAGATAGGGGATAATTAACTAGATTCAATCTCCACACAAAGATGATAGATTGAATTCTTAATGAATTAAGAATGTTGGGATGATCCCTTCTACCTTTGTTTGATTTGGAAAGAAATTGATTACATTATGTAGTGCAAAAGTGGCAAAGAATCGATTATAACTTGAAAACAGAATATGAGATGAAGTTTCACACCTAGATTTGGCAGTAAAATGTCAAGATGAAGTCACCCTACAAATTTGATGAAAAGTTGTTTGAACCATGGTGGGAGTGTACACAACCCTCCGAAAAATCCACGAAATGAAAAGGGTTTTTTTGCCTCTGCAAATGAAGCCCGAATTTGAAGGTATAGTTGTGCACCTACAACCAATACATAGAAAAGGGAGGGAAATGTGTTGGGATTGGGGGCTTTCCTTTAGGTCAAACCCCACTTTTGGAATTGACTAAGTAATGAGAGAAAGTACTTGCAAGTATATGTAAGTGAAAGACTGAATTGTAAATCACCGCAAGGGAGGTTGTGACAACAATGTTGATGGAGGTGTTTGTGTGGAATTTACTGATGAAAGGGATCTCCTCTTCAATGGTTTAATCCTTAACTTGAATGCAACACTGAGCCTTGAAGGGAGACTTGAGAATGCTCAATGTTGGAAAATAATGCTTGAATACTTGAATGCTTGTTCACTTGTGCAACTTGAATCTCTCCAACTTTGACTTGTCCAACCTATCAAATGAGAGAGTGAATGATCCCTTGAATACATTCTTGGAGGATTTAAATTTTGTCACAGGATAACATCGGGGAGGTTTCCAACTCGAGGCACAACCCACAGGACATGCTCTAGGAAGGGTCATGCCCTAAAATAGGGCAGTGATAGGGGGGCCACTCCCCTATCCTGGGAGGACATGAGCACCATGCCCCTATCCAAGGGGGTACAGTGGCGTGACACCCCTATCCTACATGTTTCTCCAAGGCAGAATGTAGTCAGGGTGATCGAGAGGCCAAGGAAGAAGTTGTTTTCACAAGAAAAGGACTCTTTGGTCTTCAATCAGGCTAGAGGATTCGAGTTCACATGCATGAGGATCCTAATGCAGTCAAAAATTTATAGGCTCATAATTTTATGACACTACATTTAGCCCCCACTTTAGTGGGAGTATATGCGTATACCAATACTATCAGTAAAGTGTAAGGAAACAAGATTGAAAGACTTTTACCACATCAAGGAGGCTAGATGCACTAAGCCCCTAGTCAAATTAGGATCTTATGACTTTGATTGACAAAGTAAAAGGGAAGATTGAGAAGGGGAGAACCATGACTGTAGGTAGAAAAGTTCCCTTCACTATGAGTCATGAAAGAAAGGATACAAAATATTACAAAGAAAAATAAAGTTCACTAAGTAATTCTAAGTATCAGAAGAAGGAAAGTCTGACTGGACTGTATGCCCCCATGTTAAAGAGATCACACGTGCCTTATCGGGAGTGATTTCTTTAAGGTAGGATAAAACCAAAAGAGAGAAAAGAAAGGGAGCACATTATCGCAAGGATTTATCCCCCAATCGAGGTATAAACCCAAGGATAATGAACACAAAACATGAGGTAGTGTCACTTTCCTCAGGGTCAGTATGCTCTAGGATAACCCATGTATATCATGTATGTATATGCATATAATAATCTTAAATCCCCAAAGAAGGACACTATTTTAGAATAAATGGAAGACAAGATGTCTTTTGAGTCAATATGAAAGGGACCAAGAGAAGATCTTAGTGCTTTGCATCATCCCCAAGTAGACATGAAGGGAACAATAGAAGAACCAGGATACACATAGAAGAATGGTCACAAAAAGAGAAAGAAGGAGAGAGATCTACAGTGCTAGCATCACTAATCTAGCATGACATCCACCTCCCAATCTTGTTGATCACTATTTCAGGAAGGTGAGCAATATTCTAGAGGAGAAACATTGAGCACAAAAGATGGTGCTATCACAAGATCCAAACAAGGACTATGCTCATGTTGTAAGTCACTTGGTTTGATTCTAGGAGCTAGGATTAAAGTTTGTGAAAACTCATCTGATAAATTTTTGTCCACATCAACATACTCATACTCACTATCAGAAGCATTAGAAGTTGTATGACCATTATGAATAACATTTTCACCCATTTCTTCATTAAATTTATGATGTAGAGTGGTTAGGCTCTCCTACTTGGTTTGCTTACTCTTGATGTCTCTTGAACCATCCAATGGTTCCCACACTTGCAAACCCTCCAAGGGTTGTAGGGATCACCCTTACTTACCTTCTCAAGGTCCTTAGACTAAGGTAACCACCTCTTATTTTGTGAGTGTTAAACACTCCTTAATAGAGACCCTCCTAACTAACACCTTCCCACACGTTAACCAAGAGCCAACCATGTCTACTATAGGATCTTCACTCACACATACCAAACACACTTAGGGATGATTTGACTTAGTTTTCCATCCCTATCCCTTCATTTACCACTTTTAGGTTTACCTATTCTAAGCTTTAGGGCCGATCTGCTCTTTTAGACCTACTAGGAGACCTAGTTCAATTAACCCTCCCTGCAAGGTATTTTGCTAATATCCATCAGAAGTCCTAAACACACCTATGAACTATTTAGTGTTTATGAAACCCTTTTGGAAGATTGATAAAATATCTCATAATTGGACATGGTTTTGGTCTCTAACCATCCTAACCCTTTTTAAGCCTAATTCCCTTCTTTTAAGCCTACAAACAGGAATTTGCTTGAATGTCTTCACTAGTCCAATTTCTCAAGGTTTTTGATGATCGTTTAAGGTCTTTACATCCATGAGGATGTAAAATCAATCTTGTATCAATTCCATCCAACGAATTTACCCAAGTAGGGCTTGTTGTCCAAGATCCCCATTGCTTGTCAACTCAACGTGCCAAGCTTAGGGTATGGTGGTAAATCTGGAGTTTAGCCTCCCTTGTCTTAAAACCAAAAATAAAACATACTTTACAAGGAAACCTAACATTCCAATTAGGCTTCAGTAAGGAATTCCACCATGGATGCTAGGAATGGGCCGTAGAGTCCTCAAAAGCTTGGGTTTTTAGGTCTTTAGGACCCACCTGCAACAAAAATAAAAAAACTTGCAATCTATAACACTTAAGAACTTCAAACCACCATAAAATGAAAGATATGTCTCTTATCTAACAATTAATTCCTTGGTCTGGGCTTGGAAGTCCGTACAGACCATACAAATCCAATTAAACTCAACTATACTCAATGAAAACACAAAGTTTGATATGCTAAACTTGCTCTTCTTGTTTCAATTCTTCAACCAACCATTCTCATTAGTTTTCCCAAGCCTTATATCTTCCTTGGGTTGGTTAAAAATGCCTTTAACTTAAAAATATGACCAATTAGCCGTTGGCATATGAATGTGCAAATGTTGCAAAGTTGCTATGAGCAACTTTTGCAACTTTTTTCAACTTTTTACAACTTTTTACATAAGTGAACAAATTTTCTTAAATCTAACCTAGGAAACTTCCAAATGATACAAATGACCTTATAAGCCTCTAAATGACATCAAATCAACCTATTCTAACTCAATAACAACTTATTCTACCAAGTGCTCTATCAGGCACCGCTAAGAGCGCATATGCCAAAATTGGCCAATCAATAACTCCTAGGGTCCTTACAAACATTTGAGAACTTATTCAAAGACCTATTGACCTTATTACAAACCAAAAAACAATGATTCCAATCTCTTGGAATCAACACAACAAAATTGCCTTTGTGCCCCTACACCATGATCCGGGGGTAAGAAGAACTCAAGTCTCTTGAGTGGATAAGGCTTTAACAGTGGTACCATGTTGTAATATATCTCTCTCTAAAATTCATTTAGCCTTTGACTATGGTATTCATATCCATTTGATTAGATAGTCTTTATAGACTCCTTTCCTAGTCTTTTTCACAACCTTAGAATAAAAAAAGCATTCCAAAGTGACCGATTGGCTTGGAGGTAAGTCTTGTAACCAATATACATCTTCAATAGAAGTAGTCTCTTCTTGATTTTTAGTTGTCTAAGACCCTTTGTATAGATACAAATCATATACATTGAAGATTGGAGAGATGCCCAAGTTTGGAGGTAATTCTAACTCATAGGCATTATTGCCAAACTTGTGCATTACCATAAGAGGTCCAATCTTCTTCATGCATATCTTACAAGGTTGTCCCTTGGGTAGTCTATCCTTCCTCAAGTAGGCCAACACTAGATCACCAACCTTATAGTGTACTTCTCTTCTCATTTTATCTTCTAGTGCCTTGTACTTCTCATTGTGTTGTTGTAATGTCTTCTTGACCTACTCATGTATCTCCTTTACATTCTCTACAAATTTTTCCCCTTGTGCACATGTGAGGTCCATAGAACTGAGATCTCTAAGCTCTAAGATGCCTCTAGGATGACATGCATATACTATCTCAAAGGTACTTTGACCTATGCTTCTATTAACTGAGTCATTGTAGGTATACTTTGCTTGACCCAATATTAGATTCCAAGCTTGTTCATGTTGTTTGGTGAGACATCTCAACAACTTGCCTAAGGGTCAATTAACTAATTTAGTTTGGCCATCTGATTGTAGATGGTATGCTGATGAAAAGGAGAGTTTTGTGCCTAGTTTCTTCCAGAAGGTTTGCCAAAAGTTACTTACAAACTTAGTCTCTCTATCACTCACAATGCTAAGCTGTAAACCATTAATCCTCACAACTTTCTTGAAGAATAACCCTACTATGTAAGAGGCATCATTAGTCCATTTGCAAGGCACAAAGTGTTCCATCTTGCTGAATCTGTCCACTATGACAAAAACATTGTCATACCCTCTTGGACTCCTATGCAAGCCAAGAAAAAAGTCCATACTCAAACATTCCCAAGGTCTGGCTGGTATGGCCAATGGCTGGTATAAACCTACATTGTTGGAGGTTCCTTTATCTCTCTGACATATAGGGAATTGCTCCACAAACCTTCTAACATTAGACTAAAGTTTAGGCCAATGATAGAACCGTCCAACCTGCTCTAAAGTCTTGTCAAGACCAAAATGTCCTCCTAAGTTGCCTTGATGCTTCTCCTTGATGATATTGTCTCTCATAGAGAATTGTGGTATGCAAAGTAAGTGTCCTTTAAAAAAAAGGCCTTCCTGCAACATAAAATCAGAATATGCAACATGACCAACATTAGGAAACTTGGTGCAAACATCATATGCTTCACCAAAATCCTTTTCACCTTGGTATAGATCTTTGAGGTCACTTAACCCCACACTTTGGAGCTGCACTTCTTGGATGGTAAGAACTCTACTACTTAAGGCATCTGTTGTTAGGTCCCAGAGACAACTGAGAGGGGGGCTGAATCAGTTGTCCAATAAATTCAACTAAAATTAACTTAACCAAAACTTAATGCTCAATACTGGTAAACCAAAATTTATGTTGGTAGACAGTCTTAACAGTTAATTGTAGTACCGGTAAAGATTAATGCATGAAACAGAAAGACAATAACATCCACAACACATAACACAAATGTTTGTATGTGGAAACCCTGTAAGGGGAAAAACCACGGTGGGAAGCCTTACCCATAATCAAATATACTACTGTAGATAGTATGTGTGTACAATATGGATTTTGCACATGCAGAAAGGCCAGCTACCTAGAGCTCACTGCTTAATCATAAAATGAGAGTCATACTAACTACAATTGGATGGTTAAATCCAATGATAATGTACTACACAAAATAGTATCTTCATGTGCTAGATTCAATACCGATTTAGTTTTGATTGCCTTCAAAAAATCCTTCCTTCAACCTTCAAATGATATCTATGTGTATAGATCTACTTATTTTTGCATATACCTTATTGCAATCCTTTTCGCATTCACTTCTATGATCTTACAAATGAGATCTTACATTTATACCATAACGTAAGACCAATTGAATAGGTCGGCTCACGAAAAGATATTACAATAAAATCAATTACAACTAAATTAATATCCAATGCATGATGTCGTCTCAATGCATTTACAATAATAATAAATCATCTCAATAACATGTCGTGCTGATCTGGAATAGATATGACTATCAGTTCTTATCTTGGACCTATTTGCTAGTAATAGCAAATATGAAAACCCGAATAAACAGTTAACCTAATTGTCAGAACCAAGTGATTGAATAATGTCTTTGACATAACCAATTACTCTCCAAATCATTCCAAGTGTCGGTGATCAATATAATCTGCTGGTGAACCAAATACTAGTGACTTTGCATAAGTCTCTGACTTGGCAGTGAACATAGCCAAAGATCTCCAAGTGTTGATAAGTGTTGACAAGCGATGACAAGTGTTGACATCAATGACAAGTGTCCAATATCCAAAATTCCAACATCTGCTACCTTATTAGTGACTCCTTTCTTGTGTTTGATGGAAAAAGTATAGGCCTGCAAGTGCTCAACCCATTTCAGGTGTCTTTGGTGCAACTTCTCCAATCCACTCAAGAAGCTAAGTGCATGGTTATCAGTATAAACAATGAATTCCTTAGGGATCAAATAATGTCACCATTTCTTAAGGGCTTGGACCTTGGCATACAACTCTAGGTCATAGGTAGAGTACATTTGATTTGCCTCATTGAGCTTCTCAGAGAAAAATGCTACTGGATGACATTCTTGACTCAAAACTTCTCCTATTTCCAACTTACTAGCATCACACTCCATAGTAAATAACTAATTGAAATCAGGGAGCCTAAGATTAGGTAGTTCTGCTACTTTTTGTTTCAACAACTCAAACCCCTTGTCTGCTGCACTATTCCTTTTAAACTAACATTTCATTCCACCCTTGAGAGTATTTAAGATAGGTGCACCCACATTGATAAATCCTCTAATAAACTTCCTATAGAAAGAATCTAATCCATGAAAACTTATCACATCTCCTATTGACTTAGGAGTAGGCCAATTAAATATTGCATCCACCTTTCCTAGATCCATTTTCAGACAACCTTGAGAAACTACAAAACCAAGATATACTAGTTCAAGTTTGAAGAACTCACACTTGTCTAAGTTGATCATCAACTTTTCTTGATGTATCTTCCTCAAGACCTGATCCAAATGTCTGATATGCTCCTCCCTTAAGCTGCTAAAAATTAGAATGTCATCAAGGTAAACAATCACAAATTTACTAATAAACTCTGCAAGCACTTCATTCATAAGTCTCATGAAGGTGTTAGGTGAATTTGTGAGCCCAAAGGGCATCACCAACCATTCATAGAACCCCTCATTAGTCTTAAAGGATTTTTTCCACTCATCTCCAGGTCTGATCTTGATTTCAAACCCACCTTTGAAAAGTAACAAGCTCCTCCTAGGTAGTCAATTAGGTCCTCAATTCTTGGTATTCGAAATTGATATCTAATTGTAATCTTGTTGATGACTCTTGATTCAATGCACATTCTCCATTTGCCATCTTTCTTAGGTACCAAAACAATAGGTATTGCACATGGGCTTAAACTCTTCTTTATCAACCCCTTATCTAGCAACTCCTGCACTTGTTTTGTTATTTCCTCATTTTGAATAGGTGTCATTTTGTAAGAAGCTTTGTTTGGCAAGGTAGCTCTGAGTATGAGGTCTATCTAATGGTTCACATCTTTGTATGGGGGTAAAGCATCTGGTATCTCATTTTGAACAATTTCTTTATACTGGTCCAACAAGGTATTCACTTCTTGAGGTACCACTGGTTTGGGTTCAGTCTTTGCCTTTACTTTTGGTTTCACTATGATGGCACATCCTTGGTTCCCTTCATGCTTCAACTCCTTTAGGAAATATTTCCCACTAAGAAACATAATACCTAAACCTGCATGTCTTTCTTCTCCTTGAACAACCAAAGGATCCATTTGGAACTTCCAACCTCCCTTGGTGATAACATAAGAATTCTTCTCCCCATCATGTATGGATTTGACATCATATTGCCAAGGGCATCCAAGAAACAAATGGCATCCATCCATGGGTAGTATATCACATAGTACTCTGTCCTTATACTCTCCAATTTCAATGTCTACCCAAGCTTGCTCATCAACTAACACATGTTTTCCTTTACTCAACCAAGATACCTTACAGGGATTGGTGTGTGGCAACATTTTCAACTTGAGTTTATCTACCATCTCAACTACTACAATGTTCTCAGTAGACCCCAAATCCACTATGACCTTACAAATATTACCATATGATCTGCAAGTGGTAATAAAAAGTGTCTTTCTTTGAGTAGGTTCTTTGCCCTGTGGTACCTTCAACAAGGTTCTTCTTAGCATCAGGCTCTCTCCATCTAGGACTTGTCCAACTTTGCTGATTGGTGAGGTAACACGTTGATTGTCTTCCTCCTACACCAATTGAGTTCTCCTTTCACCTACATAAGAACTTGAAGTCTTTTCAGGACATCGGTTCATAGTGTGGCCCACTTGATGACAATAAAAGCATTTACCGGTGAAGACTGTGGGTCCTCTTCCTTGAGTACCAAATCCTCCTCTAAAGTTGTTTCTTCCTCTAGAGTTGCCTCTAAACAGACCACTCTTGCTAAAGTTATCCCCACTATTTTCAGATTTATTTCCCTCTTCATTCTTGCCAGAGTTATGATCCCTTCCAAAGGTGCCCCTTCCTCTGAATCCTTTACCTCCTCCGCCTCTTTGATTGAACTCTCTTTTCCTCTTGATCTTGTCCTCTGCTCTCAAAGACAACTGGAAACACTTATGGACTATCTCAGGTTCCATCATGCTGATTTCATCTTGAATATTTTGTCTAAGGCCATTTAGGTATCTTGCTACCTTCTCCACTTCTTCCTCTTGCTTCCTTTCTCTTAGATTTAGTTTGTTTAACTTCTCTGTGTAGGCACTCACATCCATTTCTCTTTTCTTCAAACTCATCAACTTCTTGTATATCTATAGCTCATAATCTTGAGGTAGGATTTGAGTTTTGATTCTGATCTTCATTCTCTCCCAAGAGTTGACCTTCTTTCTCCTAGTTCGTTCCCTTTCTTCTTGCATCATGTTCCACCACACTAGAGCTGATCCTTTCAACTTTTTCTTGTCCATACTAACCCTCTTTTCTTCTACAATATTTGTATTCAAAATGACTGTTCAAAGCTTATACCCAATCCAATACCTCTTCTCCATTTGGGCTTCCACTATAGACTGGTAAACCATCTAGTCTATCTTTGTTGACTGATTTAAGGGCATCCAAGAAGATTTTCTGATCTTTCTCCAACTCCTTCTTTTCTACCACCACTCCTATCACATATCTATCTTCATCATTAGTTTCATCACCCCACTCTATGATCTTGTCCTTACCTTTCTTGGTGTCATGCTCCCAGGCTTCACTAAGCATGTGTTCGAACAACTTCCTAATGGCCTCATGACTCATTGCCTTAGGTGGCATGTTGCTAGCTTCCGACTTTACCTCTTGGTCTGACATACACCACTTTTTTCAATCAAGTGGCTCTGATACTAATCTGATGTAAAGTGGTTAGGCTCTCCTACTTGGTTTGCTTAACCTTGATGTCTCTTAAACCATCCAATGGTTCCCACACTTGCCAACCCTACAAGGGTTGTAGGGCCCACCCTTACTCACCTTCCCAAGGTCCTTTGACTAAGGTGATGACCTCTTGTTTTGTGAGTGTCCAACACTCCTTAATAGAGACCCTCCTACCTAACACCTTCTCATACCTTAACCAAGAGCCAACCCCCTCTACTATAGGATCTTCACTCACACATACCCAACACACTTAGGGATGATTTTCCTTAGTTTTCAAACCCTATCCCTTCATTTAGGACTTTGGTTTTTACCAATTTTAAGCTTTAGGGATGATCTTCTCTTTTAGGCCTACTAGGAGATCTAGTTCAATTAGCCCTACCTGCGAGGTATTTTGCAATTATTTGTTAGAATTTCTGAACACCCCTATGAACTCTTTAGTTTTTCAGATGCCCTTTTTGAAGATTCATACAATATCTCAGAATTGGACATGGGTTTGGTTTCTAACCATCCTAACCCATTTTTGGCCTAATTCCCTTCTTTTAAGCCTATAAACAAGGATTTGTTGGAATGTCTTCACCAGTCCAATTGCTCAAGAATTCTAATGATTCTTTCAAGTATGTACATCCATGAGGATTTCCAATCCAATATTTTATCAATTCCATCCAATGGATTTACCCAACTAGGGCCTATTGTCCAAGATCCCCATTGCTTTCCAACTCAACGTGCCAAGCCTAGGGTATGGTGGGAAATATGGAGTTTATCCTCCCTTATCTTAAAACCAAAATGAAAACATACTTTACAAGGCCACCTAACATTCCATAAGGCTTCAGTATGAAGTTCCACCATTGTATGATAGGAATGGGCCATAGAGTCCTGAAAACCCTGGGTTTTTAGGTCTTTAGGGCCCTCCTGCAAGAATAATGACCAAACTTGCAATATATAACACTTCAAAACTTCAAACCACCATCAAATGAAATATATGTCTCTTCTCTAACAATTCATTCCCTTTTCTATGCTTGGAAGTCTACATAGACCATACAAATCCAATTAAACTCAACTATACTCGCTGAAAACACAAAATTTGAAAGGCTAAACTTGCTCTTCTTATTTCAATTCTTCAACCAACCATTCTCATAGGTTTTCCAAAGCCTTATATAGACCTTGGATTGGTTACAAATTCCTTTAACTGAAAAATACAACTAATTAGCCGTTGGTGTGTGAAAGTACAAATGTTGCAAAGTTGCTATGAGCAACTTTCACAACTCTTTACAACTTTTTACATAAGTGAGAAACTTTGCTCAAAAACAACCTAGGTCACTTCCAAATGATCCAAATGACCTTATAAATGTCTAAAAAACATCAAATAAACCTATTCTAGCTCAATAACAATTTATTCTACCAAGTTCTCTATCTAGCACCCTTAAGAGCCCATATGCAAAAAATTGACCAATCAGTAACTCCTAGGGTCCTTACAAACATTTGAGCACTTATTCAAAGACCTATTGACCTTATTACAAACCAGAACAACATGATTCCAATCTCCTATAATCAACACAACAAAATTTTCTTTGTGCCCCTGCACTAGTTTAAAGAAAGAGGAGAAATAACACGAATAGGGGTAAAACCATCACATGTTTTATTCAAGTTATGATTTGGAGATGTTGGTTTAACATATTGCTTAGGAGAAAAGGGAATCATGTCTAATGTTGGAGTTTGAGGAGATTGAGTATTTTGATGGATAACTTGACGAGCTCAATCACGACATATTCATCAATGTTCTCTCACACAGTGATTTCAATGAGTCTTAGTGGAAGGCTAAGAAGGAGGAGGAACATTCAAAGAAGTAGGAATGGTTCTCTCCTTGATAGTGGAAAGTTTAGGTTGAAGTCTTTTTGGTTGAGCAATAGCAAAAGAAAACCTCTTCTCTTGATAAGAGGAAAGAGGTGGAACTGTGCCATAGAAAGGAGGAATATTAGGTGTAGGAAGGAGACTGGGTCTATTATGAGGAGGAGGTATAGGTATAACCTTAGGAAGAATATTGTTGTTCTCTTTAAGAGAAGGTAAATTCACATCCATAGGAGTAGGTAGACAAGTTTCCTTAGGAGGGAGATTAGTTCTATCTGAGAGAGGAATAATTTTATCTTAAAGAATAATAGGAATGTCAAGTGTTGGCTATCTAGGCTAGCTTAAAGATAAGATCATATCATTCTTCAATTTTGGATAAGATTGAAAAAGAGCATCGCTCCTTGATGGAAGAGATCAAAATTGTTTAGGCCAAAAGAGTTCAATAGGGATACCGGGGCTTCTTTCAGATGGAAAAAATAAGATATGGTTCACAATTATGATTTCTCTATTGTGAACAAATTTAAGACACTTGTGGATTGGAGAAGCAATAGCCTTCATGGAAGATAGCCAAGGATAGCCTAGCTTCACACAAAATTTCTCAAAGGAAGGTATGATAACAAAGTCAACATCTATGGATTTAGTATGGACTTCAATAGGAAGGGTGATAGAAATAATTGTAGGATAAGAGAAACCATAAAACACAACTACATTAGAAGCATCATATAATGGTTTATGCAATCATAAAGTGAAAAGATAATCTTCAGTTATGACATTAACCATGCAAGAAGGATCAATTAGGGCACCACGGCAAGGGATATCCTTAACCTTTGCAACTATGTATAAAGGGCCATTGGGTTCTCTAATGGTCTCACTAGGATCAAATGTAATACAAAGATCCTTAGGTGTATCTTGTGTTTCTACCATATTAACCAAATTTAGAGCCATATAGATGAATGCTTCAGAAGTGAGAGAATTAGGCACAATCTCAATAACGTTAGAGGTATGAGATGGAAAGGGATCAGTGAAAATCTTAAGATTTTGATTAGGAGGAGCAACTAATTTATTGCCTTTATCATTCACACCTGCCACAGATATAGTATTTTTATCAATCATGTCTTGAACTTTATTTTTCAAAGAAAAACATTTCTCAGTGTGATGACCAGGTTGATGATGAAACTAGAAAAAGGAATTATTATCAGAATGAGGAGATGAAAGTTTGGAAGGATCAACTTTTTTTATAGGAGAAAGTTTGATAACATTTCTATGCAATAAATGGGACATAATACTATGCAAAGATTCATTCAAAGGAGTAAATTGTCTTTCTCTTTCGAAAAATTAAGAAATAGGAGGCATAGTTGTTGTAGCATTCACATGGTTCTTCTTGATTAGATCATTGAACTTCATGAAGCTTTTTGTTGGTTTGAACTTCACAAATGGTTGTTGAACACTCTCCCCCTTATCACTTGGAGCCATAGGAATAGATTGCTTCATTTGATTCATAGCTAGTTGACAATTGTGGAGTGTCACACACAGCTGTGCAAAGGAAGCAAACTTAGACAAAAGAAGCTTTTCCCTGATGTCTTTTTATAAATTAGAAATAAAAATTGTTTGAATATCATTATCAAGCACATGAATAGAAATTTTAGCACACAAATTCTTATACCAATGAAATCAGTCACTTTCTCTTTAACACCTTATTTACAATGCATTAAATTAGTCAAAGTGATTTTAAGATCAATGTTGTTTTGAAATTGTTGGATGAAAGCATTTGCTAGTTGTTGAAAGGAAGTGATAGAATAAGAAGGAAGAGAGACATACCATTGTAAGTCCTTATCTCTTAGTGTTCTTGTAAACAATTTTGCAAGAAATCATTGATCATAAGAAAAATTAGTACACAAGGTTTGAAATGTTTTGACATGCATAAGAGGATCACTTTTTCCATTATAAAGTTCCAATTGAGGGATCTCCACATGTTTAGGTCGCATGAATTTGACAATATGAAGAGAAAGTGGGCTTGCAACATAAAAGGTGGGCACACTAAACTTGGATTGACTCGTGGAACAAATTTGTTATTGTAAAGAAGACACAATTTGAGCATGATTTTTAATTGTCATTTCATTAGAAGAATTCATGTTAGACATAGGTGATTGAGAATGTGGTGTGATGTTATTGAAAGGAGACATGGACTGAGAATAAGGTTATGGGACACTATGATAAGTAGGCATTGGTGATGATTGGGTAGGAAAAGGGACACTTAAAGGAGGAATAAAGTTGTTGAAGGAATTGCCCACTTGTGTCAAAATGATTGGTTGATGAATAGTAGAAATACTCATGTAAGACATAGGTATCGATGGAGGAATAAATGAAGAAGATGTATTTCCCCCATGACCTATGGTTGTAGGAATGATAGTTTGAGTTGAAGTAACCATTATATTAGATGTGAAAGTAGGAATACCTATCATAGGATTGGTCAAAGGAATAGAGGAATTGACTTGTGTTGGAGGTTGTGAGTAACCTAGGGTTTCGGCACAACTTTTGATAGGCATGACATTAGAATCAACAATATGTATAATGTCATGGAATATATAAATTTCATTCTTATCACTTTGAAGCATGTGCTTAAGACCTTCAATTAATGGAAGAGATTCATTATTAGGGTATTCTTGGGACATCCATTGTTGAAAACTGTCTGTTATCACTGTTTAAGAAATGGGTTTTCTTTTCCCATAATTGGCTAAGTTTTTGAAATTTTGAGTCAGACACACTATCAACTGCTTCAAGTCTGTGTTAGGTCTTAAGGGTTTAGGGTTTTAATTTTAAATCATTCAATGTTTGATCAAAAACCCTCTGGTTTCTATTCCTGCGTTACTTTATCCACTTAAGTAATGGGTCTTGGGGTCGTCTGAGGTGTCCCTCCTTGTCATTTGCCTAGGCAGTTGTTGAATTAATTGTAAAAATTTATGCCTTATGTCTTTTCTTCCTAATGTTGTCGGGCCCATTAAGTTGCATGCAGCTCTCAGATGGATCTATGGTTTTCGCTATTTCGTTAGGCGAAGTTGCACGTGGTTTAAGACTCACAAAATGGTGAAAGGGAAAATCATGTTCAATGGTGTGCATTTGGTCTAGTTTAAAAGGGCTCCATCTCGTTCAAGATCTAACAGCTGGCATTAGTTCACAGCCGAAACTTGCAAGTGAAATACCTTTTGCAAAATGGCAAAAAGGTTTGGTGGGCCCCTGTAGCAAAGACTTTTCAAACGGCTAAAAGGTGATCAGGTTCAAGAGAGATCGACGGTTTGCATTGTTTCATGACTGATATATGCTCGAAGGTTATGCCCTGCGAAATAGCAAAAAGGTTTTTCGGCCCACAAAAAGGGAGTTTTAATAAGAGCATAACAGATGCGCAAGTCTCATTTGATCTGATAGTTAGTGCAGCTTCGCAGGAGGAAGATGCTCGACAGTTAGTTTTCATGAAGTAGCGAAATGACATGGCGCTCCAAGGAGGCAGTCCAGTTGGTCGAGATGGCACGTGGCAGAAGATCAAAATAGTCAGCAAGTCAGATCTAAGGATTAAAAGGTGGGTCCCAAAGGTGAGTCATGCCGCGGGATAAGAAGTGACCTAATAGATACAGGTGGTAAGGATGAGATGGAATCCGATGTTTTCTCTCAGCGAATTAAAGGTTGACATGTCAGTTCGGAAATGACTAGATGCCAGGTGGATGGAGTTGAGTCAGAGGGCCCATGTCTGCTGAATTCAGTTAAGTTGTTAAGCATTGAGCAAGTTAAGTATAATCTAATGGTCCACGTGAGTTCATGAAGCTAAATTGCTTGTGTTTTAAAACCAACAAAACATCGAAAAGGTTTTGGGGCCCCAAGGACAGATAAAGCATAAGTTTAAAAGGGGATCAACTCCATTTCAATCTAAGGGCTCGTGTTGTTTTGTGGCTGAGAACCAACAGAGGGATATGCTTCGCGAAATAGCGAAAGGAAGAGAAGGTCCATCCAGGTGTAATGTTAGATGGTGACGTGTTGATTAACACGTGGTTTCAAAAGAAATTGAGGGCCCACAAAGGTGTAACCAGCGGTTATAAGGGAATGACACATGGCTGACTTTGAACTAAACTCGAAGAGTTTTTCCAAAGCTAATGGTTGAGTGCCACGTGGTGTTCGGTAACCAGTGAAAGAATGGTGTAAGTGAAGCAAGCATAAAGGTCTCCATTAAACGATGGTCATCTCCGATTTGATCCAACGCTTCATGTTGTTTTGTGGCCCTAAGTTGAAAGCAGTTTAAGCTATGCGAAATAGCGAAAGACCCTTAGCCATCAAGATAGAGGCACGGTCAATGAAGAAGCTGACGGTCCTGGTAAGAGCAAAATGCTGAGCAGTTAAAGTTCCATCTAACACCTGCACAACTTTGCAAAAGAAAAGTGCTCGGAGGATAAAGCCCGCGAAATGGCGAAAAGGAGGTAGGGTCTGGTGCTAAGGCAAAGCTGTTAAGTCAGTGTAAAGACCGATCAAGTTTCATTTGATCGGACAGTTGGCATGATTTCGTTTGACAAAATTGCTTGAAGGTTATGCCCTATGAAACAGTGAAAGAGTGAAAAGGAAAAATGTGCAGGCATGTTAAACAGTGAAAGAGTGAAAAGGAAAAATGTGCAGGCATGTTATGACCCGTTGGAGCAAAAGTTTTGAATTCTCTCATGAATTCAATTCTGAAGGGATGGCCGAAGCATGCGGTATCAATGTCACAGTTAAGAGCCTGAGTACCATATATGATCTCATATCAATTGAGTGAAGGTATCATTATAAAGAATTGTTGCAGAGAAAGCAGTTGCAGAGCTATTTTCTTCAAATCCAGAGCAAACTTATTCAGTTGCAGAGCGGATTTCCTCAAGCTAAAAATAGGTTTTCTTGTACTCTTGTTTGGCAATTTCTTACCAGTATGTTTTAATTGAAATCTTGATTTGTAACAGAACCAGTTGGGGGCAATAGTTAAATTGTTTGCATATTTTAAGATGGCACCTAAGAGAGAGTTCTTAGGAAAAGTTAATTACCAGGAAAGGGCCATTTGTGATGATTTTATTGAACATTTGACATTGTCAACTAATCTGGCATCAAAGGTGAAAGAACTAGTGCCAAGAGCTCCTCGTTTGAAAATAGGAGAGGGGTTATATGATAAGGGTAACTGGTTGAGAGATCCACAAGTTGGGTTGTCTGGGTTGGGGTTGTTCAAAGTTCGATTTGGCATGAGAAATTCCCCAGCCCTGCAGAACAGTATCTGGGAGTTAGATGTGGGAAAATTGGTAGTTCCAGGAGTATTCATGGATATGGATCTCCTAACTCAGATTGCACATAATTATGATCCAGTCACAAGGAGCATTATGGATATGAATGGGACAACCCTCATTGAAATAAATAATGAGGAATTCAGAAGTGCTTTTGGGCTTAATGAGTTTACTAATTTTCTAGAACCTATTAATTTCAAATCATTAGCTCAAGTATACAATTTGCAGAGGAACCACCTTAGAAATGGACCTCTTGAAGAATTCTTTGTGAAGATAGGTGGGTTGACAATTGTAGGACCCAAAACTGAAGAGCCCTTCTCATTGAATCTATTCACCCTTAGGGCTAAGGGATTGTATTGGTCACTTTGCCAGATTTTAGGAGAGGATGCTGAGGCAAATATGCCAAATCATTACATGCTAATGATTGCTCAGATTTTAAATCCTTCTCTTGTAGTAACCTTTGATTATGCTTCCTTTATTACTGATGCTATTCATGAAGGATTTATAGGAATAAAGAATGGGAAGGTTGATAGACCTTTTGGATGGTATTCCCTCCTCATGCATCTATTTTTATTCAAAGGTGGTGATTATTTTGCAAGTGGAATGGATCTTATAAAAGAGAAAGATGGAGAAAAGATGTCGGTGCAATTATGGAGTACAGTGCTGTCATGCGACAAAGATGATGCTAGTTTCTTAAAGTTTGATAGATGTTTTGCATCAAATATTAGGACTCTCCTCTATTCAGAAAATCTGAGAGTCCCCAAGGTTCTTTTGGAATTTATTAGACCAAAAGAATTTGCAAAAAGTATAAAAATTGTCCATAATTGGGGTGATATTTACTTATACCCTATCTCCACAGTTTTTAGAGTATTTGGTTTTAGAGGCACTACATTTTTATTTCCCTATCAGGACCCTCTTAATGTGGGAACTGGAGAAATCCTCAGACAAATTAGTAGTGTGCAAGAGGTAGAGCTAACAGGTAGGGGTAAAGGGACTATTTTCCCTATGGTTACTATAGCCCACCAATTTGTAATAACCAAGGGAGGTTGGAACTGTTTTGAGGATTTTCCTAAACCTTATCAATTTGTCAACTGCAGTATCTGGGTGTGCAAATCCTGAAGATTTCTTCAATGACATGTTTAGAAAGAGGGCAATATGCAGAGGTAGATACCATAAATTCCAGTTTCCTGAAGACCTCATTAGAAATGAGTTTGATCTGGATGAGCAGGAGTTGAGGATGGAAAAGTGGGTGGCTTATAAAAAGGCCTTAGACTTTGTACATCAGTTTGATACCAACTGTGACCCATTGTCTAGCTTTCACCCTTTTGAGGAGAAAATAAAATTCCTAATTCTTTGTTTTGAGGATGTAATGCAGACTTTGAAAAAAAAGAGGGAGGTTGTAATAAAAAACAACCCTGAAAAGGCAAGAATGGTTCTCAGTAGGTCTGTTTCCACTAGAGAAATCCCTCCTAGTGACTATAGGTTGCACAAGAAGTCTAATTATAGTGTGCTGATGCCTACAACAGGGGAGCCCTCTACCTCTAAAGGAAAGAGGAAGATACAAGATGTCATTGACATCCAAGATAGCCCAAAGAAGTAGAGAGTAGGAAAAGAAATACAATCTGATGAACCCTTGTACTCTCCATCTCAATCCCCTATTCATATAGGAGATGAACAGGCAGCAGCTGAACAACTGATACAGTTACGCAGTCTAGGAGAAATAGCTCATACATATGATGAAGTAGAAGAGGGAATGCCAGAAGAGCCCTTTGCTATTGAGATGAACATCACTACCAATGAGTTTAAGGGTCAGGAGTGGGATCTTGAGATCAAGCAGGCTAGTGAGGACTTCTTCGCTGACAACAACTTTGTTACATCAGGAACATTCATGCAATTTCTATGGAAGGAGAACATTAGGAAATACAATGCAAGGTGTGAAAAGAGAAAAGGTGAGCAACCTCATAACGATCCAGCTATGGTTGAGGAGGAAATAAAGCAAGAGATGATAAATGAGTTTAGGTCTATCACTCCTGAGCAAGGAAGAGATATGGTGGCACAAGCTGGAGTACTCATTCTCCTTGAGTAGGACATAGCAGATGCCTTGGTCTTGGAGGCAGTGACAAAAGAAACCAAACCCATGGAGGGAGTTACTTTTAGCAAACACAATGCTGCACTAGTCATGTGGTCTCTCAAAAGAGATGAAAATAGGAGAAATAAGGACACCCAAGGGTCAAGTTATCTTGGTGGAATGATAATGAAAAGAGTGTAGAACACAGGGATGGTGGAAGTTGCTAGCACTATGCTAGAGACTACAAAGTTTAGTGTTGCAGTAGCAGAAAGGGAGGCTACGGAAAAGGCAGACCTCCAAGTTAAGTTGGAGACAATTTTGAAAGCTTACAATAGTGCTAAGGAAGAGGTAAGGGGTAAAGATAGTATCATTGCTAAGCTGCAAAGCCAGTTGATAGGATAGTACCATCAAGGTGAGTCTTCAACACTGATGATCTCCTCTTCTCTTGCAAGACCTCCACCTACCCGTCCCATTATTGAGTTCCCACCCTCTCCAGCACCTTCTAGTTCTCAAATGGTTGAGATCACTCCTCAAGAATTGGAGAATTTAAAATAGGCTTAGGTCTTATATGCAAAGAAGTATGAAGAAAGAGTAAGGGCTACCATTTCAAGTTTTGCAGACACCATGGGGGCCTCACTATTATATAACAATGTAAGAAATATTTTAGATATGTGGAATGAGCTTAATGGATATAAGGCCATTTTGATGCCTATTTTTGACAAGTGGAAGCCTAGAGAGTAGGATTTGGAGCTTATTTGTGTATCTTATGATGAAGCAGGGGTTGATCCTATCATCAAATAAACTTGTGACACCACAAAGGATCTAATAAAATTAGTAGAAGGGATAGACAATGGTGACAGGAAAATCAACTTGCACAAAAAGGAGTACAATGATCAGGTTTTTGAATTGATTCCAGGAGTTTTTGTCAGCCCAAATCAATTGAAGGACAAACAAGTGTTGCTTAAGGAATTAGAGGCAAAATTGGCAACTAGAATAAAAGGAATTGTTGACTTAGATGATGCTTCCTTTTTTGTTGTAACAATTCAGGAGATAGAGAGAATCAAATGTCATTACAGTTTTCTCAATTCAGAGGTCAACAAGATGAGGAATTCATGGAAAATGTTAGCCAAGGCAAAAGCCAAAATGATTAACTTCACGTGGCCAACTGATGATGTATACAATGAGTGGACAAGAAAATATGCCATTCAAGATGTAGAACTGTCAGAAGAGGTTGCAACAGGACAACAAGTAGAAGAAGCCGTGGAGGTTGAAAAAGACTTGTAATCGTTTTCATAAAAGATCTTTGTAACTTCTTCTTGAGAAGAAATGATTGTAACAAATTCTCCTAGGAAAGTCTGAAGCTATGTGCATCCATATTGTTATAAATGGATACCAAGACTAGTAGAAAAAGGATTGCAAAAGAATTGTAAGAAAACGCTGCAGAAATTTATCTGAGCTTTTCTAAGTTTTAATGGAGAATACTCGAAAGTGTTTGTAATACTTTCTTGAAGATAATATCAATATACAGACCATCAATTTTGAGTTTAAACTTTGTGTCATCTTCAAATGTGTTTGCAAGTGTTTACTATTTCATTCTGAATAATCTAGGGTTATTTTGTTTGAAATAGGTTGTAAGGCAACTTTCAATAGATATTTTTCTTAGCTTTTCTTTTTAGGAGGGGAATTAAATATGCAGGAATTATTTCTACTAGTAAATGCTCTGTAGGATACTTTGAATCTTGATGAGCATAGTTTGATGTAGTACGAATAAATTCTTATGTGTGTCGGGCATATATAGGGATCTGCAGAAGCCAAGATAATGGGATGTGTAGAGATATTTTGATTGGGGGAGTATTGTTTGAATTTAGATGACTCTGTGACCTTGGATAAGGCATTGGTATAGATCAAGGTTGTTTATTACATATTTTGTAGGTCAAATTCTGAATATGAGTACAATTTTCATTCCTTTGTTTTAGTAAGTTTTAAGGTGATTAGATCCACTAGTTTTCTAGACTGGTTTGCTGTGGATTTATCTTTTAAAAGGTGTGAATTTAGTTCACAAAGGTATACCCACCTGGACTTAGAGTAGGTCCGAAGTGTAGAAGGTTAAATCAAACCTTGTCATATGTTGTCCTGGAAGTTTCCTTCTCTTTAATATCTCTTCTACACAGAGTTATCATATTATTATAAGGATGATGAAGTGAATAAGATTTTGAAGACAACAAAAATAGCGAGTCTGCTGGGGAATAAATGAATTGTTAAAAGTCATTGGTTAAGAAAGATTTAATTCATATTGTGGTGACCCGGATGGGATAAGTCACATTAAGAATCCAGAAGCAGATTTTGTGCTTAAATTTATAAAGAAAATCATTGTGTTTTTGGAATTGCAGCATTTCATTCGAAGCTTGTTTTCATAAATCCCATAGTCTTGTGGGTGGTGACTTTGTTATCTTTGAACCAGTTGTTGTGAAGTACAATAGATCCCATAGATCATTCATGAAGAAGCATCCTCATGAAACTTTGCAAGAAGGTTTGCTAGAGCAGTCATGAAGAGGTCAGAAGAGATCAGTGTTACACGAGCCATCAAATGCTTCTTGGGTACAAAAGAATAATAATACCGGTAAGATGCCTGATCGACCTGTTTATGCAAAGTCTAATTCTTCTTCCAGAGATTCTGAACATGATATATTAGGTTTCCATTCTGGATTGTTTGGAAATATTGATAATGCACATGCTTTAAATCAAGATTTATCCCATGTTAGTGTCTCTGCAAGAGATAGGACCAGTTCAAATGCAATTAGACACTCTGTGCCTAGAACAATCGATGGAAACATTAGTTTGATTGACATAGATCAAGTCAATATATCTCATTCTAAAGAAAACTTCTCTAATGAAGATAAAGTGTCCCAAGAGATTGAAGATCTGAATAGGAGAGTTCATCATTTAATTTCCCTAAGAGCCCAAAAGGAAGAAAATAAGGAGAAGGAAGTCAAAGCTAAATTAATGGAGAGAGATAGGCTTCTTAGACAAATAGATGATCTTGAAGTGCTAGCTAAGGAAAAAGAAAAGAGTGATGAGGAAGGCCCTATGATCAGAGAAGTTTCGATCCCCAAGGCTAAGCCAGCATATAGGTGAGTAGTCCAACCAAACAGGGAAGTACTTAGTGATTCTCAGCTTCCTAGGACTAATGTGGATAAAGGAAAACAAAAATGGGTGGATGATGGAATTGGATCTAAAAATGTAGAGGAGATTTCTCATAGGTTGTCAGCACATGAGGGAGAAATGGAAAGAATGAGGACAGATAAGGAGGATTTACAAATGGAGTTAGAGAAAGTTGAGTTGGAAGCAGCCAATCATGAAGTCAAAAAGAAAAATTAGTTATCTAAAAGCTCCCCCTATCATGTTTCCATCAGAAGACCTTAGTAAGCCTGATCCTCAGCAAATTTCCCTTCCCCCAGTTAAAATTCAACCTACAGTGTCTACTAATATAGCATCAGTGAGTCAAATCCCTGTGAACAGTCAGCATACCCAAATATCTTAGTCTCCAATTCCAAAAGTTAGAATATGGGAAACAATAATCTTATTACCCCTTTTCAAAGGAGACCTATCAATTTAGAGCAATATAGACAATTGTTCTTTGATGGGATCCCAGGATATCCCAACCATGTTCCTATTGAGTTAAGGGACATACTCCATAAATTTGCTGGAAATAATGCAATTAGTGCTGAGGAACATCTAAAATCTTTTGGGGACCTAATAAATGATTATGAGATAGTGGATGAAGATGTCATCATGAAACTGTTTGTTCAGTCCCGGGTTGATGATGCAAGAGATTGGTATAGAGGTCTTCTAGTTAATAGCATTGGGTATTGGGAAGATTTTAAAAATTGTTTTCAAGAGCAATATGGTGATAAAACAAATGTGAGCTTTATGCTCAATTAATTTAACAACATCAGAAAGTCAGACAATGAAATGGTCACTGATTTTAATGCTAGATTCCAAAAGGCTATGCATAGATTGTATCAGGTGATGAGGTTAGATGATAACATGTGTTTGAATACCTACTACAATGCATTTGATTCTAAGATGGCCTATATCCTGAGGGACAAAAATCCACATAACTTGAGAGATGCTTTTAGAATTGCCATTAATGTAGAGAGTAATAGAAAAGCATTCGGGAAGTTAGGAAGAAGACAGATGGTAGATTATGGCAAGAAACAAAACAACAACCTAATAAAGTTGCTAAGGAGGAAGACAAGATAGAGAAATTGGTTATTGCAATGAAGGATCTGATTGCCAAGGTAAACAAAAATGATAAACCTCATTATAACTGGTAGGATAGGCCCCCTAGACTGCATGATATGCCTTATAATACCAATTGGAAAGATGGCAAACCCCAGAATGAGAAGCCTAAAATTGCCCAAAACCAGGACACTCCAGATCCCTTGAAAGGGAAAACTGTCCATAATATAGAAAATAGTCCTTGGTGTATTGCTTTTGATGGGCCACATTCTCCTCATCAATGTGTAGTAGCTCAAGCCCTTGAAGAATCTATGAGACAAGAAGTTGAGCTTGACATTAATATGTTTGAAACTATTATAGAAAGTGATGAGGAGTCTATACAAAGTGAATACACTGATGTGCTGGATAATGAAAGGTTTGTTCAAGGACAACTAACCTTGGATTGACATCTTACATTGAATGTGGTAACAATTGAGGATGAAGAAGTTCATCTTAGAAGGGCTAGTGAGGAAGAAGTTAAAAGCCTCACCAAAGCTGCCATTGCCAAAGAAAAACACAATTATAGCTTAAGGAGCACCAAGAAGGACACTGATCAGGGTGAACTTGGTTCCATGTTTGTAAAAGAGGTTACTCAAAAGGGGGCAGCAAGTAGTATTGCTACTTTCCCTAAGACTGGTCAAGAAAAGAAGGAACAGGTTAAAGATGTACCCAAGAGTACAGATGACAAAAATACCAATGATATACAAGGAGTTGCCACAACAAAAAGAGCGAGTCAGCTCAAGGCAGAAAGAGTTAGAGCTAATATTGAATTAAGCAATAGTTCTACATTTGACATGGCTCAAGCTCTTACTCAAATGAAGATTACTGTCCCATTAGTAGAATTTCTGAAAATAAAAGAACATAGGGATGTAGCTTTGTCTTTGTTTTCTAGTATATCTGACAGTAACATAGTCCTACCCATCGGCTCAGCTAAAAATGGGAAGGATCAGGAACTCCAAACCCCAGAGGTTTATGTTGGAACCTCTATCACTCAAGAGCCTTCACAGGTAGATCCTTTCTATGTTACTTTGTTAGTAAACAACTGGTTGATAAAAAATTGCATGATAGATTCAGGAGCTGGTGCTAATGCTATGCCCTATGGTGTTATGAAAGAATTAGGACTGTCAGTAACCACTGTATATGGAAAATGCTATGTTATGGATAATAGGGAAGTACTTGTGATAGGTATAATGAAAGATGTTGAAGTGAAAATAGCAGCATTCCCTGAGGCAACTTATAAAATGGATGTTATTGTTACTGATACCAAGCCCCATTATGGTATGTTACTGTCCAGGCAATGGAAAGCAGTAGTAGGAGGAAATGTTCAACTAGATTTATCTTATGCCACCATTCCAATCAATGGAAATCAGGTCAAGTTGTACAGAGAGCCACGTGCTCCTAGGGTAATTGAAAAAGTAGACCCTAATATGCTTAATTGTATGATTGATGTAGATTTTGATAACTTTAGACTACAACCAATTTTGCCTCAGTTGAAGAATACTGACCCCATTGTGGTCGAATTGGAAGCACAATAGTATGGTTTATGGCAGATGTATTTTGATGGAGCTTGCTCCAAAGAAGGATCCAGAGCAGGGGTTCTTTTTGTATCCCCATTAGGTATAACTTTTAATTATTCTTTCTTATTGGCTTTCCAGTGCACAAATAATACTATAGAGTATGAAGCTCTATTGTTGGGGCTTGAAGTTGCAAAAAACCATGGAATCTAGTTGTTGACAGTGGTAGGGGATCTAGAATTGGTTGTCTCTCAGGTAAGATCCAAATATGCATCCAAGAATGAAAGATTAAAGAGATATAAACATGCAGTTTGGGATGTTATTGAGCATTTTAGTGCATTTTCTATTAATTGGATAGAGTGATCAAAGAATATTATGGCAGACTCCCTGCTAATGTTGCCTTGAAAAATGATGATGCAACCCTAACTGGCATTTCCACTGTGGAAATAAAATCTAGGCCTACTATCCCTGGTAATGTGTATAATTGGCAAGTTTTTGCTGATGATGAAGATATTCTTAGGTTCATCCAATGTGTTGATGATTATGATGGATAGAAGATTGATTGTAATGCACTGATGGAGGTGGTTGACAATAGGGAAACAATGTTTGGAAATGATTTGGTCCAGTTGGAAACCAATGAAATACCTAAAGGGCTGGTAGAGCTGGAAAGCATGTTCAGTTACAATGACAGTCACTTACATCAGTAGTCTACCACCAAGTTGGAAGAATTAGAGGAGGTAAACCTGGGGACTGAATCATCCCCTAAGCTAGTATACATTGGGAAGAAACTACCCCCTCATGTTAGGACTAATCTTATTAATTTATTGAAGAAATATAAACATGTTTTCGCTTGGTCTTATGAAGACCTAAAGGCGTATAGACAAGACCTTTTTCAGCATGAAGTTCCTTTACTTCCAGATGCTAAGTCTTTCAGACAGAAGCAGAGACCTATTAATCCCCTATTGGAAACTAAGATGTAGCAAGAGTTGACTAAGTTAAGAGAAGGGGGGATTATCAAACCTATAAGGCATTCTTCATGGGTCTCCAATCTGGTCCCAATAAGAAAGAAAAATGGGGACATTAGGTTGTGTGTGGATTTTAGAAATTTAAATGTTTCTTCTTTAAAGGACAATTACTCTTCTCCCAATATGGAAGATATGTTGCAGAGAGTAACAGGTTGTGATCTTTTATCCATGATGGATGGTTTTTTAGGATACAATCAAGTGTTAGTGAAGGAATCTGAATAGTTTAAAACTGCTTTCACTACTCCATGGTGAGCATATGTCTATGTGAGAATGCCATTTAGACTGAAAAATGCTGGAGCTACATTCCAGAGAGCCATGGATGTAGCCTTCAAAGAATTCATTAATGTCATCATGGTGGTTTATCAAGATGATCTAACTTGTTTCTCCAAAAGGGTTGATGATCATTGTGGACATTTGGAAAAGGTGTTCAATAAAGCCTTGGAATTTGGCATGTCATTAAATCCCAAGAAATGTCATTTTGGGGTCACTGAAGGAAAATTATTGGGACACATTGTTTCCAAGGAAGGGGTAAGGATAGACCCTAAAAGAATTGAAGCAATAAACAAAGTGTCTAAACCAAAGAATGTTAAAGGTATTCAATCCTTTCTAGGAAAAGTAAATTTTGTTAGGAGATTCATTGCAAACTTTGCAGAGATAGTGAAGCCCATTGTCAAGTTGCTCAAGAAGGATACCAAATTTTGTTGGGATCAAGAAGCCTCAGAGGCATTTTCTTAAATTAAGAAGGCCATTCAGGAAGCACCAGTGTTAAAGTCTCTTGATTATAGTAAGCCCTTTTCTCTATTCTCTTTTTCTTTGTATCATACAGTAGCTGCAGTATTGTTATAAAAGGATAATGAGAGATATGACTATCCCATAGCTTTCTATAGCAAGTCTTTGCAAGCAGTAGAATTAAAATATGAAACCATGGAGAAACAAGCTTATGCTCTAGTTAAAGTTTTCATAGCTTTTAGGCCATATCTAGTAAATGCAAATATCATTTCTTATGCCCCACATGCTACAGTTAAGGATATCATGTCCTAGTCTGAGGTTACAGGGAAAAGATGCAAATGGATTAATAGAATCTAAGAATTTGACTTGGAAATAAAGATCACCAAATTGGTAAGAGGTTTGGGTCTGGCTAAGCTCATGGCTGAGTCTAATATTCTGAATGTTGAAATACATAATGTAGAAGTCAAAAGTACTTCAGTCACTAGTATTGAAAGGCAACCTTGGTATTCAGAGCTAGTCCGATTTTTAAGAGATGTTGCATTCTCAGAAGGAATGACACATAATCAGAAAAGAACTCTAAAACTCAAGTCACAAAAATATGTTCTCATTCAAGGTGATCTATTTTGGAGAAAAAGAGATGGAGAATTGCTAATGTGTTTGGATGAATTCTAGGCTAAACGAGTATTGACTGAAATGCATGATGGAGTATGTGGGGGTCATTACTCTACTAAGACAACTGCTGGTAAGATAATCCGAGGTAGATACTATTGGCCTACCTTATTCAAAGATGCTCATGCACATGTCTGGAAATGTGACCCATGTCAAAAGTTTTCATCCAATCTGAAATATGAAGGAGCTTTACCCCTGAATCTAGTCACAGTGGAAGCCCCTTTTGTCCAATGGGGAATTGATTTTATTGGAGAAATTATTGAGAGATTAGGAAGAGGTCATAGATAGATCATAGTAGCCACTGACTATTTTACTAAATGGATTGAAGCCATTCCTACAAGGAGAGCTACAAGTAAGGTTGTCATTGATTTCCTGATGGATAATGTAATAATTAGATTTGGAATACCTGCAAAATTGGTGATGGATAATGCCATGAGTTTCAGGTTAGAAGAGTTTGTAGGATTTTGTACTAGTCATGGAATACTCATGTCTTACTCTTCACCCTATCACCCTCAGGGGAATGGGCAAGCAGAATATAGCAATAAAAGCCTTTTGAACATCATCAAGAAAATCTTGGAAGAAAACAAGAGATCTTGGGATCAAAAATTAAAATTAGCTTTGTGGGCAGATAGAATAACAGTCAAGAAGGCCATTGGAATGTCACCTTTTGAACTCGTGTATGGTACACAAGTTAGATTGCTAGTGAATAATCTTCTTCTCATTTATAAATTCTTGCAAGATGAGGACATGGAGCTATCTGAACCTATGGAAAATAGAATGATTCAAATTTTGGAGGTGGAAGAGCTCAGAACTTTAGGTCATAAAAGAAATTAGAAGATCCAATTACAGTCCAAGTACCTTTTTGATAAGAAGACATCATTAAGGAAGATTAAAATTGATGATATTGTTCTTCAGTGGAATGCAAGAGGATAGGACAAAGGGAAGCATAAAAAATTTGAATCATTATGGATTGGCCCTTTTGTGGTCTGTGACTTAAATGGAAAGGATTCATATTTTGTGAAAAATCTGGATGATGAAGTATAGGAATTTCCAGTGCATGGACAATTCCTAAAACATTATTTCTCTTGATGTCCATGCATAGTAGGTCCTTTGTTTGTATATATTTTTTTTCGTTCCTGTTGTTTTGTTTGGGTCTATGTTTTGGTCTGTTTCTCCAGAGTTTCTAAGTTTTCTTGTGTTGACCTTGTGATCAACCATCCCCAGTCAGAGCCGCTGTTATCTGTTACTACTTATCGAGTTGCCATTAGTTTTTATATTCAAAGTCATACTATATATTCTAGTCTGTTAGCACTACCGAATCATGCAGTCGGTATAAATAGAGAAGTTGGTATGCACAATCTAGTCAGTTATAGAACAAAGCAATCACAGAACGCAGTATACACCGAGCTGTCTATCGAGTATCTTCTTATGGCTACCGAGCAGTGAAGTTAACACACCGAGTTGATATTCACCAAGTGAAATGTGTTACCAGATACATTGAACCTGGACATGGATATGAAAATGTGTTACAAGATTGAGGCACATCTAACCATTATTACAATGGAAATTGCACTAGAAGATTGTGTATGATTACAAGGTCAATCTAACCAATGAAATATTTTTTTTTGTTATTCATTTGAGGAATCTTGTTTGTAAGATCAAAGCAATGAATTGGATCACCATTTTATGAGATCTATTTATACAGCATGAGTTAAGAGTTAAAGGTGTGTGCATGTATGAATGAAGGAAGACTGTTATAGAGACACAGAGGTCACCAAGAAGGTTTTCAGAGAACAGTCGAAGAACAGAGTAAACAAAAGGGTTTACCAAGTTACTCTATGAGTTACCGAGGTATGCTATAAGCGAGGTAATCTTATTCTGAGCACATAGAATCTGCTATAACATTTTAGATGTAAAGTTGCAGATGTTTGTAATGATTTTATTGTAATATTGTGAAGTTGAAAGAGAAACCTTTAATAGGGTAAAAGACTCTAACTAAGTCTATAAATTGTAAAGCCTCTAACCAAGTGTCGCATTCAAAATTAATGTTGTAAAATCCTTTAGCAAGGTAGATCTAACTGGTCTTGTTACTCCTAACAGGGTAAGCTATCATAAATAGCTAAATGTAGCTCTAACCGAGCATTCTTTATTATTGCAGTAGTGAAGTTGTGGGTGCCATCCCCACCACTGTTTTTCTCTCTAACCAAAAGTTTCTGCATAACCAAAATATATGTGTTATGGAGTGAATCATGTATGATTGTTATCTATTTGTTTTAACTTTATTTTATGTTACTGCACTATTCTTTTTATGCATAACAATAAAGTTATTATTCAAGAAAGTTTTTGGAGTACTGATTCACCCCTCCCCTCTCAGTACATTAGCTTTCCATATTGGGCCTAACAATTGGTATCAGAGCTTGAATCTTGGAAAAGGGTTTAACTACCTAAAGAGAAATATCTTATCAATGGAAGGCTATAAACAATCTCAGAGGATTGTGTATCTGCAAGAAGAGCTAGATCATGCAAATCAAGTGATTGCAGGCATGCAAAGGCAAATAGAAAAATCTCTGAAAGTAAGAAGAAGATTATCTAATGACTTGTAGGATTCTCAAGAGTTAGTGGAACAAATTGAGACATCATATGAGAATAGGATATCTAAAGAAACTGAAGAAATGATTGGAGTGTTGAAAGAAAAGAACAAAGCATTGGCTAACCAACTAAAAGCAATTAAAAGAGAACATGAACATTTCAGTACACAGATGACTGAAAATCTAGATGCATTGAGGACAACAAAGGATAAAGAAAGAGATCTACAAAGAGAGAAACAACAACTTGAAGTCTTAGTATTTGATAAGAATGATGAAATCATAAGGTTAACTAGGATTCAACAAAATATGACAGATCAACTAGGTTATGCACATCATGAAGCAATTCTGAAGAATGATGAGAATCAAGCATTAAACTTGAAGTATCAAGGGTAACTGATGAACTTGAAACAAAGAAGAAATCCAAAGAAACATTGAAGAAGAGTTATGAAGCATCAAAGATGTTGGATGAGCAACTGAATACAAGAAGACCCAACAAAGATGTAGGACTCAGTTACAAAGGAAAAGAATCTACCGAGAAAGAAATTCATACTACCGAGAGAGGAGAATCATCAAAGCAAGATGGAAAAAGGAATAACATCAAAAGGAAGAAGCCTATTTGCTACTACTGTGGAAATCAAGGTCATACTACCAACATATGCCAGATTAGAAAAGGTAAGCAACCGAATATCACTAAGTTGAATGGATATTGTTACAATTGCAATAAATACAATCACACATCTAATCAATGTAGGACAAAGTCTGTTAACAACTATCAGAAGGAAAAATTCAAAGGGTTTTGTAGAAACTACAATAAATATGGACATAGTACCGAGAAGTGCTTGTCTAAGCAAAAGAACTACATGCGGTGTCCACACCGAGCAAACACTAGAGGTTACCAAACTCACACAAATCCTTACCGACAATATGTAGTAGTACCATGGGATTGCAGTACAAGGATATGGTGCGAATGTTGTGGAAGATATGGACATATTAGTACCAACTATTTTATAAGGTTTGGAATGAACAACCGAAGATCATGGAGAAATCTTGGTATGACATGTTTTCATTGTCACAAAGCTGGACATTTAGCTGGAGATTGTAGAGATCAACCTAGAAGAGACACTGAAGAGATAAAGGAAAAATTTAAGATGATTTAGAAAAAGAAGGAAATCATGTTAGATGAAGAAAGCACCTTACCTACCAAGTTAGGTGCACCTATTCCAAATTAATCAGAAAAGTTATGAAGGGACTGTATTCTCTATAGGTTAAATCATAACAGCTCCTATTCTATTATGTACAAAATTCAAAATCTGCATAGCTAAGATGCATTAGTAAGTTTGAAATTCTATCAAAAGTACTTTACAGGAAACCTATCAAGTTGGTGTATACAAGAAGCCTGTCAAGTCGGTAAATGAAGGAAATTTGGTTACTCAATTAAAATGAAAAAGGAGTAAATCGGTTAAAGGTGAACCAAGTGCATTTAGTGTTTTGACCTAACTCATAGAGAGCCAAATAAGGTATGTTTTACTTAAAGGTATTTTCGCGGTCATTTTCATTCACCAAGTTTTCAAGAGAGTAGAGCAGAGCAAATCAAGGTGATCAAACTTCATTCAGAGCAAATTTCAAGGTATTTACATCAAATCTATTCACACTGTTAAGATAGTTTTTGATCTTGTCAAATTGCTATTATCTACCGAGTGTGAAGCGTCAGTTGTTTGTAAACCATCAAACCCTAAGGATAGTTTGCTAAGTCTTTACCTGAAAACTACAATGGTGCCCAAGATCCAAGATCCTGTAGTTGTCAAGAATGTGGAGAAGCACTCGCTGAAGTACTCTTTGACTCCTAAAGTTGCCTCTGAACCGGATGACAAAACTGCATTTTCACTCATCCCAGATCGAGTCTTGTTAGTCGAAGATGTTAGATTCTTCACCAAATGTCATGTTGAAGAACTCAGTCATGTTGAGATTAGTGACACATATGATGAACTTTGTACCGATGGCAAAATGGATAGCAAGTACAAGCATATCAAAATCAAGGGATTAACTGAAGCCCTAACCTATCCCCGTGTGTTCAAACCCCAGTGGGTTAAGTTTGTTTTAAGCAGAGTTCATGATGATTTTATGTGGCTAGAGGAGCAACCATTCAAAATCACAAATGAAATCATTCATGTGATCACTGGGTATCCTATCTATGATCATGCATGAACACAAAAAATGATATCACAGAAGGAGTTAATCAGTCTAACTAGAGTAGAATCTAATTACCGAGGACTGAAATTGAACAATGTCACTGATGTAGAACTTAAGTTTGCAATTAGAATAATTGGTTACTGTTTCTTCCAATCAGCAAGGGAAAATAGTGTACCATGTGTTGTAGTTGACTTAGCCTATAAAATAGTGAAAAAGGGAATGAAAGTAGATTTATGTGAAGAGCTACTAAAGAACTTGTTTGAGAACCTGAACACAATAAGGAAGCCAAAGAAGAACAACTCAGCAAACACACTGAAGTTTGGTTCACTTCTTGTATGCATGTTTTTCTACTTTGAGAAGTTCTTTCCCTCAATCGGTAAAGTAGTTTGGGAGCTACACCAACCTATCACCCATCAAATCAATGATTTTATCAAGAAGTTGGGAGATAATTTTAATGATATCATGGATGACTATTTCAGCAAATTTCAAGAGAAGATGCACAACAGGTACTGGATTCCACCATAGCTGGTAGAGAAATATAAGGATGATATATGTTTTGAGGTAGACACCAATTACTATTATATGAATGCTGTTGAACCAGGGACTCAATCTTTGCCACCAATGGGTTATGAGATTGACTATGATATTACACAACAGAAAATTGATGTCTATCTTTCATTACCAAGGCATGCTACCGAACTAAGTTATGGAACTTATGAAGAGGTGAAAGAAAAAGTAAAAATGAGCATTGTAGTACCCAAGGCTACAAGAAAGGCTACAAAGATGATCAAGGTTTTATCTGAGAAACTCAAAGAAGAATCCTCCTCTACACTTGTCAAAGGCACTCTTGCCATTACCGAAGAGGAATCAGAAGCTCAAGAGGCAGCAATAACATTAAGTACTGAGTTGCCTAAGGGTAAAGTTTTGAAAAGAAAGAAACAGGACATTTCAAAGACCCTACCGACTCCACCAACAAAGAGACCTAACACTAGAGCATCAGCTGGATCACTGAGTAAGAAAAAAAAGAGTGTTACTGTACCCAAGGTAACCAAGACCTACAAGAAATCTAATCGAAGACTCATTTTGGCAAAAGAGTCTAGTGATACATAATCCGATGATGCAAACAAATTTCAGATTGTAGAAAGCAAGAAGGTAAATATTCATAGTGTTGAAATTTTTTGTGCCAATCTTAAAGAATATGGTGGATTTGCAGGATTTAGATATGTCAAGTATGAGACTAGGAATAATGATGAGAAGTGACAAATTGAAGAAGCTGTTATCTGCACACTTCTAAAGTTTCGGCTAGCTCCTTTAGAACTAGTAAAGTCACTTTTGAGTGAATTATACTTACATATTGATAACAGATGGAAATATGCAATGGACTCAGATAAATAAATAAGAGAAAGAAGTCTAGTCCATCTATTTCCTGATATGTCTGTAGCAGAAATTAAGGAGCATTTGATGACATACAATTCTAAATTTCTTGTCAAACAGAGATCCTTAAAATTGATGAATGGGCTATACATTGATGTAGAAAATGAGACAAAAGCCAAGTGGCATGAAATATTCAAACTAAAGGATGTCGGTGAACAATCTCAAATTGAAATCATTGATGTCACTGAACAAGATCCTGATGTCACCGAGCAAGGTCTTGATGCTACCAAGCAAGACTCGGCTGACACTATTCAAATTGATGAAGATGTCATGGATGCAAAAGCACCGGAGAAAGAAATGATAGAAGGCACTACCTATGCAAAACTTGTATCTAGTGAATCTGTCTTAGAACAAGTTTAGCCTTATCCACCGGTCAAGCCACCTATCTCTACCGAATCTCCTAAGGATATAGAACAAGGAACCAAAGGTCACAAGTCTGAAGAAGCGGAAGATACAACTAAAGATCAGACGTCTCAAGCACCGTCAAGCACTAAAAATCTTACATTTGAGACTCCTAGTACCGAGACACCCAAGGACATCACAACGGCTACAGGAACTGACCAAAGTGTTGCATCTACCAAGCAACCTACCAAAGGTCAAAAAGCCTCACAAGCACTTGTCTTAGTACAACCAACCAAAGGTAAAGAGAAGAAGGTGAGAAAGCATAGTTTCAAAGTTGATTTAATTAAACCGATAGTGTTGCCCAATGTGGATATCTAAAAATTAAAAGGGCAAGCACTTATTGATTTCAGTGAACTATGCAAAGCAAAGGCCAAACAAGAAAAACAATTGGTCATTCAAAAGAAGAATAAAGTACTACAGAAGGTAAAGACACTACTAACAGATATGCTACCTTCAGCAACAGTGTCAACCAATGTAGCCATCCACATTCAACTGGATGAACTCCTTACTCAAATAGAAACATCCGGAGTTGATGCATCTGAGTACTTAAGAAAGCTAAAAGATAAAGAGCTTATTGCAAAGATGATAAAAGAGGTACAAAAAGCTCTCGCTATAGGAAAAGTAAAGCTTGTCAAATTCATTGCTGAGTTGTCCCCTCAACTCAAGCATATTCTTTATTTATTGCAGAAACTTTGTAGATTTTCTTTATTCATTAAAGATATCAAGAATAAAACTAATGCAATTAAGAAAGAGATCACCGATCTCTCTACTAAGTTGACCACTGAGCCTAATTCAGTTTAGAATTTTTATACCAAGCTTCAGCAGCTCATGGCTCAATAGTTAGAACTCATAAATGAAGAGCATAAGATCAGGATGGATATAATGACCCTCTAGACATTATTCCTTCCTCATCTCTCATCAGTTCAAGAGCAGATTAACCAAGTTACATGCCTATCTACTACACAAGAGGGAAGCACTCTTGATGGCTTAATATCACTATTGGCTAATATTCAAGCACAAAATTCTTTAATGGAAAGTGTTAAGGATGCACTCTCAGTCGCACTCATCGATGCCGAGAACAAGTATAAATCTATTTTTGATTAGTTACTGCCCCTGAATGGAAATTAAGTTTTTGATGTTTGTCAAAAAGGGGGAGTAATACTACATAGGGGGAGTAATACTAGACAAAGGGGGAGTAATACTATATTTGGAGAGTGATATAGTTTTGGTAATACAGTTTTGAGTATTGTATACAAGGGGAGTATACCAAGCAGAATATACAGAGCATGCAGAGCACATAAGCACAAAACAAAACCAAGCATGCAAAATCTGAGTAATATACAGAATAATGATAATGGGAGTATATCTGCATATACTATTTCATTGACTAATTTATATATTGTCAAGTATAGTCATTTTGCAAAATATATAGATTTTTAAGTTATGACTTTGAAAGTAGTTTTTGTCAAACATCTCAACTAATGTCAAAAGGGGAGATTGTTACTACTTATTGAGTTTCCATTAGTTTTTATATTCAAAGTCAGACTATATATTCTAGTCGGTTAGCACTACCAAATCATGCTATCGGTATAAACAGAGAAGTCGGTATGCATAGTCTAGTCGATTACAAAAGAAAGCAGTCACAGAATGTAGTATACACCGAGCTATCTACCGAGTATCTTTTTATGGCTACCGAGCAGTAAAGTTAACACACCGAGTTGATATTCACCGAGTGAAATGTGTTACCAAATACATTGAACCTGGACATGCATATGAAAATGTGTTACAAGATCCAGGAACATCTAACCGTTATTACATTGGAAATTGCACTAGAAGATTGTGTATGATTACAAGGTCAATCTAACCAATGAAATATTTTGTTTAGTTATTCATTCGAGGAATCTTGTTTGTAAGAATGAAGCAATGAATTGGATCACCATTTTATGAGATCTATTTATACAGCATGAGTTAAGAGTTAAAGGTGTGTGCATGTATAAATGAAGGAAGACTATTATAGAGACACAGAGGTCATCGAGAAGGTTTTCAGCGAATAGTTGAAGAATAGAGTAAACAAAAGGGTTTACCGAGTTACTCTATGGGTTATTGAGGTATGCTATAAGCAAGGTAATCTTATTCTAAGCACATAGAATCTGCTATAACATTTTAGATGTAAAGTTGCAAATGTTTGTAATGATTTTATTGTAATATTGTGAAGTTGAAAGAGAAACCTTTAACAGGGTAAAAGACTCTAACCAAGTCTATAAATTGTAAAGCCTCTAACTAGATGCAATATTCAGAATTAATGTTGTAAAAGCCTTTAGCAAGGTAGATCTAACTGATCTTGTTACTCCTAACAGGGTAAGCTATCAGAAATAGCTAAATGTAGCTCTAACCGAGCATTCTTTATTATTGCAGTAGTGAAGTTGTGGGTGCCATCCCCACTACAGTTTTTCTCTCTAACTAAGAGTTTCTGCATAACCAAAATATATGTGTTATGGAGTGAATCATGTATGATTTTTATCTATTTGTTTTAACTTTATTTTATGTTACTGCACTATTCTGTTTATGCATAACAGTAAAGTTATTATTCAAGAAATTTTTTGGAGTACTGATTCACCCCTCCCCTCTCAATACATTAGCTTTCCATATTGGGCCTAACATTACCACTGTTTAAGAAATGGGTTTTCTTTTCCCATAATTGGCTACGTTTTTGAAATTTTGACTCAGACACACTATCAACTACTTCAAGTCTATGTTAGGTCTTAAGGGTTTAGGGTTTTAATTTTAAATCATTCAATGTTTGATAAAAACCCCTCTAGTTTCTATTCTTGCGTTACTTTATCCCCTTAAGTAATGGTTCTTGGGGTCGTATGAGGTGTCCCCCCTTGTCGTTTGCCTAGGCGGTTGTTGAATTAATTGTAAAAATTTATGCCTTATGTCTTTTCTTCCTAATGTTGTCGGGCCCAGTAAGTTGCACGCAGCTCTCAGATGGATCTATGGTTTTCGCTATTTCATTAGGCGAAGTTGCTCATGGTTTAAGACTTGCAAAATGGCGAAAGGGAAAAGCATGTTCAATGTTGCACATTTGGTCCAATTTAAAAGGGCTCCATCTCGTTCAAGATCTAACGGCTGGCATTAGTTCGTAGCTGAAACTTGCAAGTGAAATACCTTCCACGAAATGGAAAAAAGATCTGGCGGGACCTTGCAACAAAGACTTTTCAAATGGCTAAAAGTTGATCAGGTTCAAGAGAGATCGATGGTTCGCGTTGTTTTGTTGCTGATAGATGCTCAAAGGTTATGCCCTGTGAAATAGCGAAAAGGTTTTTTTGGTCCACGAAAAGGGAGTTTTAATAAGAGCATAATAGATGTGCAAGTCTCATTTGATCTGACGGTTAGCGTAGCTTCACAGGAGGAAGATGCTCGACAATTAGTTTTCATGAAGTAGCAAAATGACATGGCGCTCCAAGCAGGAAGTCTAGTTGGTCGAGATGGCAAGTAATATGATGGCACGTGGCAGAAGATCAAAATAGTCAGCAAGTCGGATCTAAGGATTAAAGGGTAGGTCCCAGAGGTGTGTCATGCCGCAGGATAAGAAGTGACTTGGCAGATACAGGTGGCAAGGATGAGGTGGAATCTAATGTTTTCTCTCAGCAAATGAAAGGTTGGCATGTCAGTTCGGAAATGACTAGATGCTACGTGGATGGAGTTGAGTTAGAGGGCCCACATCTACCAAATTCAGTTAAGTTGTTAAGCATCGAGCAAGTTAAGTATAATCTAATGGTCCACGTGAGTTCACATAGGTAAAGTGCTCGTGTTTTAAAACTAGTGAAACATTGAAAAGGTTTTGGGGCCCCAAGGACAGATAAAGCATGAGGTTAAAAGGGGATCAACTTTGTTTCAATCTAAGGGCTCGCGTTGTTTCGTGGCTGAGAACCAACCGAGGGATATGCTTTGCGAAATAGTGAAAGGAAGAGAAGGTCCGTCCAGGTGTAATTTTAGATGGTGACGTGTCGATTGACATGTGGTTTTAGAAGAAATTGAGGGCCCGCCAAGGTGTAACTGGCGGTTATAAGGGAAAGACATGTGGTTGACTTTGAACTAAACTCAAAGAGTTTTTCCAAAGCTAATGGTTGAGTGCCACGTGGTGTTCGGTAACCAGTGAAAGAATGGTGTAAGTGAAGCAAGCATAAAGGTCTCCCTTAAAGGATGGTCATATCCGATTTGATCCAAAGTTTCGCGTTGTTTCGTGGCCCTAAGTTGAAAGCGGTTTAAGCTATGCAAAATAGTGAAAGACCGTTAGTCGCCAAGATAGAGGCACGGTTAATGAAGAAGCTGACGGTCCCAGTAAGAGTTAAACGCTGAGCAGTTAAAGTTCCATCTAATGCTTGGTGTAGCTTCGTGAAAGAAAAGTGCTCAGAGGATAAAGCCCGCGAAATGGAGAAAAGGAGGTAGGGCGTGGCGCTAAGGCAAAGTTGTTAAGTCAGTGTAAAGACCGATCAAGTTTAATTTGATTGGACACTTGCTGTGATTTTGTTTGACAAAATTGCTCGAAGGTTATGCTCTGCGAAACAGCAAAAGAGCGAAAAGGAAAAATGTGCAGGCATGTTGTAACCCGTTGGAGCAAAAATTTTGAATTCTCTCATGAATTCAATTCTGAAGGGATGGCCGAAGCATGCGGTATCAATGTCACAGTTAAGAGCCTGAGTACCATATATGATCTCATATCAATTGAGTGAAGGTATCATTATAAAGAATTGTTGCAGAGAAAGCAGTTGCAGAGCTATTTTCTTCAAATCCAGAGCAAACTTATTCAGTTGCAGAGCGGATTTCCTCAAGCTAAAAATAGGTTTTCTTGTACTCTTGTTTGGCAATTTCTTACCAGTATGTTTTAATTGAAATCTTGATTTGTAACAGAACCAGTTGGGGGTAATAGTTAAATTGTTTGCATATTTTAAGATGGCACCTAAGAGAGAGTTCTCAGGAAAAGTTAATTACCAGGAAAGGGCCATTTGTGATGATTTTATTGAACATTTGACATTGTCAACTAATCTGGCATCAAAGGTGAAAGAACTAGTGCCATGAGATCCTCGTTTGAAAATAGGAGAGGGTTTATATGATAAGGGTAACTGGTTGAGAGATCCACAAGTTGGGTTGTCTGGGTTGGGGTTGTTCAAAGTTGGATTTGGCATGAGAAATTCCCTAGCCTCGCAAAATAGTATCTGGGAGTTAGATGTGGGAAAATTGGTAGTTCCATGAGTATTCATGGATATGGATCTCCTAACTCAGATTGCACATAATTATGATCTAGTCACAAGGAGAATTAGGGATATGAATGGGAAATCCCTCATTGAAATAAATAATGAGGAATTCAGGAGTGCTTTTGGGCTTAATGAGTTTGCTAATTTTCTAGAACCTATTGATTTCAAATCATTAGCTCAGGTATATAGTGTGCAGAGGAACCACCTTAGAAATGGGCCTCTTAAAGAATTCTTTGTGAAGATAGGTGGGTTGACAGTTGTAGGACCTAACACTGAAGAGCCCTTCTCATTGAATCTGTTCACCCTTAGGGCTAAGGGATTGTATTGGTCACTTTGCCAGATTTTAGGAGAGGATGCTAAGGCAAATATGCCCAATCATTACATGCTAATGATTGCTCAGATTTTGAATCCTTCTCTTACAGTAACCTTTGATTATGCTTCCTTTATTACTGATGCTATCCATGAAGGATTGATAGGAATAAAGAATGGGAAGGTTGATAGGCCTTTTGGATGGTATTCTCTCCTCATGCATCTATTTTTATTCAAAGGTGGTGATTATTTTGCAAGTGGAATGGATCTTATAAAAGAGAAAGATGGAGAAAAGATGTCGATGCAATTATGGAATACAGTGCTGTCATGGGACAGAGATGATGCTAGTTTCTTCAAGTTTGATAAATGTTTTGCATCAAAGATTAGGACTCTCTTATGTTCAGAAAATCCGAGAGTCCCCAAGGTTCTTTTGGAATTTATTAGACCAAAAGAACTTGCAGAAAGTATAAAAATTGTCCATAATTGGGGTGATATTTACTTATACCCTATCTCCATAGTTTTTAGAGTATTTGGTTTCAGAGGCACTCCATTTTTATTGCCCTATCAGGTCCCTCTTAGAGTGGGAACTGCAGAAATCCTCAGACAAATTGGTAGTGTGCAAGAGGTAGAGCTAACAGGAAGGGGTAAAGGGACTATTTTCCCTACGATTACTATAGCCCACCAATTTGTAATAACCAAGGGAGGTTGGAACTATTTTGAGGATTTTCTTAAACCTTATCATTTGTCAACTGTAGCATCCAGGTGTGTCGATCCTGAAGATTTCTTCAATGGCATGTTTAGAAAGAGGGCAATATGTAGAGGTAAACCCCATCAATTCCAGTTTCTTGAAGACCTCATTAGAAAGGAAAAGTGGGTGGCTTATAAAAAGGGCTTAGACTTTGTACATCAGTTTGATACCATCTATGACCCATTGTCTAGTTTTCACCCTTTTGAGGAGAAAATAAAATTCCTAATTCTTTGTTTTGAGGATGTAATGCAGACTTTGAAAGAAAAGAGGGAGGTTGTAATTAAAAACTATAGACACCCAAAATTGTCTAGTCTAATTAAATAAATATTTTATTTATTTAATTATCTAAGATTAATTCTACTATTAATTAAATAAATCTTTATTTATTTAATTAATTCATTTATCCTCTTCTAGCCTTATTTCTCATTTAAGTAAATACATTTATTTATTTAAATTATCCTTTTCCTAAATTAAATAAATATCTTATTTATTTAATTGATCTCACTCCTTCTATTAATTAAATAAATCTTTATTTATTCAATTAATTCATTAACCTTTTCTACCCATGACACATGTCATTCATCTCTTAATTCATACACTACCTACCCCTTTCATTATTTTATTATTTCTTTTACCTACCCTCTAATCATAGCCAACCTCTTTTACACCTCTCAATCTTATCCCTCCATTTCATATAGTGTCTTCTATATAAGGAGATGCTTCCTTCATTATCAAACCCTAGCTAATCAATTTATGCACTTGACTACACTATGCTTTTGAACATAGGTGATCCTACTTGCAACCACATTCTGTTCTTTGTTGAGCTCTTGTGCACATAAAATCTGAGAGCAAATATATCAAGCAAGATCAATGGAGATAGGAAGAATGGAGATCCAAACCCTATTGGACATGTGATGGTATAATCTTTATGATTTCATTTGATTTGCATTGTCTTAGGTAATCTTCATATGTTATGGTGGATCTTTGTTGTTGTTAGGCTAGGGTTTTGTGGTTGAATTCATTTACCCTTTCAATATTGTTATTGTTGTTATCCATTTTCACCATATGCAAAAACAACCCAGAAAAGACAAGAATGGTTCTAAGTAGGTCTGCCTCCACTAGAGAAATCCCTCCTGGTGACTATACGTTGCACAAGAAGTCTAATTATAGTGTGTTGATGCCTACAACAGGGGAGCCCTCTACCTCTAAAGAAAAGAGGAAGATACAAGATGTCATTGACATCCAAGATAGCCCAAAGAAGTAGAGAGTAGGAAAAGAAATACAATCTAATGAACACTTGTACTCTCCATATCAATCCCCTATTCATATAGGAGATGAACAAGCAGTAGTTGAATAACTGATATAGTTAGGCAGTCTGGGAGAAATAGCTTATACATATGATGAAGTAGAAGAGGGATTGCCAGAAGAGCCCCTTGCTGCTGAGATGAACATCACTACCAATGAGTTTAAGGGTCAGGAGTGGGATCCTGAGATCAAGCAGACTAGTGAGGACTTCTTGGCTGACAACAACTTTGTTACATCAGGAGCATTCATGCAATTTGTGTGGAAGCAGAACATTGGCAAATATAATGCAAGGTATGAAAAGAGAAAAGTTGAGCAACCTCATAAAGATCCAACTATGGTTGAGGAGGAAATAAAGCAAGAGATGATAGATGAGTTTAAGACTATCACTCCTAAGAAAGGAAGAGATATGGTGGCACAAGTTGGACTACTCATTCTCCCTGAGTGGGACATAGCAGATGCCTTGGTATTGGAGGCAGTGAGAAAAGAAACCAAACCCATGGAGGGAGTTACTTTTAGCAAAGACAATGTTGCACTAGTCATGTGGTCTCTCAAAAGAGACGAAAATAGGAGAAATAAGGACACCCCAGGGTCAAGCTACCTTGGTGGAATGATAGTGAAAAGAGTGCAGAGCATAGGGATGGTGGAAGCTACTAGCACTATGCTAGAGACTACAAAGTTTAGTGTTGCAGTAGCAGAAAGGGAGGCTAAGGAAAAGGTAGACCTCCAAGTAAAGTTAGAGACAATTTTGAAAGCTTACAACAGTGCTAAGGAAGAGGTAAGGGGTAAAGATAGCATCATTGCTAAGCTACAAAGCCAGTTGACAAGATAGTACCATCAAGGTGAGTCTTCAACACTGATGATCTCCTCTTCTCCTGCAAGACCTCCACCTACCAGCCCCATTATTGAGTTCCCACCCTCTCCAGCACCTTCTAGTTCTCAAATGGTTGAGATCACTCCTCGAGAATTGGAGAATTTAAAACAAGCTCAAGCCTTATATGCAAAAGAAGTATGAAGAAAGAGTAAGGGCTACTATTTCAAGTTTTACAAACACCATGGGGGCCTCACTATTATATAACAACATAAGAAATATTTTAGATATGTGGAATGAGCTTAATGGAGATAAGACCATTTTGATGCCTATTTTTGACAAGTGGAAGCCTAGAGAGTAGGATTTGGAGCTTATTTGTGTATCTTATGATGAAGCAGGGGCTGGTCCTATCATCAAATCCACTTGTGACACCATAAAGGATCTAATAAAATTAGAAGAAGGGATAGACAATGGTGACAGGAAAATCAACTTGTACAAAAAGGAGTACACTTATTAGGTTTTTGAATTGGTTCCAGGAGCTTTTGTCACCCCAAATCAATTAAAGGAAAAACAAGTGTGGCTTAAGGAATTAGAGGCCAAATTGTCAGCTAGAATAAAAGGAATTGTTGACTTAGATGATGCTTCCTTTTTTGTTGTAACAATTCAAGAGATAGAGAGAATCAAATGTCATTACGGTTTTCACAATTCAGAGGTCAACAAGATGAGGAATTCATGGAAAGGTTAGCCAAGGCAAAAGCCAAAATGATTAACTTCGCGTGGCCAATTGATGATGTATACAATGAGTGGACAAGAAAATATGCCATTCAGGATGCATAACTATCAGAAGAGGTTGCAACGGGACAACAAGTAGAAGAAGCCGTGGAGGTTGAAAAAGACTTGTAATCATTTTCGTAAAAGATCTTCGTGACTTCTTCTTGAGAAGAAATGATTGTAACAAATTCTCCTAGGAAAGTCCGAAGCTATGTGCATCCATATTGTTATAAATGGATACCAGGACTAGTAGAAAAAGGATCGCAAAAGAATTGTAAGAAAACATTGCAGAAATTTATCTGAGCTTCTCCAAGTTTTAATGGAGAATATTCGAAAGTTTTTGTAATACTTTGTTGAAGATAATATCAATATACAAACCATTGGTTTTGAGTTTAAACTTTGTGTTTTCTTCAAATGTGTTTGCAAGTGTTTACTGTTTCATTCTGAATAATCTAGGGTTATTTTGTTTGAAATAGGTTGTAAGGCAACTTTCAGTAGATATTTTTCTTAGCATTTCTCTTTAGGAGGGGAATTAAATATGCAGGAATTATTTCTACCAGTAAATTCTCTGTAGGATACTTTGAATCTTGATGAGCGTAGTTTGATGTAGTATGAATAAATTCTTATGTGTGTCGAGCATATATAGGGATCTGCAGAAGCCAAGCTAATGGGATGTGTAGAGATATTTTGATTGGGGGAGTATTGTTTGAATTTAGATGACTCTGTGACCTTGGATAAGGCACTAGTATAGATCAAGATTGTTTATTACATATTTTGTAGGTCAAATACTGAATATGAGTACAATTTTCATTCCTTTGTTTCAGTAAGTTTTAAGGTGATTAGATCCACTGGTTTGCTGGACTGGTTTGTTGTGGATTTATCTTTTAAAAGGTGTGAATTTAGTTCACAAAGGTATACCCGCCTAGACTTAGAGTAGGTCCGAAGTGTACAAGGTTAAATAAAACCTTGTCATATGTTGTCCTGGAAGTTTCCTTCTCTTTAATATCTCTTCTGCACAGAGTTATCATATTATTATAAGGATGTTGGAGTGAATCAGATTTTGAAGACAACACTATCAAATTGATTATCTAATGTAGAAAGTTGATATAGAGAAACCCTAGTTAAAGTTGGTTCTTCATCATGGGATCCATCAATGGGGTAAATAGGCACATGATTAGGATGGAAAGTAATAGCATGAACCTCATTAAATAGCTCCCCAAAACTAGGTCCCATCTCCTTGGTAAATAAACCTTGGGAAACTTTAATTCTAATGCTTTGTCTAACAGGGATACGATAGGTAGGATTGATAGTTGTAAAACTCATGCACTAGAGGGAAATTTTGAATTTTGAATTGAAGAACAAAGCTTAAAAAATTGGGTAATGCAAAATTCAAGAAAAATAATGATTAAATAATTTGAACTTTGTTGGGGGAATAGGATGACAAAATTTCCAAAAATGAAAGGAAATTGGAATTTAAAATTAGGGCCAAGGGAAGACAACTTAATTTTAAAATTAGAATTTTTAAAATCAGGGCAGACTATAGTTAATGTCTTAATTTAAATAAAATTCTTGAAAGTTAAAATGTTGAATTTTGAAGGTATTTTTGATTCTAAAGGGTTCAAAAATTAATAAAATCAGCCAATCTTTTGGATTTTGGCTATTAAATACAGTCACAACAGTCTCTTGAAATTTCAAGAAAAAAGATGAGGATCGTGGTGGGAATGCACATGGTCCTTTTTTGGAAATTTTTGGGGATGATTGATGAGTTTAACGATCTCTAGATGGGCAAAATGAAGAGGACCCTATCAGGGTTTTGAAGAAAAAGAGGAATTGAAATGCAATTTTGAAAAAGGTCAAACCTAATGGATAGGTATACCCTGGAAAATGTTTAGAAATCTGAATGTAAATGAGATTGATTTCAAATTCACACAAAATCCAATAAATTTTAAAAATTAGGGTTTGATGACCTAACCACTTAATTTTGAATTTTGAATTTTGGGAAAAAGGAGGAAATTAAAAATTTGAATTGTATAATTGGAAACAAATCTGAGAACAATCAAAAATCTGAAAATTCGATTGAAATCCAAGTTTTGCACAAGTTCAAGATGATTTTTAAATATTAGGGTTTTAACAAGTAACCTCTTAATTTAGTAAATTTTAATTGCAAATTCAAAAAGACAATGAGGAAATTGAATTTGACAATCAAAACAATTTTCAGATCTAAGATACCCACAAGCAATTTTTACAAATCACAAGTTCACTTTTAATTTTAAAAACTAAGGTTTTTAATGATTTAATGACTAAGCTTGCAGAAATTTGAAACTTGTAAATGATAAATATGCAATTTTGTTCAAAGGAAAGCATGCAAGATGTCAGGTTCACCAAAATGTAAGTGTGGTAAAATGATGAGTGATAGATCAAGAGGAAAACTAACCCTTTCCCTCAAATAGAGATGAGAGTTTCACTATTGAATATCCTTCAAGCACTTTTCACCATTACATTGGGAAGATAAGGGATAACTAACTAGATTCAATCTCCATGCAAAGATGATAGGTTGAATTTTGAATGAATTAAGAATGTTGGGATGATCCCTTCTTCCTTTGTTTGATTTGGAAAGAAATTGATTAGATTATGTAGTCCAAAAGTGGAAAAGAATAGATTATAACTTGAGATCAAAATATGAGATGGAACTATGCACTTGGATTTGGCAGTAAAATGTTGAGATGAAGTCACCTTGTAAATTTGACAAAAAGTTGTCCAGACCATCAAGGGAATGTACATGGTCCCCCGAAAAATACGTGAAACAAAAAGGGTTTTTCTGCTTCTGCAAATGAAGCTCACATCCAAAAGTATAGTTGTGCACCTCTAATCTACACATAGAAAAGAGAGGGATATGTGTTGGGATCGAGGGTTTGCCTCTAGGTCAAACCCCAGTTTTGGAATTAACCAAGTAATGAGAGAAAGTACTTGCAAGTAGATGTAAATGAAAGATTGAATTGTGAATCACCTCCAGGGAGGTTGTGATTATAATGTTGATGGAAGTTCTTGTTTACAATTTAATATTAAAAGGGATCTCCTCTTCAATGGTTGAATCCTCTAATTGAATGCAACACCTAGCCTTGAAGGGAGACTGGAGAATGCTCGATGATAGAAAAGAATGCTTGAATTCTTGTTCACTTTGCAACTTGAATCTCTCCAACTTTGACCTATCCAACCTATCAAATGATAGAGTGAACTCCCTCTTAAATACATGCTTGGAGGATTTGAATTTAGTCATGGGCCGACATCAGGAAGGTTTCCCGCCCGAGGAACAACCCACAAGACATGCTCTAGGAGGGATCATGCCCTAAAATAGAGCAGGGATAGGGGTGCCATGCCCTATCCTGGGAGGAAAAAGTTCCCACGCCCTTGTCCAAGGGGGATAGTGGCACCACACCCTTTTCCTACCCCTTTCTCCAAGGCGGAATGTACTTGAGGTGATGCAGAGGCCAAGGAAGAAGCTATTTTTGCAAGATGAACACTCTCTGGTCTCCAATCATGCTAGAGGATTCAAGTTCAAATGTGTGAGGAACCTAATGAAGTCGAAATTTCTAGGGTTGTAATTTATGCCACTACATATACATATATTTGTATATATATATATGTATATCTATATACATACATATATATATATATATGTATATCTATATACATACATACATATATATATATACATACATATATATATATATGTATGTATATATATATATACATACATATATATATATATATACATACATATATATATATATATATATATATATACTGATGAATAATGATGAATAGTAAATACCCAACAGGTACTGAGAGGGGGGACGTGAATCAGCATAGACAAAAATTTCTCCGACAACTTAAACTACAAAGACTACACTAACTGACAAACATCATCACCAACCTAAATCAAGACAATACTAGTAAAACACAGTAAGACTATAAAAGACATAAACCGATAACACTTAGAACTTCTCAAAACCTAATATCTCATCTCAACTTCCCCCATATGCTTAAGCAAGTAATACATCAGAAATACAATGACCATTAGATCAACATGCATTACCACTTAATAGAAAATACTAAATCATCATATGAAAATCATCACACATAACACATAATTTTTTCACTTGGAAACCCAACTGGGAAAAACCACAGTGGGGATGAATACCCACAAGTTGTTCTTGAACTCCTATGAAGTTCGCTATGTTAGGAGCCTAGTCTGGTTAAAGACTTTACAACAGGTTCTGCTAGGAACCGATCCTTGTAGGGATCACCCAGTTAAGGAATGGCTAAATACCTGGTTAGAGGTTAACACCTTGTTAAAGGTTACCTCGCAAGAGGATTTGAAGATCTCAATGATTTTGAGTCACCCTGTTAAAGGATTTACAAAAAGCCCATTAAAGATACCCAATAAAGGTATTCTCCAACTACTAAAATGGTTATAAATCAACAGGTAATACACTAATTTGATAACAGCACTCAATGACAAGGTAGATCCACTTCAGTTCCCTTACATCTGCAATCACACTCTGTAGATCTCTACTCACTTCTCTGGTCTGGCAAGAATCACCTCACATACATTCATTTTCCAACAACTTCAAATGAAAATGATCATTGACCTTATAGACAACAATTAGGTTGGTGGCCAAAACCTAAAACCCTAAGTATGTAGGTTAACAATACAGTCAGTCCAATCCTGACTATTTATACACATTACATAGGGTAATACAATCTTGAGAAAATCTCAAGATGTTCAACATCATCCATTCTTCACTGCTTCTAGAAGTTGATAACCCATCACATGCTCTCCACCATTTACTGAGATTTTGCACATTCCCAAGGTAGATAGAATCAATCTTCTCATGCAATATCCTCAAGGTAATCCTTCATGCGCATAAGGCTGAAGTGGTAGCATGATCTAATCTTCATTCCAATGCTAACTCGTCATAGGATGTCATCGGTCGAATCACATAGACTTGGAATGCATTAGCCGGAAACCCTGAAGCTAAGACTACCAATCGATTGTCATATCAATTGAAACCCCGATACAAACTGTGCATATACCAGTTCACTTGCCAGTTTACTTACTTCAACATACCAGTTCACACTTCATCATACGGGTTCACACTTCAGCATATTGACATCAATGACAACATACATTATCATCATGTCATCAAACTAGACACATGCCAACATATACATATATATGTACATATGTATATATGTATATATATATACATATATGTATATATGTATATATATACATATATGTATATATGTATATATACGTACACATATCAATATATACATACATATATACATAAATGTATTTGTGTAAATAATTATTCATCTTGGATATTATTAGACTTGGAATGCCTCAGTTGGAAACCCTGAAGCTGAGACTACCAACTGGTAGTCATATCAATTGAAACCCTGATACAAACTTTGTATATACCGGTTCACTTGCCAGTTTACTTACTTCAACATACTAGTTCACACTTCAGCATATTGACATCAATGACAACATACATTATCATCATGTCATCAAACTCTGCACATATGCCAACATATACATATATACGTACATATGTATACATATATATGTATATATATACATATATATGTATATATATACATATATATGTATATATATACATATATATGTATATATATACATATATATGTATATATGTATATATATACATATATATGTATATATGTATATATATATATGTGTGTGTGTATATATATATGTATATACATATATACATAAATGTATTGGCGTAAATAATTATTCATCTTGGATATTATTAGACTTTACTTAAGTTTACTTAGGTACATGAATTTAATAGTATTCTAGGTATGAGACACTTGGGTGTTTGTGCCACATTGGGATAGTGTGTGTAGGACAATTTCCACCTTTTATGCTGTTGATCTTATCTTGTTGTTACATTCCACCTTATGTGAAATATTATATTGTATCTCCTACCTACCCAAACCTATTTCCTACCTACCCTTGTTTGTTATTGAGCCACACGTCATGTTTTTTTTCTCACATATCCATAAGCCTTCCTTATATAAGAAGGCTCATCTACTTTGTTTGGATGGGAAATCATTGAACATCTTGTAATGATCTAGTTGATCATATTTTTTCTTTTTTTTTATCAGTAATTGGCTGAAGCCGCAATATTTTGAATTATTATTATTATGTTTGATTAGATTGACCCTAGACCTTCCCCATTTTTATGGAAGGCCAAGAGTCATAGCTTTGAATTCATTTTAGATGTCCTTATTGGGAATTAAACTTGGGTCTCCACAGTGAGAACCCAGTGTTTTAACCAGTTAAGCTCAACCCCTTGGACCCAGTTGATCATATTTTGCATCTTGATAGAATACAATTTATTCTTATCATATATTTTTTCTCTCTTATTTGTGCTTTCCATTGCCTCTAGATCTTGGCAAATTCTCACATGTATATATATATATATATAAAGAAAAACCCTTCTCATTAGCAAACTAGAAAAAGAAAAATCAGAACCTATGTTCTTAAATCAGAGCACACACACACACACACACACACACACACACACAACTAGTTTAAAAAATATAACAAACTAATTTTAACCACATAAAAGAAAATATCTATATATTAGCATGTATATACCACTTTAACAGTATATATATGTAAATATATATAAATCTGTTTTCAAAGATAACATGTATATACATCTCACAAAAACTTATATACTTGTATATACATATATACATGTATTATATATAAAGAAATAATATAATTTTTTTTTTAAAATATTAAGAGGCGACAACAAGAGGGCCGCGACCCACTATGTGGACTGTGACTCACCTGAGTGAGTTGTGTCCCACCTACGTGGGCCATGCCTCATGCAGTGACACCCCTCCCCCACATATGCCTCCATTACTCCCTGTAATATAATGAAACCCTCTGTCCAAGCTGAGTTTTGTGTCTGCCTCAAACATGTTGGCTAATAAAATATTTGAACTGGCAATAAGATAAATAAACTCTAACATATGCTAGGGAATGAGTAATAGAAAATAAAAAGCCCTAACTTAAGGTAGGGTAATAAAAGGGGCTTTAAATGCCTTTTACCATCGTAATATAGATTTATATATTTTGAATATATATAGACATATAACTATATATCCATATTTACATATAGATATATGTATATATGTTTATATATATACAAAAATGGTGGTCTTTTAAATTCAGTTTCTACTTAGTTATTTCCAGTATTAGCTCTTTAGGATGGGGCTCGCTTTGCTAGTTCTTTTTTCATTTCACTTAAAGCTTTCCCATGACATACTATTAGGGCATGGGGGGATCTATGTTTGAACTGAAAACTATGATGGATGGTAGCTCACTGTGCTATCTATGCAGAACTTTTTTGGGAGTTTGCTTCTTGACTGTATAGTTAGCTTATCCATTAATCTACTAAAATTGGTCTTGTGCAATGACCATTCATTTTGTTTTTTGGAAATTTTGTGGGGATAATATCTTGAGTTTTTATGTTAATAGGGTGACCATCCTGTATGTATGATCAATTGTGAATTTTAGATTAGAAGCTGATCTCTGTTCGTTTTTCTTTTTCTAACATTCTGGTAAGAAATATCTGGAGTATTTGTACAGCTTAGTGGGTAGGATCGGCCTGCCTCACCCTATTATTTTAGGTAAAGACAGGGATTCCACTTACATAAAGTAGGGTCACCCCAAGAGATCTAAAGGTTGTTTCTCTAATTTACATAAGGGTTTCTCTCAAGCCCTCTCTAATTCTATTTGGACAGGGAACTATTATCATCCCCATTATTGTAACTTAGACTATTCTGGACAGGGAACCATTATCATTCCCATTATTATAACTTAAATTTGATTTTTTCTTCTGATCCTTACAAGATCTGGGCTAGACCAGAGGTTTTCTTTCCTCCATTCTTTCCTACCGGTGCCCACACTAAATGGATGTGTAATTGTAACTATTTTTTAATTAATAAAATTCTTTGGCTTCGACCTTTTATCGATCAAAAAAAAATTAAAAAAAATAAAAGGGGCACATTTAAAAAATAAAATAGAGCCCCAAGTAATAATATAAAAAAAGAAGAGTAATTTTAGGGTTGTATAATTAAGTGAGATCTATGGTACATATGTTTGTGTATTTATTTACATACTCAAGGGGGTATGTAAATAAATTCATATAAAATTATATTTGTGTATGTATTCTTTTCAAATGAATATGAGGGTTGCATTTTATTCATCCCTTGAGGTAATTATATATGTGTGTGTGTGTGTGTGTGTGTGTGTGTGTGTGTGTGTGTGTGTGTGTGTGTGTGTGTGTGTGTGTGTGTGTGTGTGTGTGTGTGTGTGTGTGTGTGTGTGTGTGTTTATATATTTGTATATATAAACACACACACACACACACACACACACACACAGTGATTATTGATGGACACCTTGGGTTAGTAAGATAATATTAATATGCAAGGAATTGCAGTAAATTTTTAAAATATAGTATGAGGCCCCATTAGTAAATAGATACATATGAATATTAAATTAATATTAATATAAAAAAATTGTAACTAAATAATACATTTAGTAATAAAGTTATAACAGTAATACTTGAGATAATCTAATTAATTCTAAATGAAAAATGGACTTAAATAGTTATTTCTAGAAAATCAGATTTTAATCCCAACGAAGGTTACATTTCAAATGAATGGAGCTATTCAAACACTTAGATGTGATTTAATAAATAATATTATTAACCTAATTAAAGTAAATTTGTTAACCCTAAGGATGGTATCTTTAATTCATTTTCAAAGGACTATTCCCCATTAGGTGCAATGTAGAGAAATGGCTTAAGGGGTTAATTTACCCCACATAGACACCATACATTAAACATTGCCATTTTAATTAAATTTTAAACAAAAAGTTTAATCGCTCACATTGATGATCACATTAATTTGACACTAGGATAATCAAGTTAGTAAAACTTAGTGAGTATCCATGCATTCACTTTACGTAAACGTGAGTGATTAAGCCCTATTTTAAAAACATTTGTCATGTTTTTTCCCTAAAGTTTGGGAATTAGATTTTGGTATCAGAGTAGCGTTTTCAACACTAGGAACCTTTTTCCATTACATTTCTCTTAAAAAATTTAATTATTTGTGTAAGATGCCTCTCGCCACGCAACAAGCTCGTAGATGCGGAAGAGGTTCTAGATGTGCTCACATGGCATGTGAAGACGTTGGCCAGTGAGAGTTGGTTCTTGAAGTGAAACAAGAAGCTCGTCCCGAAAAACTCTAGAAAAAAATTGAGACTTATTTAGTGCATTTTCGAACCTGATAGGGATAGTCTAGGATAGGCTACCTTGAGAAAGTCACTAGGCAGAACAATAAGGTTCAGAGGGTCATAGATCAGCAGCTAGAGAGTAGAGTAGGTGTCCACCTCCTAGCCATGTCGAGGGATAGGCAGAGCATGAGCCTTAGTTAGTTCATCTACCAGAGTCACCCTCAGTTATAGCACCACTGGTTGTAGAGAGAGCACACCATGATTCCGGAGATTAGATCAGAGATCTTTTATGCCTACAACCACCTTCATTTGTTAGATCTACCAATGGGGTAGAAGCTGAGTCATGGATTTTGAGCTTAGAGATTTTATTCAGATTGTGTCCCTATGAGAGAAATATGAAAGAACAATTTTTTTTATACATTTTATGAGAGGGTCATCTTCCACATGGTGGAGGGAAGAGGAATATAAGAATGATATAGTAGTTGACACCATCACTTGGGATACCTTCTTGGAGAGGTTCAGAGATAGATACTTGTCAGAGCACTTTAGAGAGCATCAGATTGATGAGTTCCATGACCTTTAGCAAAAGGGACTCACAATGTCATAATATGAGATCAAGTTCTTTGAGATACTACCTTATGTGGATTACATGAAGGATGCTAAATTGCTAGTTAACAATTTTATGAAAGGACTAAATGTTGGAATAGCAGGACCCATATGTATGGAAGCTCCAGGGAGCCTTTGGGTTGGTGTGGAGAAGGATTTATTAGTAGAAGAGATTCAGGGAAATTCATAGGATACACAAGATCGGTTTCAGAACCAAAACTATGCACTAGAGTCATTCAGGTTTTAGAAACCCCATTGGAAGCGCAATCATTGATATTCTTCAAGGTCCTACAAACCCCCTCACCATCCGTAACAGTTTCAGTAGAATCAAAGTCATAGGACTCCACAAGGACATCAAGGATTCAACACCAAATAGTGGTAGACATAGGGTCCTAGATATGATTAGTAGCCACAAGTTACATACACACCTCCGACACAGACTCAGCAGTCCACCAGGGGTGGTTATAGTGGATCTAGTAGGATAGGAGGACAATAGTATTCTAGGCCACAAGGTGTTCAAATTCAGACACATGGTGCTTTATTTACTTGTGGCACCATGGGATACATGACGAGAGAGTGCCAACAAGGAAAGATGGTAGGTAGTCAGCGTGTGGTAGGTTCAAAACCTATAGTTGGAGACATGGGTAAGTCCCATGAAGTTTTCAGAGCAATTAATAACCGCCAAGCTGAGCATCAAGCCACAATTATAGAGGCTACATGTATGATCAGAGGTAGTAATGTTACTATCCTATTTGATTCAAGAGCTACTAATTCTTTTATTTCTCCATTGGTTGTGGAGTGTTGCAAGCTAGTGGCAACTAGGAAGGATGCTAGTTATGAAATTGAGTTAGCATTAGGAGCTCGAGTGTTCATTGAATTAGTGGTTAAGGATTGTCAGCTTCATATTAGGGATATAACCACCATAGAAGACCTATGAGTTACACCACTAGGATCATATGGCATTGTTCTTGTCATGGATTGGCTATATTCCCACAAAGCCAAGATGGATTATCAACAGAAGAAGATCAAGTGTGCAAATGGTCATGGCACTTCCACAGTGATTTTACGAGTTCAAAGACCCATATCCCTTCGTATGATCTCCATTGTGCATCTTAAGCATAGCAAGCGAAAGGGATGCCAATTTTTTTTAATCAATATTGGTGAGAGGGAAGAAGTGGATGAGGAGGAACCCTCACTTGATGATCATCCTATTCTTAAGGAATTTACAGATGTTTTCCCTTCTGAGCTACCTGGTATGCCACCTCATAAAGAGTGAGATTTTCATATAGATCTTCTACTAGAGATGAGTCAGTCTCGAGAGCACCTTATAGAATGACCACTAATGAGATTCAAGAGCTCAAGATTCAATTTGAGGGAATTTTAGAGAAAGGGCATATTCTTCCCAGTGTCTCCCCTTGGGGTGGACCAGTCATCTTCGTAAAGAAGAAGGACAGATCCCTCCAGTTATATATGGACTACCAACAATTAAAAAAAGTTACCATTAAGAACCAGTATCCATTTACTAGGATCGATGATTTATTTGATTAGGTACAGGGTACAAAAATGTTTTCAAAGATACATCTGAAGTCAAGGTACCATCAGTTGAGGATAGTGGAAAGTGATATTCACAAAACCGCTTTCCAAACTAGATATTACCACTATGAGTTTATAGAAGTACCTTTTGGCCTTATGAATGCTCTAGTGGTATCCATGAGTCTAATGAATGGGTTATTTATCACCTTCCTTGATCGATTCATGATTGTGTTCCTTGATGATATATTGATATATTCTCAGAATGAGGAAGCGAATTGCAATGTTTGTGAGAAGATTAGTTATATGGTAGCTTCTCTAAGTGTGCCTTCTTTCATACAAAGGTCCAATATTTAGGACATGTCATATAAGATGAAGGGATCACAGTTGACCCATCAAAGATTAGAGTTATCATGGATTGTCCAACGCCAAACAATGTGACAGAGGCCAGGAGCTTCATGGTCTCAGGAGGATATTATAGACGCTTCATTGAGGGGTTTTTTGTTGGATTGCTGGCATTTACAATGCCCTTTGATCCAGAGAACCGGTATATCTGCTAAGGTTTGTCATTGATGTCCAACACTTATTGGTGAAGACACTAACCGGTGAAGTGGTATGGGTAGAGTAGTGTTGTTTTTTCAATAAGCCAAGGTGATGACTTGCAATAAATAGAAACATTATTGGTATTTGATGATCAAAGGTTTAAGTAACTCAAGGAAAGATAGATTAAACTAATCAGTCTATCATTTGGGAATATGGGTCACTTTGATGATGGTGAAATCGCAAAAGGTGACTCGATCAAGAAGAATTGAAGTTTTATGCAAACCGGTATCTCATTGGTAAAAAATGAAAGAGACTTGGTGCTAGCACAACAAACTGGCAATCAAAGGACGAACTAGTAATATAAAAGTGCAGTGGCATACCGGTAAACCAGTATGCCAGAAGGAAGACATGTGGTCACCATAAATCTTAGAGCGATGATCGATTATTCAGTTGTAGTGGAAAAGGATGAGGGTGAGATTGTGTCTACGCCAAATGATATGTTGGTAAGGTCAAATTTGAGTTATCATGTAGTCAAGCATGATTACATATAAATTTTCTGGTTCGCACTTATTTGGCAGAACACGACTTAGAGGTTTCTATCTTTGGGAGATGCGGTGGCAAAATTATGTGAACACTTGGCAAAATCATTGTAAGGCATGCAAAGAAAGAGGGAGATATTTGAATTTGAAATATTCTGAAATTGATTGTTCATCTGATTGAGGGAATACTGGAAGGTATCGACAGAAAATGTATAAAGAGTTCTTGATCTCTTTTAGAAAGTTTTTGATCACTAAATTTGCAACAAGGACATGTTGAAGGCGGTCCAAAGTTCAGAAAAGAGAGAAAGGAAGTGCTAAGAGGTGTTAGCACAATAGAGTGTGTTTGAGGAAGATTGACTAAGTGCAAAGTCAAGATACAGTGGACTGACAAAGTGTAGAGCCGAAGATCAGAGAACCGACAAAGTGTAGAGCCGAAGGTAAAGGGTACCAATAGTGCAGAGCGAAAGGTCTAAGGATTGGTAGAGTGTACTGTTGGGGGATAGGCAATCGACTAAGAAAAAAGATGAATGTGTAAGAAGAAAACTGGTACCATGCAGAGAAGACACAAAACATGTGTGCTGAGTATGATGCATGTTGAGATCTAATCAATCTATTTATAGCTAATTTAGTAGATCATCCATCTATTGCTTTCTAACAACTGCAACATAAATCCCTTAACTAGGTGGACATTAATAGGTCCCTTTTGTAAAATCCCTTAATCGGGTGACATCTTAACCGATGTTCTAAGTCCTCTAACCATGCTACCTTTAATAGGGTAAAGGCACTAGTCAGCCTTGTTCGCAATCCCTTAATCAAATGGCACATAACAATGTCTTTGTAATCTCCAAATAGGGATGGCTCTTAATCAGGCATACTCCAAAAGAGTACAAATTTTGTGAGTTCCTACTCACACCATGGTTTTCTCCCTATTGGGTTTCCATGAGATAACTCCTTGGTGTCACTGTCAACTTTTCATGTTTGCATATTTTACTTTAGTGATTAAGTATATTGTTGGATCTTAGATGAATGCATATTTAAGATAAAAGTTAAATTGTGAAAAAATGATTAAATGTTCACTCATCCCTCCCCTCTCAGTACCAATTGGGAATATCAAATGGTATCAGAGCATCAGGTCTCTAGAATTAGAAGAAGCTTAACCCACTTAGGTAAAGATGAAAGATGACGTGTAAGGAGGGTCCTAAGTTCTCTAAGGAGAACTACAACTTATGGTTTGGAAGAATGAAACTCTATCCAAGAGCTCCAGGTGAACACTAATGGAATCATGTGATCACCGAGTACAATGAACCTTTAGGGACTCTTACTTTGGTCCAGATCAAGGAAAGACAAGATACTACTGTTACTATGGATCTGATTGTTAGCACTCTTCCAGGTAATGAATTAGCCGAGATACAAGATTTGAAATCAGATTTTCAGATATGGAATAAGCTGAAGATAGTCTATGGGTGAGATCTCCATGCTCAAAAGGCCAAAGTATATAGCATAAGAGGAAAATACGATGAGATGAGAATGCAAGAAAGTGAAAACATAGAGTAGTATAGTAAGGAAATAAATGATGTACATAAAATCGATTAAAAGTGCAAGAGGAAAGCTTGAGGAGGATTATGTGGTTAGCAAAATCCTGATAACTCTCTACCACAATATGCTATAAGGGTCTCTTCTATCCAGAAACTCAGATCCTTGGGAACAGTCAATGTAACTCTTGACTGACTAGTCGGTAAGTTAACTACTTTGAATTGAGCAATTATGACAACAACATACCAAATATTGATGCTACTTTCAAAGAATCCATATTGCATGCACCAACAAGGATAAAGAAAGAAAGTAGTAGTAGCTCTACTACTAGAACTGCTCATTCCCATGAGAGTGACAATCTACTCTCTAAGGAATAGGAGAAAGATGAAATTGAAGCTCTACTGGCAAGAAGATTGCCAAGAGGTAAAGTTAATTACAAATGTAAACTACCCTTAAATTTCTTCTCATGTAATAAGATAGGTCATATTGATTCAAGATATCCTTACAATGATAGAGACAGGAAAGATAATTTCAAAAGTTACAGGGAGAAGAGAAAGAAGGAATTTTATCTTGTAGAAGAAGGTGTCATTGATGAAGAATCAGAGGGATCTGGTGGAGATGGCAATTCTTTTGTGGTAATCAAGGAGGACAACATAGAGGAAGGAGATATGGCTTTAATTTCTAGCACAAAACGGTGTGGAGAATGGGTGATGGACAATGGTTGAACTCACTACATGACTAGTGACAGAAGGAAATTCCTCAGCATGGAGGATTGCAATGAGGGAAGAGTGAGGTTCAGAAATGATGCCCCATGTGCTATAAGAGGTAAAGGATCTATAGCCTTGAATGATAAAACAAATTGTGATGATGTCTATTAGGTAGAAGGGTTAAATTATAGTTTTTTAAGTGTTACACAACATAACAGTAAGGAATATTGGTTAGAGCTCAATGAAGGGATATGTAAAATAAATGACAAATCTAGAAGTCTGATTGCAACCGGTAAATAGTCAAGAGGCAATTTGTTTCATCTAGACACCACCATAGGTAATTATCTAGTGGCTAAGGTTGAAGACAACTTGTTGTGGCTCAAAAGATTGTTTCATGTTAATTTTGATAGCATAGCTAAAGTAAGCAAGGCAAAATCTATCAGAGGTATGCCTGACATATTAAAACTTGAAAATGCTATGTGAATGGAGTTTCAACTAGAAAAGTTGACCGGGTCCATCTTCAATAGTAAAACTTTCTCATCTGAAAGTGTGCTGGACTTAGTTCACACAAATTTGTGTGGTCTCGTGAGAACCAAGTGTTTCTATGGAGACCAGTATTTTATGTTATTTGTGGATGAGTTCTCAAGAATGATGTGGATTGTATTATTGAAAGAAAAATCTAAAGACTTTCACATGTTTAAGGTGTTTAAGGATAGAGTAGAAAGAGGAAGAGGTAAGAATTTGTAGTGCCTAATATCAGACAAAGGAGGATAGTTCAATAACGAATCATGAGACAAATGTCTACACCCAGAACACCTCAGTAGAATGGAGTTGCTGAAAGAAGAAACCAAACTCTTATTTATTTTACAAGGACTCTAATGATAGAAAAGGACATCCCACATATCTTCTAGAGAGAAGAAATAAGAACTATTATATACACTTTGAACTGGATACAGGTAAAGAAGGGGACAAACAAAACCCCCTATGAATTATGGAATGGATACTCACCTAATGTTTGTTATTTCAAAGTATTTGCAAGAAGACGCTATATCAAAAGGGATGAGTACATTGGAAAATTTGATCCCAAGAGTGATGAAGGAACCTTCTTAGGTTACTCAACAAAGAGCGAGGCATACCGGTGCTTAAACAAAATAACCAGAAAGATTGTAGAAAGTGAAAATGTTAGAGTAGATGAGTACTCTGAGAAAAATGAACACGATAGTAAGAGTGAACTGGAGGACTATAAAAGGGTTTGAGTACAATATATTGGTGGAACCTACTGAAGAAGATCCTATTGAAGTGGCTAATGTAGAAGCCTGTGAAGTATAACCTGCACAACTAGTGGAAGAATCTCTGAGAAGTGAACCGGTATTTGCTAAATATGTCAAAAATAATCACTCTATAGAAAATATCATCGGTGACAAGGATGTAGGAGTTCTAACTAGAAGAAGAGCAAGAGAGAATGGGTGTATGATCTGAATTTATGAGCCCAAAACAAAAAAGGAGGTTCTAAAAGATGATGTCTGGGTGAAAGCCATAGAAGAAGACTTGGAACAAATAGAGAAAAATGATACATGGACTATAGTGCCCAAACCCAAAAATAAAAATGAAATAGGCACCAAGTGGGTGTTCAGAAATAAGATGGATGAAACTGGTAAGGTGATAAGAAATAAGGCAAGATTGGTCTGTAAGGGCTATTCTCAAGATGAAGGTTTGGACTATGGAGAAAACTTCACACCAATAGCCAGGCTGGCTGGCCTCTACTGCTTATAAAAAATTTAAAGTATACCAAGTGGATGTCAAATCAACATTCCTAAATAGGGTGTTAGAGGAGGAATTATACATAGAGCAACTGGAAGTGTTTGCATCCAAAGAAGAGAGGAATATGGTATGAAGGTTGCAAAAGGCTCTGTATGGTCTGAAACAAGCATCCAGAGCTTGGTTTGAGAGGTTACACTCATATCTGCTAAGAATAGGGTTCAAAAGAACCAATGATAACAGTACAACCTATATTTGAAGCATGGAGCTGAAGGAAAACACCTAATTGCTGAGATCTTTGTAGATGACATCATCTTTGGGGGAGATGATGAGATGAGAAGAAGCTTGTAGGGAAAATACAACAAGAATTTGAGATGTCAATGATTGGTGAGATTAAGTTTTTTACTGGCCTTCAAGTCTCTCAATTAAAGAATGGCATCTTCATTGTTGGCATTTTGAGTTTATTGGAATTTTGCATTGAGATTGTATTAATGACATGTTGTCATTGATGTCAATTGGATTGGTAAATGGAACCAGTAAATGGTATTCATATAATTGCAGATATTGTTGTTTTTGATATTGGCTAGTAACTGGTAAGAAGAGAGTTGTAGAAGATGTTGTAACTAGTGTATGTAAAGTTTGTGAGTTGAACCGGTGAACCAGTGTAAAGGGTCAAACCTCTCTTTGTAATGTAACCGGTAAACCCTATCAGCTATTAAACCCTAATCGATCAAGTTTGTTGGTTTATTATCTGATGAGCGGCAATGAGAGAGACACGTGTGATCATTGTATGATGATAAATTCAAATTGGTTTGGTGGGTTTGCTTATTGTCTAGGGAAGGAGCAAAGTGGATTGCATTTAATACACACCGTGTGATGAGTTACATATTCCAATGGAGCAGTGACCATGGAGTGGTTGGAATTGTCTTGAAGAATGTGAAGAGATTGTCGTGATTTCTAACAGTCAAGATTGAACTGACTTCTTTGTAATCTCAATAATGAGAATTAGGTTTTTGTTGTGTTAGCGGCCTAATTGATTTGTATTTAAGGTCGATGAAGTTGTTTGTAAAATTTGTTGGCAGGATTGGTAGAAAACCTATTGAGTGTGTGGTTGTCCAACCAGTGAATGGATCTACACTTTGAGTGAAGGCAGGTTGAAGCTTAGAAGGATTTGATCAAGCAAATCTAGTGCTACTCAGACAAATCAAGAAAACCTATTGTTTTCTAACAATTATAGCACAAGTAAAATCCCTTAACCTGGTAAGCTCTAACAAGCTTGGTTACTCATTAAATCCTCTAACAAGGTGGTCCATTAGCTTGGATTCTTAAATCCTCTATTGAGGTTACTCCTAATAGGGTATTATGCTTCTAACAAGACATATTTCTAAATCCCTTAACCAGGTGATTCCTAACCAGAATTAGTTCTTAACAGGACTTATTGTAAAGCTCTAATAGGATTTGGCTCCTAATAGGGCAAACTTTGAAAGAGTTCAAATAGTTATCCTTGTGAGTCCCATCTCACTGTGGTTTTTACGTATTTGGGATTTTGACGTATAAACATTTGTGTCAAGTGGTGAATGCTTTTGTTGCTGTAATCTTATTTGTTGATTTGGTTAACTTCTTATAAGGCATGTTAAGTAGATGCGTTGAGAGATGAATATGTTGAGTTAATATTAAGCATTGTTTATGTTTACAAAATTGAAGGTGTTTTTGCTATTAAAAGTTGTCATAATAGTTAAACTGGTTAATGTCAAGTATTCCTAAGAATATTGATCTTGACTGGTATATGTTTACTTTGGTTGACTGAGTTTGAGCTTGGGAGATTTGTATCAATTTTTCAATATACTAATTCACCCCCCTCTCAGTATTCTACTAGATACTTATTATTTCATCATACCATCAATTGGTATCAGATCTATCCAATTCCTCTTAATCTAAAAGCCTAACAACTTGAGGAAAATATCTTGTAGATCATGATGAAGAAAGAAGGTCTAAAGTCTAACAAAGATAACTATAGAATATGGAGTGAAAAATGAAGATTTACATTAAGAGTCTTGGTAGTCAGTATTGGGATAATATAGAGCATAAGTATACTACACCTACTGGACCCCTGACTGATGATAAGAAGAAAGAACAACAAGAAAATCACCAGGCATTAGAAGCTATTATTAGTTCCCTTTCTGATGTTGAATATGTAGATGTTCATGGTTGTGAAATTGCATATGAAGTATGGAATAAACTTGAAGATATCTATAGCGGTGATGAGCATGTCAAGATTGCTAATGAAGAGAGTTTAAGAGGCAAGTTTGATGACATGAGAATGTCTGAAGGTGAGAACATCTATGAGTATGGTCAAAGGATCACAGAAATAGTTGGAGAGATAAAAAGTGCAAGAGGGAAATTGGAAGATACCATAGTAATTAGTAAGGTACTGAGAACACTGCTACTGGTCTATGCTATCCGAGTTGCAACTATTCAGGAGCTAAAATCCATTGACAAGACAAAGGAAACTCTTGACTCTATTATTGGCAAACTTACTACTTTTGAACTAAATGGCTATGATGGTAGTGTACAGAAATTGGAATCTGCATTCAGAGCTTCTGTCTCTAACCCATCTATGAGAACAAGTAGGGATACCAGCAATAGATATGAATCTAGATCTAGCAGAGATTCTAATGATGAAGACAACTTAGTGGAACTTGAAGCATTGTTGGCAAAATGACTACCTAGAGGCACTGGTAAATATATAGGTAAGGTACCTTTAAAATGTTTTGCATGCAACAAGATTGGTCATATTGCAACAAATTTCCCTAATGGTGAAAATGATTACAAGAGAGACAAATTTAAGAAGTACATGGGTAAAGGAAAGAGAGATTGTCTTGTAGCTATTGACAGTGGTATTACTGATGATGAATCTGATGATGATGCTAGTGAAGATATTGTGTTTGTAGCAATTAACGAAGAAGTATCAGATCAGAAGGCACTAGTATCCAAAATGGATAATTCTGATGATTGGATCATTGATAGTGGTTGTTCACATCACATGATCGATGATTGGAGAAAATTTATTTCCCTAAAGGAATTTGATGGTGGTGTTGTCAGATTTTGGCAATGACTCACCCTATATGGTAAAAGGTATGGGAGATATTTCTCTTAATGGAAAGAGCGGTGTTGATGATGTCTATTGGGTAGAAGTCCTAAAGAACAATCTGTTAAGTGTGACACAACTTAATGATAGAGGTTACTCACTGAAGTTTAGAAATGGTATATGCACAACCTTTGACAACAAAGGTGAATTGATTGCAACTGGGAAACAGGCCAGAGGTAATCTATTTCATCTCAATCCTAAAGTTAGCAACTATTTGATTGCAAAAATAGATGATAGTTGGTTTTGGCATAGGAGATTTTGTCATATAAATTTTGACAATATTATTAAAGTAAGCAAGTCTAAGACAGTAAGAGGTCTATCTCAGTTAGACAAACCGGTTAATGCTCTTTGTAAAGAATGTCAACTAGGAACGATGACTTCCTCAACTTTCAAGAGAAAGTCCTTCTCAGCAGAGAACTTGTTAGATTTGGTTCATACAGACCTATGTGGACCAATACGAACAAGAAGCATTCAAGGTGACAAATACTTCATGATCTTCACTGATGATTGTTCAAGAATGATGTGGCTCACATTCTTGAAGGATAAGAATGAAGCTTTTGGAAAATTCAAGGCATTCAAAGCCTTAGCTGAGAAAGACAATGGCAAAAAGATAAAATGTCTAAGAACAGATCAAGGTAGTGAATTCACTTCTGCAAAGTTCACTAAATATTGTGATGATAATGGTATCAAGTGGTAGCTTTCTATACCAAGGAAACCACAATAGAATGGTATGGTAGAGTGGAAAAACCGGTCATTGGTTGAAGCTGCTAGAACTATGTTGATACAAGGAGGTGTATCAAAAACCTTTTAAAAAGAAGTTGTAAGTACAATGGTCTACACAATGAACAAAATTCTAGTAAAAAGAGGTAAGGACAAGACCCCATATGAGTACTAGTATGGGAGATCACCTAATGTTAGCTATTTAAAAATATTTGGTAGAAAATATTTTATTAAAAGAAGTGACTACATAAGCAAGTTTAAAGCTAAGAGTGATGAAGGCATATTTCTTGGCTATTCCACCAAGAGTAAGGCCTATAAATACTTCAACAACTAGACACAAAAAGCTATTGAGAGTGATGATGTATGTGTAGATGAATGTCCTAAAGTATCAGAAGGAACCAATTCTAAGAAGAAGGATGAAGATCCTTGCATTTTTCTTTTAGAACTTGAAACTATTAAATCAGAAACTGGTAAAGAAAATCCTGGTGTACTTGTTCAATCAGAACAAATAAATTCAGAGGAAGAGGACAATGAAGAAGTTGAACCTAAAAACAATGATCATGTTATTCCTAAGTATGTGAGACTGAATCATTGTCCTAAATAGATAATTGGGGATAAGGATGATGGAGTACTAACTAGAAGTAGAATAAGAGAGAACTCTTGTATGATATCCACTTTTGAACCCAAAAGTGCTAAAGAGGCATTTGGTGATGATCATTGGGTGAAAGATATGAAGGAGGAGTTAGAACAAATTGAGAATAATAACACTTGGACCCTGGTACCCTGATCAGTAAACACAAATGTTATAGATACTAAATGGGTATTCAAAAACAAGTTAAATGAAAATGGTGTTGTAGTTCTCAATAAGGCAAGACTAGTATGCAAAGGTTATGCACAAGAAGAAGGAGAAGACTATAGAGAAAATTTTGCACCAGCAGCAAGACTAGAAGGTGTCAGAACACTACTTGCATTTACAGCTCATAATATGTTCAAGGTATACCAGATGGATGTCAAGTCTGCATTCTTGAATGGGATACTGGAAGAAGAGGTTTATATAGAGTGGACTAATGGTTATGCATTGATAGATAAGGAAGACTTGGTATGCAAACTACATAAAGCTTTGTATGGATTAAAACAGGCACCCATAGCATGGTATGAATGACTTCATACTCATCTGATGAAGATAGGCTTTGATAGAACCAATGATGACAACAACATTTATCTCAAGTCTGAAGTAGATGATATACTGGTTAGTGAAGTATTTGTAGATGACATTATATTTGGGGGTGATGACATGAGCAATTCTTTTGCAGATGAAATTAAGAATGAATTTGAGATGTCATTAGTAGGGAAAATAAAAAATTTCATAGCCTTACAGATACAACAGATGAAGAATGGTATTTTCATTACTCAATCCAAGTATGTGAAGGAGGTTTTGGAGACTTTTGGTATGTGTGACTGTAAACCAGTTGGAACCCCAATGGTTACAAGTTGCCAATTGTCCAAGGAAGATGCATCTAAGTTTGTAGATTAAAAGGATTATAGGTCAATGATTGGCAAACTAAACTATGTTGTTCACAGTCGACTAGATATTGCCCATGTAGTTGGTATTGTGGCTAGATTTCAAAAGAATCCAAAGGAGGCACATCTGATGGCAAATAAGAGAATCTTTAGCTATCTAAAAGGTAATGTTGACTATGGATTATGGTATCCATATGGTGGAGATTTTGACTTCAGGCATACACATATGCTGATTGGGCAAGAAATATTGATGACCAGAAGATTACTACCGGTGGAGCATTCCTTCTAGGAGGAAGGTAAGTCTCATGGAGTAGTAAAAAGAAGAGTTGCACTTCACCATCTACTGTTGAAGTTGAATATGTAGTGACTTATATGAATTGCACACAAGCTATGTTGATGAGGTACATTTTGGAAGGTTTGAATATGAAAATCTCATAACCTATAAAGATTTTGTGTGATAATACAAGTGCAATAAACATTTATAAAAATCCTATTTTACATGCAAGGACTAAGCACATTGATTTGAAATATCACTTCTTGAGGGAAAAAGTTCAAAGTAAAGATGTTATCTTGGAGCATGTTTCTACCAAGGAGCAGCTTACAGATATCTTTACCAAACGTCTCCCTAAGACCACTTTTGAGTATCTTAGAAGTCAATTGGAGGTCGTCCCTCTTCATGAAGTTAGTTGAACATGATGTTGATTGCATCAGTCCCTGAATTACTTGTAGAAACATATATGGATTGATGAAGGAGTGGATATATTCCACAGGGGGACAATCAAGTTGCAGAATGATGCTGATGCACAGTGAGAGAAAAATTACATGTTTAACTTTCACTTTGGCATTGTTGTCAAAGGGGGGGAAGAATTTTGTGTCTGATAAGGTGAATACCTGGTAGTGTAAAGCGGGATTCCTATTCACCAGTGACAGGCTGAAGACACACAGAGCAAGGTGAATAGTTGGTAATGTAAACCAGGATTCCTATTCACCAATCTCAGCATCAATCAGAGGAATTGATATTTGTATTGCCATCAATGCCAAAGGGGGAGACTATTGGCATTTTGAGTTTATTGGCATTTTGCATTGAGATTGTATTAATGATATGTTGTCATTGATGTCAGTTGAACTGGTAAATGGTATTCATATTATTGTTGATATTGTTGTTTTTGATATTGGCTAGTAACTTGTAAGAAGAGAGTTGTAGAATATGTTGTAACTGGTGTATGTAAAGTTTGTGAGTTTAACTGGTGAACTGCTGTATAGGGTCAGACCTTTCTTTGTAATGTAACCGGTAAACCCTATCAGTTGTTAAACCCTAACCGATCAAGTTTATTGGTTTATTATCTGATGAACCACAATGATGGAGACACGTGTGATCATTGTATGAGGATAAACTCAAATTTGTTTGGTGTGTTTGCTTATTGTCTAGGGAAGGATCAAAGTGGATTGCATTTAATGCACAATGTGTTATGAGTTACAAAGTCCAATGGAGCACTGACCATGGAGCGATTGGAATTTTCTTGAAGAATATGAAGAGATTGTCATGATTTCTAATGGTCAAGATCTAACCGACTTGTTTGTAATCTCAATGATGAGAATTAGGTTTTTGTTGTGTTACCGACCTAATTGATTTTTATTTAAGGTTGATGCAGTTGTTTGTAAAAGTTGTTGGCAAGATTGGTAGAAAAACTACTGAGTGTGTGGTTGACCAACTAGTGAATGGATCTACACTTTGAGTGAAGGTAGATTGAAGGTTAGTAGGATTTGATCAAGAAAATGTAGTGCTACTCAAACAAATCAAAAAAACCTATTTTTTTCTAACAATTATAGTAGAAGTAAAATACCTTAACCAGGTAAGCTCTAACAAACTTGGTTACTCATTAAATCCTCTAACAACGGGGTCCATTAGCTTGGATTCTTAAATCCTCCAATGAGGTTACTCCTAACAGGGTATTATGCTTCTAACAAGGCATATTTGTAAATCCCTTAACCGAGTGATTCCTAACTGGAATTATTTCTTAACATGACTTATTGTAAAGCTCTAATAGGCTTTGGCTCCTAATAGGGCGAACATCAAAAGAGCTCAGATAGCGATCCTTGTTAGTCCCATCTCATCATGGTTTTTATCTATTTGGTTTTTCCACGTATAAACATTTGTATGAAGTGGTGAATGCTTTTGTGGATGTGATCTTATTTGTGTATTTGGTGAACTTCTAATAAGGCATGTTAAGTAGAAGCATTGAGAGATGAATATGTTTAGGTAAGATTAAGCATTTTTGATGTTTACAAGATTGAAGGTGTTTACTATTAAAAGTTAGTGAAACCAGTTAATGTCAATTATTCCTAAGAATATTGATCTTGACTGAGATATGTTTACTTTGGTCGACTCAGTTTGAGCTTTGGAACTTTATATCAGTTTTTCAATATACTGATTCACCCCCCCTCTCAGTATTCTACCAGATACTTATTCTTTCATCATACCACCATTCATTAGTTAGACTAAGTACATAAGGGAGATTCTAAATTTTTTTGGAATGGAAGAGTGCAAACCTATTGGAAATCCAATTGTTATTGGTTGCAAGCTGTCTAAACGTGATAAAGTCGAAGAAGTGAATGAGACACTTTACCGGTCCATGATCATTAAGTTACAATATGAAGTACATAGCAAACTAGACATCACACAAGCTGTTGGCTTGGTTTCCATATTTTCTACATATCCAAAAGAGACTCACATGATGGTAGTCAAAAGAATATTGAGATATCTAAAGGGGACTGATGAGTATGGTCTCTGGTATCCACACAAGACAGACTTTATTTTGAGTTTCTTGTTAGGAAACAAAAGGACAACTAAGAGGGGGGGTGAATCAATTGTCAATAAATTATAACCCAAATACAAATTATTCAAATTTAAACTCAGTGCCGGTAAACCAAACTTAATGTCGGTGAAACATATTAGCATTTATAACAGTATCAGTGTAACTTAATGCATGAAACAGAAAGAGAAACAACATCCACAACACATGGCACATAGATTTTGATGTGGAAACCCTATAAGGGGAACAACCACGGTAGGAAACCTTACCCACAATCAGATGATACTACTATAGATAGTATGTGTATACAAATGGGGTCTACACATGCAAGAAGGCCAACCACCTAGAGTTAATTTCTCAATCATAAAATAGGAGTTGCACTAACTACAGTAGGATTGTTAAATCCTATAACAATGTACTGCTTCAAGGTAGAATCTACAATGCTAGATTCAGTACTGGTTTATGCTCTAATAAACACCTTCATAACCTTCCTTCAACCTCTAGATGATGTCTGTGTGATTCATACTATGATCTTCTGATATTATCTTCAATATTCATATATACACTCATACTATTGTGTATTACATACATCTATGACATCTCTCAAATGAGATCTTACATCTATACAAAACTTAAGACCAAATATTAAGGTCGGCTTACAAAAGATATTATATTTAAATCAATTTCAAAATAAGTCTTGATGTGATACAATATGTTAGCTTCAATAAATTTACACAATATCCTATCAATAAAGCATTTCCAAAACATGCCATGTTGATCTGGAACATGATATCTTGTACCGGTCCATAACTTAGACCTATCTACCGGCAAAAGAAAATATATCAACCCGATTAGACCAATAAGAAAAATACCAAATCCAAATATCCACTCCATGTCTTCAACATAACCAAATGATCTCTAGATGATAACAAATCATCATTATTGTTGGTCAACTATATAACCTATCGGTGAACATATACCGGTGACTGTTCCTAAGCCACTAACCATACCGGTGAGCACAATGTACCAATTCAACAAGAAACAAATATAACCAGAGTGTCAAATCAATAATGTAGACCTCTAGAAGGATAAGTTTTGACATCAATGGCAAAACCAATGCAACACATGACGAAGTCATCCATAATACCAACAATCTCCCCCTTTGGCATTGATGGCAACACTAGATGGAAAAACATATAAGTGCAAAAATAGAATTCCAAAAACCAACAAACCAACAATCTCCCAAAATAGATCAATAGAACAAATCAAAACCAAAATACATCTCTCCCAAAGTACAATGTTTTTCCATGGATCTGTCTCCCCCTTTGACATCAAATGCCAAAGCAGTTAAGAATAAATAACAGAACACAACATACAACTAACTACTCCCCCTAAGGAGTAGCTCTCCTTCATCAAAGATAGAAAAAGATTTATCTGTTAGTCTCTGTCGGTTTGATTCCAAACTTCAATATCTAAGTCTCAGCCAGTGGGAAAATTACCCCAAGCTGCTCTCTGAGTTATTCAAAGCTTTCCTTAGGTAAAGGCTTTTTAAAGATATGTACAATTTTCTCTTTAGTATTCACATACACCAATCTCACTTCATTTTCTTCAACATTCTCTTTCAGAAAATTGTACACAATAGAAGCATGCTTTGTCTTAGAGTGAAATACTAAGTTCTTTGATATATCAATTTCTGTTGAATTATCACAATAAATAATTACCGTTTCTTTGCATTCTACCTTTATATCCTTCAACATTTTCTTAATCCATAATACATGAGTACAATTAGTTGCTCTTGCAAGATATTCTTCTTCAGTTGTAGCTAATGATGTACAACTATGTTTCTTGCTTATCCAAGAAATCAATCTTCTACCAAGAAAGAATGCACTGCCAGTGGTACTCTTTATGTCATCTACATCTCCTGCCCAATTTGAATCTGTATATGCACATAACTCAAAATTATCATTCTTAGCATACCATAAACCAAGATTTGATGTTCCTTGTAGGTACCGAAAAATCCTTTTTACTGTTGATTCATGATTTTCTTTAGAATTGCTTTGAAATCTTGAAACAATACATACTGCATTCATTGTATTAGATTTGGTTTGTGTCAAATATAGTAAACCTTTAATCATAGATTTGTATCTTGTTGGATTAATAGGAGCTGAATCATCCTTCAATGTCAACTTATCAGTTGTAGTCATAGGAGTACTTACCTGTTTAGAGTTTTCCATACCAAATTTTTTCAAAAGATCCTTCAAGTATTTCATTTGACATATGAATATACCTTTATCTATTTGTGAAATCTGCAGACCTAGAATTTTTTTATCTCTCCAATCATAGACATTTCAAATTCTTCCTGCATCTTGTTAGCAAAGTCTTTACACAATCCATCTTCACCTCCAAAACTGATATCATCTACAAAAACTTCACTAACCAAAATGTCATCATTAGTGATTTTGTAATACAAGTTACTATCAGCATTACCTTTAGTGTATCCAAGCTTCAAAATATATTTATCCAATCTAGGATACCAAGCTCTAGGAGCTTGCTTCAATCCATATAAATATTTCCTCCATCTGTAAACCACATTCTTATCATCTGTCAGTTAAAATTCATCAGGCTATTCAATGTAAACTTCCTCTTCAAGATCACCATTCAAAAATGCACATTTTATATCCATCTAATATGCTTTATAGTTTTTATGAGTTGTAAATGCAAGAAATTGTCTAACTTTCTCAATTCTGGCTACTGGTGCAAAGGTTTCATTATAATCATTTTCTTCTTTCTGAGAATAACCTTTACAAAGTAATGTTTCTTTGTTCCTGATTACTTCATCATCTTCATTAAATTTATTCCTAAATACCCATTTAGTTCCAATTACATTTTTGTCTTTAGGTTGGGGAACTAATGTCCATGTACTATTCTTTTCAATCTTCTCTAATTCATCTTCCATTGCTTTTATCCAAATTTTATCTTGACATGCTTCAATAATAGATGATGGTTCAACTTGAGAAATTAAACATACCTCTTCATTTTCTAATCTTCCTCTTGTCATAACACGTTGATTTTTGTTTTCAATTATCTCATTTTCTGAATGATTCAATCTTACACAACTGGGTTTATTCACATGTTGTTGTTCTTCAGTAACAGTGAAGTTTTCTGATGATTCCAATGTCACTGGATCTACATTCTATACTGGTACAATCTGTGCTGGTTCATTTATGATCATTTCAACTACCGGTTTAGAATCTACAGACCTTGAATATCCTCTAAAATGTTCATCTATCTTCATATTAGTACTTTCAATGATTTTTTGCAATCTTTTATTATAACATCTATATGCCTTGCTTCTAGATGAATAACGAAGAAATATTCCTTCATCACTTTTAGGATCAAATTTGCCAATAGACTCATCTCTCCTAATATAGAATTTTCTTCAAAATATTCTAAAGTATTTTAGAGTAGGAGTATGACTAAACCATAGTTCATAAGGAATCTTACCTGTTTCACCTTTGATGTGAACTCTATTGAAAGTGTAAACCTCTGTGTTCACTGCTTCTCTCTAGTACACGAGGTAGATTTGCTTGCACATTATCATGCTTCTTGTTGCATCTAGAATAGTTTTGTTCTTTCTTCTATAACTCCATTTTGCTGAGGTGTTCAGGGTGTTGATAGTTGTCTTTTAATTCCATCCACTTCATAGAATGTATTAAACTCCCATGATGTAAATTCTCCTCCTTGATCAAATCTCAAATATTTGATTTTCTTGTCGGTTTCATTTTATATCATTGCCTTGTATAACTTGAATTTTCCAAAATCTTCTGATTTCTACCCGAGAAAACTAACCCAACATAGTATAGAATAATCATCAATTATTAGCATTAAATATCTATCTCCTTGAAGACTTCTTGTTCTTGTCGAACCACACAAATCAGTATGAATTAAATCAAGAACATTATTAGATTTTTCAAAAATGCTTTTAAATGTTGTTCTAACTTTCTTTCCCATTTGACATTCCTTGCATACTAGATTATGAGGTTTCACAATCTTAGGTAAATCCCTTACTACCTTAATTGAACTCATCTTTCCAATGCAATCAAAATTTACATGGCAGAGTCTCTTATGCCATAACCAACTTTCATCAATGTGTGCAATCAAACATGTCTTATCACTTGTATTCAAATGAAAGATATTACCTTTAGTGTGATTACTGGTTGCAATCTCCAATCCAGTTATGTTTATGATTTTGCATTTTCCATTCTTGAATTGTAACTAAAATCCTTTTTCCACTAGTTGACCAACACTCAAAATATTATGCTTCAAACATTCAACATAATAAACATTGTTAGTATTGTGTTTACCATCCAAAGAAATAATGCCTCTTCCTTTGATTAAACAAGCTTTATCATCTCCAAATCTTACTGGACTTCCATTACATTCCTGAAATGACAAGAATTTTCTTTTATCACTAGCCATATGATGTGAGCATCCACTATCAATGATCCATTCATCCTTTTCTTCAATTTTTGTTTCTAGTGTTTGCTCTACCAGTTTGACAATAGGTGTCGGTTGATCTTCTTTTATTACAACAAATGCCCATCCATTATTTGTGGGATCTTCATCTAAATCATCTGCAACTCCTTCATCAGCAAACTAACAAAATTTATCTTTGTTTTTCTTAAATATGTATCTCTGATATTCAGGGTTAGGCTTTTCTTTTTTTTTCTTCCTCTCTCAATCTTGCATGTCTATCAGGACATCTAGATGCTATATGAGAAATTATATTGCAATTAAAACATTTGAAAGGTGCTTTAACTTCATACTTACTTCCTACTGGTCCTTTAGGTATCTTCCTTGCAAATAGTGCTTCAAGTTCTTCAAGTTCTTCATTTTCCCTCTTGATATCTTCAAGTTCTTTTGAATAAAGTGCTTTCCAATCAGATTTGTCAGATGATGATGATGATGATGATGATGATGATGTAGATGATGATGATGATTTAAAAGATAAATTAGTCTTGGCTGTAGAAACAAGACCCAATTCCTCAAGCTCAAATGCTGAAAGTTTTCCAACCAAGGTATCTCTAGATACTGATGTATTAGGCATTGTTCTCAACTTATTAATAGAAGTTACTTTCATTTTGTAAGCCGGTGGCAAAGCTCTTAAAACTTTAGAAACAATTTCATCTTCACTTAAAGATCCTCCACAACATTGTATTCCTAAAACAATATCATTAACTCTTTTACTAAATGCAGAAATTATTTCATCTTCTTCCATTTTCAAATTTTCATACCTAACTCGGTAACATTCTAGTTTTACAATTTTGTCAGTGGTATCACCTTCATTCAATGTTTCTAGTTTATCCCAAAGAGCTTTAGCAATAGATTGGTCTAATAATCACATGATATTTTGATATGATAATGTTCTCAGAAGTGCTTCTCTTGCTTTGCAATTATTTTCCAAGTCTTTAGCTAATGTCGGTGGATGAGGGTTATTCAGAGAAGGACCAACATAACCGTGCTTTGTAACTTCCCATATATCTCTTCCAATGCAATTCAGATGTGTCTTCATTCCGATCTTCCATATACCATAATTAGTTCTATCAAGTTTAGGACTACCCTTCCTGAAAATGTTCGCTGCCATAGAACCTCCTCAAGTTGTTAGGCTTCTGCAAAAAGAGGACTATGCTCTGACATCAATTGTTAGGAACCAAAAGGACAACTGAGAGGGGGGGTGAACTATTGGCATTTTTTATGATGATATTGTGATTGTAATTGATGGACACACACTTGCTTTGAGATCACTTTTTGTATGTATGAGTTATGCTCAACCGATATTTGTTCCAACTAGTATTATGTATTATAGTCTTTAGACTATCGGTGTTTTGCAGAAAGCGTTTATCGATCTCAAGTGGTATGAAGAACCAAGCAGTATGAAGACTCAAGCAGTTTGAGGATCCCAAAGTGGTACGAAGGAACAATGCGATTGTTGTCATTTTTTCCAGCCTTCATTTTGACAAATAGGTAATTGGTAAAATGTGTGAACCAGTAATCGGTAAATATATGAATTGTTATTACTCTATGATGAGTTACCAACCAGTATTTTTGTGATGAGTTATCATCCATCAATACTTTGGCGGTGATTCTATGTTGTGTTACCAAATGTGTCAAGATGCACTAAACCTAGGAACTTCCAATGCAATCCTATAAGACCGACATGAAATCAGATTCCTTTATAAGGACATCATGTCTAGGGTTTTAGTGTGGTTAGGGTTTTAAGGTGGTTGATGAGATTTTTGCATGTATGATCTCCGAAGACAAGATCAAGTCTGTGTGAAGTAAATGAGTGTGGATATATTGAAGACTAAAGTAATGCTGAAATGCATTAACAATGAGCTATCATGGATCTAACCAAGCAAACTGTGCTATTTTCTAGATCACTCACTTGTTGATTACTCACATCCTCGACAAGTCTGAAACCCTTAATCGGGTAGGCCCAGAAAAGCCTTTGTAAATCCTCTTACAAGGTGGTTCACAACTATGGATCTGAAATCCTCTCACAAGGTAGTCTTTAATCAAACTTATCTCCTAACAGAGATTGAGATTCCTAACAGGATCTGTTCTGGTAAAGAACATTGTATGACCTTAACCGGTCTGACCTTAGCCGGTCTGGTTACTATTCTGCAGATAGTTACTTGTGAGTTTCATCTCACCGTGGTTTTTCCCATTTGGGTTTCCATGTCAAAATCTCTTGTGTTATGGTGATTGTGCTCCTGTGGGTGAATGCCTTATTTGTTGTTTGGTTTACATTTGTCTTAACCAGTTTGTTAGTAAAAATGTTATACCAGTTTACTGCTAAACTATTTAAGTCTTTGAGTTCAGTATTTTTTAGTATACTAATTCACCCCCCTCTTAGTATTCATCAGAATCAGTGGTCAATAAATTATAACCCAAATACAAATTATTCCAACTTAAACTTAGTGCTGGTAAACCAAACTTAATGTCGGTGAAATAGATTAGCAGTTATAATAATATCCATGTAACTTAATGCATGAAATAGAAAGAGAAACAACATCCACAACACATGACACAAATATTTTGATGTGGAAACCCTGTAAGGGGAAAAACCACAATGGGAAACCTTACCCACAATTAGATGATACTACTGCAGATAGTAAGTGTATACAAATGGGTTCTGCACATGTAGAAAGGCTAGCCGCCGAGAGCTCACTCCTTAATCACAAAATAAGAGTCACATTGACTACAGTAGGATGGTTAAATCCTATAACAATGTACTGCTTCAAGGTAGCATCTACAATACTCGATTCAATACTGGTTTAAGCTCTAATAAACACCTTCATAACCTTCCTTAAACCTATAGATGATGTCTACATGATTCACACTATGATCTTCTCATATAATCTTCAATATTCATACATACACTCATATAATTATATGTTACATACATCTATGACATCTCCCAAATGAGATCTTACATTTATACAAAACTTAAGACCAAATATTAAGGCTGGTTTACTAAATATATTGTATTTAAATCAATTTAAAAAATAAGTCTTGATGTGATACAATATGTTGACCTCAATACATTTACACAATATCCAATCAATAAACCATTTCTAAAATGTGTCATGCTCATCTGAAACATGAAATATTATACCAGTCCATAACCTAGACCTATCTGTCGGTAAAAGCAAATATGTCAACCCGATTAGACCAATAAGAAAAACACCAAATCCAAACATCCAATCCATGTCTTTGACATAACCAAATGATCTCCAGATAATAACAAGTCATCATCATTATCGGTGACTATGCATAAGCCACTAACCATACCAGTGAACACAATGTGTCGGTTCAACAATAAACCAATATAACCAGAGTGCAAAATCAACAATGTAGACCTCCAAATGGATAAGTGTTGACATCAATGACAAAACCAATGAAAAACATGACAAAGTCATCCATAATCAGGTCTAAGAGATTTCCACAATCCATCATATAATCAAGAGAGCATTTCTGGATTCGATTATGTGAAAGATTTTTGCATCAATGTTTCAGATCACACTCCGTGATCCATCATCAGGATGAAGAGAGTCAAATAAGATGAAAAGTTGCAGACTTGGAATAAATAGGAAGGATTGGAGAAGGGTGCACGAAGAACGAGAGACAAAGATGGTCAAACCTCAATAGAAGGACAAAGGACGAAATAAAATAAAAACAAAAGAGAGAGAAAATAAAGAAATAGAAAATAAAAACCCAATAATACTAGAATATATATATATATATATATATTAATGCCTATGTAAAAGAGTGCCTATGTATATGAGTGTATATGCATATACATATACAAATACATATAGGTTTTTTCTTTCTTTCTCTTTGGTTTTTTCTTCTTTTTATCCTTTAGGCCCCTTCTCGTTTCCTTCTTTTCCCTTGTTATGTTGTTGTTCCTTGCTTTTTTGTGTTATTTATTTATTTATTTTTATATTTAATGTATTTTATTTATTGCCCTTTGTTTGCTTGTTTCATAGTTCAATTGTTTCCTTTTTTTTTTTTGTGTTTGTTTTATAGTTGAGGTCTTGTCTTTTCTTTCTTTGTATGTTGGGGTATATATATATATATATATATATATATATATATATATATATATATATATATATATATATATATATATATATATATATATATATATATATATTGTGTGTGTGTGTGTGTGTGTTGGTTTATTTGTTTTTCTTTAAATTTTCATTCGTACACACATGCACACTCAATTTTTTGCATTTTCTTGGTGGTCTTCTAGAGTGCTGGTGTTTATTTTTTTCCTATTGTTTATTAACCGAGTTCTTGTCTTTCCTTTGTCTATGTGGGTGGGAGTTTTCTTTTTATTTATTTTTTTAGTTAGCATTTTTGTTTGCTCATTTTTGTATACATATATATTTTTATTAATATATTTGTATACACCCCGTTTATTTATATATATATATAATTTTTGTGTAGGTTTTTATATGCATTTGTATATGTATATGCATATACACTTATATACATAGGCAATCTTTTACGCATGCATTAATATATATATTTTCTTGTATTATTGGGTTATTATTTTCTATTTCTTTATTTTCTCTCTTTTGTTTTTATTTTATTTCATCCTTTGTCCTTCTGTTGAGGTTTGACCATCTTTGTCTCTCGTTCTTCATGCACCCTTCTCCAATCCTTCCTATTTATTCCAAGTCTGCAACTATTCATCTTATTTGACTCTCTTCATCCTAATGATGGATCACGGAGTGTGATCCAAAATGTTGATGCAAAAATCTTTCACACAATCAAATCCAGAAATGTTCTCTTGGTCATCCATAATACCAACATGTCTTCACTGATTCAGATTGGGATGGAAACATTGATGATAGGAAGAGCACCCATGGAGGAAAATTCTTTCTCGGAGATAAGATTGTATCATGGAAAAGTAAGAAACAAAACTGCATATCTCAATCCATAGCTGAGGCTGAGTATGCAATTAACTACACACATATAGTTTAGATCAAGAAAGTGCTGGAAGGAATACAAGAAAAAGTGGTTGGACCAGTAGTGATTCATTGTAACAACACCAGTGCCATTGATATATCCAAGAACCTAGTGATGCACTCCAAAACGAAGCATATAGCCATGAAATACCACTATCTAAGGGAACAAGTTCAAGAAAAGGAAGTGATGTTGGAGTACATACCAACAAAAGAGAAAGTGGCTGATATCTTCACCAAGCCACTATAGAAGGACATATTTGAATATCTCACAGGTAAGTTGGGGGTTATGCCTTTCCACTGAGTAAAGTAAGAAAACAGGGTTCTATATCAATCTGGTATACTTTCATGTTCTTTTTAGAAATGACTAGATTGATGAGTATGGGCTACTCTGGTTAGGGGGAGTAGTCTTGAAAATGTTCAAAAAGGACTCTTTGGAATTGTTGTCAAATGGGGAGATATGATTAGAGTGCTTGAGCATTGGCAGGTAGTGATTGAGCTGAAGTTAATGTATCAAAGTATGACTAGTGATAGGGGGAGATATTCTTTAGGGAAGAAGTAATGACTGGACTGGTACAGAGATGAGGAACCATATAATTAGCCAGAGTTTTGAAATATTTGCCATCAATGCCAAAGGGGGAGATTGTTGGATTATTGGAATTGACAACACCGGTTGATCTAGTGAACCGCTATATGTACTAAGGTTTGTCATTTATGTCCAACACATACTGGTGAAGACACTAACTGGGGAAGTGGTATGGATAGAGTATTGTTGTTTTTTTAGTAAGCCAAGGTGATGACTTCCAATATATGAAAACAGTATTGGTATTGGATGATCAAAGGTTTAAGTATCTCAAGAAAAGATAGATTAAGCCAACTGGTCTATCATTCAGGAAGATCGGTCACTTTGATGATGGTGAAGTCACAAAAGGTGACTCGGGCAAGAAGACTTGAAGTTGTATGCAAACTGATAGCTCATTGGTAAATAGGGGAAGAGACTTGGTTCTATCACAACAAACCGGAAATCAAAGGACAAACCAGTAATATAGAAGTACAGTGGCATACCGGTAAACTGGTATGACAGAAGGAAGATAGGTGATCACCATAAATCTCGGAGCAGTGATCGGTTATTTAGTTGCATACTGGTAAACTGGTATGGCAGAAAGAAGATAAGTGATCACCATAAATATCAGAGAGGTAATTGGTTATTCAGTTGCAGTGGCAAAGGATGAGTTTGTGAAATTGTGTCTATGACAAATCATATGTTGCAAGGGTCAAATTTTAGTTCTCATGCAGTCAAGCATGATTACATACAGATTTTCTGGTTCGCACTTATTTAGCTAAACATGACTTAGAGGTTTCTTTCTTTGGCAGATGTTGTGGTAGAATTGGGTGAACACTTGGTGAAATTTCTATAAGGCATGCACAGAAAGAGTGGGAGATTTTTGAAATTGAAATCTTCTGAAATCCATTATTGATCTAATTGAGGGAATACTTGAAGGTATCGACAGAAAATATATAAAGAGTTCTTGAGCTCTTTTAGAAAGTTTTTGATCATAAAATTTGCAACAAGGAGATGTTGTTGAAGGCAATCAAAAGTGAAGAAAGGAGAGAAAGGAAGTGGTAAGAGGTGTTAACACAATAGAGTGTGTTTGAGGAAGATTGAATAAGTGAAAAGTTGAGATATAGTGGAGTGGTAGAGTGCAGAGCTAAAGATCAGAGGACTGACATAGTGTAGAGCCGAAGGTCAAGGGCACCAACAGAGTGTAGAGCCAAAGGTCTGAGGATTCGCAGAGTGCAGTGCTCGGGGATACACGACCAACTAAGTGAAGATCCGAAGGTGTAAGAAGAAAACCCATACTATGTAGAGAAGACACAACCAGTGTGTGTTGAGTGTGATGCACATTGATATCTAATCAAGCTATTTGTAGCTAATTTAGTAGATCATCCATCTATTTCTTTCTAATAAATACAACATAAATCCATTAATTGGGTGGACGTTAATAGGTCCCTTTGTAAAATCCCTTAATCGAGTGACATCTTAACTAATGTTCTAAGTCCTCTAACTAGGCTACTTTTAATAGGGTAAAGGCACTAACCGACCTTGTTCAAAATCCTTTAATTGAGTGGCACCTAATAGTGTCTTGGTAATCTCCTAACAGAGATGGCTCTTAACCAAGCATACTCCAGAAGAGTACAAATTTTGTGAGTGCCTACTCACACCGTGGTTTTCTCCCTATTGGGTTTCCATGAGATAACTCCTTGGTGCCACTGTCAAATTTTCATGTTTGCATTTTTTACTTCGGTGATTAAGTATATTGTTGGATCTTAGATGAATGCAGATTTAAGATAAAAGTTAAATTGTGAAAAATTGATTAAGTGTTGATTCACCCCTCTATTCTTAGCACTAGTTGGGACTATCACCAAGGTTGAGGGGTTCTCCAAGGTTGCACACCCTATTACATCCTTTTAAAGAAAGGGAAAGAAATTTGAGTGGATAGAAAATTTTGAGAGGGCCTTCCAGGAACTCAAAAAGGCAATTACTAGCACACCTATTCTTGTTGTGTCGGATCCCTTAGCCAATTTTGTGGTATGAATAGATGCTTCCTCGGATGGTCTGGGAGTAGTAACTATGTAGGGTGGTCGAGCTATTGTATATGATTCTAGGAAAATTAATAATCATGAGCTTAAATACCCTACTAATGACTTTGAGCTTGTAGCAATGGTGCAAGCATTAGTGAAATGGAGACACTTTCTTTTAGCACATTTATTTGAGCTTCATTATGATCATCAGAGCTTGCTATACATATTTACTCTACCTAACCTTAATACATGTCAGAGGAGATGGATGGAATTATTGTGTGAGTATAATATTGATATTCACTACATCAAGGGGATGTTAGTCCCAACCAGTGCTGAGAGAGGAGGGGTGAATCAACACTTTACCGATTATACCAGAATTAAAATCCTTTAAATCAAGCCTGTACTAACTTAATATTTTATCCACATAAATAGATATTGCAGGGAAAACATGCATACATGAAAAGAAATACAATAACACCAAGATTTATCTCTTGGAAACCCAAATGGGAGAAAACCACGGTGTGAGTAGAAACTCATAAAATTTTCACTTTTCTGGAGTACGCTTGGTGAGGAGCCATCCATGTTAGGATATTACAAAGACATTGTTAGGTGCCTCCTGGTTAAGGGATTTTCTTTAAGGCCTATTAGAACCTTTACCCTATTAGAGGTAGCCTTGTTAAAGTACTTAGGATCATCATTTGAGATGTCACCTACTTAAGGGATTTTACAAAGGGACCTGTTAAAGTCCACCTAGTTAAGGAATTTTGAGTTGCAATGGTTAGAAAACAACATGAAGTTGATCTAATGAAATAGCTACTAATAGCTTGATCAGATCACAATGAACCTCATGCTCTGTCTGTACTAGTTGTGTCTACTCTGCGCTACATCAGTTGTCTTTTCATATCCACTGCTCTGCACTTTGTCGGTATACTTCACATACACACTCTTCTTTGATCACTATCTGAGCTATGCACACTTACTTCACCACTCTAGTATTCATTCAGCAGTTATGCCCTCTTCTCATCTTGTTGGATTGCCTCTCCTCATAATTGCATTTAATAATTTTCATGATCAAAATGTTTTGCATGAACTCAATACACTTTATACTTCCTCTATCATTGCCTTCAAGTGTTTCCTTAATCAATGCACTCACAGATCTCAGTAGATTTCAAATTAAAATGCTCCCACTCTTTCTCTGTGCACCTTGCAATAATTCAACCAACTACTCTTCCAAATCTACCACCGTATCCCCCAAAAAATAGTGACTTCTAAGTCAAGTTCACTCCTTTAAATGTGAACCAAAAAATTCGCATAAATCTCACCTTAACAGATTGTTGTTAACTACAGTAGACTTCACTTATCCATTTGTTTGATGATATCTCACCAAGATTGACTTACATATGGTCATCGCATCCATCTTACCAGTTACCACTCCAAGATTCTCAGAGGATATCATCCTTCAACCTATGTTCATCAGTTTACCGGTGTACTACTGTACTCTTTACTATTGATTCTTCTATTGATACTAGTTTGCAGTACTTTCATTAAGCATCTTTTCCAGTTTTCCAATGGGGTTCCAGTTTGCATAGTACCTCAAGCCTTCTTGCCTAAGTTACCTTTTGTGACTACATTATCATCAAAATAGCCAACTTGAAGATATGACGTTAACACCGATCTTCTAACCTTAACGTCGATTCTTCTTGAATGACAGATTGGTTAGCTTACTCTGTCTTCCCTTGAGCTGATTGAACCTTGATCATCTATCTCTGATATTGCCTTTATATTGGTTGCAAACCATCACCTTTTCTACTGAGATACACCACTCCACCGGTCTGTGTTAGTCATCAATAACAAATCTCAGCTAATATACCACTTTACTAGATTAACCAGTTTTTGTCAATATTAGGAATGCCAACAGGGGAAAGAGAATGTAGTTTCAAATGCATTGAGTAGAAGACATCATGAGTTATACTCTATGACCACTGATAGAGATTTGAGAGATTGCATATTGTAGCACTTGCCTCTGGATGAGAGGAATTTAGAGGTGTGTAAGGTAGTATGATCTCAGGGGGCCCTAGAAGGGAAATATGTATATTATTTGGAGTATGATGATAGCGAGGTTAAGAAGTTGCATGCAGATTTGAGACAATTATATCACTGGTTGGGTATGAGGCAACACATTGCAAAGTTAGTATCTCGATGGCTTGAGTGACAGAGAGTTAAGGCAGAGCACTGCCACCCAGGTGGATTGCTCCAACCTAATAAGATACTAGAGTGGAAGTGGGACACAATTTTGATGGATTTCATCATTGGTATTCCTATGTCATATCGCCACCATGATAACATCATGGTGATAGTTGATAAGTTGACCCAAGTGGCTCACTTTTTGTCTGTTTGAACTACTTTTATAGCTCCAAGAGTGGCATAGATGTTCTTGTGAGATATTGTTAGACTGCATCGAATTCCACACAAGATCATTTCAAATAGGGATTCCCTCTTTACTTGTTCCTTTTGGAACACGTTACAGGCAGTGTTGGGTACCAAACTCAACTTTAGCACATCCTATCATCCAGAAACGGATGGACAGATAGAGAGAGTGAACCAGGTATTGGAAGAAACTCTTTGTATGTATGTCATAGATCATCAAACTAGGTGGGAAAAGTACCTTCACTTTGTAGAATTTTCCTATAACAATGGGCATCACACTTCCTCAGGGATGCCACTATATCAAGAATTGTATGGTAGACCATGTCAGACACCTTTGAGTTGGGACTGCATTCAGGATAGAGTATCCATTGGTCCAAAGTTAGTTTTGTAGTAGGTGGATCTGATTAGACAATGCCTTAAAGAGTCTTAGGATGGACATAAGAAGTATGTGGATGTGAATAGGATAGATCATAGCTACATAGATGGAGATAGAGTTTTCTTGAGAGTGTGACTACATAAGATTCTATGCCATTATGGAAAGGGTTCTAAGGTTGCACCTCACTTTGTTTGACCATTTGATATCCTACAGAGGATAGGTCCAGTTGCTTATCATCTAGCTTTTCCACCTAGCCTGTCATGCATCCACAATGTGGTTCATATGTTTGTACTGAGTAAATATATTTATGATAAGTCTCATATTATAGATTGGGATGCCTTGTAGGTGGATTCAAATGGGCAGCTTGCATTGGAGCCCATTTGCATTTTGGCTCGCTAGATGCTATCTCTTCGAGGTCGAGAGCTAGACTAGGTTCGGGTCAAGTGGGATTGTTATGAAGATGTTACAACATCATGGGAGGATGCAACTTGAATGAGATCTCAGTATCTCCATATTTTTAATGAAATCTAGGAGGATGTTCATGCCTATGGGGAGAGGGTTTGAGGCCCTACCTCAAGCGCATCATAGTACTTCTTTATTTTTTGCTACGGACTTATCGTTTGATACATTACTTTGATGCACTATGGATTTAGAGACTATTTGAAAGATGATTTGATATCATCGGATATGATATATCCCATATTATATTTTATTTTAATACTTATGTTGATGAGTTTATGATTCATGTATGTGTTTTTAATTGATGTTTTCTCTATTTGATTTCAATGGTGTTTCAATTAAGTAAATGGTAACATATGGATTGTTAGGAAAATTAATTGGATTCTATCTTTATTGCTCTTTGATTAGGAGATCAAACCATGATATGTTGTGAGATTGATGCTATGTGTTTTAAAGTGTATTACTACATATATGTATGTATATCATTTTGGACCTACTGATGTGTGGTTTGAGATGTGCAGGATATTAACACCTATGACCATGGAAATATATGAGAGAACTAGAGTCAAACCTATGTGCGACTATGAAGCCAAGGTTTGTCTATTTGGAGAGACAATACCTCATCTGTAATGTGGTTTATTTTTGTATAAGTGAATGCATGTGTGTGTGTTCAATTTGTTTAATTTTAATTTATTTTCACCTTGAAAAGACATGTCCAAGAGTATGTTGATGTGTTGTATTTTGTGGTGTCACTTGACACTTGTGATGTATTGCATGTGACATGTCTCTGAGAGGTAAATGTGATAACCTATTCATTTTTCAAATCTCGTTTAATTTTCCCAAATGACAAGTTGTTTATTAAGCCCTTGGAATGGTCAAGTAAAGTTTGAACCGTAGGTAAACTTTAGTTGGGTTTTGGGGGGGTCAAACTAACTCCTATAGTTGAGGTTAAGTCATTTTTGAAGGCCCACTTGATATACCTATGGGTAAGGGATTTTTTTGGGCATATAACCACTCACATGTGATTGCCAAGTCACTAAAAAAGTGACCTTTTCTTGATGAACAAAAACCAGCTTTTAGAAGATTGAGTCTTGGTAAAACAATCTTAAATTCTTGTGTTGGATGCACTTACCCATCTTAAATTTACCTTTTTAGTTTCCTCTTTTACAAACCTTGTAAGAGGGTTGGGAAGACCAACCTATGAGCTCTCATCATCCTTTTCCAAGGAAATTGGAAAGTGTGAGATGAGTCTACTTAGAGGAAAGATTCAAACTAAGAATTTTCATCACCCACTCTCCAATCTTGGACATCAAGAGTTGTTCAATGAATTGAATTTTGAACAAGAAAATTTAGCTAAGGTATAAAGCTTGTAGTTGGTGGAAATCATGTTGGCTTTGTTTGGGGGCTCTTCATCAAATCTTCTAATCACATTCCATTGAAGGAGTTGAGGTTGGTGCATTGTCACCCTTAGGATTTAAATGCATTTTTGGTTGTTGTTTTATGTGAAAATATGCATGTTGTAAAATTACGTATCGTATTTATAGTTTTGGTGTTATTCAAATTTTTGGATGGATCGTTGCATAGTGTAGCATGTCTTTCTTGAATATTATTTATGGGAATCAAGACCAAACTCACCCTTGGGAGGGTAGAGTAGTCTTGGGGTGAAGGGAGTTTGACATTCATAGGGTGTAGAGTCTCTCTTCTAGGAAGAGAGGGAAACAAGGATCGGGGATCCTTGTTGCATTTTATTTGTTTAAATTAGGGGTCATAAGGGAGGATTTGGCTTGAAAGCTTTAGGGGGTCATAAAGGATTTATTTTTATGGTCATGAGAGACCATGTTTGAAAAGAGATTTTCGGATTTGTGATGACCTTGGGTTATTTGTATTATACTTACAAATCTCCCCATGTGTATCTCACCTTCACCCACTTTAAAAATATTATTTTTATGGCTATGTGCTAAGCTTGGGTTGAGAGTTTTATGTTGAATGTTTCCTCCTTGTAATCTAAAAAATGTATGTGTGTGTTGTTTGTTTGTAACCTATTTGGCACCTAGTTCTCCCAAGCTCGGGGGTGGTGTCTTGTTGGCCTAGGTTGGGAGGTGAGCCTCCAAGGTCACAACAAAAAGAGTTCTTCATTTGCAGGTCTGCATATTGAATGTAGAAGATGGAAGAAGGAAAGTTATCTATGTGGATAATTGAGGAATGTTTCAAGTAGCAACTTCAAGATTATTTCAGTTTATGCTATATTTCAAGTGTTTAGTGAAATATGAAAAAGATAGTAAACGGAAAGAAACTAATGTATTTTAATTTCCTACTATTGAGCTTTAAAAAAGAAAATGTTTGTAAAAGAAATATATTTATTTAAGTTTATGTGTTTAGTGGGAAAATGAAAGATACAAGAGTGTAAAGTGGATAAATCGAACCCTAGGTGTTTCCCCCCCACTCCATGGAGAGAGAAAGGAGGGTCACTAGGGTTGACAGTTTTCACTTAGGGAAGACTTTACATTCAAAAGAGGGGTTGAAACCCACAAGATCCAATCCCACACAATGCAAGACTGGATTCTAAATGAGTTTCAAGGGTTAAGACATCAAGGATACCCTCTTTTGTAAAGAATGTAGATAGAATGATTGAACTAGGAATGCATGTAAAGTAGGAAAGATTCGCTTATAAACAGAGATAGGGATACAGGATGAAGCTGTGGACCTAAAATTAGCGGTAAAATGTTGAGACGATGTTGTTCTGCAAATTTGAGCGAAAGTTGACGGGACGATGGCGACCGGAGTGCAAACGGTCCTCCGAAAAATCTGCGAAACGAAGGGGGATATGTTCGTCTTTGCACAAGGATTCCATATCTTCAATTACAGTCGCATACCTGCAACCTACACATAGAAAAGAGAGGATGATTGGGGGGTTAGGGATTAGGGGTTTGCCTTTAGGTCAAACCCCAGTTTTGGAATTAACCAAGAAATGAGAATGTTGTAAATGTAAATGTTTGTAATGTAAACAAGTACTGATACCTTGTTGTAAGAATGTTTGTATTCTTACATGTGAAGGTGTAATAATGTTGTATGTTGTATGTTGTAGGTGATCTCCTCTTCAATGGTTGAATCCTTGTCTTTAAATGCAACACCTAGCCTTGAATGGAGACTTAGAGTACTCAATTGCTTGAAGGAATGCTTGAATGCTTGAATGTTTGAATGTTTGAATATTGCTTCCGCGTCTTGCTCTTGCTTATTTCCTTCCTCCCTCTCTAGGACAGGAAAAGTAGTTTATATACTTGTCAATTAAGGTTGAGAGATTGGTTTTTCCGACCTTAGGCCGACCTAGAAGCATCATTTTCTGAATTGCAAACTTAAAGACCCGATGCCCAACAAGAGACCGGGCCCAAAATAGGGCCAGGGACTAGGGCGCTGGGTGCCATGGTCCTGGGGGACCAGGGTGCTGGGCACCATGGTCCTAAAGGACAAGGGCTCTGGGCACCATGGTCCCACCTCCCGGGACAGCAGGGTGCAAGGAAGGATCAAGCCAAGGTGCAGAAATATGCAGTTTTTGATGTCACAAGCAGGTTTCGGGGTCTCCATTCAGGTTCAATGTTGCACCGCCATCGTGAAGACCCAAATGCAGTCGTAATTGCTAGTGTCGCAATTTTAGGATGCTACATTTAGCCCCCACTTTAGCGGGAGTATAAGTGTACGCCCATACTTCCAGTAAAGTACAAGGAAACAATATTGAAAAACTTTCACCACGTCAAGGAGGCAAGATACACCAAGCCCCCAGTGGACTAAGGATCTTACAACTTCGATTGACAAAGTAAAATTGAAGATCACGAGGGAGAACCATGACTGTCAATAGTAAGGTTCCCTCACTATGAGTCATGCAAGAAAAATACCAAAAATTTTCAAGGCAAAGCTAAGTTCACCAAGAAATTTTCAAGTATCTTGAAGAGATATGAACGGGCTGTATGCCCCCCTATGTTAAAGTCATCGCACATGCCTCATCGGGGGTGATTGCTTTAAGGTAGTGATACATATAGGAAATGAGAAGGGAAAGGAGCACGTTATCACAACGATTTAGCCCCCAAGTGTGAGATAAACCCAAGGATAATAGACACAAAACACAAAGCATGAGGTGACTTCGCTTTCCTTAGGGTCAGTATGTTGTATGATAATTCATGTATATCATATGTATGTATGCATAATTATTCTTCATTCCCCAATCAAGGAAGGTCACCTAGAAGAAGGGAACACATGTGTCTTTTGAGTCAATATGAGAGAGACTAAGAGAGATCTCAATGCTTTGCATCGTCCTCAAGTAGACAACACTAAGGACAACAAATAGAAGAATGAGAATAACACATAGAAGAAGTAACAAAAGAGATCAAGAGAGGAGGAGAGAGTTTTCTATACTAATGAAACTAGTCTAGCACGTCATCCACCCCTCGATCTTGCTGATCAATATTTTGGGAAGGTAGGAAACACGCTAGAGGAGGAACATCCAACACAGCAGATGGAGCTATCACAAGATCCAAACAAGGGCTATGTTCATGTTTCACGCCACGTTGTTCTTGTCTAGGAGCTAGGATAAGTTCTTTAGAAAATTCGTTAGATAAATGGTTATCAACATCAACATATTCATATTCACTATCAGAAGAAAGAGGAGTAACATTTTCATCATGAATAACATTTTCATCTATATCATCATCAAGATTTATAAAAATAGGATCTTTAACTCGCACAAGATCAAGACCATCATGCATCTTATGTTTAGGAGATTTTGGCTCAATTTTTGGCTGAGGAGAAAATGGAATAATACTAGTTGAAGGTGTTTTTGGGGATTGCAAAGTTTGAGAAGCAGCTGCCTGAGCTCTAAGACAATGCTTTCGTCGGCGTTCACGTGTAGAACGATTTCATCTAGTCTTAGTAGGAAGTTGAGAAGATTGAGGAGGAGGAATGTTCTCATCCGTATCACTTGGGTGTTTAGGTTGTGGTCTCTTAGGTTGAACAATAGGAGAAGAGGAAGGTCTCTTCTCTCCATAAGAGGAAGGAGGAGGAACTGCTCCATATAAAGGAGGAATATTTGGTTTAGGAAGGAGACCAAGTCCATCATGACGAGGAGGTATAGGTCTACTTTTAGGAAGTTTATTAGACATAGGCATGGTCACATTCATAGGGATGGGTTGGGAATCTTCTTGAGGAAAGACATTAGTTTTATCTTTCAAAGGAAGAACTTCCTTCTCAAGAATGATAGGAATATCAAGTTTGGGTGTTCTAGATTCACTTAGAGATAGGATCATATCTTTTTTCCACTTTTGATAAGATTTGAAAAGATGATCACTTCGCGGTGGAAGAGATTGAAATTGTTTAGGCCAAAAATAATCAATAGGAATGCTAGAAGTTCTTTTAGCAGGTTTAAAGAGACTATGATTGATAGTAACAATTTCACCATTATGAGGAAATTTAAAACACTTGTGAATAGGAGAAGCAATAGCTTTCATGGAAGATAGCCAAGGATAGCCTAGCTTCACACAAAATTGTTCGGACGATGGAATAATAGCAAAGTCCACATCAAGGGATTTGTTATGGACCTCAATAGGTAATGTAATAGAACCAATTGCAGGAGAAGAAAATGCATCAAATAATTTCACAACCACATTTGTTTCATCATAGATCACTTGATTCAATTGCAAAGTAAAAAGAAATTCTTCAGTAATAACATTAATCATACAAGAAGGATCAATAAGCACTCCACGACAAGGTGTATTCTTGACTTTTGCAACTATATATAAAGGACCATCAGGTGCCCTGATAGTTTCACTGGTATCAAATGTGATGGAAGGTTCTTTAGGGATTTTCTACTGTTCCACAAAGTTAATCACATTCGGCGTCATAGACACAAGACTATCAGGTGAAAAAGAGGAATCATTATTCTCAACCACATTAGAGGTATGAGAAGGTAATGGATCAGTAAAAATCTTAAGATTTTGGTTAGGAGGAGCTATAGATGTGTTGCCTTTATCATTCACACCAGAAACAGAGATAGTATTATTATCAATCAAATCTTGAATCTTACCCTTTAAAGCAAAACATTTTTCAGTATCATGCCTAGGTTGACGATGAAATTGACAAAAAGATTTGTTATCAAAATAGGGTGAATTAATCTTCGCAGGATCTATTTGCCTTATAGGAGGGAGAGTAAGCACATTTTGTTCCAATAACTTATTCATAATACTATGCAATGATTCATTCAAATTAGTAAACTTTCTTTCTTTCTTGAAAAATTTAGAAATAGGAGGCACACCTGATGCTGCATTCACATTGTTGTTGATGATGTGTTCATTGAATTTAATAGACTCTCTATTCGGTTTAAACTTCCCAAATGGTTGTTGACTACTATCACCCTTATCACTCGGAGCCATAGGATTTGCTTGTTCCATTTGACTCACAGTCAGTTGATAATTGTGAAGAGTTGCGCACAACTGTTGGAAAGAAGTAAACTCAGAAAACAGAAGTTTTTCTCTAATATATTTTTGTAAATTAGAAATAAAGATTCTTCGAATATCATTGTCAGGTACTGGAAAAGAAATTTGAGCATACAAATGCTTATATCTACCAATGAAATCAGTCACTTTTTCTTTAACACCTTGTTTACAATGCATTAAATCAATCAAAGTAACTTTAGGACTTATATTGTTTTGAAATTGTTGAATAAAAGCATTTGCAAGTTGTTTGAAAGATGTAATAGAATAAGAAGGCAACGAGCAATACCATTGTAGGGCTTTATCTCTTAATGTTCTAGTAAACAGTTTTGCAAGCAACCTTTGGTCATAAGCAAAATCAGTACATATTATTTGAAAGGTCTTAACATGTGTTAGAGGATCACCCTTACCATTATAAAACTCCAACTGCGGGATTTCAACATGTTTAGGGGGAATAGCTCGAACAATGTCAAGAGAAAGTGGGCTCGCAACATCAAATGTGGGCACACTAGACTTGGATTGATTCATAGAGGCAATTTGTTGCTGTAAAGAAGAGACAGTTTGTGCAAGATTGTTAATGGTCGCTTCAGTCGAAGAGTTCATATTAGACATGTTAGATTGTGATGGAGGTATTATATTATTGAAAGAAGGTATTGATTGAGAGTAAGGTGGTGGGATACTATGATAGTTAGTCATAGGAGATGATTGGAAAGGAGGAACACTACAAGGAGGAATGGAATGATTAAACGAATTGCCCCCTTGCGTCATGTTTATTTGCGAAGATGAAATAGGAACACTCATTGAAGGAATGAATGAGGAAGTCAGATTGAATGAAGGAAGAGGGTTGATTGAAGAAGAGGGATTGCCCCCTTGACTGGTGATCATAGGTGGAATGTCTTGTATTGAAGTAGTCATTATGTTTGATGTAAAGGTAGGTATACTAGCAATAGGAGTTGTTAAAGGAATAGAAAGATTAACTTGAGTAGGAGGTTGTGTATAACCTAAAATTTCAGCACAAATTTTCATAGGCATCACATTCGAATCCACAATGTGTGCGATACTACACAAAATATCAATTCCATTCTTATCACTTTGAACCATACGTTTTAGACCCTCAATTAATGAAAGAGCTTCACTATCAGGGTATTCTTGAGACATCCATTGTCGAAAATCATCAAATTGGTTATCCAATTTCGAAAGTTGTTCCACAAAAACCTCATGGAGAGATTCTTCATCATTAAGAGGATTAGAGGAATTACCCATGTCCTTGTTAAAAAGGCCATTCAAATTAGGTTCCATTTCCTCAGTAATTAAACCTTGGAAAGACTTAATTCTAAGGCTTCATCTAATGGGAATAGTGTAAGTGGGGCTTATTGTTGTAAAACTCATGCACTAAAAAGAGAGAGAAGATTTTGAATTTTAGAGGTAGCAAATTTCAATAAAATCAGCCAATCTCCTAGATTTAAGTTGTTAAATACAATCAGGACAATCTCCCGAAATTTCTAAAAAAAATGTCAAGGACCGTGGTGAACGGAGTGCACACGGTCCTCGCAACTTTTTTCGAAATTTTTAGGGATGAAAGCTATGATGATTTTAAAGATAATCTAAAAAAATTGAGTGATTTTAAGATCTATAGGTAGGCCAAATTAAAGTTGCAATCTCAAAATTGAACCCTACCAAGATTGTTGAAAAATGCAAAATTTGAATTTTGAAAAAGATAGGGAAACTGAAATTTTGAATTTTATGATTTTAGAGGGAATACTAAAAGCAATGTAGGTTTTGAAATTTAAAAGTTGACTCGATTTCATGCAAAATTCAATTTTGAAAGTGGAAATCAAATTTGTTGCAATTAAACACTTAATTTCACCAAAAATGTGTGGGGAAAAAAGTGACACTAAGCAAACATGCCCTAATCTCACTTTCAATCACACACTTGTGGAATACGAAAGAGCCTAGAGGTATCACACAATTGGCTACTTCTTTTTGTGGAAGAGAGAGCCATGGGCTACCTATTAGGATTTCTATTCCTTTGTTGCAAATGATAGATAAAATGATGCAAGTTCAACTACTGGCCCTAGAATGCAAGTATGAACTAGTAACAAGATTGCAAGACTGAGATTAAGTGATGAAAAGCTATAAACACAAGGATAAAAGGAGATGCAGATGTGTACCTGGGGTTAAAATCTGAGTGGAAATGTTCAGGACAGGGGTGCATGCGCCATTGACCTGATTCTGCACCTGAAATTGCTCCTTTTGGCAACCTGAAAGCTGTCGAAAAGTGCTAAGAACTGTTGTTGTCTAAGGGACCAGGGCGCCCAATGCCCCTATCCTGTCAGGACCAGGGCACCCCATGCCCTTGTCCTAGGATTTTGCTTTGCAACTTGGTGTGTTGTCCCGTCTCAGTCTACTTCCATCGAATCTACAACTTGCGGCGTCCTTCGAATTCGGAAATCTGCACTTATATCTGAAAAGGGTTGTAGGTGGCTATATAGGGTTTTGCCTTAGTCAAACCCCCACTTTGGTGATTTCCACCTCCACGAATAGCCAAGTTGTATTGTAAAAGTAGTGTGTGTGCAGACCTTGTGTGTGTGCAAGATCCTAAAATGCAAGTAAGCAAGCTAGAGCAACCTAGAAAGTAAACCCTAATTGCTTGTAAATGATAATGTAAATGCTCCAAATCAAGATGCAAAGTGATCTAAAACATGAATACAAATGATATAATGAGGCTTATGCAAAGACATGAAAACAACATGAAATCATACCCAACCCCAAGGGAGGGGTACAAGCCAATCTTCAGTCAGTGATCCCTTATTGCTCTTCAATGCCTTCAAAGCCCTAAATGGATGAATGAAATTGATGAATGCTTGATGGATGGATGTTGAATGTTGTTGAAGTCTTCAAAGATCTGCTCTTTCACTGCATAGAAGGCCCTTGAAACCAAAATTCCAGATCCTTTCAAATGAAGAAAGAGAGCTCTTATATATGAAACCCTAGGTCTTAATTTCAACTTTTGGCTGACCTAGAGATTGAATCTCCCGCCAATTTCTTGGGGTTAAGCTTTATTTTATGATTGGATCGCACTCCTAAAATTTTGGGAAAAATGTCGGGGACTGTGTGCACTCCGGGTGCCATGGTCCGGACAACTTTTCACCAAATTTTCAGGGCCATCGGATATGATGATTTTAGAGAGAATCCCGAAGTTACAGGTGATTTCGAGATGTTTTGACCTCCGAAATCAAGCCCCCAAGTTCAAAATAGGACCTAATTAGGGTTTTTGATTAAATGATGTATTAGAGGAATAAAATGAAAGGGGCACACTTTAATGAAAAGGGCCCAACTTTATGATATGGAAGATGATGAAATAGGACCTTAGACCTAATTACTTTAACTAATTAAGTGCTAAGGGGGAAATGCAATGCAAAATGCAAGATGCGCCAAGGTGGGTGCTAAACTAGGTGTGAAATTGTATCACTTTAGCAAGTGCGTACAATTTATGACGCTACATTTAAAAAAATGTGTGGGGGAAAAAGTGACACTAAGCAAACATGCCCTAATCTCACTTTCAATCACACACTTGTGGAATACGAAAGAGCCTAGAGGTATCACACAATTGGCTACTTCTTTTTGTGGAAGAGAGAGCCACGGGCTACCTATTAGGATTTCTATTCCTTTGTTGCAAATGATAGATAAAATGATGCAAGTTCAACTACTGGTGCTAGAGTGCAAGTATGAACTAGTAACAAGATTGCAAGATTGAGATTAAGTGATGAAAAGCTGTAAACACAAGGATAAAAGGAGAATGTAGATGTGTACCTAGGATTAAAATCTGAGTGGAAATGTTTGGGACGGGGGTGCATGCACCACTGACCTGATTCTGCACCTGAAACTACTCCTTTTGGCAACTTGAAAGCTGTCGAAAAGTGCTAAAAACTGCTATTGTCTGAGGGACCAGGGTGCCCAGCGCCCCTGTCCTAGGGACCAAGGCACCCAGCGCCCCTGTCCTGTCAGGACCAGGGCACCCCACGCCCCTGTCCTAGGTTTTTGCTCTGCAACTTGGTGTGTTGTCCCATCTCAGTCTGCTTCCATCGGATCTGCAACTTGCGGCGTCCTTCAAATTCAAAAATCTGCACTTATATCTGAAAAGGGTTGTAGGTGGCTATATAGGGTTTTTCCTTAGTCAAACCCCCGCTTTGGTGACTTCCACCTCCATGAATAGCCAAGTTGTATTGTAAAAGTAGTGTGTGTGCAGACCTTGTGTGTGTGCAAGATCCTAAAATGCAAGTAAGCAAGCTAGAGCAACCTAGAAAGTAAACCCTAATTGCTTGTAAATGATAATGTAAATGCTCTAAATCAAGATGCAAAGTGATCTAAAGCATGAATACAAATGATATAATGAGGCTTATGCAAAGACATGAAAACAACATGAAATCATACCCAACCCCAAGGGAGGGGTACAAGACAATCTTCAGTCAATGATCCCTTATTGCTCTTGAATGCCTTCAAAGCCCTAAATGGATGAATGAAATTGATGAATGCTTGATGGATGGATGTTGAATTTTGTTGAAGTCTTCAAAGATCTGCTCTTTCACTACGTAGAAGGCCCTTGAAACCAAAATTCTAGATCCTTTCAAATGAAGAAAGAGAGCTCTTATATATGAAACCCTAGGTCTTAATTTCAACTTTTGGCCGACCTAGAGATTGAATCTCCCACCAATTTCTTGGGGTTAAGCTTTATTTTATGATTGGATCGTGCTCCTAAAATTTTGGGAAAAATGTCCACGACCGTGTGCACTCTGGGCGCCATGGTCCTGACAACTTTTCACCAAATTTTTAGGGCCATCGGATATGATGATTATAGAGAGAATCCCGAAGTTACAGGTGATTTCGAGATGTTTTGACCCCCGAAATCAAGCCCCCAAGTTCAAAATAGGACCTAATTAGGGTTTTTGATTAAATGATGTATTAGAGGAATAAAATGAAAGGGGCACACTTTAATGAAAAGGGCCCAACTTTATGATATGGAAGATGATGAAATAGGACCTTAGACGTAATTACTTTAATTAATTAAGTGCTAAAGGGGAAATGCAATGCAAAATGCAAGATGCGCCAAGGCAGGTGCTAAACTAGGTGTGAAATTGTACCACTTTAGCAAGTGCGTACAATTTACGACGCTACATTTAGCCCCCACTTTAGCGATCATATGAACACTACGTGCATATGCAAGCTAAAGTACAGAAAAGTAAACATTATTTGAAAAAGGATATATCCATAAGTCTGTCGAACGAAGCCCCCAGTGGTATCTGCAGTACACAGTTAGGAACCGCACCCTACAAAACACACGTTAGATCACAAAATCACCTAATGCTTACTAAGGAAGGTGATGAAAATTTGAGGGTAGCTATATGCCCCCCCTATTTCGGCTTGCTAATTTTAGTGAGTTGAAACAGGGTATCATGTTTACCACTTCGAATTGTTAAAGAATATTGATGACAAATGCTCACAAGAAGATTTGATATGAGATCAGAAACTAATGGAGAATCATTTGGTAAGAAAGAGGACTAAACCTCAATTCCAACACAACAAAGAGTGTGAGTTCTCTAATGCAAGATGAAGGATGTAAATGGAAACAAAATGCAAAGAGAAGAAAAGAAAGGAAAAAGCAGCATGAATACACACATTGGTGATCCATGAGAAGAATAGTGAGAGAGAAAACATGGACTTCTCGCCCCTAGATCTTGTCTAGGTGATCCATGGGAAAAAGGACATGGAAAACTAGCCCCTAGAGTCTGTCTAGGTGATCCATGTAAGGGAGGAGAGTGAGAAAGTCTAGCCTTATGCCGCTAGTTCCACTCAACCTCGTGCATGTGTGTGTAAGGGAGGTTAGAAGCACCTCATAGGAGTCTACGCCCGAGTATGCTACAACTTGTATATGTATAGTAGAAAAGCATGACATCTCGCTCTAAGAGTCTGTGCTCTGGTTTCGAGAATAATCACCTTGCATTAAAGAAAAATGGAGACATCTCGCTCTAAGAGTCTGTGCTCTGGTTCCGAGAATGACCCATTGCTAAAAAAGTGTAATGTTTATGTCATAAGTAAAGTAGAACAAGGATACCTACCTTCATCACAAAAGAAGATACCCCAAAAATGCAATAATGTCATAGATCCAAGAAAGAGAGTTTTGCACTCTTTAAGCAAGGATAAGATAGTTGAAAAAGGGATATCTTGTAGTATGTGTAAAGGAGATCCTTAGAGGAGAAGAGATCTTTGTACAAAAGACACCTATCCCTGAGAGGAATTGTCTTAGACAAATATAACATCTTCTAGAATAAGACAAAGAAGAGAATAAGAATGCAATAGCTCCTTCTTTTGCGAGGTGAAAGTGATTCTTAATGAAGGATGACGCTCTTTTTAACCCAATTGAGAGAGTGAATTCATTATGGATGTATTTTACTAAGTGCAAAAGAGGTTTTAGTCAAGGACTTACACCTCTTGTAAGAGAGAATCCTTGAACAAACAACAACAAATGCATACAAGGAATAACATCAAGTAATAAAGTTCACACCATCCACAAAATAGGAAAAAGTGGATCCTTAGATAAAAATAAGAAAAGATCATTACCTCCCAAGGATAAGGTCAATGAGAAGGACTTACACAATCTTCCAGGGAGAGATTTAGACATAAACAAAATGTACTACATACTCAAATGAGTTCATGCGAGCAAGACATTAGTGTATGTAAAATACTCCTCTCAAGAAGTGGGTAGGATAAGAAAGAGAATACACATCTTCTCTCATATCTAGGAAAAGAGGATTCTAAAGAAAAGATGATCAATATTTCCACACTATTACCCCAAAGGGAAATTTTAATCATAAAAAGAAGAGATGTATGAAATCACTCTTGTCCCCATAGGAACAAGAGATAACATAGAAAATTAGGCTATTATGTTGCTTCAAAAATATGATTGCACTTGAAATTGTACCATCATGAATGACAATGAGCCCCCAGTAAATGAGCTACCAATGTCACATAATGATGAGCAACATAATATCCATTAATGTTATTTAAAGACATGATAGATTGAATGAGGTATTTGAATATGACATGCTAAATGCTCAGCTATAAGTGAGATCAAAAACATGTATAAAATGATAAAAATTGAAGAAGAAAAGTCACAAGAAATCTTAGAAGAAGGATGAGTGTAATTTATTAGAGCCTTATCACTGGAGGAAAGGAATTTATGATGAATAGGAGATAAAGATTCATAAGTGAATTTAGAAATTTGAGGGGATTCATAAAGAGATTTGTTCATCGCCAAGATTTCCTTATGAGGGGAATGAGAGTTGATAGAAGTAGAAGATGATTTAGTTGAAGTGAGATCATCATCACTACTAAATATAGCATTCACATTGAGAGATGGTCTTTTAGATGCTTTGGTGGGCTTAGAAAGATTATATCCAAGTCCAAATGAATATTCATGCACGTTATGTTCTAAAGGAACTTTAATTCCTTGTTCATTTGCGCCACAACCATTTCCACTATAGCCACTCTTAGCCAAAATATGAAAACCATGACCATAACATTTCAGGGATGAGAGATATTGTGATTTTGTTACGGAATCCAAAGTTACAGCTGATTTGGAGGTGTTTTGATCAATGAAATTATCAGTCAAAGCTTCAATCAAGAGGGTTTTAAAAATTAGGGTTTTGACACTTAACCACTTAATTTTCAGAATTAAAGCACAAGTATGAACTGACAATTTGCAATAGAAGGGTAGATCTGAAACAAGCATTAACAATTAAACATCTCACAAGCTCAATTACTAAAAAGAAAATTTAGGGTTTTTATGCAATTAACCTCTAAAATTTGCAAAAGATCAAACATGGAAATGTAATTAAGGAAGCCAATTTTTCAGATCTAATCATGAATAATCAGAATTAGGATGTTCACGTCAGGTTCACCAAAATGTAAAGCGGAAAAATCAAACCCTAGGTGTTTCCCCCCCCACTCCATGGAGAGAGAAAGGAGGGTCACCAGGGTTGACGGTTTTCACTTAGGGAAGACTTTACATTCAAAAGAGGGGTTGAAACCCACAAGATCCAATCCCACACAATGCAAGACTGGATTCTAAATGAGTTTCAAGGGTTAAGACATCAAGGATACCCTCTTTTGTAAAGAATGTAGATAGAATGATTGAACTAGGAATGCATGTAAAGTAGGAAAGATTCACTTATAAATAGAGATAGGGATACGGGATGAAGCTACGGACCTGAAATTAGCAGTAAAATGTCGAGACGATGTTGTTCTGCAAATTTGAGCAAAAGTTGACGGGACGATGGTGCTCGGAGTGCACACGGTCCTCCAAAAAATCTACGAAACGAAGGGGGATCTGTTCGTCTCTGCACAAGGATTCCAGATCTTCAATTATAGTTGCGTACTTGCAACCTATGCACAGAAAAGAGAGGATGATTGGGGGGTTAGGGATTAGGGGTTTGCCTTTAGGTCAAACCCCAGTTTTGGAATTAACCAAGAAATGAGAATGCCGTAAATGTAAATGTTTGTAATGTAAACAAGTACTGATACCTTGTTGTAAGAATGTTTGTATTCTTACATGCGAAGGTGTAATAATGTTGTATGTTGTATGTTGTATGTTGTAGGTGATCTCCTCTTCAATGGTTGAATCCTTGTCTTTGAATGCAACACCTAGCCTTGAATGGAGACTTAGAATACTCAATTGCTTGAAGGAATGCTTGAATGCTTGAATGTTTGAATGTTTGAATATTGCTTCCACATCTTGCTCTTGCTTATTTCCTTCCTCCCTTTCTAGGACAGGAAAAGTAGTTTATATACTTGTCAATTAGGGTTGAGAGACTGATTTTTTCGACCTTAGGCCGACCTAGAAGCATCATTTTCCGAATTGCAAACTTAAAGACCCGATGCCCAACAAGAGACCGAGCCCAAAATAGGGCCAGGGACCAGGGCGCTGGGCGCCATGGTCCCACCTCCCGGGACAACAGGGTGCAAGGAAGGATCAGACCAAGGTGTAGAAATATGCAGTTTTTGATGTCACAAGCAGGTTTCGGGGTCTCCATTCAGGTTCAACGTTGTGCTGCCATCGTGAAGACCCAAATGCAGTGGAAATTGCAAGTGTCACAATTTTAGGACACTACAAAGAGATGTATAGTCTTTCTGTTGTAACTCTTATTGTAATGGAAATATGATGTTGTGTTTCAAATTTTATTTATTGTTAATATAAAGAAAACTTTGTCATCTCTAAACTTGTATTACATTCTATTTAAACTCATAGATAGTTTCATTTCTTATGAAGTGCATTCTTACAAAAAATAAAGGAAGAGATAGTATATATTTCCAGTATTTACATTTGTAACATTATAGGAAAATATATTACTTTGGAAAAAGAAATAGATTTAAAACTACTTAAACTTCTAAAAATGTTTTAAAATCTACCTATTAGACATCTTAAAATTTTAGATTTAAAACCCATATTAGCATTTCATATGCTTGATAGACTTATAAAGCACTCAAAGGAGAGGGGGGTGAATCAATGATTGCAAAAACAATACCACTTCAAATACAGACCGGTAAAAATAGTTAACCAATTTAGTTAAAAATATGTATGAAATCCAATATTATATTAAATAATCCACAAAAAGTAAAACATCCACCATAACATAAGTGTTTATACCTTGAAAACCCAATTGGGAAAAACCACAGTGAGTTGGGACTCACAAGTCAACTATCTGCAGTAATAGGTAACTGACTAGTTAAGGTCTACAAAATTCCTCTACTAGAAGTGAATCCTATTAAAGATCACAATGCCATGTTAGGATTCCTACCCTATTAAAAGTAGTACCCTATTAGGAGTAACCTCGATAGAGGATTTCAAAATCCAAACGAATGGATCACCTGGTTAGAGGATTTGAACAAAAAATCTTGTTAGAGCTTACCCTACTAGGGGATTTGATTTTTGTAGTGATTAGAAAACAACAATTAGGGTTGATCTAAAAATAGAACATCTTGCTACTATAGATCCTCTCCAGCTCACTCAATACTACATCACCGACCTTCTCTACAATTCACGACAACTCAAACCTACAACATCAATTATATCTTACATCATATAAAATAATTCATCACAATGTCATTATATAGATATTAGATCTCATGTCGGCTTAGGAACTCCATCACAATTTCCTAGGTGTAGTGTATCTGGATAATCTCTCATAACACATCACAAATTGCTGCCAAATCTATCAGTTAGGGATAACTCAACACAACCGGTGATAACACATCACACAATTAGTGAAACCAGTTGGAACATCGATACCAGTTAAGAGTTAACCTCATCAAACACATAAACTAATTGTCCTCCATTTTCTTCCTTAATGATCTCCTAAGTATCTCCATAAGTGGTTTCATGCAATTTCTGCATATACTGGTTTTCTACATATACCAATTAGACACCTTCAAAACCATTTGGACTTCTTTGTGCATATAATATTGGTTTTGCAATACAAAGACTTAGGAGTAATGTTGGTTTGTCTTAACTAAGATGACTATGACAATGTGAACATATGTGTGTATGTGTGCCATCAAATGATAACACATAAAGTCATCCATTACAAAAATCGTCATCAAGACAACAATCTCCCCCTTTGGCATTGATGGCAACACTTGGAAATTTTTTATAACTCTACAACTAAGTGTGCTTACAAAACTTATATAAACATATTTCTACACCCTCTTAATAATACATACAAAATTTTCACAACACATACATATTTTTACTCTCCCTTTGACAACAATGCCAAATTAAAAAGTAAAATACATATATATTATATCAAAAGTTGCATCAAAAACTACATATACAAAAATATAAGTGTCTTTTCAAGGATTGTTCACTGCAATTTTCAAGAAAATATCACTGAAAATGATCTTCATTTAAGTACAATCATTATCCCATGTTTCCAATAATGTTTCAGTGATCTCAATGGTTGTCATAACTTGTGCTATAAATTCTTCGATTGCATCCACTGTGCTCATCTCTAGAGTCGCCAAAACTGCTTTTGCATCCTTGTATTCCCATTGTAAGATGTCCACTTTAGGTCTCAACTAGTTATTTAGTTGTTTCAAGGATCAGAGTCTCTTAGCCTATTCATAATCATAAATATCTAATTGATGTTGCAAGTCCTCAACTGATTCACCAAAATCTAAGGTTGAATCATGTAAAGGTATGTAAGCAATACATATCCTCTCTAGTTCTTGTTCTGTCTCTTTTCACTTCTTCTTTAAATAAGAAAAGAAAAATTAAATGTTAGAGGTATAGGCCAAAATCCTTCCTTCAGTTTCAACAACACTTCTCAAAAGATCTTTGTTGACAGGTAGAGAAATCTTCCCTTTATCAATATCTGACACAAGTTTCTCTCCCCTCTTCTTTCTATAATTCTTCTTAGCTAAGGCTTGGGTTGCATCTTCAAGTGTTTTTAGTTGGTCATTAGCAAAAGAAACTAGAAATCTCCATGAGTTCAAATGCACTCATATCATCTACATTTATAGGCCCTTTAATATTATAGCATCATCCTCATCATCAACTTGTTGTTTTGCCTTTGCTTTTTCTTTTTCATTTGTTTTCTCTATTGTCTTCTCCTATGTTTTATCTTTTTCTTCATCTTTTTTCCTTTCAAGTTCCTTCACTTAAACTTGTTTCTCAGATTTCTCTTTCTCTACCTTTGTTTGTTTCTCCTATGAAACTATAGTAGCTGGTGGTAGTTGAATATCAACCTGCAGTTCTTTTTCTGGTGGCAGTGGAACAACCACACTAGGTTCATTAACTAGTGTATCAACTACTTTCTACATTTTATAGATGATCGGTTGTTGTACAAATTTCTTAACTCATTCAATGATATTTCTATTTGTATCAATGGTGTCCTAGATTTCATCAATATCATCAAAAAAAAAAAAAAATTGGTGGGGAAGTTGTATCATTCTTATTTTTAACAACATCTGGTGTAATATTCTCTTTATCATTTTGCTCTGGTAGAGTTTCAGTCTTTGTTTGTGATTTCAATTGTTCACGCATCCTATGAATGTCTTTAGAAATCCTATTGGTATCATCTTCAACAGATTGTACCTTTCCAGGAAATAGCTTCAATCTTCTTACCTTAGAATGAAATTGTCCTTTGAATTTATCAATTAATGCTAATAATTCATCTCTAGATAAATCAAAACAAATTTGAATGAAAATTATGTCAATGATTTCTTGATCTTGATCAACAACCACTTTCCACAAATTTACAAGAATAGAATACAAAGAATTAGAGACATCCTTTTCAATATCCTGAGGCAATCAATTGAATTGGCATAAATGATTGATTACCTCTTGAACAACTTGTTGTTTTTGTCCATCATCATAAGAATCAAAATAATCTTTCACATTATCAAACCTTTTCCTCCCTATGTCTTTAAAGTCCTCTCAAAATCATTCATAAGCTTGAATGATATAACATTAATAGGAGTACTTTCCTTTGATATTTCTCCTACTGATATGGCTTTCTTATCGGTTGCTTTCATCTTCTTAGGGTCCTCTTCAGTATCAATATCTTTAGAGTCTGCTTGAAGAATAAGTTGTCTACCTCTCTTCTTCGTTGCAGTTTGTTTATTTACATATACTTTGGGTGTTGGTTCCTTCTTGTCTTGTACACTTCTTGTCACTCTTGTACCAATTGACACTGAAAGTTCTTTCTCAAATTTCTTCTTCTTACCTTTAGTACTACTAGATTGAGAAGGTGCAGTATGCTACTACTATGTTCCTAGTATTTTCTTCTTCTTATCCACTGGAGATGCCAAAAGGTTATTGGCATAACCGATCAACAAGTCATAATTGACTTCATAAATCATTTCTTCCATTTCATCTTCCCTAGGTTCAAAGGCTTCCATGAGACAAAAATCTATGGTGACTGTGAAACAGATGTCTTTTGCAAATTGTTTCATCACATCTTCAGGTAACCTCATTCTCATCCTCATCTTCTTTTGGAACTCATTGAAATATATGTTCATGGCAAAAGGGAATGTGTTCTTCACAACCTTAATGTTGTTCTTGATTTGAGTTGTAACCGATGTGTCTTTCGACCATTGAATATCATCGATTCCTAGTAGGAAATTCTAAAAATAGAAGAATAGACCAATCAACATGTTGGCTCCCAAAACCACAGATTGGAAAACCAAAAGACTTACCAAATCCTTAAGTAGTCCAATTAGCCTTGGCCAACGAACAGGGATAGTCAAGGACTAGATCCCTCTGCACTTTAGGCTCCACTGAACCTAGGTGGGTGTGCCTCTTTTTCTCAAGCACAAAAGAGGTTATTTTTAGTTGATTTAAACCTTTTATCAAGTTTACACAACTAGCAAATTATTGTTCTGCAACTATGCTTTATTATGTGCTTTAACTAAACGCTTTGAAAAGAAATGATTGTGAATGTATATTGAAAATGAGATTGCTTTTAGGACAAATGAAATCTGCATAGATCAGTTCATATAGGATATAGGAAAAATGTTTCTCTATCAAGGACCTTGAATGCATAAAGATCAAAACCTTAAAAGATCAATAACAGTCGAGTGCCTCTATCCAGGGATATATATGATACTTTGTGGACAAAATATCTTATTAACTCAAGAGACAATTTCTCATCAACTATGAAGGTTCAGTATGCATTACACAAACAATAAGAACTCAATCTTTCACTTAATGCAATGACATGTGATTCACATCATAGAAAATCTATAAACAAATTTATCAAGATGACAAAGATAATCATCAACACAAAAATGTACACAATATTTGGAAAAAGAAACAATGAACCTTGTATATTAATCTTCAGGAAATAATTGTATACATAAGCTACACTTGTAGATACTCCATTACAAATTGCTTGCACAAAATGATACTTCTTCTTCATATAGACTTCCCTAATACAAAATAACATTCATTCCTTATAGTAGTATGTTGTTCTCATGATTCTCCAGCTTTTACGTTAAAAAAAGACTCCCTATAAGTATGTGAATCCATAGGCACATATGAACAGACACACCCTTTCATACATAGGAGGGAGTTACAAACAGTTGTTTTCCATAGGACACACCCTTTGGTTTATAGATATAATTTAAAAGGGAAACCCTAAAACACCATACTAAATAATTCTCTAATAATATACCCTTTATCCTCCACTTTGATTATATTTCTTGGTAAATATTCATCATCTCCTCAATATCTCCAACACATAAAACAAACCAATCAAATCCCTTGATTTTAAACATTAACTACATACCACCTTTGATTAGGTAATAATCCTTCTCACTTATGTAAAATACTTATTCGGGACAATTCACTTAAATCAAAGTAATAAACACATGTAAATATTTATTCATATTAAATAATTTACTCTAATGATAGTTTTTTCATAACCTAAGGTAAGAGATTTTTTATGGCAAATAGAAGCATATACTTCTGTATGCAAAAATGATATCCGTGGAAAAACTTCTAATACCTCTTTACCTTTTAGGGCACTTGAATTAGGTTGGAAATATTTTATCACATGAACATACCCTTGCAAATACCAATCAAATCACTAAGTACATAATATAAATAATATACCCTAATAAATATATTCAATTTATAAACCTAGGGAAAATAAAATGCATATGAAAGGATCACTTTAATAAATAAATTCTTTTCATCACTTTACTTATGGTAAAAATACATTTTCTTCAAAATAATAATAATCATGCTTTGATATTTAAAACATTAAAACAATTTACCCTAATGTAAAATTTCAAATTTATTAGATTAGGGCAAATATATACATATGAAAGGAATTCATTATTGCAATGGTTTTTCAGTAAATACTATTCATCTCTTTCATTTATGTTAAAAAAAATACATCTTCCCCTTTTACGAAATATTCTTTATAATATTCATATTTTGATTTTGAAAAATAAATAATATTTAACCTAATATAAAATGATTCAATGAACTTTAAAGGGTGAAAAGCATATAATGAAAATATTCTAGTGTTTTTCAAGATTTAAAATCACAAAGTATATTCACTTGCATTTATTCAAAGGAAATTAAAAGTATAACCAAGGTCTAAGAATACTTCCTCTGTATCTGCCAATTTTATAGTCTTCCAGAAATTTATTTGTAAGACTTGAAAAACATTCTCTTATCCATTGAAGCCAATAGTGTTGGGAAAATGCAGAGCTCTGAGCATAGATGAGCATTGGCTTCCTACAAGATATCGATTGTGCCCAATTCCACACCCATCAACTGAAACTATAAATGCAATCATATTTGCAAGCTTTGCCATTTCCAGGCATGTCTGAAGATCGCCATGTCGTATTTCCAAAAAAGAAAATTGATCCTCATTTACCATTAGATGAACAAAGAACATCTATTATAGTTTCTGCTACCCGTAATTGACCTCTTTTAGACTCCTTCATTGATTAATGATGTTTTTAAGATTAAAAACATCATTAATCATTCATTTTCAGCTTCAAAAAATGGCCCAAACTGTAAAAACGTGAATTCAGTTTTAGCCACCGTGCATTCCAGAATGGATGAACTTTATAAGTCTCATATAATATATCTTTTATTCAAATCATTTATTTAAAATGATTTAAACATATATTCCATACAAGTATTATTTATCAAATTCAAAATTGAATCTCGATCATGTATATTTTTAACTTAGAAAATGAACTTATATTTCCTCTTGCAAAATAATAATATTATGGCTGAATAATAACTTGCAAACATCATACTCAATAAACTTTACATTAGCCAAGAAGATATTAAATGAATTCCTTGATACCTCAGATTTTGCACAGAGCACCCTTGTATCATAAATATTTGAAAGAATAAACTATAGTATTATAAGATTAATTCAAGTAAGAAATATTAACATAGTCGCTATGGGAAAAATAGCAAATCAAATCATGGAGGATTAGAAACTATCATAATGATACGTTGTGACATGAAGAATTCAAAGGAATATTCAATTCAATATGAAAGTTCAATGGGAAAGATTTAATAATACTCAAAGATGACTTTGATAAAAATTTATCTCACCATTGAAAAACATAAGAAAATGCAAATGGAGTGGCTTTAGGAAAAATGGCAGACGATATCATAGGAACATGCAACTTGATACAAGGGTTATTTAATATACATAAAATGTAAAAGAGCAATTAAATTGGCATAATAATGCTTAAATGGAAAAAAACTATGATTCGAAAAGGCATACCTGGAATGATTCCATATTTGCAACTACATACATACTTGAAAATCAACCACTTGACATATGCATCAGAATAGGATTTCAAGAGATTTAAATGAAAAAGTATACCTGAACATAGGTGTCTCACATGATTTCTCTAGTGAACTTGTTGTTCTACATGAGATTTGGAACTCTAAATTTTGAAAAAATTTAAGGTTCCTTCACAACAGTTGACCAGATTTGAACTTTTGACTACTGTCTTTCTTAATTGATTGCAGGTTCAACATCAATTAGCTCCTTATAGCCTTACATAAGTTGTAATATACATTCTCCATAATCATCATGTAAGCTACATGCATAGCAGCAGACGGAACATTGTGTTAGGTCCCGGAGACAACTGAGAGGGGGGGGGTGTGAATCAGTTGTCTCATAAATTGAAACCAAAAAACTTATTAACCAATTTAATGCTTAATACCAGTAAACTAGTTAAGTATGTTGGTAGACAATGTTAATAGTAAATTTCTATACCGGTAAGGATTAATGCATGAAACATAAACATAAAGTCATCCACAACACATGACACCAATATTTGTATGTGGAAACCCTATAAGGGGAAAAACCATGGTGGGAAACCTTACCCACAATCAGATGATACTACTACAGATAGTAAGTGTACATAAATGGGGTCTGCACATGCAGAAAGACCAACAACCTAGAGCTCATTGCTCAATCACAAAATGGGAGTCACACTGACTACAGTTGGATGGTTAAATCCAATAAGAATGTACTGCACAAAATAGCATCTTCATATGCTGGATTCAGTACCGGTGTAATGCTGATATGCTTTCACAAAAACCTAACTTCACCTTCAAATGATGTCTTCGTGTATATCCCTGCTTGATCTCGCATATACCTTCACTTAATTCTTTTTCGCATTCCACACTTGATCTTACAAATAAGATCTTACATTTATACCATACCCTAAGACAAATTTTAGTAGGTCGGCTCTACAAGATATTACAATAAAATACTTTTACAAACAATATAATATCTAATGCAATAACCAATTAAACATGTTGGCTTAATGCATTTACAACAATAATAAATCATCTCCATAGCGTGCCATGCTGATCTGGAAAAGATAAACTTGCTGGTGTAACCCTAGATAACCTGGACCTATTTGCCGGTAAAAGAAAATATGCAAATATGAATATGCCAATGATTAATTCTTCAAAACAAAGTGTCCACGTGATGTCTTCGACATTACCAAGTGTCCTCCATATCATTCCAGGCACCGATGAACAATATATCCTGTCGGTGAACCATATACCAGTAATTGTTGCACAGTTTACTTGCTTGCCGGTGAATGTTGCTGGATCTTCAGAGTAGGTGTTGACATCAATGACAAAACCATACCAAAATACCAACACATTGTTCATCTTAATGGAATAAAATATCCTATAACCAATGACCATAGTTGCAAGTCTAAATGTTGGGTCTTTAATGTTGTTGACCTAAAACACATTACCGTTAGAGGTGCCCTGAGTTAGTGAAATCACAGTTTCTTTTGAAATTTTCCTTTGCTTTGGAACTTCACCAATTTGCCAAAAACTAGTCACTGCATGAATTGCTTCCTTCATGATTGTGTGTGACCTATCAAGACACATGTTCTCTCCATGCACACAACTAAGAATTATCCTAACATACTCTTCTTCAAAATATTCAAGAAAATATTTTGTATTATGAAAACATTTTTCATTAAGCCTAATGTACGTGGGTTTGATTTTTCCATTCTTGTCACACAAGGATTTGAGTTGAGAATAAATTGACAATGATCCTAAATCCTCAATTTTGCACTCAATGTAGCTAGATAAACCACCTTTGATTATAAAACCATTAGGATCTTGAGACAAAGCATTATAAGATTCGATTTTGTTTGATTCCATAAACTCCATAGGTTCAACAATAATCATAAGTCTCTCTACTTGCTTAGATGATGATGCCATTCTAGATAATCTAGATTCAAGATTGATTAATCAAAAGAATACCTTATTCCCTTTTGTGTTGGTAGGGTTTTCGGTTAGTCTCTCAAATGCACACCCATTTTGCCTTCTCCAATCTTCAAATTCAATTTGGCTTTTGATAAGCAACACAAATCGGTTCACAATCAACTAACACTTCTTTTCTTCACTCTGCAAGTGCTCAAATTTTTTTCTTCAAATGCAACTAGGGTAAAAATAACTTGGTAAAACTCACATTTATAAACTTTCCCACTACATTAAATGCACAACCGATAGGGTAACAAAGCCTAATATCCTACTTAACAAACTCACTTGCTTACACTGATAGGTATATAACCGGTTTATAATCCTTTAGAAAATCGATAGACAATGATATCAAGGATTCTTATAAAACAAATCTAAATGAAAAACTCTCTTACCATACACTCTTCAAGGGTCCAAAAGTAAATATATTTCTATGCTCCCCTTAGGCTTGTTCAAAATCTTAATTCACCGATGCAGGATTCTCCACATTAGGTGAAGGGTTAGGTTCTTCTATAGTCTTGTCCTCAATCTTCTTCTTCTAGATTCAGTTCATCTCCACTCTAGTTTCCTCAATATCAACCTTCTTCTTACCTTTTGGATCTACAAAATGGTTAATCAGTTTTTTCTTCCTAGTTTTACATAACTTCACCATGTGTCCTAGTTTGTTACAATGATAGGAGCCATCCCAGATGCTCTGCATGGTTCTATATTGCCTCTTCTAGTTCTCCTTCTACAGTTCATAGCCACATGTCCATAATTATTAAAAATGGTGCAAATCACAATTGTCACCTTTTCCATTTCATATGGACTGACCCGATTGACACAGGGTTTTTATCCAGTTCATGATTCTCCAGTTTTCATAGGTACTTTTGATGTCATCATTAGGTCTTGGATTCATGTGAGGTGTCAGATTATTTACTCCATATCTGTATTCAACTGATCTATGTCCATACATGTTGAAAGTGTAACCATGATCTTCAAATATTCTACACACATAGCTAGATTAGTATTATAACCTATATTCTCATTAGGTCTACTTTTACAGACATTAGCAGTATGTCTAGGTTTGAAATAGTTAAAACAAACAATTTTAAAAACCTTCTTACGAGTAGGCTTTTTAGCCTTAGGAGCAATATTACCTCTATGAATGTTGCTCTTGGTACCAAAAGATTCTCCTTCCTCAGATGTATTGAAACAAAGTCCGGATGTGTCACATTTCATCCTCTAAGATTGGATCTCCTCATCCAGTATAAAATAACTCTTATTGAACTTTTCAAGCTTTCCATTAGCCTTAGTAAGTTTTTTGGTAAGATCCTCATTGTGCTTAGTTAGAGTCTCTCTTAGAGAAATTGCCATTTCAAGATCTATTTATAAGGATTCCTTCTCTCCCTTCTCCTCATGCCAATGGTCATGCAAAGTTTCATTCTCTTGTTTGATCTTAGCAATCTTATGATCTCTCTCTTTGATTAGGTCTTCAGCTGCACTTCTAGCTTCAAGATCTTGGCTCATGTGAATGGTTAGGGCTTCAAGCTCTCTCCTCAGATTTAGCTTTTCACTATTTAGTTTTTCAACTTCTTCAAATTTAGTTGGCCTCATCTAAAGAATTATTATCAGATATCTCCAATAGTTTCTCAATCAGCTCTCTCCTTTTGACTTGTGAATCTTTAAATTTGATCAAGCACTCTAGCCATCTCTAAATAACTCATATCCACCATGTTGGATTTAGGGTTTCCTTCCAAGCGATTAAGCCTTAAGGAAGTTTGGCTCTGATACCAATTGATAGACTTATAAAACATTGAGAGGGGGGTTGAATTAAAAACAATACCACCTTAAATACAAACCAATAAAAATAGTTAACAAGTTTTGTTAAAACTATGTATGCAATCCAAAATGATATTAAAGCATCCACAAAAAGTAAAACATCCACCATAACACAAGTGTTTATACGTGGAAAACCCAACTAGGAAAAACCATGGTGAGAAGGGACTTACAAGTTAACTATATGCAGTAATAGGTAACTGATCGGTTAAGGTCTACAAAAATGCTCTATTAGGAGCAAATCCTATTAAAGATCTTAATGCCCTGTTAAGAGATTGTACCCCATTAAAGGTAGTACCCTGTTAGGAGTAACCTCGATAGAAGATTTCAAAACTCAAACTAATGGATCACCTAGTTAGAGGATTTGAACAAAAAAGCTTGTTAGAGCTTAACTTGCTAGGGGATTTTACTGTTATAGTGATTAGAAAATAAAAGGTAGGGATGATCTAAAAATAGCACATCTTGCTAGTATATATCCTCTTCATCTCACTCAATATTGCATCATTGACTTACTCTGCAGTTCACAACAACTCAAATTTATAACATCAACTATATCTTGCATCATACAAAATAGTTCATCACAATGTCATTATATAGACATTAGATTTTATGTTGGCTCAGGAACTCCATCATAATTTTCTAGGTGTAGTGTATCTCGACAATATTGCATAACACATCATACATTGCCACCAAATTTGTCAGTTAGGGACAACTCTTCATGACCAGTGATAACTCATCACATAATCAGTGAAACTGGTTGGAACACTGATATTGGTTAAGCGTTAACCTCATCAAACACATAAACTGATGGTCCTTTATTTGTTTCCTTATGGTCTCCTCAGTATCTCCATAACTGGTGTCATGTCATTCCTTCATATACCGGTTGTCTACATATACTAGTTAGACACCTTAAAAACCGTTTGGACTTCTCTATCAATAAAATACCGGTTTTGGAATACAAAGACTTAGGAGTAATACTGGTTTATCTTAATTAAGATGACTATGATAGTGTGAACATATGTATGTATGTGTGCCATCAAATGACAACACATAAAGTCATCCATTACAAAAATCATCATCAAGACAACAATGCTCATATAATAATAATAATAGCATTTAAACTTGCAAACATACATGTATTTGATACATTTCTACTCTTAAGGTGCAACTTGTTAATCTGTTTGAAAAGAAGAAGATGTAAATAAATGTGTTATTAAAGGTATTTATCAAAAAATATAAATATATATATATATATATATACAAGTGAGCCGCAGCCCACCTATGCGGGTCACACCCCACCCCCGCATATGCCTTTATTAAATGTTGTAATATAATCAAACCCTACATGTCCAGGGGGTTGAACTTGGTTGGTTAAAGCATTGAGTTCCAATAGAAGCACCGAACTTCATTATTTTCTCTACTTCACTATTTAGGGTGTCACGTCTTTTAAATATAACACATAAATCTCTTCTCCCTACTCGAGATCTCTTTCTTCCAAGGAAAATGGAACGTGTGATAACATTTCAAGTTTATTGGAAATTTCATTAATGGGGTTTCATTAGCTCAAGCTTCCAGTCTGGCTTTCTTATTTGTGTCCAACAAATGAGCATTACTCATGTATTATTTTCTCCTCTATGTTAGGATTTTAAAAGAGGGGAACACTAATTTTCTTTTTAGTTACAAGATTAGTCTTTCTAAATGTGTTAAGGTTTATTTCATTAATATGGTTGAAAAAATAATGATGATCTAGATAATGAATTATGTTTCGATAGTGAAATATTTTTTTTAAAATTTGTAATGAGTTATTTCCTTTTCTTAAGATCTGATCTGATTAGTGAAATATATTTTTTGTAATTTGTAATGAGTTATTTCCTTGTATCTCAAAATTGGAGGAGGTGTTGGCAGCAAAGCATTAGGAAAACTGAGAGTGGGGGAGGGGTGAATCAATTTTTACCAAACTCAACCAAATTAACCTTAACTTAAGATCTGATTAGGAACAACAATAAAAGAAATATTCACCACATCAACAACACACATAACACATAGATTTTTGATGTGGAAAACTCGGTTAAGGGAAAAACCATGGTAGGAATCTACCCAAAATAAGATGATACTCTGTAGTAGTATGTGAAAATATTACAATGGGGAGTGCACATGAATTCAAGCACACTGCCTAGAGATAACTTTTGAAAACAACAAAGGGCTAGAGCCTTGGGAAGGCTCACTGCCTTACAAAGATCAGACAACAATTCAAATTACATGAACTAAAAGAATAACATCTCCAACTGCTTGATTATAGTTATGATTAAAAACATCGTCTCCACAAAAAATCTTCTCTACTCTTCCATACCTATGAATGATAGATTTCCTTGTTCGCAGATATAATACTCTCAAAATTATAAATACAACCTCAGACACATAACTAACATCATTATAACACTTATTTATGTAGGTCATCAACCTCACCCTTAAGGTCGGCGCAACGCATAAGTCCTAATTACAAAATTATATCACATGATGCATAAATCCATAACCATACCAATACAATTCTTGGGAAGGACATAGCATGGACCCAAATCAAATCCTTGAACACTCAACACCACCAAATAATTTGCCAAGATCATCCACAACATGCTACACCACCGAATATATCGCATAAAACAAAGAATACCACCAGACCAATAAAATTTTCAATAATGAGAACCACAATCAACACAGACAAAAAATGCACAGGACTTGATCAAAGAACATCAATAAGAAATATAAATTCTACCACAATCGTTGTAACAGCTCATATAACAATTATCATCATTAACACAATAATTGAAGCTCAATAACATCAACCAACAAACTAAAAGATAGACTTGCAAAGTTCCAAATCATGAAGCATCAGAGTTGAGGACACACATGAACGTCCCAAACACTCTCTAAAATATACACCACAAGATATCATCATTCTGCAGCAATAAGGTTCAAATACCACAACTCAACAACACAAAACACTACAAAATCACTCACTATACCCGATCACACAACTCGATCAAATATCCTTATAGCATAATGAAACTCATATTAAATGAACTAGTGATAAGTATCTCAAAACCCAATAAACCACATCTGCAACAGATCACCAAAACACACCAATTCTATGCAACACAGGAATATGTTGACATGAATGACAACAGGGTAAAAGCACAAAACTGAGACGCGTTTCCGGCCAACCTATCAACACAAGTGAATTTAAGTAATTCTAATTAAAAATTGATTTTAGTCAAACATATCCAGTCTATAGAGATTCATTATAGCTATATTATATATGTGCCACAACTTTTCCAATTGGAATTGTCTACTACATGTATATTGTATAAAAATTTGGGTCTAATTACCAATTTTATTTTATTTTTAAAAAAACTTGATGTTTCAAGAACTTTTACTCTTTGATATAATATTTTTTTTGGAATTTAAAGACACCCTTTTATAGATCTATAAATGAATTTTCCAAAATATATATCTTTTAATATTTTAATTAGTTTTTATATTTTATATTTTATTTTAATTGAAAGTAGGTCATCGACACTAAAATATAAGGTTGATTATCTTGTGAAGGAAAAATACTTAAATTTATTTAAACTTTTTGAAAAAAATAAAAGCACTAAAGAAAAGAGTCCATGTCAAGATGATATAATTCTTTTCTAATTTGGATAAAAAATTAAGAAAAAAGGTGACACCAAATGGAAAGAGATATATTTCAATACACATGAATTTTAAATTTTATTGAAATATATATATATATATATATATATATATATATATATATATATATATATATATATATATATATATATATATATATATATATAATAGTTAAAATTATATTTTTGCACTAAAGTTTCAAGATATATATATATATATATATATATATATATATATATATATAATAGTTAAAATTATATTTTTGCACTAAAGTTTCAAGTTATCAATATACACTAATTTTTTTTTTAAAAAGAGTAAAATTTACAATATAAAGTGCGACACCTCATGTAACTTCAATTTCAACATTTTATTAGTAACTAAATTATAGTGTTTACTTTATAAGAAAGTATATTCAAATAAATTTTAATTTCTTTTTTTAAATTACAAACATAAAATACATTAAAAAAAAAAGCATTTAATTAGTTTACATGATTTTAAATTTCAAAGCATATATAACACTTTCTATTGATTCAATTTAAAAAGTTGCATCAACATTGGCCAGTTCCTTGATAAAAGTGTGGCACAACTTTGTTCTTTTACCCAACAACATATCTCAAAAACTCTAATATCCAAGAATGTCCCCCTTAGGAATTGATGGAAACATGTGAATTTGAAAAACAATCAATGCAAAGAAACAAATCAACAATCAACAATCTCCCTCAAAATCACAAAGACCAACTCCCCCTTAGACAAACATCTTTAAAAATAATTCAGGGTTTTTTCACATGCTCTTCTCCCCCTTTGACAACAATGTCAAAGACACAAATAAATCATTATTCTCTCCATCTGATAATCTCTCTCCTTTACATACTCACTAATCTAAACAACTAAACCATACACCGACTACTCCCTGGAGCAACAATACCCACTCATCAATCCAAATAACATGATAAGACAATGAAGTCCACCAAATCAATGCAGCTCAATGCATCTAGTTTATAGTAAGAGGAGTAATCACCCCTAACTTCTCTCTTAGATATACAAATGTATATGCATGTAAAGGCTTTGTAAATATATCTACAATCTCTTCCTTTGTAAATACATACTCCAATCTCACTTCCTTCTCATTCACCTTCTCTCTCAAGAAATGAAACTTGATTGATATATCCTTTGTCTTAGAATGCAACACTGGATTCTTAGAAATATTGATAGCTCTAAAATTATGATACAATATAACAATAGGACCATTATAAACAACTCTAATATCCTTTAGCATCTTCTTCATCCAACGTACTTAAGTACAGTTGCTAGCGACAACAATTTTTTCATCTTATCCAATAGATAAAGAAATAGAATTTTGCTTATTAGTTGTCTAGGAAACTAACTATTTTCCCAAAAATAATGCTCCACCAGTAGTGCTCTTCTAGTCACCAATATTACCTGCCCAATTAACATCAGTATAAGTATTAAAAGTGAAATCATCATCTTTCAGATACCACTGACCATAATCAATTGTTCACTTCAAGTATTTGAATATCCTCTTGATAGGAATAGCATGACTTTCATTCAAATTAGCCTTAAATCTTGCAACAAGGCATACAACATTCATAATGTCAGATTCATATATCTATACAAGATCTAGTTAGCCTTCAGAGATTCATCATCTTTTTTCATCTTACATCCAATCACCATAGGAGTTCCAATAGGTTTGGAATCATCTAACCCAAAATTCTTCAAGAATTCCTTCACATACTTAGACTAAGATATGAAAATGCCTTTATCAATCTCTAAAATTTACAATACGAAAAACAATTTAATCTCACCTATCATAGGCATATAAAATTCATTTTGTGTAATCATCAAAAAAATTCTTTCTCAAATCATAATCTCCTCCAAAAATAATGTCAACAAAGACATCTGTAATCAAAATATTATCATTATCAATATTGAAGTACAAATTACTATCAATAGTACCTTTAAAGAATCCCACCTTCATCAAATACTTGTTCAATCTAGCATACCAAGCTCTAAGAGCTTCTTTAAGATGATACAATGCTTTCTTCAATCTAAATACCACATCTTCCTCATCTATCAATGAAAATTTTATCTGGTTTCTCCATATAGACTTCCTCTTCCAATTCACCATTCAAAAGGGCTGACTTAACATCCATATGATTTAGGTTGAATTTCTTATGAGAATCCTATGCAAGAAATAATCTAACAACTTTAATTCTAACTACCAGAGAAAAAGCATCCTCAAAATTAATACCTTCCATTTGTGAATATCCTTTACATACCAATCTTGCTTTGTGTCTGACAACTTCTCTAGCTTTATTTAGCTTATTCTAGAACACCCATTTAGTACCAATTATATTCTTGTCCTTAGATATTGAAACAAGTTCCAATGTTTTGTTCTTCTCAATCTGATCAAACTTTTCTTCCATATCTTTTACCTAATTCTCATCTTTATAAGATTCAACAACATCTTTAGGCTCAATCTTATAAATTAAACATGTCTCTGAAACAACAATTCTTCTCCTAGTCAACAAACCTTTATTTTCATCACCAATAATCTAATTCTTTGAATGATTCAGTCTTAGATACCTCAGGGTCTTCTGATTATTCTAATTTTCAAGCACTTGAACTTCTTCACCAACAACAGCATCAACATTTACTATCTCTACTAGATCATTCTACTTCATGCTTAGACTTTGCACTTGATCTGAATTAACATCTATATTATCTGAATCATATCCACATGCTCTCATTTTCTTCTCATGGCTCTCATCAAACTTCACATTTTCACTTTCCACTATCTTTCTTAGTATCTTATTGTAACAACGATGGGCTTTTCTCTTAGTAGAATATCCCAAAAATATTCCTTCATCACATCTTATATCAAATTTACCTATATCCTCTTCTCATTTGATATGACATTTCTTCCAAAGATTATGAAATATCTAACTGTAGGAACATGATCAAACCATAGCTCATAAGGGGTCTTACTAAAATCGCCTTTTATATACACTTGATTGAATGTGTATACACTAGTGTTAACAAATTATCTCCAATAGAAATGCAGAACATTTCCTTCAATAATCATAGTTCTAGCAACCTCCAAAATAGTTCTTCTCTTGTTTTCAACAACCCTATTCTGGAGAGGGGTTTTCAAAGTAGATAACTATCTCTAGATTCTAGGCTCTTCACAAAAAGAATTATGCTCACTAGAGTTAAATTATCCAACTCTGTCACACCTTGTGTAGTACAAATTCAATGTAAAATATATACATGAGTGCAAACTTGATTGAATCCATATTGTGGGATCCCAAGCATGGATTAGTCAAGTGCAGTCATTTTGGAACTTCAAACCCTTGACAGGGCAACGAGCACACGGTCTGGAAATAATTTTGTACAATCAAACTTCCAGAAGAAACCAATGCAAAAATAAACTAGAGAACATTATATAGGTACTATGCACACTTTCCCAAAGTTACAGTATGGATTAAGAAGCTACAGTATGGATCATTGCACTAAAAGATACAAAACCTAGTTATAAAGTCATTATCTCATGATTTTATTGAAGAAACTCTTGTTTAAACAATTACCAACCTTCTTCAAAGCAAAGAGAGATGTTTTTATACTCCAAAAAGCTAGTTATCAAGCTCAGTATGGACAGGAGGCTTCCACAACCATGTTTTGCAAGAAAAACACAAAAATGACAACTTTGACAACTTTTTGAGCCAAATGACAACATTTCTTTCTCAAAAAGGCATTTTCAACAATCTAGCCTTATCAACTTGTCTAATCAACTTAGACATGCCTCAAAACACTTATCAAAATGTTTCAATTCTTTTGAAAGCATTAGAAGATCTTTTTAGCAATTTTGCACTTTTTGGCCAAAAATTGTCAACTTAAAGCCTGAAATGTAAAATTTGAACTCTTGAGCCCAAAATGATATCAAAACCACTACACATGACTCATAACAACCTAAAACAACATTATCAACCTAACACAAGACATTACAAACATGAAAGCATTAAAAACTCAAAAATGGGAGTTTTACTCAACTAGGTGCTCCTACACCATACTCCCCCAAAAATAAAGAAGTCATGTGACTCCTTTAGGAAGCAAAGAAGAAAGGATACCAAAGTTCTAAAAGTCAGTTTCAGGTATCCATGTGGCCTCTGAGATAGGCTTATCCTTCCATTTGATTAGATGCTCCATATAGGTGTGATTCCTTGTCTTCTTGATAATCCTGGAATCCAGAACCTGTTTTGCTTGGGGAATAGAAAGAGAAGGGAGAGATAGATCAGAAAGGGATTGAGAAACATCTAAAACTATTTGAATCTCCTTAGGTGGCTGCCCTTTGAAAGCAATCAGATCTGCAACATTAAAAAAGGGAGACAAAGAAACATCAGTAGGCGAATCAACTTTGTAAGCATTAGACCCATACTTAGCCAAGATTTTGCAAGGGCCTATTCTCCTCATCTAAAGTTTTCTTGGAACTCCCTTTTGTAGCCTTTCCTTGATCAAATGAACCATCACAAAATCACCTATGGAAAACTGAACATCTCTCTTTGTAGCATCCACTCTTGCCTTGACTTTTTGGGAGGTATCTTGGAGAGTCTTTCTCACTTGTTCATGAACCTCCTTCAAGGATTGAGCCATGTCATCTATTGTTCCACTCTTGGGATGGAAGTTAGTGATATCCCTCAACTCCATTATACCCCTTTGATGCATACCATAAACAATTTCAAAAGGACTTTTACCTGTAGACCTGTTAACACTATCATTGTAGCATACTTTGCTTGATGAATGAGCTAATCCCAACTCTATCCATATTCCTTGGTCAAGCACCTAAGCATGTTGCCAAGAGACATGTTCACAACTTTAGTTTGGCCATCAGTTTGGGGATGATAAGCTAAACCAAAAGAGAGATTAGTACCCAATCTCTTCCACAACATTTTCCAGAAATGTCCAAGAAACTTAACATCCCTATCCGAAACAATGCTAGTAGGCAAACCATGTATTCTAACAACTTCCTTGAAAAATAAATAAGCAATATGACTTGCATCAAGTGTTGTTTTACAAGAAATAAAATGAGCCATTTTTCTAAATTTGTCAACCACTACAAAAATGCTATCAAATCCTACTTGAGTTCTAGGTAACCCTACCACAAAATCCATACTAATGCAATCCAAAGGCTTATGTCTAATAAGAAGAGGCTGATATAAACTAGGATTAGAGGAAATACCTTTTACTTTCTGACATACCAAGCACTGCTCAACATACCTCCTGATGTCTCTCTGCATCTTAGGCCAATAATAGAACCTTTGAACCAACTCTAAGATCTTTTTGAGACCGAAATGTCCACTTAAGCACCCATTGTGCTTCTCTTGAATGAGGTTCTCTCTCATAGAACCTTCTGGAACACACAATTGTCCACCCCTAAATAGAAAACCATCTTGCAAAGTGAAATTAGCATATGCACCATGGAAACTATTCTCAAAATCTTGACAAACCTTATAAGCTTCAACAAAATCAACATCAGTAGGATACAAGTCTTTGAAACTATCAATACTAATGCTCTAAACTTGAATCTCATGAATAGTTAACAACCTTCTACTCAAAGCATCTACTACTTTATTCAACTGACCTTTCTTATGCTTAAGAGTAAAACTGTAAGCTTGTAAGTATTCTACCCATTTAACATGCCTATCATTCAGTTTATCCTATGAGTTCAACAAACTGAGTACCTGATTATCTGTGTATACAACAAACTCTTTAGGAAGAAGATAGTGTCTCCATTTCCTAAGTGCTTGTACTAATGAATAGAGTTCTAAATCATAGGAAGAGTACTTTTTCTTTTCATCATTTAAATTCTCACTAAAGAATGCAACTGGTCTATTTTCCTGACTTAAAACAACTCCTACAACAATATTACTAGCATCACATTCAAAAGTAAAAAGCTTATCAAAACTAGGTAAAATGATCACTGGTTGAGTAGCTACTTTAGTTTTCAATAACTGAAACCCCTTATTGGCTGCACTTGTCCACTAAAACTTTACCTTTACAACCCCTTTTATGGTGTCCAACATTGGAGCACAAATCTCACTGAATCCCCTGATGAATTTCCTGTAAAACTGTGCTAAACCATGGAAGCTTCTAACATCACTGGCTATTTTAGGAGTTGGCCAACAGGTTATTGCTACCACTTTTTATTGATCCATTTCAGATTGCCTCCTAATACAACAAAACCAAGATAGACCAATTCTTGTTTCATAAAATCACATTTTTCAAGATTAATGGTTAGCTATTCATCAGATAACTTTCTCAAAATGATAGCTAAATGTTTTAGATGCTCTTCTTTGGTCTTACTGAAAATGAGTATATCATCTAAATACACAACAACAAATTTTCCTATGAAATCATGTAAAACTTTGTTCATGAGTCTCATGAATGTGCTGGGAGCATTTGAGTGTCCAAATGGCATGACAAGCCACTCATAGAGACCCTCATTCATTTTGAAGGTTGTCTTCCTCTCATCACCCTCCTTGATTCTTATCTGATGGTAACCACTCTTCAAATCAATCTTACTGAAATACTGTGCACCCTCGAAACAATCCATCAAGTCCTCTATCCTAGGTATGGGAAATCTGTATCTGATGGTGATCTTGTTTATGGCTCTATAATCTGTGCAAAGTCTCCATGTACCACCCTTCTTAGGTGCCAACACTGTAGGTACTACACAAGGACTAATGCTCTTCCTAATCAGCCCTTGGTCTAGGAGTTCTTGTATTTGTCTTCCTACTTCTTCATTTTGTTTAGGGGTCATCTTACAGGTTTCCTTATTTGGTAAGGAGGCTCCAGGTATGAAATCAATTTGATGGCTAATGTCTCTTGGAGGTGGTAAAGCTATAGGTGTACCATCACTAATTATTTCCTTGAAGTTATCAAGGATTTTCTGCACCTCATATGGTATCTCAACTTTCTTTTCTATCTTTTCTTCCTTGTGTTTCACTATGAGTGCAAATCCCACTCCTTCACCTTCTTCTAGTGTTTTTATGAGCTACTTCTCATTTACTAACAAGATGTTAGGTACTTTGCTGCTGCTCTCTCCTTCTTCAATAAGGGATTGAATCTGATAGGTTACTCCATCTTTCTGAAATGAGTAGGAGTTGCTTTCCCCATCATGGTGTTCTTTTCTATCAAACTGCCATGGTCTACCCAACAATAGGTGGCAAGCATCCATAGGAAGGATGTCACATAGGATCCTATCTACATATCCCCCAATGTGGAAGTCTACCCAAGCTTGCTCATTTACCAACATGTGTTCATCCCTTATTTAACCATGTGACCTTGTATGGCTCCTTGTGTTGTATCCTAGGTAGTTTTAGTTTGCTTACTGTTTCCTCTGATATGATGTTATCTGTGGATCCTGAATCTATGATCACCTTACACACCTTCCCCATGATTTTACACTTAATCCTAAACAATTCTCTTCTCTGTGAGGCCTCTATACTATGTGGCTTCTTCATTAACACTCTCTCGATCATTAAGCTCTCACCATCTTCTAAAGCTAAGTTGTTCAATGCTGAAGTTCTGGTATTACCTCCATCTTCTTGAACATAGTTTACCCTCTTTTCACCTCCATAAGATGAACTAGGCTTCTTTGGGCATCTATAGGTAGGGTGGCCCAACTTTTGGCAGTTACAGCACTTCATGGTTGAGAAGTAGGACCCTCTCCCTAGTCCATTATATCTAGCCCTACTCGGGTTGCTTGATCCTCTACCCCTATAGTTGGGTTTGCTCTGAGAATCCCCACTTTTCTCTATAAGTTTTGACTCTCCCCGAGATCGTTGATCTATGCTTCTTCCCCCAAAAATACCTCTATGCCCTCTACCATCTCTTCCCCTACATCTGCCTCTATTGTTTTGTTATTGCCTTCTCCTACCTTTCTCTTCCACTTTAAGTGCCAATTGATAACACTTGTGGATTGTTTGTGGGCATAACAAGCTCATCTCTTCCTAGATGTTCCACCTTAACCCATTCAAGTACCTTGCCACTTTTATGTTCTCATCCTCTACTACTCTAGACCTCATGCACAGTTTCTAAAACTCCTCAGTGTAGTTACTGACATCAAATTCTTTTCATCTCAGATTTTGTCTTTTCCTATGAAGTTGTATTTCATAGTCTTCAGGAAGGTAGGTTTCTTTTATTTTGGCTACCATTGCTTTCTAGGTGCCTATTGGTTATTTACCATCCTTCACCCTTTCCTCTTGTATGAATTTCCACCATGTTAAGGCTTCCCCTCTCAGCCTTGATTTGACTACCTTAACCCTATGTGCTTCAGTTATCCCATCACATTCAAAATGGTTTTCTAGACCCTCAATCCCCTCTAATAGAGCGTCTGGATCCATCTTCCCACTAAAAAGGGCCACTCCTTCTAACGTTTTACCACTCATATCTCTCAAGGCTTTCAAGAATGGTTCTTGCTCAGTAACAGAGTCAGGTATGGGAACCTCATCTTCTATGGCCACCATTTTACCCTGATCTCCAACCTATTCATGAACTTCTTCAGTTTTGACTTCTACTTCTGCTATTTTTATTGCCAGTTGATCCAATCTCTCTCTAAGTGCCCTATTTTCCTCTTCCTGATCTTCAACCTTCTTAGCTCATTCGGCATTATTCACCATGTTTTCCCTAATGTTCCTTTCCTCTTGAATCTTTTGTTTTCTCTGATACCACTATGATAGGGAGATTGCTAGGAAAGTGCTCAAAATGGCCAATTTGACTCAAAGGCCAATAATAGGAAACAAGAAGTGTTGTTTGTGCCTACTCCTGATGTTTGCAATGACAATTTTAGTTATACTTGATAGGTCTATCTACAAGTCTCCACCAACAACCTCCTCTCCTTGGTGATGGCTCACACCCATGATCTACTTACTTCAATTTCTCACTCCACCCAACTACTCATACTCAAACCCTATTCCCTTGGAATTAAACACATTGTTTTAGAATGCATTAGGAGTCTTCTACAGGGACATGTAGGGGCAGCAAAGTTTTCTTCAAGGTTTGATGCTCACAATTTGGTTTTACGCTCATAGCCTTGAGCTACTCAAACTCCAACCAAAGGTCAAAAACCTCCAAAAGGGAATACACACTATCCAAAGGCCTATTTGATGCTCAATTTAATGGTCTTGGAGAGATCTCATAAGATTCCATGAGTCCCCAAGTTCTCCTTGAAATTGGATTTTGAAATTTTGTCAAAACTTTCAAAAAGGGCTACTAGCTCGTGGAGGCCTAATTGGCCTAAATTTGCTCACCCTACCCAACGATGGGTTTCTCCTCGAATAAAATTGATTTGGTTGATGGTTTAGAGGTATATACTAACTGATTTTCATGGTTTAGGCCATTGTTAGGGCAATATGAGGACTGTCCACCATTTGTGGCCTAATTGTAGGGTTTTGGAGGGTTTTGAAGCTTGTCCACCTAGTTTTCTTTGTTGTCCATCAAATAAAGTGCCTAGACCTTCTTAGGTCTTTTGATCTATCTTATACATGTGTCCCCCACCTCTAACACACAAGCATAATTCCAAACACTTGGCAAGAAACTGAAAAATGGAGTGAAATGTCACTGTGACTATCAACTTGTTGCCCTTTACCAGATAGACTGTTGCTGCACTTTTTGGACCTGTTTTACAATAAGTATCAACTTGTATAGAACCTCAATGAGGTCTTAAAACATTAAACAAACCACCTATTACATTGCCTTCATGATTCAAGGCTTGGATTATGCTCTTAAAGCATTCCATGAGCATTTTGTCAAATACAAGTCATAAAAACAGTGAACTCACTATTTTCTTACAAAAAGATAAAGCTTAATAGGATCAAGCTAAACCAATGAGAAAATGTGATCTTACACACCATTGGCAATATGTCCAGAACTCTGCCTCATGTATTTGCTCACTCCAAATTAGACTTTGGGTGCAAATCTTGAGTTTTAAACACACTACTAGCCGAGTAATCAATACTTGCCTAGTATTCACTCAAATCCTTCATCCAACCACCATTTTGTCTTATATAAAAGAAAATTTACAATATATACATGAGTTACAACTTGACTAAATCCATATTGTGGGATCCCAAGCATGGATTAGTCAAGTGGAGTCATTTTGGAACTTCAAACCCTTGACAAGGCAGCGAGCACACAGTTTGGAAATAATTTTGTACAATCAAATTTTCAGAAGAAACCAATGCAACAATCAACTAGAGAACATTATACAAGTACTATTCACACTTTCCAAAAGGTACAGTATGGATTAAGAAGCTAAAGTACAGATCATTGCACTAAAAGATACAAAAACCAGTCATAAAGCCATTATCTCATGATTTTATTGAAGAAACTCTTGTTTAAACAATCACCAACCTTCTTCAAAGAAAAGAGAGGTGTTTTTATAGTCCAAAAAGTTGGTTATGAAGCTCAGTATGGATAGGAGGCTTCCACAACCATGTTTTACAAGAAAAACATAAAAATGACAACTTTGACAACTTTTTGAGACAAATGACAACATTTCTTGCTCAAAAAGGAATTTTTGAATATCTAGCCTTATCAAATTGTCTAATAAACTTAGACACACCTAAAAACACTTATCAAACATGTTTCAATGCTTTTGAAAGCATTACAAGACCTTTTTAGCAATTTTGCACTTTTTAGCTAAAAATTGTCAACGCAAAGCCTAAAATGTAAAATTTTATCTCTTGAGCCCAAAATGAGATCAAAACCACTACACATGACTCATAAAAACCTAATAAAACATTATTAATCTAACACAAGACATTACAAACATGAAAGCATTAAAAACTCAAAAATGGGAGTTTTACTCAACTAGGTGCTCCTGCACCAGTAACCCACATTATCCTAGAATAGTCATCAATCAACAACATAAATTATCTGTCTCCCTACAAGATTCTCACTCTAGAAGGTCCACATAGATCAGTATGCACAAAATCTAATAATCCATTGGATGTATACATTGTTCTCTTGAATGAAATTTTTGTTTGCTTTCCCAATTGACATTATTTACATACAAGATTAGTATGTTGGCTATTGACAATCAATTGGTTGGTTTCAATATGTTTTCATTGATGGAAACATGGCAACATGTTTTAGCTTCATATTTTGGTTTAGTAGTGTACTGACAAACACTTCACTGGCACAGGCATCGACACTCATAGGTTGGGAGGAATTCTTTGATTACTGGCATTATAGGCCAACATGGTTTATATTCACATTATCGGTATTGGAGGCCAAAATCATTTTAGAGACCTGGCATCGGCAATAGTGTTTAATATTCATGTATTTATGTTATTGAGAGGTCATGTATATTCATATTCTAATTATCTTTGTAAGAAGACAAAAGGCATGATGACATGTAAAGGGTATATAGGTCAATTGGTTAGATCATTTTGTATATATGAAAGGATACGAATATGTAAGAATGTAATGGTGATGCAAAATATATGAGGAAAATCATGTATTTGAGGATATTTAGATCAGAATGGACAGAGCTTAATCAAAACTATATTTAGGCATAGAAGATGCTATCATTGCAGTTCAATCATTTTTACAGATTGTAGTCTCAATTTCTATGTAGTCAGTGAGGCTCCTTTTGTGATTGAGTAGTGTGCTTTAGGCTGTAAGCCTTTCTGCAAGTGGAGTCCCCCTATATTCTGTAATATCTCTTCATATGGTCATTGGATTGATATTTTAGGTCACAAATCCCATCATGGTTTTTCATCTTTGAGGTTTTCCATGTAGAATTCTCCATGTTATGTTATCCATTCGTGTGATTGGCTTATTTATTTTTTTACTTATTTCAACCTTATATGTACTGGTATACTAATTTGTGAATGCATGTTTTAATAAGGTTAAAATTGATCATTCTAGTAGAACACTGATTTAGCCCCCCTCTCAGTGTTCTTGGATTCCAACAATTGCTATCAGATCCTTGTGCCTTGAAGAAAGTTTAATAGCATAAGGAAGATCCTAAATCCAGAATCCATGGATATGAGTTTGGAGAAGGAACTTGAGGTAGCACTTGAAGATTATGATGCTGAAAGGATGAATAACTTGAACTTACAAGATGAATTAAATTCTTCTAAAGAATTCATTCTTGTCCTACACTAAAGGCTGTCAACTGTTCAGGCTAGGAGGAAGGAACTTTTGTAGAACAAGGATAATGATGAGAAAGATGCCCTTAATGAGAGATGTATGAAGCTCAGTCAGGAGAATAGGGTTATGTGGAATGAAACACAAGCTATAACTATGAGGATGTCAAAAGAGATTGAGAACTAGAAGAAAAAGGAAGAAAATCTTGTTGTATTTTTTAAAAACAAAATTGAATAATATGGTAGTTTGGTTCATGAAAGCTATATGTTGAGAAATGATTTAGCATGATCTCAGAGTAATGAACAAGAACTTGAGGGACAAATGATAATTCAGAGAGATGATTTGGCCATTGCAAGTGTATAAAGAAAAATTAAACATTAGTTCAGCACAACTTGATGAGTTATTAAAATGATAAAGGCAGAATGGAGATTCCAATACATGCTTTGTTTGTAAAAAAGTTGGTCACATGGCTAGGCTGATGGACTTGAAAAGCACTGAGAGTGGGGGTGAATGAGTGACACCATATAAAACACTACTTCAAACACTAATCAGTAGATGAACTTAACCAAGCATTTAAACAAAATACATGCTATCCAAAATGATATAACAACATCCACAAAAAGTAAAGCATCCACCATAACACAAGTGTTTATACGTGGAAAACCCAAATAGGTAGAAACCATGGTGAGATGTAACTCACAAGTTAACTATATGCAGTAATAAATAACTAACTGGTTAAGGTCTTGCAAAGTTCTTTTCTAGGAGCGAATCTTGTTAGAGATCCCAATCTTTATTAGAAGCTTATACCCTATTAAGATTACTACCCTATTAGGAGTAACCTCGCTAGAGGATTTGAGAATCCAAACTAATGGATCACCTTGTTAGAGGATTTGTACAATGAATCTTGTTAGAGCTTACCTGGTTAGGGGATTTGATTATGTTGTAATGATTAGAAAACAACAAGAATGATTTGATCTATTCTGAGTAGCACAATATTTGCTTGATCAGATCATTCTAAGTACATTCAACACTTCTCTTCATCTTAACACTTATCTCTCTTCAACAAAAGCTTTCACTCTTTATGCATATCAGTATTCACATAATCTCCTCTCTATCACTATCAGTCCCAAATGATTCACTAAGATGTCTTTAAATAGACATTCAAATATTATGTCGGCCATAGGAAATCAAAACACAATTTCCTAGGTGCAGTGTATCTAGACAAGTAATCGTAACTCATCACAAAAATGACTGCCAAGAAATTGATGTTGGTAACTCATCACAAAATTAGATACTAGTTAGAACAGCCAATACTGATTGGAACAAAACATCTGAACTATTTTCTTGGAATATTCTGCTTGATCTCCATCTTCATTTTCATCTTCATTTTGATGTTGACTTAGTGTATCCCCAGGTTATCTCCTAAGAACATATCGGTTGACACAGAGTACCAGTTAGAGATAAACCTTAAACATATCGGTTGATAGTGTAAACTAATTGAAGTTACACCAGTAGTCAATGTAATCATATGTGTGTGAGAGAGTGTTTCATCAATGACAACAAGTGATGAATACATTACAATCATCATCAAGCCAACAATCTCCCCCTTTGGCATTGATCGAAAAAATTAGAAAATTTTAGAATAATATAATAATGCTAAGTGTGCATACACAACATATTTACACATGTGCTCATACTCCCCTTTAATGCAATAATCCCCTTAATGCATGCATAAATATAAAATTTTCAAAAACACACACATATTATTACTTCCTCTTTGACAACAATGCCAAAATGATAAAGTAAAATATATACATATATATAGAAAATATTGTATCAAAGTGTTCAACATATATTACAACTTTAAAAAGTTCATACATTGGCTAGTCTCATAAAAATGTCATTGAAGTTCTGCTTCATCTATGATAAAGCATTTTCCCATGATTCCAGTATCTTAGCAATATACTCAAATATAGACATCAACTGGGAATAGAATTCTTCCATTGAGTCTAGCATGTAGGTTTCAAGAGTAGCAAGAATAGCTTCTGCATTGGACTAGGCTCTCTGAAGAATGTCGACCTGTGAGGTGAGTAGACTCTTGAGCTCTTTTAGAGATCTGAGTCTCTTAGCCTTCTCATTATCATTCTTGTTCAATCTATCATGCAAATCATCTATAGATCGGTTAGAGACATGAATGGAGTCCTAGGACATATGCCTTGCATATCCTTTCCATTTCTTACTCAGTTTCAACTTGACTCTTACAAATATTAGAGTAAAAGAAAGAAACATTGGAGGTAGAGGCGAGATACTTTCCTCCAAATTCAATAGCTTTCTTCAACAGACTTCCATTATGAGATAAAGCCATTTTGCCACTTTCAATGTTCTTTGCCAGTTTATCTCCATATTTCTTCTTGTGGCTCTTCTCAACAGACATTTGAGTAGCATCTTCAAGTGACTTGATTTGATCAGATGCATCTGCAACTAACTAACCAAGTTTTCTAATGGGTGTAGGAATATGTGCAACAGTTGTTTCTGGTAGTAAACCAGACAAGATTTCTACTGAATTCTAGATTGTCTCTGCTTCAATCCTTTTCTCTTTCAGTCTCTTCTTGTGCACTCTAGATTGCATATCATTAGCAATCTTCATCATTTCTAACACACTCAAAGTGTTCATGTCAATGGGTCCTAAAATACTTAAAGAATCATCATCATCATCTTCAAGTAGTTTTTGCTTCGCTAGTTTGGGGGGTACACTCTTAATGATAGCTCTCTCTATGTTCTTCTCTATTGTCTCTCTAGGTAACTGAGTGACAACTTTCTCAGTAGACTCCTTTTGAGTATTTTCAATAACCGGTGGAGATTGAGGTTTCTCCAATTGTTCTGTTGCTGGTTCATTGTCCATTATTAGTTGAATAGCCACTTGATCAACTAATGTAACTTGTACTTCAGTGTTTGTAGGAGGCTCCATATCTAGTGTAGTGATGTCTCCAAAGAGGTCTACTATGTTCTGAACATCTTCATCAACAAGAATAATGAAATCATCCTTCTTCTTGATTTGATAGACTATGTCAGATTGAAAAATATCCTCTTCATCCATTTCCGATCGAGGAGCATCATCTGTAGTATCATCCTTATTGCTAGAGTGGATGCGTTCTTCCCTCTTTTTGATTATATAGGCTAGCTGATGTGTCTCAGTCTCAATAACTGCTTGCTTTGCATTCAGAAGCTTCAATCTTCTCATTTTGAAATCAAAATATACTTTGTATTGCTCAACTAAAGCACTAATTCCATCCGATGATAAATTGGGAAAATATTGTACAAATATTTCATCAATAATATTATTTTCCAATTGAATAGCTTCCTCCCATTTATCTAAAAGAGTATTATACAAAGATATTAAAATATCTTTTTCCAAGTCATTCGAAAATCTATTGTAATAATCTAAATAAGTTATTACCTGTTAAATGACTTACTTTTTCTCATCTTCCGTGAAAGAATCAAAATATTATTTGACATTTTCAAACTTATTTCTTCCTAATGTCTTTATTGTTCACTCAAAAATTGTGTCAGGTTTGTAGGTAGCAATATCTATAGGTGTAGTTTCCTTCGACGCTATGTTTACCTTCTTGGGTGTTCTGCCAGTTGCTTTTTCTTTCTTTGGTTCTTCTTCAGAATTTGTACCCTCAGACTCTAGTTGTAAAATCAATTTTTTATTTCTCTTCTTTGGTGCACTCTCCTTCTTGACATATACTTTAGGTGTTGGTTCCTGTTTGGTTAGGACACTCGGATTCACCCTTGTGGTCTTTTTCATAGGAGACTTTTCATCGGACTTATTTTTCTTTCTTTTCAAATTAGCTACAGGTACAGTATTGGTTTTTGTTGGTACAACTTGGACTGCCGCAATGTTCAATTTTGCTTACTTTTTATCTTTAGGCGATGCTAACAAGGTATTAGTATAGCCAACCAATAAATCATGATTAACCTCATAGCTCATATCTTCCATCTCTTCCTCTCTAGGCTCAATTGATTGCATCAAGAAAAAGTTAGTTCTAAAAGTGAAGACTATGTCCTTTTCAAAGTGTTTTACCATATATTCAGGTAACCTCATTCTCATGCTCATCTTTTTCTGAAATTCATTAAAATACTAATTCACGATAGCTAAAAAAGTATTCTTCATAGCCTTAATGTTGTTCTTGATCTGTGCATTGACAGGTAGGTCTTTGGACCATTAAATGTCTCCAATACCTAGTAGGAAGTTCTGAAAATAGAAAAATAACTCGGCTAATAGTTGACCATATTTGAACTTTTGTGTGTTTTCCTTCTTAATGGATTGCAAATTTTGAAATAATTGCACTCTGATTGCTTCATGGATATCATAATCTGCATTATCAACAATCATTCTATGTGTTGTATGTTTTGCCACAGATAGAACACTATTAAGTCTACTAGAGTAAAATACCCAGTAGCCTATCACCATTGTTGTTAGTTTCACTATAGGGTCTCTAATATTGTTGATAGAAAAAGCACACTTATGAGATGTAGAACCGGTTAATTTGAAGACAGTATTCTTCAAAATTCTTCTTAGCATAGAAATTTCACCGGTTGAGAAATAACCCGTTATAGCCATGAATATCTTCCTTGGTTATTGTATGAGTCCTTTCTAGATACATGTTCTCTTCATGCACTCGACTCAAAATAATTCTTATGTGTTCTTCCTCAGAATCTTCAAGAAAGTAGGTGGCATTATGAAAACCTTTTTCAAAAACCCTAGCATATTTTGATTCAATATTTCCATTCTTATCATAGAGTGATTTCCACTGTGTATAGATGTGTAGAGTTCCTAAATATTCTATTTTGCAATCTATATAGCTGGACAAGTCACCTTTGACCACAACACCGCTCGGGACTTGCGACAATGCATTATAAGACATAATTTGATCTTCCTTTAGAGCTTCCTCAGGCTCAGCAGTGATCATCAACCTCTCTATAGACTTAGAAGTAGATGCCATTCTAGATAAGCAAGTTTCAAAATGGTATACTCAAAGAAATACCTTGTATTTTGCATGTTGCACTGTTTCCCGATTGAAATGCCCAGATGCACACCCGTTCACCTCTCTGCAACTTTTGATTCAACTTAATCTCTCTAATCACAAAACAATTCAACAATTAGCAACAAGACAATCTTGTTTGGCTTTGCAATTGCTTCAAATTTATTTCTCGAAAAGTGTTAGGGTAAAAATGATAAAGTAAAATTTGTTTATATTACTTTTTACCAACTACAATAAATGCTCATGCTTTAGGTTATAAACCCTAATTTCTTTGCTTAAGTGAAATAGCTATTCATAACATGTCAACAAAAACTCACCAAAATTCAAGATTCAAAAAAAAATTTCATGTTCATTTTACAAGGGGTTTGGAGATGTTTTACCGTGAAGCTCCCCTTAGCCATGTTAAATAGGATTAAGTCACCGGTGTTGGTTTCTCTTCACTGGATGAAGTAACAATTTCTTCTCCAGGTGAGTCATCACCTTTCTTTTTCCAAATTTGATTCATATCTTCTCTGGTTTCTTGAATATCAACTTTCTTCTTTTCTTTCTGATCCTTGAAAGAGTTGACCCGTTTGCTATTTCTTGATCTACAAAATTTTGTTAAGTGCCCTAGTTTGTTGCAGTGATAACAGACCATACTAAATGATCTCCAGGGTCCTACATTTCCTCCTCTTGTTCTTCTTCTGTAGTTCATAGCCACATGACCAAATTTATTACAGAAGGTACAAATAACATTTCTTACCTTTTCCATCTCGAATGGACTAAACCGTTGCCATAGGATCTTTGAAAGTTTAGATTTACCTGGTTGTCAAAGTTCCTTATCTGATCACCATTTGGTCTAGGATACATGTGCGGTATAGGATTGTTTGCTCCATATCTGCACTCAATATTTTTATGCCCATACTTTTCACATGTGAAGCAATGACCTTCAAAATTTCTATACACATACCTAGCACTAGTATTGTAATTTGTATTTTTGTTAGGTTTGTCTCTACAATTATTTGTAGTATGACTAGGCTTATGGCAAACAAAGAAGACAAGTTTAAAAACCTTCTTACCAGTAGTCTTATTAACTTTAGGAGCATTTTTATTCTTTGTACCGGAGGATTCACCTTTTTCAGTTGTATGAAAACCAAGTCCAAAGATATCACCCTTCATTCTCTATGATTGAATTTGTTCTTTGACCATGGTAGAACTTTTGATGAACTTCTCCAATTTCTCATTGGTTTTAGTAAGCTTTTTGACAAGATCTTCATTATACTTAGATAGGTTCTCTTTCAAAGGCGATGCCAGCTCAAGATCTAGCTTTACGTTCTCCTTTTCTTCTATTTTTGTAATCAAGTTCTCATGCATAGTGTCTTTTTCCTATTTGATCTTTATAATCTCTTGATCTCTTTCCTTGATAATATCTTCAATAGCTCTTCTAGCTTCTAGTTCCCGACTCATGTAGATAGTGAGACCTTCTAGCTCTCTCCTTAGATTTAGTTTCTCACTATTAAAATTTTCAACGTCTCCTACTAAAGCTTCAATATTGGCTTCATCTGAGGAACTATTATCAGATATTTCTAATATTTTTTCAAATAGCTCTCTCCTTTTGACTTGAGAAGCTTTCAAATTTCCCCTAAGGGATTCAACTTCATTTCTACTAGCTTCTAGCTCTCTAGCCATCTCGAAGAAGCTCCTGTACCCCATGGTAGTTTCAAGACTCCCTTTTAAGCAGTTGGGCTTCAAAGAAGCTAGGCTCTAATACCAATTAATGGACTTGAAAAGAACTGAGGGGAGGGGGGTGAATCAGTGACATCAAATAAATCACTACTTCAAAGACTAACCGGTAGATGAACTTAACCAATCATTTAAACAAAATACATGCTATCCAAAATGATATAACATCATCCACAAAATGTAAAGCATCCACCATAACACAAGTGTTTATACATGCAAAACCCAAATAGGTAAAAACCACAGTTAGATGGAACTCACAAGATAACTATCTGCAGTAATAGATAACTGATCGGTTAAGATCTTACAAAGTGCTCTACTAGGAGAAAATCTTGTCAGAGATGCCAAGCTTGATTAGAAGCTTATACCTTATTAAGAACACTACTCAGTTAGGAGTAACCTCGCTGGAGGATTTGAGAATCCAAACTAATGGATCACCTTGTTAGAGGATTTGTATAATGAAGCTTGTTAGAGCTTACCCAGTTAGGGGATTTGATTCTGTTGTAATGATTAGAAAATAACAAGAATGGTTTGAACTATTTTGAGCAGCACAATATTTGTTTGATCAAATCATTCTAAGTACATTCAACACGTCTCTTAATCTTACCACTTATCCCTCTTTAGCAAAAGCTTTCACCCTTTATACATATCAGTATTCACATAATCTCCTCTATATCACTGTCAGTCTCAAATGACTCACTAAGATGTCTTTAAATAGACATTCAAATCTTATGTAGGCCATAGGAAATAAAAACATAATTTCCTAGGTGCAGTGTATCTAGACAAGTAATCATAACTCATCACAAAAATGACTGCCAAGAAATCGGTGCTGGTAACTCATCACAAAATCAGATACCGGTTAGAATAGTCAATACCAGTTGGAACAAAACATGTGAACCATTTTCCTGGAATCTTCCACTTGATCTCCATCTTCACCTTCATCTTCATTTTGATGTCGACTTAGTGTAGCCACAGGTTATCTCTTAAGCACATATCGGTTGACACAGAGTATCAGTTAGAGATAAACCTTAAACATACAGGTTGACAATGTAAACCAATTGAAGTTAAACTAGTAGTGAAAGTAATCTTATGTGTGTGTGAGAGTGTCTCATCAATGACAACAAGTGATGAATACATTACAATCATCATCAAGCCAACATAGGCAACGTAGAAACAGAGAAAATTAGAACCTTGATTCTACTCCCAGTCAATGTTTTGAATGCAATAAGTATGGGCATAAGATAGAAGATTGGAGAATGAATGTTAAATGTTATACATGTACAAAATTTGAACATATGGCTAATCAATGCAGGTGAAGCAATTACACTAGTTTTAACAAAGAAATTCAAAATAACAATGTTACATGTTATGCATGCAATGAGGTTGGACATATTTCTAAGTTCTCTAGAAGCATAAATCCACGAGCTGGTAATAATGGATCAAATGAGAAAGGAAAAGAGAAGGTTAACGAAATCCGACAAGATCATACCCAAGGATGGGTCAGGAAGTTAGAAGAACAATGAGTAGATGGAAATGCACCGGTTACTCAACCAATAAAGGAGGTTTCTCCTGCACTAGCAAGAAGCTCATCCGATAACTAAGGCATATGCCTTAGGGTTAGGCCAAAATCATGAAGGTAGTGCATATGCCCTGGGAAGAGATTTTGGAAGATGTTCTAGACATTTAAGATGCTTATCCAACATGACGATGTTTAATAAAGATTCGATATCTTCCACTAGAATTCATTCATATGAATGACAAATTAGGGCTTCTTCGAGGATAAAAGGATGAATTCATTTCATTTCTGATGACTCTACATTCAGAGCGATTCAGAAGAAATCTAAGGCGATTCAGTGTGATCAATATTATCTTGAGTAATTTTCACCATCGATTCAAAGAGTTCTTTAGGGTTCATCACCATCAACTATTCATTAGTATTTAACTTTCATTATGGAAGTGGAATCATCATCTGTACCTATGTTTATTACAAATCCTACTATTGTTGAGGTCAAGGACCATCCTAGGTCGATTTTCAAGCAATATTTGCATATCGTTACCCTAGACGACTCAGTTGGAGCTTTTCCCCATGTCCCAGAAGGAGTTGTGTATGTTGAAGATGTCAGAGCTCACATTCAATGTTATATTGAGGATTTTGAAATGAGTCATATTAAGAGCATGTACATGAGCGAGTTAATGGGAGATTCTAGAAATATTAAGCCCGAATACCAACATATTGAGGATCTAGGGTTTATCGACATTTTGTATATTCTAGAATTTGAAGATGAGATTGTTAGATATATTTTGAGCAGATTACATGGAGAATTTATTGGGTGGGACAGGCCATATAATATTTTGAAGGAGGCCATCCGGGCAATCACCAATTTACCACAGGATGGACAATGTCCCAAGAAGAAGGTTTCTAATGATCAGGTCAATAATATCACCAAGGAAACATTAGACAAGTGATCAATAAGGATTAGTACTATCACTGATAGAGATATTAGATTCAGAAGCTTAGTCATTGGTTACAAGGTAACTCAATCAAACCAGCTAAATTTTGTTTCTAGCTAATGCATTTATGCAACTCATAAAATGATGAGGGAAAATGAGAACTTAGATCTATGTGGTTGGATGTTGGATGAATTGTTTATTAACCTAGGAGAGATCAAAGGAGAGAAGAATGGAACATTTTGGTATGGAAACCTAATTACCTATTTAATGTTGTTTTTCATTAATGAGACTCCCAGTTTTGGGAAGAGACAATGGGCATTCGATATCTCGGTAGGGAGGCAAATCAAACAATCAATTTTTACATTGGGTAGTCAAATAGATCAAAAACAAAGTGTGGAGTTACTCTAAGGCATTTCAGAAGGAGATGAATTCTAGGGAGAGAATTACTAAGCACATTGTTTAGAAGTACTGAACCGAGATATGCTTCATGGTTAAGAAATATGAAACCTTGATGTAAGCGAGAAAGCCCCAGAAGATTTGGATTGAGGAAATAGATTCTAGATGTATCTGCACAGATGCTAATTGATGCACTTGACAAATTTGTAAAAACCTTTGTTATTGCTGAGAAGAAAAAGCAAGAGGTTGAAACTGAGTTCAATCAGAAGAAGAGGGAGAAGTAGGAGGGAAAGGCAAGTAAATTTGTTGAAAAGGTTTCACACGACATTAAAGCATTATTTGATGTTATTTTGGAGAAAGGAAGGAAGAGGAAAGAGCTAGAAATATTCATTGAAACAATTGCAGCATAATCTAGATCTGATGATGACATGCCCTTAGCATCAAAAAGGGTATTAAGGAATAAAAATGAAGAGACTAAGGTAGAAGCAAAGAAGCAACTAGTGAGGAAACTTACTAATAGGGTACTGGCATAGAAAAGAGCACCACAAAATCACCTTCAGCCCCATCCAGTACTGGAATAAGGAAGAAGAAGGAGAACACTCATCTTGCACTTGAATCTAGTAATGTAACTATCATTCCACCTAAGACTTATGTACAATTAGTCTATGAAATCACTAAAGATGGTATGTTGAAGAATATGCAATTTTATTATGAACATTTAGATAATAATGAACGCAGAGAAGTAGAGGAAACTATTTTGTTGTATTTTGATATTTATAAGAAATCTTTGTTAAAAATTGAAAACCAAATCTCAACATAGTTATATCACATATTAGATACTAGAAGATTATCAACAATGGAACAGGACATCTTGTTCTCAAAATCTGATTCCCCTTAAGATCCTTATAATAATATGATAAACTCTGTTTGCAGAAGAGAGATCACAAAGAAGGAAACTTTCAAAACAACATATGACAAGGTTTGATTAACCTTCTACACTTTGAACTTGTACAAAGTTCAGGTGGGTATACCTTTTGTGAACTAAATTCACACTTTTAAAAGAAAAATCCACAGTAAACTAGTCTGAAAACCAGTGGATCTTATCACCTTAAAACCTACTAAAATAAAGAAATAAAACTTGTACTCATGTTCAGTATTGACCTACAAGATATGTAGAAAGACAACCATAATAGATACTAGTGCCTTATCAAGGCCACAAAGTCATCTAAGTTCAAACAATACTCCCATAATCAAACATCTTCACACATCCTGTCAGCTTGGCTTCTACAGATCCCCACATATGCCTGACATACATAAGAATTTATTCAAACCAAACTAAACTGCATTTATCAAATTCAAAGTATCCCACAAAGAATTTACTGATAGAAATGATTCCTGCATATTTAATTCCCCTCCTAAAGAGAAAAGCTAAGAAGCAGATCTACTCAGAGTTACCTTACAACCCATATTCAAAAGGAATAACCCTAGATTACTCAGAATGAAACAGTAAATATTTGCAAAAAAATACTTGAAGACAACACAAAGTTTAATCTCAAAACCGATGGTCTATATATTGATATTATTTCAAAAATTATTACAAAAACTTTTGAATATTCTCCATTAACTTAGAAAAAAGATCAGATAAATTTCTGCAGTGTTTTCTTACAATTCCTTGTGATGCCTTTTTTACTAGTCCTGGTATCCATTTATAATAACATGGATGTATACAAAGCTTCGGACTTTCTTTTCAAAAAAGTTTGTTACAAAAAACTCCTTCACTCAAGAAGTAGTTACATGTCCTTTTCTGCTTCAATGACTTCTTCAGTTGGTGGCTCTTCTGCAATATCCTCTGATCGTTCAACGATGCCTTGTAACTGTTCTAGAACATGTTCCAACTATTCTGGAGCATCTTCTTCTTGAATCTCCATGTCAGGCACCGCATTCTTTTGGGACAATCCTTGGAAAACATCATCAATAGGCCATGAGTGGCCAATAATTGTTTTATTCAATTTTAACAACTTTTTCCAGGCGTTCCTCACTTTCCTTACCTCTGAATCCAAAAACCCGTAATGAGATTTGATCTTCACTATTTCCTCAATTGTTTTAAAAAATAAAGAGGTGTCATCTTTATTTATTATCTCATTTACTCCTAAAGGATAAATTAGCCCTTAACTCATCCAACCATGCCTGTTTATCCTTTAACTGATTCTGGATAAGAAAACCTCCAAGAAACAATGCAAATTTATGCTTAGTATATTCTTTCCTATATAAATTAGCTTTGCCTTCAGCCAACTTTGTTAATCCTTTTGCCAACTTACATGTAGACTTGATAATGACATCAGCTCCTGCCTCATCATATGATGTACACATCTATTCTAATTCCACTTCTCGGGGCAACCATTTATTCATAATAGGCTCTAAAATGGCCTTATCCTCATTCAAATCACTAAGAGTGTCCAAAATTCTTTTCATGTTGATATATACTGTAGGACCATCAACAGTGTCAGTAAAACTTAAAATTGTTGCCTTTATCTTCTCCTCATACTTGTTTGCAAATAAGGCTTGGGCCTATTGCAACTTTTCCATTTCATGTTGATAAGTCTCAGCTGGTTGGAAACTAGAAGGCATAGGAGAAGGAGGGAATGCTATAATTGGACTAGTAGGTGGGGGTCTTGTTGGAGAAGAAGCAATCATCAATGTTGAAGACTCACTTTGATGATGTTGACCTGCCAATTGGCTCTGGAGCTTAGTGATGATGTTGTCCCTATTGGCTATTTCATCCTAAGCCTTGCTATAAACTTTTAAAACAATTTCCAACTTCAATTGAAGAGTAGCCTTTTCTTGGGCTTCTTTCTCTGCTACGGCCACATTAAACTTTGCAGTTTCTAGAATAGTACTAGCTACTTCCACCACTCCTATGTCTTGAACCCTCTTAACGATCATTCCTCCAAAGAGGCTAGAATCTAAGGCATTTGTATTCCTCCTATTCTCATCTTTCTTTAATGACCATAAGACAAGAGCAACATTATTGTTGTTAAAGGTCAAACCTTCCATTGGCTTTGTTTCCTTTCTTACTGCATCAAGGATCAATGCATCAGCTATGTCCCATTCAGGGAGAATTAACACACCAGCTTTATCCAACATATCTCTCCCTTTCTCAGGGGTGATTGCTTTGAACTCCTCCATCATTTCTTGCTTAACCTCTTCTCCTACTTGGGCTGCATCTTTGAGAGGCTGCTCATTTACCCTTTTCTCACATCTGGTCTTGAATTGATCAATGTTCTATTTCCAAAGAAACTGTAGAAAAGCTCCTAATGTGATGAAGTTGCTATCAGCTAGGAATTCTTCACTAGCTTGCTTAATAGTAGGGTCCAATTCTTGGCCCTTTAACTCACCATCATTTAAATCCATTTCAGCCTTTGGTGGCTCTTCAAGCATCCCCTCTTGGGTCTCCTCATAGGTATAGGCGATCTCACCGAGACTCCCTAACTGCATTAGTTGTTCAGCCACAGCTTGCTCATCTCCAATGTGGATAGGAGACTAAGATGGGGAATATTGAGGCTCATTAGTTTCAATTTCTTTTCCCACTCTTTGCCTCTTAGGGGAATCCTGAATGTCTACAACATCTTCAATTTTCCTTTTTCCTTTTAAGGTGGAAGGCTCACCTGTCACTGGCATCATTACAGTGTACCTTCACCTCTTATGCATTACATAGTCACCTGGTGGGATTGCTTTAGCAAAAGCAGACATGGCCAAGACCATCTTAACCTTATGAGGATTGTTTTGCATTATGGCCTCCCTCTTTTCTTTTAGGGTTTGCATGAGGTCTTCAAAATAAAGAATCAGGAACTTTATTTTCTCCTCAAATGGGGTGAAGCTAGATAAATGGTCATAACTAGTGTCAAACTGATGAATAAAATCAAGGGCTTTCTTATATGCCACCCACTTCTCCTTCCTCAGTTTCTGCTCATCTAAGTTGAACTTATTCCTAATCAAATCCTCTAGAAACTGAAACTGATGAGGCCTACCTCTGCATACTACTCTTTTCTTGAACATGCCATTGAAGAAGTCCTCAGGGTCTGCACATCTTGACACTATAGCTGATAGCCTATATGGCTTAAATAATTCTTCAAAAAATCTTCATCCACCCTTAGTGATTACAAAGTGGTGGGCCATGGTAACAGTTGGAAAAATTGTCCCTTTACCTCTGTTAGTCAATTCAGCTTCCTGTACCCCTTCAATCTGTCTTAACACTTTTGCAATCCCTATTTTCAATGGGACCTGATAGGGTAGTAAATAGGGGGTGCCTCTAAATCCAAACACTCTAAAAACAATAGACACAGGGTAAAAATAGATGTCTCCCCAATTGTGAGCAATCTTGATATCCTCTACAAACTCCTCAGGTCTGATAAACTCCAAAAGAACCTTAGGGATTCTAGGGTTTTCTCTGCACAAGAGGATTCTGATTTTAGATGCAAAGTATCTATCAAAATTCAGGTAACTTGCATCCTCCCTATCCCATGATAAAATAGTACTCCACAATTGCACTGGCATCTCCTCTTTATCCTTGACCTTAACCAGGTCCATCTCCTTTGTAAAGTAATCAACACCCTTGAACAAGAACATATGCATTAACATAGAATACCATCCAAATGGCTTGTCAACCTTACCACTCTTGATTCCTACTAGCCCTTTATGAATGACATCAGCAAGGTATGAAGCATAACCAAATGTAATGGCCAAGGATGGATTCAAAATTTGGGAAATCATCAGCATATGATGGGTTGGCATATTCTTTTCAGCATCTTCCCCAAAGATCTGCCATAAAGCCCAATGCATACCCTTAGCTCTTAGGGTAAATAGATTGAGGGAGAATGGTTCCATTGTGATGGGGCCTACAACTATTAACCCCCCTATCTTTACAAACAACTCTCTCAATGGGCCACTCCTAAGATGATCCCTCTGTGTGTTATAAACCTGGGCTAATAATTCAAAGTCAATAGGCTCTAACAAATTGGAGGATTCACTGAGTTTAAAAACTTTTCTAAATTCATCTTCATTGATTTCAATCAGGACTGATCCCTTTATGTTCCTGATGCATCTTGCCACACAGTCATAATTCTATGCAATCAAGGTTAACAGGTCTATATCCATAAAAACACCTGGGACCACAAGCTTTCCCACATCCTGTTCCCATATGCCATTCATAGGAGCTGGGGAATTTCTCTGCCCAAATCCGACTTTGAAAAGTCCTAAGCCTGACATTCCTATTTCAAGGTCTCTCAACCAATTACCCTTATCATACAGGCCATCTCCAATTTTCAGACAGGGGTGTTTGCGTACTAGCTCTTTGGTCTTAGCCCCAGCATTGGTGGACATAGTTAGTTGTTCTAAAAAATCATCACATATGTTTCATTCTTGGTAGTTCACCCTCCTAATTAATTCTCTTCTTGGTGCCATTCTAGACAAGCAAATACACCACTAGCAACTAGCACAGACCTCTAACAAAGTAATTCACATGGCAATATTCGAGAACAAACCAGAGTTATAAAGAAAAGCACAAAAACCTTGATTATCCGCCTGAAGAAAATCGCTCTACTACAAACTTCAATGGAACAATACTAGCAATTAAGTTGATGCGGACTCAAGAAGACAAGTTGGCATTTAAGTTTTAAGAATTAACTCCACATGCTTTGGCTTTCTTTTCAGAATTGAATTCACCAAATCAAATTCAAAACTGACTCCAATGGGTCATTATTCCTCTGAGTCTTTCCTCTATTTTTCTCTTTCACTATTTCACAGAACATAAAACTTGTGCTCTTTTCTTTCACGAAGCAATGCTAGCTATTGGATCACAGGAACCTACATTGTCTTTATCTCCGCTTAATCTCTCTACTTAAGTTCTAGGCCCTACCTTCTTTTCACCAGTTCGCAATCCTTAACAATTGAGCACTTCTCCTTCGTGAAGCCACACCAAGCATTAGATCTAACTCAAGTCACCCGGCCTTTAACTCCAACCGGGACCATCGATCTATTTTATTAACTGCACTTGACCTTGATGGCTAGTAGTTTTTGCCATTTTGCTAAGGTTAATCTATGGGCATCTTCGAACCATGAAACAATGAGAATCATTGGATCAATACTAAGATGAATTCCTTTTAAGGAGGCCCTACATCCAGGAACCACTTATCCCACCTTTTCACCTGTTAATAAATGCCACATGGCAATCGACCATTAGCCATGGCAACCCACTTGGGTTCCACTCTAGATCTGCCACATGCCATCTTTCATTACTCCCACATAACCATCGGTTACACCTAGGCGGGCCCTTAACAATCCTTTTAGAAACACGTGTCACTTGACATATCTCTATCGAGCTCCACAAATGTAGTAGCCTTTTTTCCACGTCACACCTACATGTGACTTCCACCTATCTTTTGTGACTTTGTGAACACTAATCATCATTCAGCTTGTGGCCACGAAATCACAAGAACCATTGGATCAAGATAGAGTCAATTGGCCTTTAACTTCATTCTTAGCCTACCCTTTGGGCCCACCAGCCCTTTTTGCAACTTTGTGATGAATATCTCGCTTGCATCTTATTTTTGCAAAACTACGCAAACCGTTAGATCTCAGGAACTTGCTCGTTGCTTAATCTTGTTTAAAACCAGCAGACATGGGTCCTCTAACTCATCTTTATCTAACTCAAGTCACCCGGCCTTTAACTCCAACTGGGACCATCGATCTCTTTTATTAACTGCACCTGACCTTGATGGCTAGCAGTTTTTGCCATTTCACTGAGGTTAATCTATGGGCATCTTCGGACCATGAAACAATGAGAATCATTGGATCAATACTAAGATGAATTCCTTTTAAGGAGGCCCTACATCCAGGAACCACTTACCCCACCTTTTCACCTGTTAATAAATGCCACATGGCAATCGACCATTAGCCATGGCAACTTGCTTGGGTTCCACTCTGGATCTACCACATGCCATCTTTCATTACTCCCACATAACCGTCGGTTACACCTAGGTGGGCCCTTAACAATCCTTTTAGAAACACATGTCACTTGACATATCTCTATCGAGCTCCACAAATGTAGTAGCCTTTTTTCCACATCACACCTACATGTGACTTCCACCTATCTTTTGTGACTTCGTGAACACTAATCATCATTCAGCTTGTGGCCACAAAATCACAAGAACCATTGGATCAAGATAGAGTCAATTGGCCTTTAACTTCATGCTTAGCCTACCCTTTGGGCCCACCAGCCCTTTTTGCAACTTTGCAATGAATATCTCACTTGCATCTTATTTTTGCGAAACTACGTAAACCGTTAGATCTCAGGAACTTGCTCGTTGCTTAATCTTGTTTAAAATCGGCAGACGTGGGTCCTCTAACTCATCTTTATCCATCTGGCATTTGGTCCATGATGTGTCACCTTCTTACTTGCCACTTAAACCAGCTGGACTACTTACCCAAAATGCCATGTCATTTTGCTACTTCATGAAAGAAAACTTTTGAGCACCTTTAATCAATGAAACTGTGCTGGCCATTAGATTTAGGGAGCTTGTGCATTTGTTAAGCTTCTTATAAAACTCCTTGCCCGGGCCCATTAATCTTTCACTACTTCATGAAGAGTAAACCACAGGCATCTCATGGTTGTGAAGCCACATGGACCGTCGATCTTTGCCTGACCTGATCACCTTTTAATCGAAGGAAAAATCTTCATTGCTAGGTCCCGCCAAACCTTTTCACTACTTCGCAAAGGATAAAGCACGTTCAGTTTGACCTCACGAAGTCACGTCATCTGTTCGATCAGATGGGACTTGATTGGTATTTAGCTTTAGTTCGAACCTATGTGTCGGGTCCACCTTTTTGCCTTTCACTACTTTGCGATAGATAAATTGTGAGCACCTTTTGGTCGCGAAACTACGCAGACCGTTAGATCAACAGAAAGCTAAGTGATGCTTACAAGGCCCGATGAACACTTAGAAAAATGGCAGATTTAAAAGCAAAAATTTAAAACATTTGAGGGGACCACCTAGGTAAAAGAAAAAAGGGGGGACACTTTGCACAACTTAAGACCCATTACTTAAGTGAATAAAGTAATGCAGAAATAGAAGCCAGAGGGTTTTTTCAATCGTTTGAGCAATTTTTAAAAAACCTAAACCCTTAACCCTTAACGACTTAGAAAATATTCAAAGCAACCAAAAGCACACCTAACTCAAAAATTTCAAAAATTTAGTCAATTATGGGAAAGGAAAAACCCATTTCTTAAATAGTGATAACAAGACATGCATATAAAGATTTAGGAATTCTTATCTATTTGTGTTTCTATTACTCCAAAATAGATGGACAAGATATGTTAGGATTCCCAAAGATATTGAGAGGGGGGGGGGGGGGGTTGAATGAATATCTTGTCGGTTAATAGATTTTCTGACCTTATTAAATAAATTGCATTCCAAAATAGTGTACTGGTAAACAAGAAATAATGTAGTAAATAAGAACAATAAGCACAACATAGAAAACACACCATAACACAAGATTTTTAATGAGGAAACCTAGTGTGGGAAAAACCGCGGTGGGATTTGTAACCCACAATATTCACTCACTAGCCAATGAATGGATATTACTTATAATAGGGGCCTACATATGCAAGAAGGCCAACTACCTAAAGCTCACTGCTTAATTACAAAAGGAAGTCTCACTGACTTACAAAATGGATTATGCAAATCCAATATAATGTGCTACTTCAATTCAACATCTGCTATGCTAGGTTCAGTACCATTTTAAGCTCATACAATAACCATAAACCTTACTCCAAAATCTGCCTTAATATTCGCACATTACTTCTGCAATAATCTTCCCACATTCACATCTATCTCTTACATAAATGATCTACAAGATCTCATACTTATATATGAGTCATATTTTTTGTCTTACAAAAAGGTATTACAAATAAATACAAAATGCAATAAACAAAATCTTGTCAGCCAGGGTGTCGGTAATCATCTTTGCCACTGTTGGTAAACTATCTATTGGTGTAGATTCTGCCGGTGGCAGGGCCATAGGATTGCAAGGTTGCCATCAATGACAATATCTTTAATCACCTACAATTCTCATTGGAGTGTGCAATGCCAACAGTCTCTCCATTTGGAATTGATGGCAACACCCTTGAGAAAAATCCAAGAATTTGTAGTCCAAAAATTTAACCAAAACTATGTGCTCCCCCTAAGTAGATGATCTCTTATGTCCATTATGTTTCTCATCTCTACTACTCCCCCTTTGGCATCAATGAAAAAGGTTGTCAAAAATGTCAACTGAGTGTAGTTATCAGTTGGAGCCTTGTAACCGGTTGGTTACAATCTAAAAAAAAATCTGCCAATACAAAATTTAGGCTCTCAGTGAACCTTTCATTGTCCTTTAGTGTCGCTTCTATCCTTTGAATTGTACCAGTGAGAGTGTGAATTTTCTCTTCCGGTGTCTTCAATCCTGGAACAAGTGCCTCTGAAATCTCTTTTCTCAAAGAGATGAGGATGTCAGGTTTCAGACCAAGTCTGCATTTCAGTTCCTTAGCCTTGAACTTTATTCTTTCCTTTTCCTTCTCCAATTTCTCAAGTTTTTCCTCAAATTCTCCTATTTCCTACTCTTAACCGATAATGGTTCAGGTGAACCGATGAGATTATCAGCAATATTATTTCTTTCTTTCTATGCTTCACTGATTTTCTTGTCTATATCCAATGTCAAAATATCAGTCTTGCATGTGTCCCTGTACAACTCTTTGAATTCCATTATTGTTTTGCTAAGTGCCGATAAAAATGTGTCCCATGCACTTCTTTATTGTCTCATCAAATAATTTTTCCTTTTCCTTGTTCATTTTCTCACTAAATGTCTCCTCATCAATTTGATCAATTGTCAATAATTTGCTGGTGATATACTTAGACAATGTGTCTAGTTGACTAAAAGAATCTTAATTGTCCACATTGCACTTGGGTGCAATCAATTTTAATAAAGGAATTGTGTCATCAATAGCCTTGTATGCAAGTGCATTGAAAATTGTTATTTTCTTGATGGAATCCAATAATACCTTTGTCACATTTGTCAGCTTGAATTTTGTTAAGGAAGAACCAGATGATTGTCCAACTACCTTAACAATCTGCATTCCGCCATTATGAGTAACCTCTTTGGTTATGTTGATCTTTGGTAGGTCAGTCTGAGTTTGCATCTCAACTAGAAAAGGTTTGGGTTTCTCAGTTGTTGTCAGTGGCAATGTCTCTATCTCAACCTTTTCTTTGTGCTTTCTTCTATTGGTTTCTCTGATGAAGTTTCAGTATTTACTCCTAGTTTTTCAGTATGCACCTCTGAACTGTCCATTGCTAGTGTCTCTAACTCTATGGGTTTTTCAGTGTGTGCATCAGTTACCATTCCATTACTAAGGGGATCAACTAATTGTTTAGTATGTGTTTCAACCCCAATATCAATATTTCCATATGTATGCTCAAGATGCATTTCCATTTTAATATTCTCAACCGGTGGCTTAGTTGCCACATCTTTCTTCTCAATGGTTTCCTTATCAACCACAATATTTACCTCTTATGTATCAATTTTCATTGTTTATAACACTTCTGAATTAGGATTGGTTTCTTCATGTGTTGATTCCAACTCAACATTATCAGTAGTCAATGGTGTATCAACAGTCTATGTCGGTGGAGTAACAGAAGGTGGGGGCAAGTTGTTTATCACTTTTATGTTTGGAGGTCCACCTACCTTGCCTTTACCTTTATCCTTATCCTTTTGGTAAACTGTGAAAGCTTTGGGCCGTTTAAGTTCTTCTTGCTTTTCTTTCTCCACAAAGAAGATATCCCATTTATCTGATGTCTCTTCATATATTTCATTCACTCTGCAAGCCATTAAAGCTAGATGTTGGTGACCAATGGAAAATACAGTCTTGTTTGCCTCACTTATTAGTTCATCAATTTCTTTTGTTGATTTCACTAGGTGAACTACAAGTAGTTTTTCTATCTTTATCTTCTTATCCAGTTCCACAATGGCTAATCTCTTGGCATCTAGTCTTCTATAAAAGTCACTTGCTAGATCATCTACAACTTCTATCAAAAATTTCTTATATATGTCTAAGTGTAGAATGACACTATTTTCTATGCTTTCCTTTTCTTCATTGGTAAAAGTATTATGAAATTTGCTGACATTTGACAAGTTTCCATCATCTGTTATTTCATTCAAAAGATTTTCTAAAGGAGGAATAACCTGTTTTTCCTTCTTCTTCCTTGGTGTTATTTTCTTTGTTGAGAGCATTACCGCCTGTTGTTTCCTTCTTGTTCTCTTTGGTGTAGGAGAGGGTACCAGTGAAGGTTTTCTTTTCCTTTCTACTCTCTTAAACTCAGCTAGGATTTCACTGTCAGATGAATTTCCAACTAATGAAAGATGAGCTTTCAGTTGTATCCCTTCTAGGTCACTTTCCTTAATACCAATGATATTCAGTATGTTTTCCTTGATCTCTTTAGCCTATTTTGTTGCTTTTCTAATGGTTTGTTCTCTTTTCTTCCTTTGTTTAAGGGTCTATTCATTTCTCTCAATGGTTTCAACATTTCCAAATATTTTCTCTTCAGGTTCTCTAGGGGCTTCAAGTAGGGCTTTAGTATATGTTTCAATTATGTTTTGATCTACCTCATAACCCATTTCTGTCACCCAAATAGTTCTAGGAACCACTACTTCCATCCAGATTTCATCTTTCTTTATAACAAAACATATCTCTTTCTAATATTTGTCAACTATGCTCTGAGATAGTCTTTCTGTAGTCTTCATTCTAGCCTTAAATGCTTGAAAGTGTTCAATTATGTTCTTTTCCCTATCATCTCCCATGTTGGTAAAGATATCTAAATTTTTTTGCCTACCTGTATGTAAAAACTAGATTCTTTTCTACTTATACTAGGAACTTCCTTAGTAATGTATAGCAGTAGGCATACAAGTAAGTTGCTAAATCTGAAAGTATATTTCTTGTCACCTTTAATTTTCTTTAGGTTGTCAATTAGTTCATCCTTTAGCCATTCACATATGTCAATCTTAGTGTTACTGTTCACCATGTTATAAGCACTCTTGATACATAAACTAGAAACAGAGTTTAATCTGTTAGCATGTGTACTCTTGTATCCTAGTATCATGCTAATGAATTTGACATTTATATCTTTGACATCATTGACTCTCAAGGATCTGTGGTCATGGGTTGCACCGGTTAGAGTCATCACAGTGTTGTTTGAAACCTTTTTAGTGTTATCAGGCCTGCTACAAGTGGAATGTAAGCCAATCACTGCCCTAACTGCTTGTCTTGTAATCTTATTGATGGAGTCAAGCCAAAAGAATTCCCCATGCACTCTGCTAAGAACAATTCTTACAACTTCCCTGGGAAAATCAGGAATGCTATGTATCTCAACAAAACCTAGGGTTTCAATTATCTTATCTTCCAGTTTCACATTACCATTTTCATCACAAATTATAGTCCTATACATGTTCATTATCTCATCAGCACCAAGTTCCTCACTATGACAATGCATGTATATCCTAGGGTCTTTAGCATATGCAACTCCTTTGGGTATTTTAGAGATGCTCCTAGGGTATCATCCTGCTTCGCTATTTCGGGTATGATCTTAAATATGGGCCTAGGGCATTTAATCACTTCAATTATAGTAGGCTTTGCATTGAATTTAGGTGCAGAGGAGAAAGCCATTTGATAAATACCTTAATTTTCCTTTAGGTTTGAATGCTTGATAGATTAAGCTTCACTTCTTGTTGTGGATGACTTCACTCAAGTTTTTTGCACTCTTAGGAAATTTGAATGCTTAGTGAATGAAAAAGAGTGAAAATCACTTGCTTTATAATGCCATTTCCTTCAACTACCATAATAAATGCCTACTGGTTGTTAGTGAACAATTTTGCCCTTTGTTTTTAAATTATTAATTTTAAACTCTATTACCTTCTTCTAAGAACAAATGATTCACTGAACAGTTGGGTAAGTGTTTGTTCAAATCACTTCCCTCTGAATTTTTTTGCATAGATACAACTCCCTATCTTAGTTTTTCATGAAATGTGCTTTTTATATCTGAATGAAGCTTTTAACTAGAAATTGTATAAGGACGCCTATTTCATTCTTGGATGAAAGGCTACAAGTTTCCTCATGTCTCATAAATAATGGAAAACTATTTTCTTAATTTTCAAAACATATAACTACAACAACTGAAACAAAGTTCAATATACTTCTTCCACCTAAACCAATAAAAGATGAACATATTCAAGGAAAATAAATCCGCCCTCAATCATGAATCTTTTCTAGAGTAAACAACACATTCAAAGGAAAGAACATCAGAGGAATAATGAAATACTGCAATGAAAAGATCAATTACTATTACTTGATCGAATGAACATATACAAAGACATGTTATCTATTCAGATTCAAAATACACAGATCTTTCTTCTCCCCAAAAATAATATGATCAGATTTCATATATATCCTTATGCAACAAAGACATAAAAATACATCTGCCAATCTTTTTCATAACAGATCTCAATCATCTAATTCTTCCTTTGATTAAGAACAGAAAAAAAAAAACAAAAAAAAACAACACTTTAGTCCAAGTTCACAAAATTAGTTACTAAAATCTAACCCCTCTACCATCTGTTTTACTTAATTTATAGTCTAAATGAGGGAGGTCTCCCTAAAAACTCAACCACTCCCCGATAAAATAGTTACGAAACCAACAGAAAGTATTTTGGGATAGTTCTCCCAAAGTTTTTGCATAACTATGAAAAATATTAAAAATAAAGAAAACTAGCCCTAAGTGGATGCATTATGTCATTTTCCATCATCATCATCTTCTCCATCTTCATGGGCGTCATAAGCAGATATGAGTTCTTGGATCATTGATGGCTTGAGACTTTCATTGCATTGATTTTTGCCTTTGCCACTTCTTTAGTCCACTTGTGTTGCACCATCTTCTCTGAGTGCTTCGGCAGTTGATCATTCCCAATGAAAACCATAGATTTGATCCTAGCTACCTTGGTTATATCCTCCAGCGTGAAGCTACTCCTGACTCTAATCTTTTCCATGTTCAACCAGAAGGATTTGACTGCTTCCTATGTGCTTGACCCGCAGATTCCTAGCTCCCAGTCATGATCAGGATTAACCACTTTATTATCCTTGACTATACTGCTTTGCAAATCTTGGAGTTCATAGACGGAAGTTTTTGCATCCATAATTACCAATTGAAAGGTGAGCACCCACCACATGATAGTTTTCTTTAGCATGAAAAGTTGGCATTCATCAGCTACCAACTTAATTGAATGTTCCGTCAGAAATTTGGTAGTCCCATACTCTTCGATTTTAGTAAACAAAGGTAGGACATTTCACCATTTGTGCTCCTCTTTCTCCCATGGTACAAGCTGGTTTTGGGTTTCATAAATTAGGCTCTGTACTTCATCACACAACTTTTGAGATTCGGTAATGCATTTTTCACCATCTTTGATTACCTGTTCAATCCACTTCTCAACTGCTTCAGCGATGCTTTTAGCTCGTTGAACTTGGTTCATCAACTTCTTGTTTTCCAGGGAAGTTGGGTCAAAATTCTCAATGGCATGGGATATTGGAATTGCTCCAAGCCAACCGATGCTATCGATGAACTGAGCCAAAACACGTATGTGTCTTTTAAGTTCTCTTTTCTCCCGTCCATCCTTCTTTGATGGGGAAAGCATTTTCTTCACTAACACTTGAAAAAAATGGTTATCTGTATCCCTGCTCATCTTTGCCAACTCTACTTTTGTGATTTCAAAATCATCAGAAACGACCTCTTTGTTTTCATTTTTTAGTTTGTAAGAAGCAATTTCCGCCATCCATTTACCAGTTTCTTCATCATTGTTCAGGTGAGCGGTGGTCTTGAACCTCTTTGGCTTTGGATTCTTCTCAGAGTACTTGGCAACCATCTCCTGAATTGGAATGGTCACACAAAGAAATATCCTTTTCTTGTTCACTGAGGTTGTTAACCATTTAGGGGTCACAGCGGAACAAGAAGTTCCTTCAATCATTTTCAGTGGTGGCATCATTGCCACAGTCACTATTTGGGAGTCTAGAGTAGAAGCAACTTAACCATCCACATCTTCAATTTGAAAAATTTGAACCTCAAGCACGACATCTTTTACTAACATATCCTTGACCTGGTCCATCTTCCTCTGGGCGACACTACATGATTGAGTATGTCAAGCGGTACTGAAATCCAGAGTTGGGCTAGACCTGTGTCTAGGCCGAGCCGACTTGATTTCCTTACCTGCACAAATAGGAGTACTGCTAGAAGGACATTTTGGTGAAGATATATTTCTTGTAGAAAGGGACTTGGCACCTGGCTTCATTGCTCTCTTTTTAGCCACCCATGCCACAGCTCTTTCCAGAACTCATTCAGTTCTCAATTATATGTCATCATTGTCCTCCTCATCCCAATTAATTGGGGGCATTTTAGTTTCTACATGGGAAAAATACCCTGTTTCAAACAGTTCAAGATAATCCTCTTCAAGCCCTTTAATATCTAACCTTATTTGCAAAGAAATAACCTGTTCCAGCACCAATCTCAGTTTTTCTCTTTTGAAGACTTCAAGTTCATCTGAACAGTCTTCCCAAAAATCTTCTAACTGTGGCATGGGAAGATAAGGCATCAAGCCAAGGCTCTGAGAAAATCCTTTATTGTCAAACCCTTTTTGTTCAACATACAAAGAGAAATTAAAATTTCTAAGGTCTACTCCTATACTTAGTGCATCAGACATTGAATTACAAGAGAACACTCCCAATTGTATGGGAAAGTGACCTTCCCACTTGTCTTTCGGCTATGCCTTCTTGACCATAGAAGTCAATTGCCTGCATACTTCTGCTAGAATGAAACAATCAGAACAAAAGTGCGGAAGCTTGAAGGGTTCCTCTTCAAAGCCTCCTACCCGTATATAGAAAAAGCGTGGGAAATGGATGTAAAAACTTTTGAACTTTTAAACCAAGGTCTGTGCATCATCTAAAATCCATTTGGCCTTTGTACCCTTTAGTTCATGACACAGATCACCCAAGAATGCATTGTGTACCCTTCTGAAATCTTGCAGGGCATTATCTTTTTGTAGCATTGGATAAAACTCATACACCGGAACATCTTCCTTAGTGGGTTGGTTGGGTATACCCATTAACTCTTTAACATAGGCCAGAAAATACAAAAGATACGAGGACATGAAGAAGTTTTGTTGAAATTGCTTGGCTAGACTCAATTGCTATCTCATCGAATTAGCAATTAACTCTGCCCAATCCAAATATTGTTTTCCTTTGAAAACTAATTGCACATAGCAATATATCCAATCATCTAAGCTATAAGCTTCAATAGAACCTTTGGATCGATGCAACAGAAGCATCACATCGTGGATATGTGGCAACATGTGGTTCTTGTTAGGATTTTTAGGTAATCTAGAACCACCTCTCTGGGGGACTTTCAACCAAAACTTCACCACATTATTCTTGTGTCTGGCTCTATCTGCATTGAACTCACTAATGGATTGGGTAGGGGAGAAATTAGAAAACTAGTAATCTGGTATCTTGAACACTGAAGCAATCACCTCACGGTTAATGGCAAGAAGGGTTTTGCCATTATCCATTTTAATGGTTTTAGATACAGGGTCATATCTGGCAATACACTCCCGAACCAACTCTGGACAAGGAATTACTGGAGGAAAGGTTGCCACTTCTAAAAGTCCACTACTCAAAATTTCTATACAAAAATACTTATCAACACCCTTGAACACCCTTTCTTTCAAATCTCCAAGGTTATCTCCCTTCAGGTCAGTATCACTAACTATGGCTTCTGTGGACGCCAAGCTAAAGTCATTTCCAAACAAATGTAGGGAGGACTTCATGATTTCAAAACAAGAAACCTAAATTTGATTGCAGTGAAACCTTCTGTATGAGAGAAAATGCAAGGAAAAACACTAGAGAAAATAAGGAAAGACTCACCTTCACAGTTGCATAATCGGATGACCGGTAGCAGCAAGAAAGACTCCTATCCAGGAATAACGTAAACAAAAATCTAGCAGCAAGTAGCAAATGCAGAACACAAATGATTTTCATACCTTATTGAGAAAGGTAATGATACATACACATTAAATGCAATGATTTCGTAATTTTATTCTGAACACGACAAATTGATAGATTAGACCCCCACACACATGCGTTGAATGCATGGCGGCATACTTTAAGAAACTGCCAGTTCCTGAAATGTTCACTTATTTCGAAAAAGCCAAAGAATGACATCACTTTACAGTATGGTTCTACCTCTCCGTATTTAGCAATAAATGCACTTCTCCAAACATTAGAAACTGGGAGACCCACCAATATTGAACCCAGATGAACATCTTGAACCTACTTCTTGAGTGTTCAAGTAGTTCAAGATGTATGCCACGTCAAACTATTGACCACTTGCTGTGTTGAACACCTTGAACATATTTGAACCCTTTGAACCCAGTTCAATAAGTTCAACACAAATGTTATATCATCGAACAGGAAAAACTTTATTAAAGAGCCACTACAAAATACTTAGAGAAAATGTTAGTACGAAAAACTTTTTCTGAACACCTTGGAACCTATTGAACCTAAATGAACATCTTGAACCCAGTTCAGAACGGTTCAATGTGTTCAAGGAGTACAATGAATTGTCTGAACTTGACTTAAATGACTAGAAAAAGGATTTAAGGATGCACTAAGGACTTGAACCAAGGTAATATGGCATGAACTAGGACTCCAACATAAAAAGAAAAAGGTGACCCACTCTCACCATGAAGAATAAATGACGCGATAACATTGGCTCTGACTTGGGATTGTATTTTTCAAAGGAAAATGCAAAGAACTCATAGACTTTGGTTTTGTAGAACAGAAAACAAAGAGGAAAAGACTAAGGGCACAACCAGAAACACCTAGACTATGTACAAGTGACTCAAACACAGGATTTATAATTTATAGAGCTTGAGATCTTGCCCATTGTAGGTATAAGGAATGATCGTTCCGTCAGCATAGCTGAGTCTGAATGTATTTTGTCCTACTACTTCGCAAATTCTGAAAGGGCCTTTCCACAATGAATCAAACTTGCCGTGAGCACCTTTGGACTCTCTCCTTTTGTCCCATAGCAACACCTCATCTCCTACTAGAAAACCTCTTGGTCGAGCTCGCATGTCAAAAATCCTCTTTACTCGGCTCTGATGTTCTGAAATCCTATCCACCAGCAATTCTCTCTCTTCTTCTAATTTTGTTAGGTACATGATTCTTTTCTCCAAAGAATTTTGAAAGAAGGAATCCTCCACTACTGTTTGCAGCTTGGTTGCTGATAACTTGAGCGGCAAAGAAAGTTTCACTCCTACGCCATACACAAATTCAAAAGGTGCCATTCTAATGGCCCTCTTGGGTGTGGTTCTATCCACCCATAAAGCCTCATATATCTTCTTGTGCCAATTCCAAGCACTCTCATCAACTAACTTTTTCATGATGGCTATCAAATTCTTATAGCTAGATTCAGCCAAACCATTGCCCTGTGGAAAATAATCAGAAGAATGTGAGAGGGAAATTTGATGATCATAGAAAAAAAAAGTCAACTCTTCGGAGGAAAAATATGATGCATTATCTATCACAATTTTTTGGGGTACCCCAAAATGAACTAAGATGTAATCCTTGAGAAAATTACACACAATCTCTGAATTCGCCTTTTTGGTGGGAATAGCCTCTACCCATTTAGTAAAGTAGTCAGTAGCTATCAAAATATACATGTGACCCCCACTGGAATGAGGGTTTATTGGGCCTATGAAATCAATGCCTCACTGTTTAAAAGGTTCATCCATCACCACAGGCCTTAGAGGCAGAGCTGCTAAATGTGGCTTTCTAGAAAACAATTGACATTTCTCACATTCTGTCACATGAATATAGGCATCCCGAAACATGCTGGGCCAATAGAAACAATTTTTCAAAATTTTGAAAGTAGTAACAGATGATGAGAAGTGTCCCCCACAAACCTCTCCATGATAGGCTTCTAGGAGCTTTTGCTACTGAGGTTTATCTACACACCTTATATATGTTCCATCTAAACCCTTTTTGTATAAAACATCACACGAAATTACATACTTTGTAGCTTTTAATTTTAAATTCCTTTGTTCTTTAGCCGACAGATGATTTGGACAACTACCATAAGTTAAATAGTAGGCCACATCAGATAACCAAGTATCCTGCAATCTGACAAAAAGAGTTAATGGTAACTCTGCTTCAGTTTCCACCTCATTTTTTGCTATCAACCTGCATAAGCCCTATCCTTTAATTGTTTTCGTAGGGTGAATATATAAGTCATACTCCTGGATTTTCATCACCCATGTTGCTCTCTTATTTAGTCCAACCTCCTGCTAAGTCAAAATTCTTTTTACGGCTGAATCTGGAACAAAAACTAGAGAGTGAGAATGCAGAATATAGTATCGAAACTGTTTCACGACTTTAACAATAGCATATGCATGCTTCTCCATAGGTGAATATTTGAGCTCATGCTTCTTGAGCGGAGTACTCATGAATGCTATGGGCATTTCCATCCCATTTTCATCCAACTACAACAGAATCCCAGACATAGTATGGTCTGATGCATAACAATACAAAATGAAGTCCTTCGTGAAATCTGGATTAACAAGAGTGGGCACATTTGCAACTGATCCCTTAATTTTCTCAAAAGCATTTTTGGCCTCTTCGGTCCACTTATAAGGATGTTGCTCACTTAGCAAGCCAACAATGTGTTTTGTGGTCTCAGCAAACTCTGGAACAAATCTTCTTAAGAAATTCACTTGACCAAAGAACGATCTTACTCCAGTCCGGCTAGAGGGTAAACTGAGACGTTGAATTGCATTAACCCTCTCGGCATCAATCTTGACTCCCTCTTTTGAGATGATATGTCCTAACAATTTTCCTTCTGTGACATAAATAACTGATTTCTTAGGATTCAGAGAAATCCCGTGCTCACGACAACACTGCAATACTGCACTCAAATCCCGAAAATGATCTGTCCTCTTTTTTGAAAACACCGTGAGATCATCCAGATAAACTACAATTATTCTATCTCAGAAATCCTTGAAAGAGGAATCCATAGCCCTTTGAAAAGTGGCTCCAACATTTATTAAACCAAAAGGCATGCGGTTGTATGCGAATGTTCCCCATGGAGTGATGAATGTTGTCTTGTGCTACTCATGCTCTGCTACAGTAATCTGGTTGTAACCAGAAAAACCATCCAACATCGACATCATCTCTGACTCGGACACTGTCTGCAAAATGTGATCCATATTTGGCAAGGCTTAGTTGTCCTTGAGGCTTGCTTGATTCAAATTCTGAAAATCAATGCAGATACGAATCTCCCCATTTTTCTTTCTTATGGGCACAATGTTAGCTACCCAGGTGGAATGGTGGATTGGATATATGATTCGGGCTTTAAGCATTTTTTCAACTTCCTTAGAAATGGCGTCTGCCATGATGGGGTTAAAATTCCTCAATTTTTGCCTAAAAGGAGAGATACCTGGCTTCAGTGGAATCTGATGTTGAAAATACCCATTTCTAAACTCCTTCAGGTCATCCTAAGACCAAGGAAAAACATCAATGTATTCCTTAAGCAGTGTACCAAGTTCTCTCTTTTCTTCCGCAGAACAACACCTACCGATGGTCACTTCTTTTGGATTAGCTTCATCTCCCAAATTTATTTTCTCATAATTTCCTTTCCCGTCATCCTTGGGAACTTTGTTACCTATGAATGCATCATCTCTGGTGAAAAATCTCTCCAGTGTCACTAACCCCTTTGGAATTTTGTTACCTTTGAGCTGAATAAAGCTATTTGTAGGATCTACCTCTGGGTCTAGACTGAACTCTTTGCAAACATTCTCAGAGCCGTCAAAATATGATTGAGAAAATGATTGAGCACATTTGAGGAAATCTTTGATCTGTGCATCTGCATCAAAAACCTGCCAATGATCTACATTATCGGGAACACTGGGCCTATAGATCATTTCAATCCTATATGAGTTATCTTTAAAATCCGGATGTGGTAATAAAAGTGAAGCTGACATGGCCAATGAATCTGCTCTACTATTTTGCTCACTTGAAATTGCTTCAATCGAGAAGGCATCAAAGAATTGTAACTCATCCCAAACTCTATTCCTGTAATGCTTCAACCTATCATTCTTGACCGTATAGACATTCCTCACCTGCCTAATGATTAACTTTGCATCACCTTTGACTTTGAGCAACTTAACTCCTTTACATTTAGCCTCACTCAATCCCAATAATAGTGCCTCATATTCAGCAGTATTATTAGTGTTCTTAAAATCCAACTTGAAAGAAAAGGGAAAAATATTACCAGTTGGCGACAGCAAAACCACCCCTACGCCTAAACCGGAGTTAGCGCAGCTTCCATCAAACTCCATCTACCATAGCCCATCAAGTTCATCAGCTACCTCGTCCATTTTCTTTTCACCAGGTGCAAGAACAAGATAGTTTCCAAACTCACACTCTTGAAACAGAATTTGGGCTTTGGGGTTATCTGAGGGAAAAATAGTATACTTATTTTTGGGCTCAGGTTCAAGCTTAATTTTCTGATTTCCAAGAGGAATAACGGCTTCAGACCAGTCCATTTTGATTTCACCTCCAAGATCTTTGCAAAACATCCTACTCAGAAGCATTCCGTAACTCACCAGAATATCAGCAACCAATATAGTTAATCTTACTCTTTTGTTTGGGCACGCTGCCAGCACTGCCTGGATGTCCTTCACCTGACCAATAAGAGGAACCTATTTTCCATCCATTGAAAAGCATCTACCAAATGTGTTAGTGAGGGTCAAACCTAGAGACTTAGCCACAGGGGAAGGCATTATATTGTCTGAAGCCCCTGAATCAATTATGCAATTACTTAACTTTTGGCCATTCAGGAGAAGGGAAATATAGAAAGGTTTAGGTTTCAGAATCTCAACCTCATGCCCAGACTTGGTATCATGAAAAGCACAGGAGTCTGCCAGATTAGCTAATGAGCAGGGAATAGATGAAAACCCCTCTGCAGTAGCTAGATCACTATTTTCCATACATCCATGAACTTGAGACTCTGAAAAGGAATCTCCTTTAACGTATTTGACCAGTTTATCCAACTCTTTTGGGTTAAGCTTTAAATACTCAGTGGTAGGAAGTTGAACGGTAGAGGCCTTGTAGAACTCGATGATATCAAAAGAGGAAGAAGAGGAAGAGCTCTTATGATCTTCATGGTTCCTTTGCAAAATTTTAACCTCAGGAATCTTTGAAAAACTATTACTTGGGAAATCTTTGCCTTTGAAATTGCTTCTAGAAGGGTTCACCAAGGAAGAAGGCCAGGAGGTTCATTGATTCCTTGTTAGAATCACACATGAAGAACCTTCAAGAGTTGCCAAAATGTTACTACCTTTTTCTGAATTTGACTCATATTCAAGGTAGAATGTTCCATAGTCGCCAGGTACCTCTTGAATTATTTCTGCTTTGGTGAACTCTCCTAATTCATCCTTTGTGTTTTGCATCTAAACGTGTCTTATCATATCAAGACACGAAACACCATCATGATCAGTGGTAAGATGAAATGAACACATGACACCTTTGTTAAGAGGTGCCTCTATCTGTAATTTTTGTGGAACTGCAAGAAGTTGCAACGGTCGTCCATAGTTATATTGATTTAAAGTTCTCCTACTTATATCCTGATAAGGTTGTGGATAAGAGTTTCCAAGCTTAGTTATCTGCCTCTTTAAAGCAATCATATCATTGACAAGTTGCTGAACAACCGGATCGGTAGATGATGTAGAAGCTTGAGATTGTCCCTGAGGAATTTGTACTTCTTTCCTCCATTTGCCAGCTGTTATCAGATCATCTTCAAGTTCTATAGCCTCATTTTGTGCAGTCTCTAAATCCACTGGCCTACTTCTTCTGAGGTGAAATCCTACATCAGGTGGCATAGAATTTATGAAGAAACATTGCTGATTATCTGCAGTTGGTCTCTTGGCTTGAGGAATTTTGTGAATAATCTTGTTATATCTTGCTACATAATCCCTCATCAGCTCATGAATTTCCTTCTTCATCTGTGTGAGTTGAGCTAGTAACGTGTGTTCATCATCAATACTTTGGAATCTTTTTTCAAAAGCAGTTTTCATTGTTTGCCAATCAGTTATGGATCCTACTTGCAGCTGACTAAACCATTCTACTGCCCCTTCAATGAGAGTTTGGACAAAGAGCCTAACAGCCACGTCCTCATATTGGACTGCTAGGATTCCAGTTGCTACATTAAAAGAATTCAAATGCTCTTCAACTGAAACTTTCCTATCACCTTTATAATTGGGTAAAACATCCTTTGCTCCTTTTGGTAATGGATTATGGGTTGTGAAAGCAAGAGGTCCAACAGCCGCACCCCAGGGTTGATCCATAATTGACACTGGATGAATGGTTATAAGAGGTGGGGCTTGAATTCTAGTAAGCGTTAGTGCTTGCCAAGGGGAAGAAGAAGATATAGGGGTAACTCTGACAGGAGATGAAGGTCTTCTTTTAGCCTTCCTTCTAGGAGTAAAACTTGGGGCAAATGATAGATTTTGCAATTGTTCAAAATAGTTATCAACCAGTCCTTCTCTTCTTTGTGCTTTGGTATATGGACGAGAATCCAGGGTGATTACTCGTAGGAAAACTAAACTACTTCAACCAAGACTCAATCTCAACAGTCTACCTGAACTCAGAGCAATTTTGCCAATTTGAGTTCACTTTTGTTATGTCTATGGCATACCAGTCTAGTAAAAAATTGGTTTCCTCTTTGTTTCGTTCCCCAACAGAGTCGCCAAAAATCTATTAGTGACTAGATTTGCCCTTTTTTTTTAAATGATTAATTTTAAACTCTATTACCTTCTTCTAAGAACAAATGATTCACTGAACAGTTGGGTAAGTGTTTGTTCAAATCACTTCCCTCTGAATTTTTTTGCATAGGTACAACTCCCTATCTTAGTTTTTCATGAAATGTGCTTTTTATATCTGAATGAAGCTTTAAACTAGAAATTGTATAAGGACGCCTATTTCATTCTTGGATGAAAGGCTACAAGTTTCCTCATGTCTCATAAATAATGGAAAACTATTTTCTTAATTTTCAAAACATATAACTACAACAACTGAAACAAAGTTCAATATACTTCTTCCACCTAAACCAATAAAAGATGAACATATTCAAGGAAAATAAATCCGCCCTCAATCATGAATCTTTTCTAGAGTAAACAACACATTCAAAGGAAAGAAAATCAGAGGGATAATGAAATACTGCAATGAAAAGATCAATTACTATTACTTGATCGAATGAACATATACAAAGACATGTTATCTATTCAGATTCAAAATACACAGATCTTTCTTCTCCCCAAAAATAATATGATCAGATTTCATATATATCCTTATGCAACAAAGACATAAAAATACATCTGCCAATCTTTTTCATAACAGATCTCAATCATCTGATTCTTCCTTTGATTAAGAACAGAAAAAAAACAAAAACCAAAAACAACACTTTAGTCCAAGTTCACAAAATTAGTTACTAAAATCTAACCTCTCTACCATCTGTTTTACTTAATTTATAGTCTAAATGAGGGAGGTCTCCCTAAAAACTCAACCACTCCCCGATAAAATAGTTACGAAACCAACATAAAGTATTTTGGGATAGTTCTCCCAAAGTTTTTGCATAACTATGAAAAATATTAAAAATAAAGAAAACTAGCCCTAAGTGGATGCATTATGTCATTTTCCATCATCATCATCTTCTCCATCTTCGTGGGCGTCATAAGCAGCTGTGAGTTCTTGGATCATTGATGGCTTGGGACTTTCATTGCATTGAGTTTGGCCTTTACCACTTCTTTATTCCACTTGTGTTGCACCATCTTCTCTAAGTGCTTCGGCAGTTGATCATTCCCAATGAAAACCATAGATTCGATCCTAGCTACCTTGGTTATATCCTCCAGCATGAAGCTACTCCTGACTCTAATCTTTTCCATGTTCAACCGGAAGGATTTGACTGCTTCCTGTGTGCTTGACCTGCAAATTCCTAGCTCCCAGTCATGATCAGGATTAACCACTTTATTATCCTTGACTATACTGCTTTGCAAATCTTGGAGTTCATAAACGGAAGTTTTTGCATCTGTAATTACCGACTGAAAGGTGAGCACCCACCACATGATAGTTTTCTTTAGCATGAAAAGTTGGCACTCATCAACTACTAGCTTAATTGAATGTTCCATCAGAAGTTTGGCAGTCCCATACTCTTCGATTTTGGTAAACAGAGGTAAGACATTTTGCCATTTGTGCTCCTCTTTCTCCCACAGTACAAGTTGGTTTTGGATTTTAGAAATCAGGCTCTGCACTTTATCACACAACTTTTGAGAGTCAATAATGTATTTTTCACCATCTTTGATTACCTATTCAATCCACTTCTCAACTGCTTCAGCGATGCTTTTAGCCCGTTGAACTTGGTTTATCAACTTCTTGTTTTTCGAGGAAGTTGGGTCAAAATTCTTAGTGGCATGGGATATTGGAATTGCTCCAAGGCAACTGATGCTATCGATGAACTAAGCCAAAACACTTATGTGTCTTTTAAGTTCTCTTTTCTTTCATCCATCCTTCTCTGACCGGGTAAGCATTTTCTTCGCTAACACTTGAAAAAAATGGTTATCTATATCCCTGCTCATCTTTCCCAACTCTACTTTTTTGATTTCAAAATCATTAGAAATGACCTCTTTGTTCCATTTACCAGTTTCTTCGTCATTGTTCAGGTGAGTGGTGGTCTTGAACCTCTTTGGCTTTGGATTCTTCTCGGAGTACTTGGCGACCATCTCCTGAATTGGAATGGTCATAGGAAGAAAACTCCTTTTCTTGTTCACCGAGGTTGTTAACCATTTAGGGGTCACAATGGAACAAGAAGTTCCTTCAATCATTTTCGGTGGTGGCATCATTGCCATAGTCACTGTTTGGGAGTCTACAGGAGAAGCAACTTCACCATCCAAATCTTCAATTTCAAAAATTTGAGCCTCAAGCACGGCATCTTTTACTACCATATCCTTGACCTGGTCCATCTTCCTCTGGGCGACACTATGTGATCGAGTATGCCGAGGGGTACTGAAATCCAGAGTTGGGCTAGACCTACATCTAGGCTGAGCTGACTTGATTTCCTTACCTACACAAATAGGAGCATTGCTAGAAGGACGTTTCGGTGAAGATATATTTCTTGCAGAAAGGGACTTGGTGCCTGGGTTCATTACTCTCTTTTTAGCCACCCATGCCACAGTTCTTTCCAGAACTCATTCGGTTCTCAATTGTATGTCATCATTTTCCTCCTCATCCCAATTAATTGGGGGCATTTCAGTTTCTGCATGGGCTAAATACCTTGGTTCAAATAGTTCAAGATAATCCTCTTCAAGCCCTTTAATATCTAACCTTATTTGCAAAGAAATAACCTGTTCCAGCACCAATCTCATTTTTTCTCTTTTGAAGACTTCAAGTTCATCCGAACAGTCTTCCCATAAATCTTCTAACTGTGGCATGGGAAGATAAGGCATTAAGCCAAGGCTCTGAGAAAATCCTTTATTGTCAAACCCTTTTTGTTCAGTATACAAAGAGAAATTAAAATTTCTAAGGTTTGCTCCTATACTTAGTGCATCAGACATTGAATTACAAGACAACACTCCCAATTGTATGGGAAAGTGACCTTCCCACTTGTCTTTCAGTTGTGCCTTCTTGACCACAGAAGTCAATTGTCTGCATACTTCTGCTAGAACGAAACAATCAGAACAGAAGTATGGAAGCTTGAAGGGTTCCTCTTCAAAGCCTCCTACCCGTATATAGCAAAAGCATGGGAACTGGATGTAAAAACTTCTGAACTTTTTAACCAAGGTCTGTGAATCATCAGAAATCCATTTGGCCTTTGTACCCTTCAGTTCATGACACAGATCACCCAGGAATGCATTTTGTACCCTTCTGAAATGTTGTAGGGCATTAGCTTTTTGCAGCATTGGATAAAACTCATACACCAGAACATCTTCCTCAGTGGTTTGCTTGGGTATACCCATTAACTCTTTAACATAGGCCAGAAAATACAAAAGATATGAGGACATGAAGAAGTTTTGTTGAAATTGCTTGGCTAGACTCAACTGCTTTCTCATGGAATCAGCAATTAACTCCGCCCAATACAAATATTGTTTTCCTTCCAAAACTAATTGCACATAGCAATATATCCAATCATCAAAGGTATAAGCTTCAGCAGAACGTCTGGCTCGATGCAATAGAAGCATAACATCGTGGATATGTGGCAACATGTGGTTCTTGTTAGGAGTTTTAGGTAATCTAGAACCACCTCTCTAAGGGACTTTCAACTAGAACTTTGCCACATTATTCTTGTGTTTGGCTCTATCTGCATTGAACTCACTAATGGATTGGGCAGGGGAGAAATTAGAAAACTAGTAATTCGGTATCTTGAACACTGAAGCAATCACCTCATGGTTAATGGCAAGAAGGGTTTCGCCATTAGTGCTTTTAGTGGTTTTAGATATAGGGTCATAACTGGGAATACACTCCCGAACCAACTCTGGACAAGGAATTGCTGGAGGAAAGGCTGCAACTTCTAAAAGTCCACTACTCAAAATTTCTATACAAAAAGACTTATTAACACCCTTGAACACCCTTTCTTTCAAATCTTCAAGGTTCTCTCCCTTCAGGTCAGTATCACTAACTATGGCTTCTATGGACGCCAAGCTAAAGACGTTTCCAAACAAATGCAGGGAGGACTTCATGATGTCAAAACAAGAAACCTAAATTTGATTGCAATGAAACCTTCTGTATGAGAGAAAATGCAAGGGAAAACACTGGAGAAAATAAGTAAAGACTCACCTTCATAGTTGCATATTCAGACGACGGCTAGCAGCAAGAAAGACTCCTATCTAGCAATAACATAAACAAAAATCCAGTAGCAAGTAGCAAATGCAGAACACAAATGATTTTCATACCTTATTGAGAAAGGTAATGATACAGACACATTAAATGCAATGATTTCGCAATTTTATTCCAAACACGGCAAATTGATAGATTAGACCCCCGCATGCATGCATTGAATGCATGGTGGCATACTTTAAGAAACTGCGAGTTCCTGAAATGTTCACTTATTTCGAAAAAGCCAAAGAATGACATCACTTTACAATATGGTTCTGCCTCTCCGTATTTAGCAATAAATGCACTTCTCCAAAAATTAGAAACCGTGGGACCCACCAATATTGAACCCAGATGAACATCTTGAACCTACTTCTTGAGTGTTCAAGTAGTTCAAGATGTACGCCACGTCAAACTGTTGACCACTTTTTGTGTTGAACACATTGAATGTATTTGAACCCTTTGAACCCAGTTCAGTAAGTTCAACACAAATGTTATATCACTGAATAGGAAAAACTTTATTAAAGAGCCGCTGCAAAATACTTAGAGAAAACGTTAGTATGAAAAACTTTTTCTGAACACCTTGGAATCTATTGAACCTAAATGAATATCTTGAACCCAGATCAGAATGGTTCAACGTGTTCAAGGAGGACAATGAATTGACTGAACTTGACTTAAATGACTAGAAAAAGGATTTGAGGATACACTAAGGACTTGAACCAAGGTAATATGGCGTGAACTAGGACTCCAACATAAAAAGAAAAAGATGACCCACTCTTGCCATGAAGAATAAATGACGCAGTAACACCGGTTAAGTGAAAACTTAACTCATGTGCTGGTAAAGAAGCATTTCATCTTCTTACCATCAACCAAGGGTAAACTAGCATGATTTTCAATTAGTTTCTATACCCCCAAGGGATTTCTTTTCAGTTTGATGAAGAATCTTCTGCTGGTGGAGTGATACTATGTTCTACCAATGAAGGAATAGCCTCATCAACATTCTGATCTGTCTTTCTAATCCATTATTTTGAAAATTCTTTCTTTACCTCATCAACCTTTTCTTTACCATTCAAACTGGGTCCTTTGTTTTTTGCCGGTGATGCCTTACTTCTACAAAATTTTGCAATATGTCCAATCTTGTTACAAGCATAACAAGTCACATTATTTTTTTGAATAACTTTTCCATATCCTATGCCAGTATGTGTTCTAGAAAGATTAGATAAGTATCCAAATCTTCAATAAACATAACATCTTACATTCATTCTGCAATTTTCTGAATTATGACCAATTTTGTTGCATTTAGAACATTGACCGGTGGGTGCATTAGTGCTCTAATAGTTTCTAGATCTACAGTAATTTTCTCTATGACCATACTTGTTACAGTTAAAACATTTCCCATTAAATTTGTAGGCATTAGATTGTCTTACTAGTTTACTTTGATCATGAACGTTTGCAATACCAGAACTTTCACCAACTTCAAAGCCAAGTCCATTAGTATCTCCATTTGGTTTCTAGTTTTTTAGCATATCATCAAGTTCTTTTGAAATTTTCTTGAATTTCTCTTTATGTTGATTTTCACTAGCCAACTCATTTTCCAAGAAATCTTTCTGTCTCATGAGTTCAGTTTTATCATGTTCCAAGTGAATCAAATCTGTCTTTAACATATCATTTTGATGACCGAGTCTTAGATTTTTCATTTCCAGCATCATTGATTCTCCTAGCCAGTTCATCTTCATTCTTCTTTCTGGCTTCAATGTCTTTACAAAATCTCATAGTCATATCTTGCATCTCATTCCTCAAGGTCATGTTTTCTTGCTTCATCTTGCTTACAAGATCATTAAGAGTTTCATTTCCATCATCATCATCATTATGTATCTTATCATGAAGTTCCCTTCTTTTTCTTCTAGCAATAGTAAGATTCTCTTGAAGTCCTTGAATTATTTCCTGTGTAGCCTTCAGATCATCTTCAAGTTTGATATTCTTCAACTTTTCTACATCGTAATCTGCAAGAGATGTTTCCAATTGCTTTCTCAAATTATCCATCTGTACTGGTGTTAGAATCTTCCTCAAGCTGTTAGGATTTTGAAAAAAGAGGACCAAGCTCTGATACCAATTGTTAGGATTCCCAAAGATAATGAGATGGTGGGGGTGAATCTATATCTTGTCGGTTAACAAATTTTCTAACCTAATCAAATAAATTGCATTCCAAAATAGTGTACTAGTAAACAAGAATTAATGCAATAAATAAGAACAATAAGAAAAACATAGAAAGCACACCATAACACAAGATTTTTAACGAGGAAACCTGGTGTGGGAAAAATCTCGGTGGGATTTGTCACCCACAATATTCACTCATAGGCCAATGAATTGATATTACTTACAATAGGGGCCTGCATGTGCAAGAAGGCCAACTGCCTAAAGCTCACTGCTTAATTACAAAAGGAAGTCTCACTGACTTACAAAATAGATTATGCAAATCCAATATAATGTACTACTTCAGTTCAACATCTGCTATGCCAGGTTCAGTACCAATTTAAGCTCATACAATAACCATAATCCTTACTCCAAAATCTGCCTTAATATTCACACATTACTTCTGCAATAATCTTCCCTTGTTCGCATCTATCTCTTACATAAATGATCTACAAGATCTCATAATTTTATATGAGTCACATTACAATTCACCTTGTCAGCTTACAGAGAGATATTACAAATAAATACAAATTGCAATAAACAAAATCCTGTCAGCTAGGTTGTCGGTAATCATCTTTGCCGCTGCCAGTAAACTATTTGTCGGTGTAGAGTCTGTGAGTACCGATGCCATAGGATTGGAAGGTTGCCATCAATGAAAATACCTTCAATCACCTACAATTTCTCATTGGAGTGTGTAATCCCAACAAGATACTTGAAGTTGGACATAGAAAGATCTTTTACAACAAGCATAGAATAATCAGTCTTATATTAGGTAGGGTCAATGAGATAATCAATGAGATACACAGGGTATGGGTTAAGTTATTTGAAGAAAATCGTGGTTTTTATACTTCAACAAAACCTAAGATAGATACTACAAACATCCCTATTGAAGGGAAAGGTAAAGGTATTGTGGGTACTTCACCCTCAATTTTGAAAATAAATTAGGATATTGGATATAGAAACCCCGGTAGAGACTAATATATAGACAAATGTTCAGATACCAGTAGAATCAGAAAGTGTAAAGGTTGAAAATGTACAGGTTACTAATGTTGAGGAAAATAGTCGTCTGGATCAAAACATATAGAATGAGGACATAGTTCTTAGGGAGGAACCGACAGTTACTAAGATTGCACCAAGTGGAAATTCCATCAGTGTAAGTGAGGAAGCTATAAAAGTTAAACCATCAGAGGAGGAGAAAGGGGAATCTGACAAGGAATGAGTAGTCATCCCATCATTGTTGTCAATTGACACCTTGTAAGTTGAAAATAAAAGCATAACTGAGATGATTTCTATTGAACTCATGATGATGGTTGCACAGAAAATGATGAAGGAAGGATCTATGGATAAAGGTGTTACTGACCAGTCTATCACTTTCTTCCATAGACTTGTCCTCGAGTGAAAATTTGACAAAGATGCGAGCCCATCCAAATTTCTTAAGGTAATCATAGAGCACATTTCAAAGGATTTTTAGTCTTTGCAGAAAATATCAAACCGTCAGGCATTAGAGAGATTTATGTAGGCTAAGAGAGATGCATTTGATCAAATGATTGAGTCGAAGAGAAAGGAGATTAATCATAAGTTGAAATTGATTGATAATGCATTGAGGTAGTGTACTAACATTTATAGAGCATGTTGTAACCTAGGTTTACTTACAACTGAGACAGATAAAAGGATTAAGGATATTCAAGAAAATATTGTAGGTATAGTTAATTCTTTTGATGGATCAAATTCTTTAACTACATGTATAGATGGCAAAATTTTGGTTTTGGAAGCCCAAGTTTTATCTCTTGAGAGAAAAAAGGATTAAATCATGAGGAGAGTTCAAGGTCTTAGAGGATTGGGGAATCCTAGGTTGGATTCATTAAGTGTACATAAGAAGAAGTGTATAGATATAGTTGGTAAGCCCGCACCTTGAGAGATAAATGAGAAAGAGTAACATGCCCATATGCTAAATAGACTTGTATCTATTTCCGACACATTCAAACCAGGTTGGGATACCTATCTAGATATTTTCGAGAAGGCCTATCTAGAAATTTTCAAATATATTCAACTATGCTATGGTATTTTGGGACATTCTTTGTATAGTCTTTCATTCTTTGTGTCAGTTTTTGGTACTTTTTTTTCTAGTTTTTGATGGTATTGATGTCAAAGGGGTAGTATAGGTGAATTGTTTTTGGATGTATGGAGTATTTTGTTCAAGGGGAGATATTTTGCTCATGGGGAGCAGGCTTGGGATGAAACTGGAAGATGGAAACTATTATCACTATTTTGATTATTGGGTGATTTTTGTTCGTTAATCCGCTAAAATCTGCAAAATAGTGCTTAGTTTCTTCATTCTACCTTTGAGGGTTATTGGTCTAAGGGTTTAGGGTTTTTGCATTTGACCTTTTCCATCTTGAAATCCCCATGTTCTATTTTCTTGTTACTTTTCCACTTAGGTGGAAGGGTTGGTCCATCTTAAGAAGAGGTCCCCCCTTTAAGTTTTTTCTTAGGCCGGTCATTAATATTGTTTTTAATTTTTCGCCTTCTCCTAAGTTTTCATTTCTTTGTTGGGCTTCATAAAGATTGTGCAAGTTCTAGTTGATCCAAGGATGAATGTAGTCTCGCAAAGGGAAGTAACTCGGTGTTTACCTTTTGTGAAGCAGTGAAATATTGGTGGGCTCAACAAGTAAGCTAAAGAACAAGTTAAGGATCATGCATCTTGTTCATGATCCAACTACTATCACGGTGTCGCAAAGGGAAGATGTATGAGGTTTATGCTTCACAAAACATCGAAAGGATGGCATGCCCCAAAGGTAAGCGAATCCCTTGGTTAAAGACCAAACATTTTTGACAAGATCTAGCGGTCCGCGCTATTTCACATGGTAGAAATGCGTGAAGTTTATCTTTCACGAAGTAGCGAAAAGGCAGTGGGCCCAGCGAAAGGGTGGATTACAAGATAAAGAAAGTACATCTCCGATAAGATCCAATGGTGTGCATTGTTTCATAGCCCAAAGTAACATGAAATTTACTCTTCGTGAAGCAGTGAAAAGGATTTGGTGGTTACATGGTGGATGAGGTGGCAATATAGCTGGATGTCTAGCTGAGGCAAAAGGTGATCTGTTAGTCCGACATGTGGCTCCAAATGGATCGTGAGTGGCCCATTTGATTAAGCGACAATATTGATGAAATCGACGGCCAAACAAGACACATGGTAGTTCATATGTGGAGTCCAACAAAGTTCTTGAGCGAATGAATGACCAACACGTGGGTAATATTTGTAGGATATTAGTACAAGTGGATTTCATGTAGAGGGCCCACTTTGAAGGTTAAAGGAGTTAAAGGTTGCACATCTCAAAATTGATCCAACGATGCACATTGTTTGGCAACGCGAAGTTACATGATGATTAACCTTTGTGAAATAGTGAAAAACCACTAGCGATGGTGGTCATGGTTAGTTGAACCGACAAGCGGTTGTCGTGAAGAATAACGGTTGAGTGGATAGTGGATGATCCAATGGTTAGTGTTGTTTCGCATGGAAAAGATGCAATATTTTTATCCTTTGCAAAGTAGCGAAAGGAAGCCACGACCCATTTCTAAGAAGGATGACTCAAGTAAGAAAAAGAACGTGCACATCTTTCAAGATCCGATAGATGGTGTTGTTTTGCAATGAAAAGATGTGAGGTTTTTATCTTTCGTGAAGAAGTGAATAGGCAAGACACTTAGAAAATTCTTTGTGATCCATTGGAGCCATTTTTGGAATTCAATTACGAATTGATTGTTGAAGCATGTGGCTTAATGTTTCTATTCAATGCTCAATAGCTGTAATAAGCTTCACATTAGTTGAAACTTTGGCATGATTTTGAAGAGTCTTGTAGAGGAACCGGTGCATAGAGCGAATTTATTCGGGCAACAAGTAAGTTTTTGTATATTGCTTGACAGTTACAGTTTGAATTGGTATCACTAGGTGCTTGAATTCGCAAAAGTTTGTCTAAGTTTTAATTGAAATAACTATAATTCCAAGATGGCACCATGAAGAGATTTCATATGGAAGGTAAATTATCAGGAGAGAGTCATTTGTGATGACTTTTTAGAGTAGTTAACTATGTCTACCAATGCTACAATTAAGATGAAAGAATTGGTGCCTAAAGCTCCCCGCTTGAGAATTGGTGACGGTTTGTATGACAAAGGGAATTGGTTAAGGGATTCCTAGATAGGAATATTAGGTTTGGGACTTTTCAAAGTGGGATTTGGCCAGAGAAATTTCCTTGCTCCAATGAATAGTATATGGGAGTTAGATGTTGGAAAGCTCATAGTCCCTTGGGTTTTCATAGTTGTGGACCTATTAACCCAGATTGCAAATAACTATGACCTTGTTGCTAGATGTGTGCGAGATGTAAATGGGGGGTCAGCAATTGAAATAAATGATGATGAGTTCAGGAGAGTTTTTGGGCTTAGTGAAGTATAAAATTACTTAAGAGCCCATCAATTTTGAAACATTAGCAAAGGTGTATGAGGCTCAGAGAGATCACCTCAGAAGTGGCCCTCTAAAAGAATTTTTTGTTAAAATAGGAGGACTGACTATTGTAGGCCCTAGAACCATGGAACCCTTCTCTCTAAATATATTTAATTTGAGGGATAAAGGGATATATTCGTCCCTATGTCAGATTCTTGGGGAAGATGTTGAAACAACTATGCCAACCCACTATATGCTCATGATAGCATAGATTTTGAATCCATCTCTGGTAGTAACTTTTGATTTTGCAACTTATATCACTGATGCCATTCATGAGGGATTGATGGGGATAAAAAATGCTATGGTAGATAGAACTTTTGGGTGGTATTCTCTCCTTATGCACATGTTTCTATTTAAAGGTGTTGAATATTTTGCTAATGAAATGGACATGATCAAAGAAAAATATGGTGACGAGATGCCCATTCAATTGTGGAGCACAATTTTGTCTTTAGATAGAGAAGATGCGAGCTACTTGAAGTTTGATAGATGTTTTACATCTAGGCTTAGGATCCTCTTGTGCCCATGGAACCCTATAATTCCTAAAGCTCTCCTTGATATATATTTGTACCCAATCTCTGCTATGTTCAGAGTTTATCGTTTTAGAGGAACTCCATATTTGCTCCCATATCAAGTCCCATTGAAGATAAGAATTGCAAAGGTCCTAAGGAAAATTGGAGGTTTGCAAGAAGCAGAATTGACAACTAGGGGGAAGGGAACAATTTTCCCAACTTTCACCATTGCACATCAATTTGTAATCACCAAGTGTGGTTGGACATATTTTGATGATTTCTTTCAACCCTGCGGGTTGCCTACTGCAGTGGTCAAATTTGCTGATCCAGAGGATTTCTTTAATGGCATTCAATTTAGACGAACATGAATTAAGAAAGGAAAAATGGATACCATATAAAAGGGCTTTGGATTTTAACCACCAATTTGATAGTGGCTATGATCATTTGTCTAGTTTTACTCCTGTAGTCACATAAATCTGTCCATTTTAATTAAATGAATATTTCGTATTTATTTGATTAAAAATCCACTAGCCATCAGTTAATTAAATTAATATTTAATTAATTCATCCCCAAACATTCTTCTATTAATTAAATAAATTATTCAATTTATTTTAATTAATTCATTAAAATCAAATTCCAATCAATTAAATAAATAAAATCAATTTATTTAATTAAATCCCCCTTTTCCTCTTTTAAATAAATTAAATAAAACATTTATTTAAATCATTTTAAAACCCCCCCCACTTGCATTTTCCTACAAATGCAACTTGCACACATTTATTGAAATAAATGAATTTTTATTTTAAATAAAATCCTATTTTCCCTCACCCACCAAATCCACTTGCAAAATCTAATCCCCTTCTAGATTCTTCTAACCCCTTCCTGATTAGCCTAATCCATCCCCTAATTATTGTCACATTCCTAAGCAAAATGGAGTCACTTCTCAAAGACTCCAAAGTCTTTGAAAAGCATTTAATGCTTTGTGTGTTCAACCAATTAACCCCCAAAGTCTTCCAAGACCACTAATGGCTCTTACATGACCATTTATGGCTCTTACATAACCATTTATGGTTATTTCAATCTTGTCTCCCCAAACATTTATTGTTTTGACCATATTCATCCATTTCACATTTGCACAAGAGTTTATCCATTTGATAAAAGCTTTATTCTTTGAATAAAGAGTTTATTCATTCAACCAACCTTGACTCAAAATCCCAAGGTCATATCAGGCATTTAATGCTTATTCCCTCTCCTCTCAACCTATCTCACAGTGACACTTGTCATCCTGGGATTGGGTTGAAAGCCCTCACATGGATTTGAAATCATTCAATCCTGACCCTTGTTGAGATTACTCAATCTCAACCATCCATTGCTCCATTTTTCCTATAAATAGAGCCCATTCCTTCATAATCCAGATCCTGAAAACTTGTAAGCATTTAGACTATAGCCATTTTAGAGAGCATTTAACATAGCATAACTAAATATTGTCTTTTTTGGTTAAAACACATCATTTTAGCATTAAAATAGCTTTTTATTTCATGTTTAGAGCTATTCTACAATCTCAATCCTCCATAAGCATCCATAGTGCAAAAAGCTGCTGAGAGCTACACTATTTTGGAACTTGGAGAGGAGAGGAACAAGGGAGAAGGAGCTAAGGCTATGCTAAGAGACAGTTGGAGATGTCTCATGATCTTTGTTTTAGTTATTTGAAATATTTAGCATGTTTTTAGTGTCTCCTTTGGAATGCCTTCATTGTTTCAGTTTTTGATTGATTAACTCTAACATCTTGTGTGTTTTGTGTTGTTTGATCTTGAACTAACAATTGTGCCATTTAGGAGGGCATCATTTGGTGAACCCGACGTGAATCCAAGCACCAAAAATATAATCATTTTTTTTTAAACTAACATTTCTGAATGTTGAAATTGCCACACAGGTCGCGCTTCGGTGCTATTGAACGCGTTCTGGCGCTTTTGAAAAATCTATTTTAGCGCTATTGACACTAAAATAGCGCTATTGACAACATTCCAGTGCTATTGACAGCGTTTTAGCGCTATTGTCCAAGTTTAAGCGCTATTGACACACTTCCAGCGCTTTTGCCCTCTCGGATTTATTTCTTCTTTCAGCGCTACGGTGTAAAATAGCACTTCTGATACCGCAGACTAGCGCTTTTGTATCAATTAGCGCTTTTGTATAAAAAGCAGAATAGCGCTATTGTGACAAGGTGTTGTCCAATTCACTTTGTAACCAAGAATCAAAATTTAGGCTTGTATAAGCCCACACTAACGTTTGGCCATTTACCAAGTGCAGGTTCTAATCTTGTTGTGTGCAGGAGGAGGAGTTAGTAGACACCATAAAATCTTTTCTTTTTACTTTCTTTAAAAAGTTGGTTAAAAAGAATTCATTTTCCTTTTTGCACAAAATTAAAAATCAAACCTCACATTTTACTTTGAAGTGCATAAAACAAACCTAACACTTGTTTTTGGTGCTTAAAAAGAACACTCACCTTTCTTTGCAAAATAAAAAGAACAACAAACTCAAAAGTTTTGCTTTCATTCCAAAGTTAGGGATGCATTTTTGTTTTGGTGCTTAAAATTAATCCACTTGTCTTTATTTTTGGCAAAAACAAAAATTTTCCTTCAAAGCAAAACGTGTTTTTCATTAAGTTGACCAGGATTTCTCAATTCTAGATTACAAAACATATTGCTTTGAAGCTAAAAATGAACACCATGGTTGTTGGAGCAACATCTCCAAATAGTTAAAACACATTGCAAATGCTGGACTGAAAAGAACAAATGTTTTCCGTATTTGGCACACTTGTGCAAAACAGTCAGTCGAGTGGACCTACTTCTAACACACACTATCCTCTCCCTTGGCTCTCGTGGTCCTAGGTGCAAGAGAAAAGTGTTAGTAACACTCAAAATTTTATCTTTTTAAGAGAGGCCTGCCAAGGGATCGATACTCTTGGGAACGACCTCGAGCGGTAAATCCTTCGAGCCGCTATAGAAATCAGGTGAGAGCGAAAGCTGTAGCCTTGGGTATAGCTGTTCCTACAGTGTAACTGGCCGAAAGGACAAATGGGCCCCACCACCAGTTACAAGGCTCTTAAGTGAGTCACTGCAGAATGAACTTATGTCCAAAAACATCGAACATGACTAAACACCTTTAAGTAGTAGCCCACCTGTTCTATTGATTGAGGATATTTGAGGTATAATTTAGTGCAAGAGAATAGATGGTTTTGCTCCCAAGATACTCACCATACATATTTCCTTGAGTAGAAACATAGCTTTTTGAAAAGTCACTTGTGGCTTGATAAAAGTGGTGACTCCCCCATCATAGGGATCATCTATTTGTTATGCTCGTGCAAGACTTAGTATATCACATCCTTACCTGCCACGGCGGGATTCATAAGGTATGTAGTACCAAAGTCGAAGAAATATCAAGATGTGGGCTAAATTTATCACAACTGGCCATCTGACCATAGGGATAAAGAGTGTTTGAAGTGTGTTCGTTTTACAGACCTAGTGCAAATTGAGCTGACTTCAGGCTTTGGAAATACACCTTAAAATAAATCTAAAGGAAGGGTCAAAAACAAGTCCAAGGATTGGGTTGATCTAGACCCATACTCATTTGTGCCTTTTGAGGCAACATTCTTGTGTTTGTGTGCTTGCTTTGTTTTCTTGTCAAAGAAAAATCAGAAAATCAATCCCAAAAACAAAGTATTCATCCAACATCTGTCAACACAACCAAAAACATCAAAAACAAAGTGCAAACAACACAGAGTCACAACTTTTATGACCATTCTTCACATCTTGCGAAAGAAGAAGTGTCATCAGAATATTACCTTGAAAAGAAGACCATTAAGCTCAAAGGCTTTAATCAAAAAAAGGAAATTTTTCTATCTCAATAGACAAATCTTTGTCTCACATAGAATCTTTCTACATCGCATGCGTCTGTACCTTCAAGGTTAAACAAACGAATTTGATTCTGAATCATTAAACCGCAGAGCTTTTATGCAATATAGAGCTCTGAGTTATCACAAAAATCAAGGAGGAAAGATTAATCCCAATTTCTTCCCAAACATCTGTATCACCTACAACACAGCTCAAGAAGTGCCACCAACGCCTAAAAGTGAAGAGGTAGAGTTTGTTCCATTTGTAACACAAAGTTTTTATTGAAGTTCAAAACAAAACATCCATCATCTCACTCATACATCATCACTTCATCATCAATCCATCCCAACTCTCAAAACATTAAGAGGTTCTTGTTCCAAGTTCTCTTTTAGATATTGCTTGAAATCAAACACATCACATCACTTTTTAGATTGTTTCTACATCTAGGATAAGCTCATCCTAAGAGACACATCTACGCAGGTTAAAACTAGTTCATGAGTGAATCCTCTCATTGCTAGGTAGTCAAAATCTGTAACACATCTCAGATTTCTCTACACCTTATCACATCCAAAAAATCATCAAAACAAACAAGCAATTCAAAGAAGGAATTCTGGTTACAACTACCTTTAAAAGTGCTAGAGATTTACATATCATACAAATCCAACTCATCATCATCTTCAATCAACTTCAACACCAAACTTGCAAAAACAAAATGGCTCAAACCCGATCATGATCAAGGCAACGAGAAATAGAAATTGAGGAAGAAGAGGACAACCTCAATGAATTTCAAGAAGCACTTGGAGGAACTGGGAATGATGAAAACCCAAGTACTCCCACTCCTTCAACAATCGAAAGGGTTCAGCATAACCCTCATTTTAACAGATTATTCGATGAAATACTAAGGAGCAATGCGGATGCTCACTTTTTACGACTTGCTCAAGAAGGAGCCAAACTCCCCTCTGACTTTGATCTCGTCCAATTAAGACAAGCATCAGAAAGACAAAGTCGCCATGAGGAAGAAAGGCATAGAGATCCCATCAGATATAACATCCCTCGAGGTAACTGACCACCTCCTCCTCCTAATGAAATGGAGATGTTGCGGCAACAAGTTGAGAATCTCGCCCAACAACTTCATAGTGGTGTTAAGACCAATCAATTCTCACTTAATGACATCTGTCCCTATCCGTTTGATAGGAATCTTTATATGCCACCCTTTCCATGTGGGTTCGAAACACCAAAATTCGAAAAATATAGAGGAAAGGGTGATCCCCGCGATCATGTCCGAGAATTTCATTCCGCTTGTCTTGAAGTGGCTTATGAGGACACATACCTAATGCGCCTTTTTCCCCAAAGCTTGGGAGGAACAACCACATCATGGTTTTCCCGACTACCAGGTGGCATAAGAACATTTGAGGAACTCATCCAGAAGTTCCTATCTCATTACTCTTATAATATTGAACGCAACATCACCATGGCTGATCTATGAAATACCAAACAAAAACCAGGTGAACTATTCTCAGTATTCCTGCAACGATGGCGCCAAATGTCTAGCAGACGTTCTCTTCAGTTACCTGAACGAGAACTAGTGGAAATTTTCATTTCCAACTTAAACGAAGAAATGGAATTTCACCTGGATGTCAAAGATACAGATTCTTTTAATGATATGATCACCAAAGGTATAAAATGTGAAAGGGCACTCATCAAAAAAGGACTCATCAAAATCTTTAATGAACCCAAAGATGGTCCTCGCCCGCACTTCAATAGTGATAAACCAAACTTCTGGAACAAGAATAAGAATATCATCAACGATGGAGTTGTGGATGCTCGAACTGTCCAAAATGCACAACCTGTGGTTCGATTTGCAGGACAAAATCCTCCACCTCAAAATAACACAAATGTTCCTCTTAATCAAGGTCGCATCACATCTCATGATGAACCAAGACCTCATCCACAAAAACAAAAACGCACATACACTCCCTTAGGGGAACCCATTGAAACAGTGATGCGACAACTCATTTCTCAGAATTTGATCACTCTACCTAAGTTATCAAATTATGAGCCTCAAGTCAAACCAGCATGGTGGAGAGATACTGAACATTGTGAGTTCCATCAAGGAAGAGGACACAAGACAAGTAATTGTCACCGATTGAAAGATCTCATTCAAGATCTTATTGATCGAGGAGAAATTGAGATTGAAGGACATGATCCAAAAACAACCAATAATGATCATCAGATGTTCAAGAATCCACTTCCATCGCAAGATCAAAGGGGTCCTTCCACTTCCAGACGAGGTCCTGATACCACTGATTATACGCAGGCTGCGTATAACTACACTGTAAATCACCTGTATGATGCCAGTGAACAAATTGCAACTATCACCTTCAAAAATCCCACCTCAAATTGCAATGTTGTTACACGTCGTGGCAAGGTCACCATAAAGGCAGCTCCACAAGGCACCACCTCCAATCCAAAGTAGTACAATCTTGTGGAACAATTAGATAAAACCCCTGCGCTCATATCCATTTTGGAGCTTTTGCGTCTGTCACCCTCTCATAAAACAATCTTGGATCAAGCACTCCAAGAAGCGTCAGTCCCTGCAAACCTTAATACGGACCAATTTCAAGCCATGGTTGGAAATCTAAAGTCATCACCTTGTCTCACTTTTTTTGAAAGTGACAACTCTTCTTTCCAACAACCTCATAATGCTTCGCTACACATTGAAGGCTTTGTCAACCAACACAGGATCAAGCGAGTCTTGATAGATAATGGAGCAGGCCTAAACATTTGCACACTACAGTTGGTCACAGCATTGGGATATGCAGTAGAATCAGTGGATCCTCGCAAGAAGATCACCATCAAGGCCTATGATGATGCAGAGCGTTCATCCAAAGGAGCTGTGGTACTACCAATCCGAGTGGGCCCTGTGGTAAATCACATCATCTGTCAGGTTCTGGACCTTCCTCTGCCATATAATCTATTATTAGGGAGACCTTGGATACATGCCATGCAAGCCGTTCCATCTACCTATCATCAATGTATCAAGTTCCCACATAATGGTACAGAGATCACAATCCTGGGTGATGCAAATCCCTTTGCTTTTTGCCATAATATCAGCCATCAACCAGAGATTATTGTTCCTAATAATAGGGAAGCCATTTCCTCTACATCATATGTAAGCCCCGCCTCTCTTGCCAGTTCAAACACCCCTATACCCAAGCAAGAGAAGCTTAAGATGAAAGTCACAGAGGAAGGTCCTGGGGAATATAACTTGAGTCAGCTCTTTTGTGTAGGACAAATGCCTACTTCTCCTAGAACGCATGGTAAACCCCATCAGTTGCTCCAACAATCCATAGTCACGCCCGCATGTGCTTTGACGCCTTTCATCCTTGGAAAGAGTCAAGAGGAAGAAACACAAGATGAGGACCTAGCAGACTGGATCTATAAAGACCCCATCACCACTGACATACCGCAAGTTACACTTCCTACGGAACAGTATGGTAAAGGCCTCCTCATTATGCAAAGAATGGGATATGATGGTCAGAGTGCTTTGGGATCCTGCAAACAAGGACGACATGAACCGCTGCTGCCAGAGTTCAAGCCCAAAGGTAATACTGGCCTAGGCTTTGAAAAAGAGATCCTTCCTAAACTCAGATTCAAAGGAAAACCTAGCAAACCATTTTGCCCACCTACTGCAAAGAGGACACCTTTCATAATCAAAGCACCATCAAGCAATATCCCCACTGCCCCATCGAGGCCCACAAACCCACCACAACCATCTACAATACCAAACATCCCATCAAACGAACCAGTAATCCTATCAGCAACATCATTTGTAGCAACAACTATATTAGAACCCGTAGCAGCATCTATGGCACCAGCCATTCCAACAGAAGTCACTAAATCAACACTGCCGATACTTCCAGTGACAAATCCTTTAAATCCCATCATGATTCCTGCAGCACCGATCACCACAAAGGTACATAAACCAATCACGCCTGCCGTGTTTAACTCCAAAGACATCCCAGTATGGTATAGCAATCAGATGCTGGAAAGTGATTCAGAGACCGACTCACATGAGTGGGAATTCGATTCAGTGCAACTTAATACTTCAGATGAGGAAGACACATCACCACCTCCACCCCGCAAAGACATTCCTGTTTACGGAGAAGCACAGATAAAGACCACTTGGGTACCTAAGCTGGAAACATCTTCCATAGACCCTACGTCTCATCCTACGCTGGATTCTGACAGGGAGAGTACCATCAACGACCTTCACCACACTGTCTTAAACCTCACTGATACATCTCCCGCACTTAACCTGATCGATGAAGTAATGCCCATTATCCACCCTGAACTAATCAAATGGAACCAACCAAATCCCCCATGTCTTGACCTCTTCCAAAACGATGAGGCTATCATTGAATTTTTGGAATTAAGGGATAATCTACCAAGCGGGGATCACAAAGCTGGATTCGCCATTCAACTTAATAGCGCAACATACTTCGGGGCGGATGCCAAACCTTTCAGCTGCAAAAATATAACATTAAAACATGGATCTTCCAGTGAAAACCACACTGTGGCACTGTTTGATCCGACAACAGTCAAAAGAAAGAGCGTATCCAATGGTGAAAACCTCTCTGAGGCGCCTGAGGATGAAGGGTTTGACATCCTCCCTGCTAGTACACAACAGGAACGATCAATGATTCTTATTGAGGAGACTAAAGAATACAATGTGGGGACTCCTGAAAACCCTCATATCATACATCTGGCATCTCTTCTCACTCCAGAGGAACAACCTCAATTCATAGAGTTCTTCCAGAAATGTCAGATCAACTTTCCATGGTCATATGCAGACATGCCTGGGCTTGATCCGGATTTAGTTATGCATCATCTCACAGTAGCAAAAGGAGCCAAACCTGTCAAACAAAAGCTTTGTAAAATGCATCCCCAGATTGCAGTGCTGGTCAAAACAGAACTCAAGAAACTCCTGGATGTTGGTTTCATTAGACCAATTGATTATGCAGAATGGATCTCCAATATTGTGCCTGTCGGCAAACCAAAAGGGGGCATCCGCATTTGTATAGACTTTAGAGATCTGAATAAGGCATGTCCTAAGGATGACTTCCCCCTACCAAATATCGACATCATAGTGGATCTAACAGCGGGACATGCCATGCTTTCACTCATGGATGGTTTTTCAGGATACAATCAAATAAAGATCGCACCAGAGGACCAAGATAAGATAGCCTTCACATGTCCATGGGGCACATACTGCTGGAATGTAATGCCTTTTGGTCTAAAGAATGCAGGAGCGACCTATCAAAGAGAAATGACCACCATCTTCCATGACATGATGCATACTATGATGGAAGATTATGTGGATGACTTACTAGCAAAATCACTCACCAAAGAAGGACATCTCCACATCTTAGATAAAATCTTTGATAAACTGGAACAATACCATGTTTGACTCAACCCAAAGAAATGTGTCTTTGGAGTGACCTCCGGGAAGCTTCTAGGATACATTGTCTCAAGCAAAGGTATTGAGGTTGATCCAGCAAAGGTCAAAGCAATAATGGACATGCCACCACCAAAGAATATCAGTCAGCTAAGGACATTACAAGGACGGCTTCAATCCATCTGAAGATTCATTGCACAATTGGCTAATAAGTGTCACCCATTTACACACCTGCTACACAAGAACATCCGGTTTCAGTGGGATGCTCGATGCCAGCAAGCATTTCAAACGCTTAAAGACTATCTCGTGAATCCACCATTGTTGATGCCACCAGATCCAAGTAGACCATTGTTACTCTATATCTCGGCAACAAGTACGGCATTGGGTGTACTACTGGCACAACATAATGCAGAAGGAAAAGAGTGTGCTATATACTACATCTCTCGTACACTGATTGGCTATGAACTCAATTACACACCTATTGAGCGAGCTTGCCTAGCAGTGATCTTAGCAGCCACTAAATTACGACACTATCTGTTAACACACAAGGTACAACTCATCGCAAAGATTGATCCACTCAAGTATTTACTTAGCAAAGCAGCATTGACAGGTCGTTTGGCCAAATGGGTGATGATTCTAAGTGAATTTGACATTGAGTATGTGGACCGTAAAGCTATCAAAGGGCAAGTCATTGCAGATCAGTTGGCCGATGCACCCCTCATAGGCGATCATCCTCTCATTTCCAATTTTCCAGATGAAGAGATATTCATGATCACAACAGCACAACCATGGAAACTATATTTTGATGGTTCATACACTAGGCATGGCTCGGGGGCAGGCATTCTATTTATCACACCTCAAGGTGATAGCCTCCCGAAGTCTTACAGGCTCACATTTCCATGCACAAACAACATAGCAGAGTATGAGGCTTTGATCACAGGACTCAGATTAGCCATACAATGGAAATTACAAGAACTACAAGTATATGGCGACTCGCAACTGGTCATTCGACAAGCAACTAATGAGTATCAGACCAAAGATGATAAACTCATGCCATATAAGCAAATGGTGGACGCTCTAAAGACATCATTTACTACTATCACCTTTGAGCAGATACCAAGAGATCAGAATCGAGCTTCTGACGCTATGGCTACCATCGCATCTCTACTAGATCTTCCACAGAATTCAACACGCTACGAGTTCTTGGTAGAACAGCTTTGGATTCCCGCTTATGATATCCCCGAATCCGAAATGATATGTCGCCTTGTCGGTTCTGAATCCCCATGGTACGGTGATTTCTACACCTATCTTCGCGATCATACCCTTCCTCCCAACCAATCAAATAACCAACATAAAACCTTCATTCGCCAAACTGCTCGATATACCATTATTGCTGAAACCCTATACCGACGTAGTCTTGATGGTACTCTCCTTCGATGTCTGGAACAAGATGAGATAACAAAGGCTTTGGAAGAAGTACATGAAGGAATTTGCGGGACTCACTCAAGTGGTCCATCACCAGCCAAGAAACTCATGCGCGCTGGATACTATTGGCCATCTATGGAAAAGGATTCCTACTACTTTGTCAGGAAATGCAAGAAATGTCAAGTTCATGGTGACCTAATACATGCACCGGCCCAGGAACTGCAACCAATCACGACACCATGGCCTTTCTGTCAATGGGGCCTTGACCTTGTGGGTAAGATTCATCCATCTTCATCCAACGGCCATAAATTCATTATTACCGCCACCGAATATTTCACAAAGTGGATCGAAGCTGTTCCACTTACCCAAGTTACCGGCAAGCAGATCGCCTCATTCATCCTCAATTACATCATCTGCCGGTATGGTGTGCCCATGTCCATTGTCACAGATAACGGTCTTCCTTTCAAAAATCAGGATGTCCGTGAACTTTGTGAGAAATTTCATATCCAACACCGCTTTTCCACTCCCTATTACCCACAAGGCAATGGTCAGGCCGAAGCATCCAATAAAAACATATTAAGAATCCTAAAGAAGATAGTCAATGATGCCGGTCGTGATTGGCATGTTCAATTGAATCCAGTGCTATGGGCATATTGAACTAGCATTCGAACCCCTACAGGTGCAACTCCTTATTCATTGGTCTATGGTGCTGAAGCTATCTTACCTATTGAGGTCGAGATACCATCATTACGAGTTTCCTTGCATAATCTCATCGATGATGAAGCATACAGAGTATCCTGTCTTCAGGACTTAGAGTTACTTGATGAGAAGCGACAAGCTGCATACAATCACCTCAAAGCCTATCAGCAGCGCATGAGCAGAAGTTACAATCACCGAGTTAGACCTCGTACATTTGAGGTAGGTGATCTTGTTCTTCGAGAGAATCCTCGTAACCAACCAAACAGAGAACATCAAGGCAAGTTTGAATCAAATTGGCTCGGCCCATATGTTGTCACTGCTGTATTCGGGTCCGGGGCATATCAGTTGGCTACATCAGAAGGAGAACCGCTTGCAGATCCAATCAACAACATGCACCTCAAACGGTTTTATACCTAAGGTGTACAAGGCATCAGGCTCCCCTACATATCGAAAAAAATACCAAAAACATTCAGAAAATGTCCTGAAGAAAATACCAAAACATTCAAAAAAAGTAAAGAAAAATCATGCATCCAAACGGTGAACAACCACTCCGGTGGCACCTTGGGTAAGTGCGATGGTGAAAACCTGGCAAACAGGCGCCACTTGTAAGGGCAATGGCTCCAGTATCTTTTCAAGCTCGTTGCGATCACATTCATGCACACATACATCCATCCATCCCAACCATGGCTTGTTATTCGATCTACAATTAAGAAAGTACTCCATGCGTCTAGCATCCCACCTTTTCATAGTCAGGTCTACAAACTGGGGGCAATACCCTTACCCTAGTGATGGAAGTGGATTCTACATTGTCTTATGTGTCATTACGCTCTTCATTCAGGCAATCATCAAAAATATCAAAAACATTCAAAAATGACTCACAAAATCCAAAAACATTCAAAACAACTCAAAATCCAAAAACATCGAAAAATCACACAAAAACATGGCAACACCTTGTACATACCCATCCATGCAGATACCAAAACAAACATTGACAAAATACTCACACAATGACCATTTACCAATCAACCACACACTCAACATCAACAATCAAACTGTCTTAAACAAGGATGCATCCTTCCTTACCAAAACAAAGACAAAAGTGACGTTTTATTTGACAAGAAAATTATGTTAAGCAATCAAATACTTGGTTGATTTGTGAGTACAATCGTTTGTTTATCAGTATCGGGATCTTTCAGCATTGTTTTGTATCGTTTGCGCATTATTTCCGATGAAGTTCTGGGGCATGTACTAATGGTGTCTACGTGGGAAGTTCACTAAGCTATGTGATCTTATGCAAAATGCAGTCATAGATCACTATGGCTTGTTGACTACAGCGTATACCTCGACCATATGGGCATGAACCATTACCAAGGATCCTTATTCTTTATTCTTTATGTATATATTGTTTGTTTGCAGGTACAATGCTCTCCCTTTGGTTCCTCCTACCTCCTCCAAACTGGATAAAGGTTTTATCTCTTAGTACGGTATGCACTTGTCTCAGGATATGATCAGCCTAAGATCAAGGAGGACGATCCAAGTCATGCATGAATAGAGATAATCCTTGTCTGTTCCGCAAGCAATACTCAGGTCAACTTGATCCATTATATCAAGTTGCTTGTATTAACTTGCTATATTAACACCCATGAAAGGAATACTCAGGTCATCTTGAATCATTGTGTCAAGATGCTTGTATTCTCTTCCAACATTTTAAAGCTCAATGATGAAAATAGAGCACTATGGATCGTCATTTCACCCCATCTGTTTATACATTTGCATTCCGTTGCATTCCACCCATCAATACATTCATAATAGCTACATATCATGCATACATAGTCATAATAATGCATACTCTATTTTCCTCTTCTTCCATAGGAATGAGTAATAGGTCCTCCATTTCTTCTATTTAACATTGAATCCCCCCTCACCCTCCCTATCTTGATCATCAACATCATCCTAATCCCTTCATCGCTTCCCATCCTCACTCATCCACAAAATTAAGCCAGTTACTCTTTCTACACAGATACATCAACTCACACACACCTAGACTATCAACAGATACTCTGATCAAGTATCTTCGGGTCTCAACAGGTAATCGATCATGGTAATCCTAGACTACAACAGGCATTTATCATAATGACCTAGTCTCAACGGGGTTGCCATGATTCCCCACAACCATCCATCACATGCACACACTATCAATTGATCAACCAATCAAACACAATCACATCGGACAATTACATCAATTGTCTACGTCTCAACGAGTATTTTGCTTCATATACCTTGACTTCATCGGGCAATTACATCAATTGTCTAAGTCACATCAGGTCACTTTGATTCACTTACTCAGACTTTATCTTGTCCAAGCAAACAACTGGCATCAACTGTCATGCTTTGACTTGACCAGGGCAATTAAACCGATTGCACCAGATTGTCCAACCAATTTTGATCAATTGTATAGCATCAATCCAAACCCCACACTACATCTACTATGTATCTCTTGCATGACCTCAGGGTACTCGCTGGCTTGTTGTTTCTTCATATTCACTCCATTTTCTCCCATTCTTTCATCATTAGTTCTAATTTCTTCTATTCTACCTCCCCTCCATTTTTCATTCTTTTTCGAGAGATCGCCCGATTTTTCAAAATTTGTCGGCCCATCTCTCGAGGGGGCATACCACCCATTAAATTAACATTTTATGGGGCATTTCTTCACACCAGTTTTTCTTTCTTTGAAACGATGCGATAAACCGCACCGTCTCAAAGAGGGGCAAATGTAGTCACATAAATCTGTCCATTTTAATTAAATGAATATTTCGTATTTATTTGATTAAAAATCCACTAGCCATCAGTTAATTAAATTAATATTTAATTAATTCATCCCCAAACATTCTTCTATTAATTAAATAAATTATTCAATTTATTTTAATTAATTCATTAAAATCAAATTCCAATCAATTAAATAAATAAAATCAATTTATTTAATTAAATCCCCCTTTTCCTCTTTTAAATAAATTAAATAAAACATTTATTTAAATCATTTTAAAACCCCCCCCACTTGCATTTTCCTACAAATGCAACTTGCACACATTTATTGAAATAAATGAATTTTTATTTTAAATAAAATCCTATTTTCCCTCACCCACCAAATCCACTTGCAAAATCTAATCCCCTTCTAGATTCTTCTAACCCCTTCCTGATTAGCCTAATCCATCCCCTAATTATTGTCACATTCCTAAGCAAAATGGAGTCACTTCTCAAAGACTCCAAAGTCTTTGAAAAGCATTTAATGCTTTGTGTGTTCAACCAATTAACCCCCAAAGTCTTCCAAGACCACTAATGGCTCTTACATGACCATTTATGGCTCTTACATAACCATTTATGGTTATTTCAATCTTGTCTCCCCAAACATTTATTGTTTTGACCATATTCATCCATTTCACATTTGCATAAGAGTTTATCCATTTGATAAAAGCTTTATTCTTTGAATAAAGAGTTTATTCATTCAACCAACCTTGACTCAAAATCCCAAGGTCATATCAGGCATTTAATGCTTATTCCCTCTCCTCTCAACCTATCTCACAGTGACACTTGTCATCCTGGGATTGGGTTGAAAGCCCTCACATGGATTTGAAATCATTCAATCCTGACCCTTGTTGAGATTACTCAATCTCAACCATCCATTGCTCCATTTTTCCTATAAATAGAGCCCATTCCTTCATAATCCAGATCCTGAAAACTTGTAAGCATTTAGACTATAGCCATTTTAGAGAGCATTTAACATAGCATAACTAAATATTGTCTTTTTTGGTTAAAACACATCATTTTAGCATTAAAATAGCTTTTTATTTCATGTTTAGAGCTATTCTACAATCTCAATCCTCCATAAGCATCCATAGTGCAAAAAGCTGCTGAGAGCTACACTATTTTGGAACTTGGAGAGGAGAGGAACAAGGGAGAAGGAGCTAAGGCTATGCTAAGAGACAGTTGGAGATGTCTCATGATCTTTGTTTTAGTTATTTGAAATATTTAGCATGTTTTTAGTGTCTCCTTTGGAATGCCTTCATTGTTTCAGTTTTTGATTGATTAACTCTAACATCTTGTGTGTTTTGTGTTGTTTGATCTTGAACTAACAATTGTGCCATTTAGGAGGGCATCATTCTCTTTGAGGAAAAGGCTAAATTCTTGATAATTTATTTTAAATATTTAATGCAAACCTCAAAGGAGAAGAGTGAAGCTATATTGAAAAATGACCTTGAAAAGGATAAGTTGGTTGTAGCTAAGCCTTCCTTTGCCAATGCCATGCATCCAGGTGAATATGTGATGCACAAGAGGCCAAAATACAGTGTGCTAGTGCCATTCAGGGGTGAGCTTTCTACTTCAAAAGGGAAAAGAGAAATAGAAGATATAGTTGAAATCCAAGATTCCCCTAAAAGGCAAAGGGTGGGAAAAGAGGTACAAATAGGCGAGCCTTTATATTCTCCATCCCAATCCCCAATCCATGTGGGAGATGAACATGCAGTGGTTGAGCAATTGTTGTAGCTAGGAAGTCTTGGGAGATTCCCTATACTTATGAAGAAGTACAAAAAGGAATGCCTGAAGAACCACCAAATACTGAAATTGACTTGACTGCAAAGGAGTTTAAAGGCAAAGAGTTAGACCCTATCATCAAACAGGCAAGTGAGGAATTTTTGGTTGATAAAAAATTTGTTACAATATGATCTTTCATGCAGTTTGTTTGGAGAGAAAATATAGAACAATTTAAAGAAAAATGTCAAAAGAAGAAAAGTGAACATCCCCACAAAGATACATCTATGGTGGAAGAAGAAGTAAAATAAGAAATGATGACTAAATTCAAAGCCATTACTCTTGAGAAGGGGAGAGAAATGGTAGCAAAAGTTGGGGTATTAATTCTTCCTGATTGGGATATAGCAGAAGCATTAGTGCTTGAAGCAGTAAGGAAATAAACAAAACCCTTGGAATGAGTGACATTTAGCAAGGACTATGTTGCTTTGGTCATGTGGTATTTAAGGAGGGATGAGAGCAGAAAGAGGAAGGACACCTCAAAGTCCAGCTATCTTGGAGGTATGATTGTGAAGAGAGTGCAGGACACAGGGGTAGTAGAGGCTACTAGCAGAGTTTTGGGATCACCAAAATTCAGTATGGCAGTAGCTGAGAAGGAAGCTAAGGAAAAAATTGATCTCCAAGTAAAACTGGAGATGATTCTAAAAGGCTATAATGAGGCCAAAGTGGAGATAGCCCATAGGGATAGTATCATTGCCAAATTGAAAAATCAATTAGTAGGGCAATGCCAGAGAGGTGAACCTTCTACCTTAATGATTGCCTCTTCTCCAACAAAACCTCCACCCACCAGTCCAATCATTGAATTTCCCCCTTCTCATATGACTCCTGGTTTTCAATCAACTGAGACCATACATGATGAAGTGGAAAAGTTGAAGCAGGCTTAGGCCCTGTTTGCAAGTAAGTACAAGAAAAAGGTCAGAGGCACAATTTTGAAGTTTGCTGACAAAATAGGGGCTTCTATTATGCATATATATATGGAAATAATTTTGAACATGCTTACAGGTTTAAAGGAGGATAAGGATGTTCTAGAGAAAATTTTGAATTTGTGGATGCCTAGGGAGGTGGAATTGGAATTCATGTGTTCATCCCATGAAGAAGCAAATGCTGATGCCACTATTAAATCCACCTGTGAGTTAGTGAAAGGCATGACTAGGTTGGTAGAAGGAAGAGCTAGTCTAGAAAGAAAGGCAAATCTATATAGAAAGCAATATGCTAACTAGAAATTTGAAATATTTCTTGGAGGTTTTGTCAGCACAAGTGAGTTAAAAGATGAAAAAGTATGGCTAGATGAGCTAGGACATAAATTGTCTCAATGGATAAATGAAGTCATCAATTCAGATGACAGATCTTTATTTATTCATACAATTGAAGAAATTGAGAAGATGAAGTCACATTATGGTTTTTTGGAAACAGAGGTTAAGCAATTAAGAAACACATGGAAAAGATTGAATAAGTTGAAAAAGAAAATTGTTAACTTGTCATGGCCTGGTGATGATGTGTTCCAAGAGTGGAAAAAAAAATATGTGGTGCAAGAAGTGGATATTCAAGAATAGATAGCTGATGCTAGAATTGTATAACAAACTTCAAAGCCGTTAGGAATGAAAATGCTTGTAACTTCTTTTCAGCGAGAATCATGGTTGTAACAAACTTTTCCTAGGGAAGTCCAAAGCTTGTTTGCATCCATATCATTATAAATGGATACGAGGACTTGAGAAAAGGACATCACAAGAACTTGTAAGGAAACTCTACCAAAATTAATATACGATCTTCTGGTTTTTTAGAAAGATCTTGAGTTATATATGATTTTTTAAAATGGATATTAATATACAGATCAAATCATTTTGAGCTCATATTTTTGTTGTCTTATTGCATGCGCATGTTGATTTATTGTGTTCCTTTAAATACTCAAGGGTTATTTGATTGGATGGGGATTGCAAGGAAAACTTACAGATGTGTTTTAGTTTTTTCTCTCAAAGGGAGGAATTAAATATACATAAAACCCCTTTGTTAGTGAATCAATAGTGTTTTCTACTTCAATTTGATGAACATGTTTAGCATAAAGGAAAAAATTACATATATGTCAAGCATATATTAAGTTGATGAAGTTGAATTGATAGGATGTATGTGAATGTCAAAATTCAGAACTCTTGTTTAATTGGGTGACTCTGTAGCCCGGATAAGGCACTAATATCATTTGTGATTTTTTTTTATATCTTTTTTGGTATCAAGACTGAAAATGAACACATGGTTTATTTTAATGTTTTAGTATTGTTGAGGTGATGAGGTTCATAGGGTTTTAACACTAGTTTACTATGGATCTTATATTAAAATTGTGAAAGTATTCACAAGAGGTATACCCACCTAAGCTTTGGATAAGCTTAAAGTGTAGAAGGTTTCGTAGAAACCTTGTTATATGTTATTCTGGATTTCTATTTTCTTATTGTTCTCTCAACATGAAACAAAGGCTTGAATTTTATTACAGAGGGGATAGGGAAAGCAAAATTTGAGAACAACAAAACTTGTGACTCTGCTGAGGAGAGTCATAGTGTGAATCTGTATTGCAGATCTAGTGCTTATATTGCTCGAAAGTTTGTTCAAATTTGTGTGTGTTTGGTCCTTGTAATAGGTCATTTTATCCTTGATCTTTGTCATTTCTCTCTCTGAAGATCATCTTGTTCTATAGTCTCCTACAAGTGATTTGTCAAGCTTGTTTTCTTATTTTCCCATAATTTTGGGTGGCGACTTCGACATAAAATAACCAGTGCTCTTGAATAAGAAAAATTCATTTTAAGGAAAACAAGTATAATGCAGAGAGGAAAGAACACCAAATCATTCATGAGGAGAAATCCTTAAGAGACGTTGCAAGAGGGATTACCCGAGTAGGCATGAAGAGGCCAGAAAAGATCAGTTGCACATGAGCCATCTAGTGCTACCTGGATACAAAAAAGTATTCATATGGGTAAATCATCTGAAAGACCCATATATGCAAATTCAAAATATTCTTCCCGTGAATCTGAGAAAGACATTTTGGGTTTTCATTCTGGCTTGTTTGGTAATAATGAGGATGTCCAAGTTTTGAATCAGACGATTTCTCATGATAGTTTATTTGGGAAGGATAGAAATAGTTCTAATGTTAAGATGGACTCTGTACCAAGAACTATAGATGGGAATATTAGTCTGATTGATATCAATCAAATCATTGTGTCAGATTATAAAGAGATGTTGCTTGATGATTATAAAGTGTCCTAAGAAATTGAGGCTCTTAATAGAAGAGTTCATGAATTGATCTCCCTAAGGACATAAAAAGAAATAAATAAGGAGAAGGAAGTTAAGGCTAAATTGATTGAGAGAGATAGGCTTTTAAGGCAAACTGTTGATCTTGAATTGTTCACCCAAGAGAAAAGTAAGAGTGAGGATGAAGGTCCAGTCATTAGAGAAAATCTGATTGCCAAGATCAACCCTACACACAAATTTATTGTGCAACCTAGTAGGGAGGTTCTTAGTGACCTACAACCTACTAGAAATAATTTTGACAAAGGAAAACAAAAGTTCATGGAAAATGGGTCTGGGTCTTAGACTATAGTATAAATCTATCATTAGTTGTCTGCACATGAGAGAGAGATAGATAGGATGAGAAAAGAGAAGGAAGATTTGCAAAGGGAATTGGAGAAAGGTGAATTAGAAGCAACTAATCAAGAGGTTAAAAGAAAAATTATTTATCTAAAGGCTCCTCCCTTAATTTTTCCTTCAACAAACCCAAATAAGATTTTACCTTAGCATGCCTCATTCCCTCCAGTCAAAATTTAGTCAACCCTGCCTGTAAGTACTATTCCAGTTAATCCAATCCCTATTACCAATCGTAGTAACCAAGTCCCTCCAATTCATGGTCTTAATGTGAGAATGAACATGGGTAATAACCCTACTGGGAACCAGTTCCAGAGAAGACCCATTAACCTAGAGTTGTACAGAGAACTTTTCTTTGAGGGAATCCCAAGGTACCCTAACCATGTTCCTACCGAATTGAGGGATAGGCTTCACAAGTTTGTTGGCAATAATGCTATAAGTGCAGAAGAGCACCTAAAATCTTTTGGTGACCTGGTAATGATTATGAGATTGTAGATGAAGATGTCATCATGAAATTATTTGTACAGTCCTTGGTGGATGATGCAAAGGATTGGTACAAAGGTATGCCCATAAATAGCATTGGTTCTTGGGATGACTTTAAGAATTGCTTCCAAGAGAAATATGGTGATAAACATAATGTGAGATTTATGCTCAATGATTTCAATAACATTAGGAAGTCTGATAATGAAATTGTCATAGATTTCAATGCAAGGTTTCAGAAAGCAATGCATAGGCTTTACCAAGTGATGAGACTAGATGATAATGTGTGTCCGAACACTTACTATAATGTTTTTGATTAAAAAATGGCTTACATTCTAAGGGATTAAAAACACATAGTCTGAGAGATACTTTTAGAATTTCCATCAATGTAGAAATTAATAGGAAAGCATCTGGAAAGGCGAGAAGGAGGACCGATGGTAGACTATGGAAAGAATCAAAATATTAGCCTAATAAGGTTGCCAAGAAAGAAGACAAAATAGAAAAGTTAATGACTGCTATGAAAGATCTTACTGCTAAGGTAAGTAAGAATGACAAACCTCATTATAATTGGAAAGATAGGCCTCCTAGATTACATGATATGCCATACATCACTACTTGGAAGGATGGAAAACCTCAAAATGATAAGTTAAAGAACACTCAAAATCAGGACACCCCAGATCCTTTAAAGGGAGGAAATGTACATAACATGGAAAATACTCCTTGGTTCATGGCCTGTGATGGGCCACATTCTCCTCATTAGTGTGTTGTAGCTCAAGCTCTTGAAGAATCCATGAGAAAGGAGGGTGAGCCTGATATCAACATGTTTGACACTATTATTGAAAGTGATAATGAGTCTTCACAAATTGAATCTAGTGAGTGTGATGCACTAAGTTATAATGAATGTTATCAAGGGTAGATGAAAATTAATTGGCATCCCACTTTAAATATGGTAACCATTGAAGATGAGGAAGTTCATCTCAAAAGACCTAGTGATGAAGAAGTAACAAATCTTACCAAGGCTGCCATAGCCAAAGCCAAGCATAACTACAATTGAAGAAGTGGTAAAAGGGATGGAGATCAAGGTGAACCTGTCTCCTTGTTTATGAAGGAAGAATCTCAAAAAAGGATAGCAAGCAATAATGCTCTACCTCAAGACGATCATACAAAAGGTGACCAATCCAAAGATGTAGCCAAAAGTGTAGATAATAATACTACTGGTGATTTACAAGGGACTGCTACAACTAAAAGGGTAGGTCAGCCTAAAGTAGAAAAGACCAAAATTAATACTGAGCCAATTAATAGTTCCACTTTTGATATGAATCAAGCTCTGACCCAAATGAAGGTTATAGTCCCATTGGTAGAACTGTTGAAAATAAAAGAACATAGAGAAGTTTCTCTCTCTTTATTTTCTATCTAATATATCAAATAATAGTGTAGCTTTGCATACAAACACCATGAAGGATGAAAAGGATCATGAGCTGCAAACTCTAGAAGTATATGTCGGAACAACAATTACTCAGGAACCTTCCCAAGTGGATCTGTTTTATGTGACCTTTGTTAGGTCCCGGAGACAATTGAGAGGGGGGAGTGAATTAGTTGTCTAATAAATTCAAACCAAAAATAGCTTAACTAAACTTAATGCTTAATACCGATAAACCAAATGTTATGCCAATAGATAGTTTATTAGCTAATTGTAGAACTGGTAAAGATTAATGCATGAAAACAGAAAGACAATAATATCCACAACACATAACACCAATATTTGTACATGGAAACCCTGTAAGGGGAAAAACCATGGTGGGAAACCTTACCCACAATCAAATGATACTACTACAGATAGTATGTGTGTACAGATGGGGTTTGCACATGTAGAAAGGCTAAGCGCCTAGAGCTCACTGCTCAAACACAAATAGGAGTCACATTGACTACAATTGGATGGTTAAATCCAATAATGATGTACTGCTCAAAATAGCATCTTCATATGTTAGATTCACTACCAGTGTAGTTCTAATATGCCTTCACAAAAACCTTGCTTCACCTTCAAATGATGTCTGTGTGTATAGCTCTACTTATTCTTGCATATACCTTCTTACAATTTCTTTTTCCAATCGCATATGGATCTTACAAATAAGATCTTACATATATACCATAACCTAAAACCAATTTTAGTAGGTCGGCTCTAAAAGATATTACAATAAAACAATTACAAGTAAATCAATAATTGATGCAATATCTGATTCAATATGTCGGCTTAATGCATTTACAACATTGATAAATCATCTCCAAAGTGTGTCATGCTGATCTGGAATAGATAAGCCTATCGGTGCTTATTCTGGACCTATTTGTCGGTAATAACAAATATGTAAATACGAATATTCCAATGAATAAATCTCCAAGACAATGTGTCCAAATGATGTCTTCAACAAAACCAAGTGTTTTCCATGTTATTCCAAGTACCGGTGAACATTATATCCTGCTAGTGAACTAGATACCGGTGACTATGCATAAGTCACTTGCCTGTCAGTGAACATTGCCAATTCTCCAAAGTACCAGAGTTGATAAGTGTTAATAGGTGTTGACATCAATGATAGAACCATATCAACATATCCAAAATACCAACAATCTCCCCCTTTGGCATTGATGGCAACACAAGATTGAAAAACCATCAAAGTGCCAAAATAGAAATGCCAAATACCAAAAACCAACAATCTCCTAAAACAGATCATAACCAGAAATCAAAATCTCTCCCAAAGTAACAATCTCTCCCCCTGAGAGTAACATGTGTTTTTCTATATCAATCTCCCCCCCTTTGACATCAAATGCCAAAGTCAATACAAAAGACAGGTTCAAATATAAAATACCAACCAATTCAGTATACCAACTACTCCCCCTGAGAAGTATCTCTCATCATCAAAGCCGAAATGAAAGATTTCTCTATTAATTCTATCAGTTGATGACAAAAATCAATTGTCTAATTATCTACCGGTGGGGGTATGACCCAAAGATGATCTCTGAGATATTAAAAAGCCTCCTTAGGCAAAGGCTTAGTGAAAATATCTACAATCTTCTCTTTAGTATTCACATAAACTAGTTTTACTTCTTTTGCTTCAACATTCTCTTTCAGAAAATTCAATTTGATAGAAACATGTTTAGTTTCGGAATGTAGTACCATATTCTTAGATATATATAAATTATTGTAGTGTTATCACAATAGATAGTTATAGGTTCCTTGCATTTGATCTTTATGTCCTTCAACATTTGCTTAAGCCATAATACCTATGTATAGTTAGTTGTTGATGCAACATATTCTGATTCTAACATTGATAATGATGTGCAACTTTGTTTCTTACTCAACCAAGAAATTAATCTGCTTCCAAGAAAAAATGCTCCACCGGTGGTGCTTTTTCTGTCATCCACATCTCCTGCCCAATTTGCATCTCTGTATGCACATAATTCAAAGTTTTCATCTCTAGGATACCATAAACCAAGAATTGTAGTGCCTTGTAAGTACCAGAAAATCCTTTTTACTATTGATTCATGATTTTATCTAGGATTACTCTGAAATCTTGAAACAATACATACTACATTCAAAATATCAGGTCTTGTTTGTGTCAGATATAGTAGACCTCCTATCATAGATTTGTACCTAGTCGGATTAATAGGTGTAGATTCATCCCTTAGTGATAATTTGTCATTTATAGTCATAGGTGTGCTTATCGGTTTAGAGTTCTCCATCCCAAATTTCTATAGTAAATCCTTCAAGTACTTGGATTGACTCAAGAATATACCTTTATTAGTTTGTGAAACCTACAATCCTAAAAAGAGTTTTATCTCTCCAATCATAGACATTTCAAATTCTTATTGCATTTCAATAGAAAAGTCTTTATATAATCCATCTTCTCCTCCAAAGATTATATCATCAACAAAAAATTCTATCACCAGGATGTCATCATTAGTCACTTTATAGTATAAGTTTTTGTCAGCATTACCTTTAGAAAAACTAATCTTCAAAAGATATTTATCCAATCTAGCATATCAAGCTCTTGGAGCTTGCTTCAACCCATACAAAGCTTTCCTTAACCTACAAACCATATCTTTGTTATCTATCAAAGAAAATCCATCAGGTTGCTCAATGTAAACTTATTCTTCAAGATCTCCATTCAAAAATGCACATTTAACATCAATTTGATATACTTTGCAGTTCTTGTGTGCTACAAAAGCCAAGAATAATCTGACTACCTTAATTCTAGCTACTGGTACAAAGGTTTCATTATAATCAATTCCTTCTTTCTGAGAATATCCCTTACATACTAGTCTTTCTTTATTTCTGATTACCTTACCATCTTTATTAAGTTTGTTTCTGAATACCCATTTTGTTCCAATCAATTTTTGTCTTTAGGCTGGGGAACTAATATCCTTGTGTTGTTCTTCTCAATTTGTTCTAGTTCCTCTTCCATAGCTTTAATCCAGTGCTTATCTTCGCATGCCTCATTAATTGATGATGGTTCAATTTGAGAAATAAGACATACCTCTTCATTTGCTAGTCTTCCTCTTGTCATAACTCCTTGATACTTCTTCCCAATTATCTGATTTTCTGAGTGATTCAGTCTTACATACCGGGGTGTCTTCATTTGTTGTTGGTCCTCAGTTACAGTGGAATTTTCAGATGATATTGGTGTAACTATATCTTCATTTTGTATCGATGGGTTCAATGTAGGTTCATTTGTCATTATCTCTATTGCTGCTTCAAAGTCTATATACCTTGAAGTTCCTCTAAACTATTCATCAATCTTCACATTTGTACTCTCAATAATTCTCTGTAGTCTCTTGTTAAAGAATCTATATGCTTTTCTCTTAGATGAATAACCAAGAAATATTCCTTCATCACTTCTAGGATCAAATTTTCCAATATACTCATCTCTTCTAATATAGCATTTACTTCCAAATATTCTAAAATATTTAAGAGTAGGAGTAATACCAAACCATAGTTCATGAGGGGTCTTACCAGTTTCACCTTTGATGTGAACTTTGTTGAATGTATAGAGCATTGTAATCACTTCTTCTCTCCAATATACATGTGGTAGATTTGCTTCTGATAACATACTTCTAGCTGCATCTAAGATAGTTATGTTTTTCCTTTCTACAATTCCATTCTGTTGTGGTGTCTAGGGTGCTGATAACTATCTTATGATTCCATTCACTTCATAAAATGCATTAAATTCCTTAGATGTAAATTCACCTCCTTGATCTGATCTTAGACATTTCATTTTCTTACTGGTTTCATTTTCTACCATTACCTTGAATAGTTTGAACTTCCCAAGTGCTTCTAATTTTTCTTTGAGAAAAGTAACCCAACACATTCTAGAATAGTCATCAATGATTAGCATGAAATATCTATCACCTTGTAAGCTTTTAGTTCTAGCTGGGCCACATAAATCAGTGTGAATTAAGTCAAGAGCATTATTGGATTTTTCTAGAATACTTTTGAAAGATGCTCTAACTTGTTTTCCAAATTGACATTCCTTACATACCGGATTGTGAGGTTTAACAATCTTAGGTAAGTCTCTATCTACCTTAGTAGTACTGATTTTTACCATGCAATAAAAATTTATATGACAGAGTCTCTTATGCCACAAACAACTTTCATCAATATGTGCAATCAAGCATGTCTTTTCATTGTTATTCAAATGAAATATGTTACCTCTAGTTTGATTACCAGTTACAATTTTCAAACCAGTTTCATTCATAATTTTGCATTTTACATTCTTGAATTGTAACTAAAATCCTTTTTCAACTAATTGACCAACACTCAAAAGATTATGATTTAAACCTTCAACATAGTAAACATTGTCAGTATTATGCTTACCATCAGGAGATATAGTACCTTTTTCTTTGACCAAACAAGCTTTATCATCTCCAAATCTTACTAGACCTCCATTATACTCCTGAAAGTTTAAGAATTTACTTTTGTCACCAATCATATGATGTGAACATCCTGAATCAATGATCCATTCATCCTTAACTTCAACTTTAGCTACCAGGGCTTGATATACCAGTTGAATAGTAGGTGTCGGTTGATCTTCTATTATAGCATCAAAAACCCATCCATTTTCTATTGGATCCTCATCAAAATCATCAGTGACTCCTTCTTCAGCAAGATAACAAGATTTATCTTTATTTTTCTTAAATTTGCATCTCTGATATTGAGGGTTATAATTTTATGTTCTTATAGCTTCTTCTCTTAGTCTAGCATGTCTATCAAGGCATCTTGAAGCCATATGACCAATCTTATTATAGTTAAAAGATTTAAAGGGTACTTTACCTTCATACTTACTTGCAACTAGACCTTTAGGCATTTTTCTTGTAAATAGTGCTTCAAGTTCTTCAAGTTATTGATTTTCTCTCTTACTTTCTTCAAGTTCTCTTGCATTAAGGCTTTCCAATCAGATTTGTCAAATGATGGTGTAGATGATTTTGATGCCTTAAAAGATAAATCTATCTTTATAGTAGCAACATGACCAAATTCTTTGATTTCAAAAGATGAAAGTTTTCCAATCAATGTGTCCCTAGTTACTGATGTATTAGGCAATGTTCTTAAATCATTTATAGTAGTAACTTTCATTTTGTATGCTGGTGGAAATCCTCTTAAAATTTTTGAAACAACTTCATCTTCACTTAAGGTTCCTCCACAATATTTAATACCCAAAACAATTTCATTTACTCTTTCCATAAAAGTAGTAATCCTTTCATCTTCTTCCATTTTTCAGATTTTCATACTTGACCCAGAAGCTTTCAAGTTTTGCAATTTTGACTATGGAATCGCCTTCATTCAATGTTTCCAAATGGTTCCAAATAGCTTTAGCAGTAGACCTATATGATAATCCCATGATTTGCTGATCTGATCATACACTCAAGAGTGCTTCCCTTTCTTTGCAATCATTTTGTTCATCTTTTCCTAAGGTAGGTGGATTAGGCTAACTGAGAATAGGATCAGTATAGCCATTCTTTGTAAATTTCCAGATATCCTTTCCAATGAAATTTAGATGTGTCTCCATCCTAATCTTCCATATGCCATAGTTGTTTCCATCAAGTTTAAGACTGTCCTTCCTGAAATAGTTAGTAGATATTGGATCTCCTCAAGCTATTAAACTTCTACAAAAAGAGGACTAGGCACTAATACCAATTGTTAGGCCCTGAAGACAACTGAGAGGGGGGTGAATCAGTTGTCTAATAAATTCAAACCAAAAACAACTTAACTAAACTTAATTCTTAATACTGGTAAACCAATCTTTATGTCGGTCGATAGTTTATTAGTTAATTGCAGTATCGATAAAGATTAATGCATGAAAACAGAAAGACAATAACATCCACAACACATAACACCAATGTTTGTACGTGGAAATCCTGTAAGGGGAAAAACCATGGTGGGAAACCTTACCCATAATCAGATGATACTATTGCAAATAGTATGTGTATACAAATGGGGTCTGCACATGTAGAAAGGCCAAGCACCTAGAGCTCACTACTCAAACACCAATAGGAGTCACACTGACTACAACTAGATGGTTAAATCCAATAATGATGTGCTGCTCAAAATCACATCTTCATATGTTAGATTCAGTACCGGTGTAGTTCTGATATGCCTTCACAAAAAATTTGCTTCACCTTCAAATGGTGTCTACATGTATAGCTCTTCTTATTCTCGCATATACCTTCTTACATTTGATTTTTCCAATCACATATGGATCTTACAAATAAGACCTTATATATATACCATAACCTAAGACCAATTTTAATAGGTCAGATCTAAAAGATATTACAATAAAAAAATTACAAGTAAATCAATAACCGATGCAATATCCGATTCAACATGTCGGCTTAATGTATTTACAACATTGATAAATCATCTCCAAAGTGTTTCATGTTGATCGGTGCTTATTTTGGAACTATTTACCGGTAACAAAAAATATGCAAATACAAATATTCCAATGAACAAATCTCCAAGACAAAGTGTCCAAATGATTTCTTCAACATAACCAAGTATTTTCCATGTTATTCCAAGTGTCAGTGAACATTAGATCCTGTCGGTGAACCAGATACCGGTGACTATGCATAAGTCACTTGCTTGCTAGTGAACATTGCCAATTCTCCAAAGTGTCATAGTTGATAAGTGTTAATAGGTGTTGAAATCAATGACAAAACTATATCAACATATCCAAAATACCAACAACTTTATTAGTCAATAATAGGCTAATTAAGAATTGTATGATAGACTCTAGTGCTGCTGCAAATGTGATGCCATTTGTTGTCATGAAGGAGTTGGGATTATCAGTAAGTATCGTTTATGGGAAGTTCTATGCTATGGATAATAGAGAAGTACCTATGGTAGGTACAATGAAATATGTGGAGGCAAAGATAGCAGCATTTTCTGAAGCAACATATAAGATCTTTCATATTCTACAATCCCAGTAAATGGAAGCCAAGTTAAGTTATATAGAGAACCATGTGCTCCTAGGGTAATTGAGAAGATAGACCCTAATATGTTGAATTGTATGATTGATGTGGACCTTGATAACTTTAGAGTACAACCAATTCTAGCTCATTTGAAAAATACTAATCCTATTGTTAATGAATTGGAATATTAGCAACAAGGTTTATGGCATATGTACTTTGATGGAGCTTTCTCTAAGGAAGGATCTGGAGTAGGAGTTCTTCTTGTGTCCCCATCAAGTATGACTTTCAAATACTCTTTTATGTTAGCTTTCTCGTGTACAAATAACATAGTTGAATATGAAGCTTTGTTATTGGGCCTTGAAGCTACTAAGAAGCATGAAATTTAGTTGTTAAGAGTATTTGGGGATTCAGAGTTGGTGGTTTCTTAGATAAAGTCTAAATATGCATCCAAAAATAATCATTTGAAAAGATATAAACATGTTGTTTGGGATGTGATTGAGCATTTTTGTGCAATTTTCTATTAACTAGATAGAAAGATCAAAGAACATCATGGCTGATTTCTTAGCTAATGTTGCATTAAAGAATGATGATGTAACATTAACTGGTGTGTCTACAGTTGAGATAAAAGATAGGCCTGCTATTCCTGATAATGTATATAACTGACAAGTGTTTACGGATGATGACGATATTCTTAGATTCATACAGTGCATTGATGATTATGATGGACAAAAAATCAATTGCAATGCATTAGTAGAAGTAGTGGAAGATAGAGAAACAGTGTTTGGAAATGACATGGTCTAGTTGGAAACCAATTAAATCCCCAGAGGATTGGTAGAATTTGAAGGTATGTTCAGTCACAGTGATAGCCATTTGTATCAACAATCAACCACCAAATTAGAAGAATTGGAGGAAGTGAATTTAGGGACAGAATCATCCCCTAAGTTGGTGTATATTGGGAGGAACTTGGTTCCTCACATTAAGGCCAACCTCATTAAATTATTGAGAAAGTATAAACATGTTTTTTCTTGGTCTTATGAGGATCTGAAGGTGTATAGACAAGATCTATTTCAACATAAAGGCCCTTGCATCAAGATGCTAAGCCTTTTCGACAGAAGCAAAGACCTATTAACCCCCTTTTGGAAACCAAAATGCAACAAGAGTTAACCAAGTTGAGGGAACAAGGGATCATTAAACCTATACGACATTCATCATGGGTGTCTAATTTAGTCCCAGTTAGAAAGAAGAATGGGGACATAAGGCTTTATGCTGATTTCAGGAATTTGAAAGACAACTATTATTCCCCCAATATGGAGGCAATGTTGCAAAAAGTAACTAGGTGTGATTTGTTGTCCATGATGGATGGGTTCTCAGGATATAATCAAGTATTGGTGAAAGAGTCCGAATAGTTCAAGACTTCTTTTGCCACCCCTTGGAGGACATATGTATATGTAAGGATGCCATTTGGTTTAAAAAATGTTGGAGCTACTTTTTAGAGAGCAATGGATGTATCTTTCAAGGAATTTATCAACATCATCATGGTTGTGTACCAAGAGGATTTAATATGTTTGTCTAAAAGGGCAGATTACCACTCCGGGCACTTGGAAAAGGTTTTCAACAATGCTCTGGAGTTTGGTGTCTCCTTAAATCCAAAAAAGTGTCATTTTGTAGTTACTGAAGGGAAGTTGCTTGGGCATATCATCTCCAATGAAGAGGTTAGAATAGACCCTGAAAGGATTGAAGCCATAGACAATGTACTTCAGCCAAAGAATGTCAAAGGTATTCAATCTTTCTTGGGCAAGGTGAATTTTGCTAGACAATTCATTGCTAACTTTGCTGAAATAGTCAAACCTATTGTTAAGTTGTGTGAGATTTTGCCAAGATCAAGAGGCAATGGAAAGCACAAATAAGAGAGAACAAAATAGATGATAGAAATAGACTATATTCTATCAAGATGCAAAATATGATCAACTGGATCATTACAAGATATAGATTGATTTCTCATACAAACAATGTAGATGAGCCTTCTTATATAGGCAAGTCTTATGGATATGTGAGCACACAAACATGACATGTGGCTCAATAAGAAACAAGGGTAGGTAGGAAATTGGTGTGGGTAGGTAGCAGAAATAATATAATATTCCACATGAGGTGGATCACCCAATGAATGTGGAGTGTAACAACAACATCACATCATAAAAGGTGGAAATTCTCCTACACACACTATCCCAATGTGGCATAAACACCAAGGTGTCTCATACCCAAACTACTATTAAATGCATGTACCTAAGTAAACTTAAGTATAGTGTATTAATATCCATGATGAATAATTATTTACACCAATACCCCCCCTTAAGTGCAACTTAGGAGAATGCACTAAAGTCTACAATGCAACTAAGAAATGCAAGATGGGTCTCGGCTATGAGGCCATGTTAGGTACCCATGTACAAATGCAAATGCAATCTCCCATAAACGGATAAAGAGAGAAAAACCCAATGGGAAAAAACCCTCCCCCAAAAGAGAGATGATGAAAGCACACAATGCTCTCAATGATGAATGAGAAGAAAAAAAATATGTCCCCCCATAAGAGAGAAGAAGAGACCATGAAGCCCCCCCTCAATGTCAAATCTCCTACAAAGATGGTCCAATGATGATGAGCAAAATTCCTCCCCATAAGGAAGAAAGAGAGCCAATGCTGCACCAATAATGTCAAAGTGTGAAAAAACTAGGTACCAAGTTGATGACGATGAATCACTCACTACAACAAAAAGAAGATTAGGCATGGAGACAACCTACTATGAGCATCATTTGGATACTTAGAAATAGAAGAAATACTGGCATAGTCCAAGTCTCACGGGAGCCATGCACAAATGTGTACAATCTAAGTCTCAACTGCAGCCATGTACCAAGTCTCACAAGATATTCCTAATCTACATGTACAAGAGTATTACATCAAATATGTGAAAAATGACAAGATACAAAGCGGTGTGGCACTTTATGATAGTGCGAGTACAACATTGCTCAAGTAAGAGCATACATCATGATACAATGTTAGACATGGACTAGCTCTAATACCATGTGAGATTTTTCCAAGATCTAGAGGCAATGGAAAATACAAATAAGAGAGACAAAATAGATGATAGAATATTCAAATGTGGAAACATGAAAATGATGCCACCAACAAAGAAGCCCTGTAGAATACTGTAGATGAAGATGCCTCTGAATGGAATTTCACCAAGAGATATAAATGAACAATTGACTCCCCATAAAAAGATCATGTTGGCACTTTATACTTGGTGCATATACAATGGGACACTTGCAAAATAAGGCAAAGTGGACTTCTGATTTCAATTTACAACTTCTCAAAATGAGATATAAGAGACTTCAACAAATACTGCTAGTGATCTAAACTGAGATCCAAGAAAACTACAAATACCAAATAGGCCAAAAATGACCAAATATTGAAAGTGCAATTTATACTCAAAATCACTACAAACAAATGGTAGATTATGAAAGTAGACAAAAAATTATGCACTTTAAAAAAAAAAGGGCACCTGAAAAGGAGTCCATATGAGCCCAAATGAAGCCTCCAAAGTTGTAAAAACTAGGATTTCACGATTTCCAAAAAACTTGTATCCAAAAATTAAAAACTTCTACTCCACTGTATATATTATGAAATTATACCACAAAACAAAAAAAAATTCTCGAAAAAATGAGTCTAGATGAGGGAGATATCGCTATTTGAAAATTTCTTGCAAAAATATAATTTCTGGAAAACTTCTGCCGCAGCTTCAAACTTCAAATGTATCTAGATTTGGCCTCCAAAGTCCTATTTGGATGAAACAAAAGGAAAAAATGACTTTCTTGGACCTCCTCAATCCAATGATGACCTCAGATTTGACCCATCAACCTTCAATAATAACCTGCAATAGAAAGCTCCAAAATGCAAACCCCGAATAGCATCAAGTTTCTCTCAATTGACAAACCAATGACACTCTAATGGCTCCGATACCATGTGAGATTTTGCAAAGATCAAGAGGAAATGGAAAGCACAAATAAGAGAGAACAAAATAGATGATAGGAATAAACTGTATTATATCAAGATGCAAAATATGATCAATTGGATCATTACAAGATATAGATTGATTGCCCATACAAACAATGTAGATGAGCTGTCTTATATAGGCAAGGCTTATGGATATGTGAGCACACAAACATGACATGTGGCTCAATAAGAAACAAGGGTGGGTAGGAAATAGGTGTGGGTAGGTAGGAGAAATAATATAATATTCTACATGAGGTGGATCACCCACTGAATGTGGAGTGCAACAACAAGATCACATCATAAAAGGTGGAAATTCTCCTACACACACTATCCCAATGTGAAACAAACACCCAAGTGTCTCATACCCAAACTACTATTAAATGCATGTACCTAAGTAAACTTAAGTATAGTGTAATAATATCCATGATGAATAATTATTTACACCAATAAGTTTCTTAAGAAAGATGCAAAGTTTTATTGGGATGAAGAATCTGCAAAGGCTTTTGGTAAAATTAAAAAGGCTATTCAGGAGGCACCAATGTTGAAGTCCCCTGATTGGAGTAAGCCCTTTTCATTGTTCTCTTTTGCTTCTTATCATATAGTGGCTGCAATCCTTCTTCAAAAGGATACCAAGGGATATGAACACCCTATTGATTTTTTTAGAAAATCTCTGCAAGCTCCAGATCTGAAATATGAGATCATGGAGAAGAAAGCATATGCTTTGGTTAAAGTTGTAAAAGAATTTAGGCCATATCTTGTGAATGCACAAATAATTTCTTACATCTCACATGCAGCTGTCAAGGACATCTTATCTCAGTCTGAGGTCACTGGCAAGAGGTGTAGGTGGATAACTCAGATTCAAAAGGTTGATCTCGAAATCAAGATTACTAAATTGATAAGAGGGTTAGGTCTTGCTAAGTTGATGGCTGAATCAAATCTCTTTGATGTTGAAGATAACAATGTTGAAATTGAGAATATCATGGTCACAAGTATTGAAACACTGCCTTGGTATTTAGAAATAGTACATTTTTTGAGGGATGCAGCATATTCAAAGAGAATGACCCCTAACTAGAGAAGGACATTGAAACTGAAGCCTCAAAAGTATGTCCTTATTTAGGGTGATCTATATTGGAGAAATTTAGATGGGGAATTATTGATGTGCTTAGATAAATCCCAAGCTAGAAGGATGCTAACTAAAATGTATAATGGAGTATGTGGAGGCCACTGCTCTGCCAAGACCATAGCTGGCAAGATAGTCCAGGTTGGATACTATCAGCCTACTTTGTTCAAATAGGCCCATTAGCATGTCTGGAGGTGTGACACATGCCAAAACATTTCTTCCAAGTTAAAGTATGCAGGAGATTTGCCCCTTAACCCAGTTATAGTGGAAGCCACTTTTGTCCAGTGGGGAATTGATTTTATTGGGGAAATAGTTGAGAAGTCAGGAAGAGGTCACAGGTGGATCATAGTGGCCATTGATTACTTCACTAAGTGGATTGAGGCTATACCGACTAAAAGAGACACTAGTAAAGTTGTCATTGAAATTCAGATGGATAATGTTATAACAAGATTTGGTGTTCCTATGAAACTGATAATGGACAATGCCATGAGCTTTAGATCAGAGGAATTCACCGAATTTTGTCCCAGCCATGGAATAATCATGTCTTATTCTTCACCATACCATCCACAAGGTAATGGACAAGCAAAATCCAGCAATAAAAGCCTTTTGAATATTATTAAGAAAATCCTTGAGGAGAACAAAAGGTCTTGGGATCAGAAATTAAAATTGGCCTTATGGGCAAACAGGATTACTGTTAAGAAAGCAATTGGTGTATCACCATTTGAATTGGTTTGTGGCACACAAACTAGGGTGCCAGTCAATAACCTTCTCCCTATATATAAGTTCCTACAAGCTAAGGAGTTGGAGTTGTCAGAACCCATGGAAGACAGAATGTTTCAAATGGTGGAAGCGGAAGAAATCAGGGCTATGGCTCATAAAAGAAATTTGAAGATTCAGTTGGAGTCCAAGTATCTTTTTGACAAAAGAACCACATTGAGGAAGTTTCAAATCAGTGACTTGGTTCTTCAATGGAATACAAGAGGACAAGATAAGGGCAATCACAAAAAATTTGAGTCATTATGGATGAGCCCTTCTATTGTTTGTGATCTTAATGGAAAAGACTCATACTTGTTGTAGACAATGAATGGTGAGGTACACGAATTCCCAGTGCATGGACCTTCATGAAGCATTACTTCTCTTAAGTTTTAGAAGTCCATGCATAGTAGGTTGTAGTTTGTACATAATTATGTTTGCTTCTATTGGTTTCTTTTGGGCTTGTTTTTTGGCTTGTTCTCCAGAGTTTTTTGTGTTCTTGTGTTGATCTTGCAATCAACCATCCCTAATCAGAGCCATTGTTATCACTATTTTGATTATTGGGTAATTTTTGTTCTTTAATCCTCTAAAATCTGCAAAATAGTGCTTAGTTTCTTCATTTTGCCTCTGAGGGTTATTGGTCTAAGGGTTTAGGGTTTTTGCATTTCACCTTTTCCATCTTGAAATCATTGCATTCTATTTTCTTGTTACTTTTCCACTTAGGTGGAAGGGTTGATCCATCGTGAGAAGAGGTCCCCCCTTTAAGTTTTGTCTTAGGGGGGTCATTAATAATGTTTTTTAATTTTTCACCTTCTCCCAAGTTTTCATTTCTCTGTTGGGCTTCATAAAGATCGTCCAAGTTTTAGTTGATCCAACGATGTGCATGGTCTCACAAAGGGAAGTAACTTGGTGTTTACCTTTCGTGAAGCAGGGAAAGATTTTCAGGCCCGATAGGTAAGCTAAAGAATGAGTTAAGGATCATGCATCTTATTCATGATCCAACAATTGTTGTGGTCTCACAAAGGGAAGCTGCATGAGGTTTATGCTTCGTGAAACAACAAAAGGATGGCGGGCCCCAAAGGTAAGCGGATCCCTTGGTTAAAGACCAAACATTTTTGACAAGATCTAGTAGTCGGTGCTATTTTGCATGGTAAAGATGCACAAATTTTACCTTTTGTGAAGTAGCAAAATGGTAGTGGGCCCAATGAAAGGGTGTCTTGCAAGATAAAGAAAGTGCATCTCTGAGAACATCCAATGGTGCGCTTTGTTTTGTAGCCCAAAGTAACATGAAATTTACTCTTTGTGAAGCAGCAAGAAGGAGCTGGTGGTTACCTGGCAAATGAGGTGGCAATATAGCTAGATGTCTGGTTGAGGCAAAAGGTGATCTGTCAGTAGGACACATGGCTCCAAATGGATCATGAGTGGCCCATTTGATTAAGTGGAAATATTGATGATATCCATGGCCAAACAAGACATGTGGTGGTTTAGATGTGGAGTCCGATAGAGTTCTTGAGTGAATGAATGGCCAACACATGAGGGATATTTTCAAAAAATCAGTAGGACAAGTAGATTTTGCATAGAGGGCCCACTTTGAAAGTTAAAGGAGTTAAAGGTTGCGCATCCCAAAATTGATCCAATGATGCACGCTATTTTGCAATGCGAAGCTACATGGTGATTAACCTTTGTGAAATAGTGAAAAACCACTAGTGGTGGCAGTCACGGTTAGTTGAATAGACAAGTGGTCGCCATGAAGAATAATGGTCAAGCGGATAGTGGATGATCCAATGATTAGCATTGTTTTGCATGGAAAAGATGTAAGATTTTTATCCTTCATGAAGAAGTGAAAGGAAGGGGAGGCACAATTTCTAAGTAGGATGACTTAGCTAAGGTAAAGAACATGCACATCTTTTAGGATCCGATGGATGGCATTGTTTCACAATGAAAGATGCAATGTTTTTATCTTTTGCGAAGTAGTAAAAAGGCAAGACAAATAGAAAATTCTTTGTGATCCGTTGGAGCCATTTTTTGAATTCAATTATGAATTGATTGCCGAAGAATGTGGCTTAATGTTTCTATTCAATGCTTAGTTTTCATAATATGCTTCACATTAGCTGAAACTTTTGCATCATTTCAAAGAGTCTTGTAGAGGAACCGATGCACAGAGAAAATTTCTTCAGGAAATGAGTAAGTTTATGCACATCGCTTGACAATTATAGTTTGAATTGGTATCACTAGGTTCTTGAATTCTTGGAAGTCTATCTATGTTTTAATTGAAATAACTATAATTCCAAGATGGCACCACGAAGGTATTTCACAGGAAAGGTAAATTATTAGGAGAGAGCCATTTGTGATGACTTTGTAGAGTAGTTAACTATGTCTACCAATGCCGCAGTTAAGATAAAAGAATTGGTGCCCAAAGCTCTCTGCTTGAGAATTGGCAACGGTTTGTATGACAAAGGGAATTAGTTAAGGGATTCTTAGATAGGAATATCAAGTTTGGGAATTTTAAAAGCAGGATTTGGCCAGAGAAATTCCCCTACTCCAATGAATATTATATGGGAGTTAGATGTATGAAATCTCATAGTCCTTGGGGTTTTCATGGATGTGGACCTGTTAACCCAGATTGCAAATAACTATGACCCTGTTGCCAGATGTGTGAGAAATGTAAATGGGGGGTCATTAATTGAAATAAATGATGATGAGTTCAGGAGATTTTTCGGGCTTAGTGAAGTATCAAATTACTTAGAGCCCATCAATTTTGAAACATTAGCAAAAGTGTATGAGGATCAAAGAGATCACCTCAAAAGTGGCCCTTTGAAAGAATTTTTTGTCAAAATAGGAGGACTAACTATTGTAGGTCCTAGCACCATGGAAACCTTCTCTCTAAATCTATTTACTTTGAGGGCTGAAAGGATGTATTGGTCCCTATGTCAAATTCTTGGGGAAGATGCTGAAATGACTATGTCAACCAACTATATGCTCATGATGGCACATATTTTAAATCCATCTCTGGCAGTAACTTTTGATTTTTCACCTTATCTCACTGATGCCATTCATGAGGGATTGATGGGCATAACAAATGCAAAGGTAGATATATCTTTTGGGTTGTATTCTCTCCTTATGCACATGTTTCTATTTAAAGGTGTTGAATATTTTGGTAATGAAATGGACCTCATCAAAGAAAAAGATGGTGAGGAGATGCATGTTCACTTGAAGTTTGATAGATGTTTTGCATCTAGGCTTAGGATCCTCTTGTGCCCATAGGAACCCTAGAATTCCTAAAGCTATGCTTGAATTCCTTAGGCCTAAGGAATTTGCTGGAGATATCAAAATTGTTCACAACTAGGGTGATGTATATTTGTATGCTATCTCTACTGTGTTCAGAGTTTATGGTTTTAGAGGAACTCCATATTTTCTCCCCTATCAAGCCCCATTGAAGATAGGAATTGCAGAGGTCATAAGGAAAATTGGAGGTTTGCAAGAAGAAGAATTGAAAACTAGGGGGAAGGGAACAATTTTCCCAACTGTCACCCTTGCACATCAATTTGTAATCACCAAGGGTGGTTGGACACATTTTGATGATTTCTTTCAACCCTACATGTTGTCTACTGGAGTGGCCAGATTTGTTGATCTGGAGGATTTCTTTAATGGCATGTTCAAGAAGAGAGTCTCATGTAAATGTAGAGCACACCGGTTCTATTTTCCTGACGATTTGATCAGAAATGAATTCAATTTAGATGAACATGAATTGAGAAAGGAAAAATGGATAGCATATAAAAGGGCTTTGGATTTTGACCACCAATTTGATAGTGGTTATGATCCTTTGTCTATTTTCACTCCCTTTGAGGAAAAGGCTAAATTCTTGATACTTTATTTTGAAGATTTAATGGAAACCTTAAAGGAGAAGAGGGAAGCTATATTGAAAAATGACCCTGAAAAGGCTAAGTTGGTTCTATCTAAGCCCACGTTTTCCAAGGCCATCACTCCAGGTGAATATGTGATGCACAAGGGGCCAAAATATAGTGTGCTAATTCCAATCAGGTGTGAGCCTTCTACTTCAAAAGGGAAAAGAGCAATAGAATATGTAGTTGAAATCCAAGATTCACCTAAAAGGAAAAGGGTTGGAAAAGAGGTACAAATAGGTGAGCCTTTATATTCTCCATCCCAATCCCCAATCCATGTGGGAGATGAGCATGCAATGGCTGAGCAATTGTTGCAGCTAGGAAGTCTTGGGGAGATTGCCTATAATTATGAAGAAGTACAAGAAGCAATACCTGAAGAACCACCAAATGCTGAAATGGACTTGACTGCAAAGGAGTTTAAAGGCAAAGAGTTAGACCCTATCGTCAAACGGGCTAGTGAGGAATTTTTGGCTAATAACAATTTTGTTACAACATGATCTTTCATGCAATTTTTTTGGAGGCAAAATATAGAACAATTTAAAGAAAAATGTGAGAAGAAGAAAAGTGAACATCCCCACAAAGATACATCTGTGGTGGAAGAAGAAGTAAAACAAGAAATGATGACTGAATTCAAAGCCATTACTCCTAAGCAAGGGAGAGAAATTGTAGCAAAAGCTGGTGTATTAATTCTTCCTGGGTGGTATATAGCAGATGCATTAGTGCTTGAAGTAGTAAGGAAAGAGGCAAAACCCTTGGGAGGAGTGACATTTAGCAAGGACCATGCTGCTTTGGTCATGTGGTCTCTAAGGAGGGATGAGAGAAGAAAGAGGAAGGACACCTCAGAGTCCAGCTATCATAGAGGTATGATTGTGAAGAGAGTGCAAGACACAAGGGTAGTAGAGGCTCCTAGCACAATTTTGGAATCAACAAAATTCAGTATGGCAGTAGTTGAGAAGGAATCCAAGGAAAAATTTGATCTCCAAGTAAAACTGGAGATGATTCTAAAAGGTTATAATGAGGCCAAAGTGGAGATAGCCCATAGGGATAGTATCATTACCAAATTGAAAAATCAATTAGTAGGGCAATGCAAGAGAGGTGAATCTTCTACCTTAATGATTGCCTCTTCCCTAGCAAAATCCCCATCCACCAGTCTAATCATTGAATTTCCCCCCTTCTCCTATCACTTCTAGTTTTCAATCAATTGAGACCATACAAGATGAAGTGGAAAAGTTGAAGTAGGCTCAGGCCCTATTTGCAAGTAAGTACAAGGAAAAGGTCAGAGGCACAATTTTGAAGTTTGCTAACACAATAGGGGCTTCTATTGTGCATATATATATACAGAGAATTTTGAACATACTGATAGGTTTAACAAAGGATAAGGCTATTCTAGAGCCAATTTTGAATCAGTGGATGCCTAGGGAGGTGGAATTGGAATTCATGTGTTCATCCCATGAAGAAGAAAATGTTGATGCCACTATTAAATCCACCTATGAGTTAGTGAAAGGCATGACCAGGTTGGTAGAAGGAAGAGATGGTCTAGAAAGAAAGGCAAATCTATACATAAAGGAATATGCTGATCGGAAATTTAAAATATTTCCTTGAGGTTTTGTCAGCACAAGTGAGTTAAAAGATGAAAAAGTATGGCTAAATGAGCTAGGACATAAATTGTCTAAATGGATAAATGAAGTCATCAATTCAGATGACACATCTTTATTTATTCGGACAATTGAAGAAATTGAGAAGATGAAGTTACATTTTGGTTTTTTGGAAATAGAAGTTAAGCAATTAAGAAACACATGGAAAAGATTGAATAAGTTGAAAAAGAAAATTGTTAACTTGTCCTGGCCTAGTGATGACGTGTTCATAGAGTGGAAAAACAAATATGCGGTGTAAGAAGCGAAGGTTCAAGAAGAGATAGTTGATGCTGGAGCAGTATAACAAACTTCAAATCTATTAGGAATGAAAATGATTGTAACGAACTTTTCCTAGGGAAGTCCGAAGCTTGTTTGCATCCATATCATTATAAATGGATACCAGGACTTTAGAAAAGGACATCACAAGAACTTGTAAAGAAACTCTTGCAAAATTAATATACGGTCTTTTGGTTTTTCAGAAAGATCTCAAGTTATTTATGATTTTTGAAAATGGATATTAATATACAGATCAGATCATTTTGAGCTCATATTTTTGTTGTCTTCTTGCATGCATTTCTTGATTTACTATGTTCTTTTAAATACTCAAGGGTTATTTGATTGGATGGGGATTGCAAGGCAAAAAATGTGTTTCAGGTTTTTCTCTCAAGGGGAGGAATTAAATGTACATAAAACCCCTCTGTTAGTGAATCAATAGTGTTTTCTACTTGAATTTGATGAATAGGTTTAGCATAAAGGAAAAAATTATATATATGTTAGGCATATATTAATTTGATGAAGTTGAAGTGATAGGATGTATGTGAATGTCCAAATTTGGAACTCTTTTTTAATTTGGGTGACTTTGTAGCTTGGATAAGGCACTGATATCATTTGTGAAGTTTTTTCTATCTTTCTTGGGGTCAAGACTAAAAATGAACACATGTTTTCTTTTAATGTTTCAGTATTGTTGAGGTGATGAAGTTCATAGGTTTTTAACACTGGTTTACTATGGATCTTATATTAAAATTGTGAAAGTATTCACAAGAGGTATACCGACCTAAGCTTTGGATAAGCTTAAAGTGTAGAAGGTTTCATAGAAACCTTGTTATATGTTATTCTGGATTTCTATTTTTTTATTGTTCTCTCAACATGAAATAGAGGCTTGAATTTTATTATAGAGGGGATAGGGAAATCAGAATTTGAGAACAACAGAAACCATGATCATTTTTCACATGAGTGGTGCCATCAATGCCAAAGGGGCTGATTATTGGAAATTGACCCTCAATTGCTTAGTTTCAATATGTTGTTATTGATGGAAACATGTCAACATGTTACAGCTTCATATTCTGGTTTAGTATCATACTGACAGACACTTCACCGACACCATCAGGTTGGAAGGAATTATTTGATTATGGACAATACAGATAGACGTGGATTATATTTAGATTATCGGTATTAGAGGCCAGAATCATTTTGGAGATCTGACATCGACAATATTTATTGATATTCATGTATTTATGTTATTGATCTGACATGTATATTCATATTGTAATTATCTTTGTAATCCAACATAAAGCATGATTGTTAGGAACTAGAAGGATAACAGAGAGGGGGGGTGAATTAGTTGTCAATGAATTACAACCCAAATATAAATTATTGCAACTTAAACTTAGTGCTGGTAAACCAAACTTAATGTCGGTGAAACAAATTAGCAATTTATATCAATATAGTGATACTTAATGCATGAAACAGAAAGAGAAAAAACAACCACAACACATAACACAAAGATTTTGATGTGGAAAACCTATAAGAGGAAAAACCACGGTGGGAAAACCTACCCACAATCAAATGATACTACTACAGATAGTAAGTGTATACAAATGGGGTCTGTACATGCAGAAAGGCCAACCGCCTAGAGCTCACTGCTAAAGAATGGGAGTCACACTGACTACAGTAGGATGGTTAAATCCTATAACAATGTACTACTTCAAAGTAGCATCTCCAATGCTGGATTCAGTCTCGGTTTAAGCTCTGACAAACACCTTCATACCTTCCTTCAACATTTAGATAATGTCTGTGTGATTCGCTCTATAATCTGCAAATATGATCTTCAATATTCGCACATATACTCATACCATACCAAGTTTTATTCCCATATTACATCTTGCAAATGAGATCTTAAATTTATACAAAACCTAAGACCAAATATTAAGGTTGGCTCACTAAGGATATTACATTTTAATTAATTATAAAATAAGTCTTGATGTGATGCAAGATGTTAGCCTTAATACAATATCCAATAATAAATCATCTCCATAACATGTCGTGTTGATCTGGAATAGATATCATATACCGGTCCATAACCTAGACCTATCTACTGGTAACAACAACTATGTCAACCCGATTAGACCAATAACCAAAACACCAAATCCAAACATCCAATCCATGTCTTAGACATAATTAATTGATCTCCAGATGATAACAAGTCATCATCATTGCCGATGAACCATAAAACTTGTCGGTGAACATATACTGGTGACTGTGCATAAGCCACTAACTTTGCCCATGAACACAATGTGCCATTTCAAAAATAAACCAATATAACCAGAGTACCAATTCAAAAATGTAGATTTCTAGAAGGATAAGTGTTGACATCAATGACAAAACCAATGAAACATCCATATTACCAACAATCTCACCCTTTGGCATTGATGGAAACACTAGATGGAAAAAGATCTAAGTGCCAAAAACAAACAATCTCCAAAATAGATCAATACCAAAAACCAAAAATCAAAATATACATCTCCCCAAGAATATATCTCTCCTCAATCTCTCCCCAAAGGTACAATGTTTCAATCTCTCCCCAAAGGTACAATATTTTTCCATAGATATATCTCCCTTTTTGACACCAAATGCCAAAGCAGCTAAGAGTAAATAACAAAACATAGAACTAACTACTCCCCCCAAGAAGTAGCTCTCCTCCATCAAAGCTGAAAAAAGATTTCTGTGTTAGTTTCTATCGGTTTGATGCCAAGCTTCAACATCTAAGTCTCTGCCAGTGGGGGAATTACCCCAATCTTCTCTCTAAGATATTCAAAGGTTTCCTTAGGCAAAGGCTTTGTAAAGATATGTGCAATCTGCTCTTTAGTATTCACATAAACCAATCTTACTTCATTTGCTTCAAAATACTCTTTTAGAAAGTTATACATGATAGAAACATGTTTTGTCTTAGAGTGAAATACCAGATTCTTTGATATATCAATTGTTGTTGAATTATCACAATAACTGATTACCAGTTCTTTGTATTTTACCTTTATATCCTTCAACATTTTCTTAATCCATAATACCTGAGTACAATTAGTTGCTACTACAACATATTCTTCTTCTATTGTAGATAATGATGTACAACTTTGCTTCTTGCTTATCCATGAAATCAATCTGATGCCAAGAAAGAATACACCACTAGTGGTACTCTTTCTGTCATCTACATTATCTCCTACCCAATTAGAATATGTATATGCACATAATTAAAAATTATCATTCTTAGGATACCATAAACCAAGATTTATTGTTCCTTGTAGGTACCGGAGAATCCTTTTTACTGTTGATTCATGATTTTCTTTAGGATTTCTCTAAAATATTGAAATAATACATACTGGATTCATTATATCAGGTCTAGTTTGTGTCAAATATAGTAAACCTGCAATCATAGATTTGTATCTTGTCTGATTAATAGGATCTGAATCATCCTTGAATGTCAATTTATCAATTGTAGTCATAGGAGTACTTAGCGGTTTAGATTTTTCCATACCAAATTTCTTTAGAATTTCCTACAATTATTTTGTTTGACATATGAATATACCTTTATCTATTTGTGAAATCTACAAACCTAGAAGTTTTTTTATCTCTCCAATCATAGACATTTCAAATTCTTCCTACATCTTGTTAGCAAAATCCTTACATAGTCCATCTTGACCTCCAAAAATGATATCATTCACAAAAACTTCACTAACCAAGATACCATCATTAGTTACTTTTTAATACAAGTTACTGTCAGCATTACCTTTAGTGTATCCAAGCTTCAAAAGATATTTATCCAATCTAGCATACCAAGCTCTGGGGGCTTGCTTCAATCCATACAAATCTTTCCTTTATCTGCAAACTATATCCTTATCATTTGTCAATGAAAATCCATCAAGCTATTCAATGTAAACTTCCTCTTCAAGATCACCATTCAGAAATGCACATTTTACATTGTTCTAATATACTTCATAGTTCTTATGAGCTACAAATGCAAGAAATAATCTAACTCCCTCAATTCTAGCTACCAGTGCAAAGGTTTCATTATAATCAATTCCCTCTTTCTGTGAATAACCTTTATAAACTAGTCTTTCTTTGTTCCTGATTGCCTTACGATCTTTATTTTTATTTCTAAATACCCATTTAGTTCCAATTACATTTTTGTCTTTAGGCCGGGGAACTAATGTCCATTTATTGTTCTTTTCAATTTGTTCTAATTCATCTCCATTGATTTTATCTAATGTTTATCTTGACATGGTTCAATAACAAATACTGGTTCAACTTATCATAACACCTTGATATTTGTTTCTAATTATCATATTTTTTGAGTGATTTAATCTTACATACCCTGGTTTATTCACATGTTGTTGTTCTTTAGTCACAGTAGAGTTTTTAGATGATGTCAGTGTGACTAGATCTACATTAGAGTTTTATGATGATGCTGGTGTGACTAGATCATCTCAACTGCCAGTTTAGAATCTACAGACCTTGAATCTCCTCTAAAGTGTTCATCTATCTTCACATTAGCACTTTTAATGATTTTCTACAATCTTTTATTAAAACATATATATACCTTGGCCTTAGATGAATAACCAAGAAATATTCCTTCATCACTTCTAGGATCAATTTTTCCAACATACTCATCTCTCTTAATATAACTTTTGATTCCAAATATTCTAAAGTATATAAGAGTAGGAGTATTACCAAACCATAGTTCACAAGGGGTCTTATCAGTTTCACCTTTGATGTGAACTCTGTTGAAGGTATAAATCATTGTATTCACTACTTCTCTCTAGTACATATGAGGTAGATTTGCTTCTTGTTGCATCCAGAATAGTTTTGTTCTTCCTTTCCACAATTCCATTCTATTGAGGTGTATGGGGTGTTGATAGTTGTCTTTTGATTCCATTCACTTCACATAATGTATTAAATTCCCTAGATGAAAATTCTCCTCCTTGATTGGATCTCAAACATTTGATTTTCTTATTGGTTTCATTCTCTACCATTCCCTTGTATAACTTGAGTTTTCCAAAAGCTTCTGATTTCTCCCTGAGAAAAGTAATGCAACACATTCTAGAATAATCATCAATTATTAGCATAAAATATCTATGTCCCTAAAGACTTCTTGTTTTTGCTGGACCACATAAGTCAATATGAATTAAATCAAGAACACTATTAGATTTCTTCAAAATGCTCTTAAATGTTGTTCTAACTTGCTTTCCTATTTGACATTCTTTACATACTGGATTATGAGGTTTCACATTCTTAGGTAAATCCCTTACTGCCTTGGGTGTACTGATCTTTATAATGCAATCAAAATTTACATGACAGAGTCTCTTATGCCATAACCAACTTTCATCAATGTGTGCAATTGAACATGTCTTATCACTAGTATTCAAATGAAAGATATTACCTTTAGTCTGATTACAGGTTGCAATGTCCAATCCAATTCTCTTTCTGATTTTGCATTTTCCATTCTTGAATTGTAACTGAAATCCCTTTTCAACTAATTGACCAACACTCAAAAGATTATGCTTCAAACCTTCAACATAATAAACATTGTCAGCATTGTGCTTACGATCTGAAGATATAATGCCATTCCTTTGATTAAACAAGCTTTATCATATCCAAATTTTACTAGGCCTCCATTACATTCTTCAAATGACAAAAAATTGCTTTTATCACAAGTCATATGATGCGACCATCCACTATCAATGATCCATTCATCCTTTTCTTCAATTTTAGTTGCCAATGCCTGCTCTATCGGTTTGACAGTAGGTGTTGGTTGATCTTCTTTTATTGCAACAAATTCCCAACCATTATCTACCAGATCTTCATCAAAATCATCTGTAACTCCTTCATCAACATATTAACATGATTTATCTATGTTCTTCTTACATCTATATCTCTTATAGTCAGGGTAAGCTTAGATGTTATCTTTTCTTCATCTCTCAATATTGCATGTCTATCAAGACATCTAGATGCCATGTGACTAGGGTCAGTGCAAGAAGATGGGTCCACTTTTTGGCCAAAAAGTGGAAGTGTTTTCCCTGATTTTCAGATTTTGTCTCATTTGAGATTAAATTTTGAAACACTTAGGGATTGAATCTTGGAAAAAGTCAGTAATATAAAAGATAGCCCTCTGAGTTTACTTTGCAAATATGTAATTTATTTTAATACCCACATAATAAAAAATAACTTTTTGAATGGAGTTCTGAAAACTATGTTTTAAAAATGTCCATTTCAGGACCATACCATGCATGTGTACGACCCACACTTTTTGACACAATTAAATTTTTTTTATCAAACCGTTTTGGGAAATGGTTTTTAACACAATGACGATTGATGAGCATATTTTTCTGTATTTTTTTTTCTAATATATTTTTTTTAATTAAGTTTTTAATGACCATAATTATCATTTTAAAAATTTGATGTGTATGACCCACATAATTTGATGTAAACTTAACATTTTTTGATTTGTTTTTTTTTAAATATCAAAGAATTTTGTGTAGATTGATGACATATAATTTTTTTTCCAAAATTCTTTATAATAAAATAGTTATTAAATTAACAAAATTAGTTAATATTTCAAATTTATGCACCTGGTTTAGTATAAATTAAATGAAAAATAGTTAAAATAATCAATTTTTAAATAAAGTTACATATTTAGAATCTAGACAGTATAATCTGAAATGGGTTTTAATTTCGTATAAAAATTCTTTGATTAGAGGCATGTAAACTATTTCAGAAGTTTGTATTTGTGCTTTCATTCATGGAGATTTGAATTTGTAAGTCCATGTCTCAGGTGTGGCCATCCCAAGCCTATCCAAGGCCTAATCCCGAGCCAAGTGGTGGGTTATGGAATCAACTTCCACAAAACGGACCCCTATTTTCAAACAAGGGCAGCTTGTGGAAAAAAAGGAAAAATGCGATTTAGAAACGAGGGCCCGTTTTTAAAAAACAGGCCCCCGTTTCTAAAAATGGGCCCTTGTTTCTACAAAACGGGCCCCCGTTTTGTTTAAAAGTGGGCCCCCATTTTAGAACAAAATGGAGGCCCATTTATTTTTGCTTCGGACCCTCGTTACCTTTCGGCTCGAGAGCCCAAAGCATAAACGGGCCCCCATTTATAAGAGCGCATTTTCCAACGTGCAAACTTCCACGATTTTGTGACTCATTACCTTGCACTTGCCCACCAATTCTATTGCAATTAAAACATTTGAAAGATTCTTTACCTTCATACTTACTTCCTATTGGACCTTTAGGCATCTTCCTTGCAAATAGTGCTTGAAGTTCTTCTAGTTCTTCATTTTCCCTCTTGATATCTTCAAGTTCTTTTGCATAAAGTGCTTTCCAATCAGATTTGTTAGATGATGATGATCATGTTGATGTTGCAGATGATGATGCTTTGAAAGCTAAATCAGTCTTGACTGTAGCAATAGGACCAAATTCCTCAAGCTCGAATACGAAAGTTTTTCGACCAAGGTATCTCTAAACAATGATGTATTAGGCATTGTTCTCAACTCATAAATATTTGTTACTTTCATTTTGTAAGTCGGTGGCAAATCTCTTAAAACTTTAAAAACAATTTCATCTTCACTTAAGGACCTCCACAACATTGTATTCATAAAACAATTTCATTATCTCTTTCCATAAAAGTAGAAATTTTTTCATCTTTTTCCATTTTGAAATTTTCATACTTCACCTGGTAACATTCCAGTTTTACGATTTTGACAGTGGTATCCCCTTCATTAAATGTTTCTAGTTTATCCCAAATAGCTTTAGCAGTAGATCAGTTTGATAACCCCATGATTTGGTAATATGATAATGCCCTAAGAAGTGCTTTTTTTTTTTTCAATCATTCTCCAAGTCCTTAGCCAATGTCAGTGGATGAGGTTGATTTAGAGTAGGACCAACATAGCCATTCTTTGTAACTTCCCATATATCTCTTGAAATGCAGTTCAGATGTGTTTCCATTCTGATCTTCCATATACCATAATTAGTTCAATCAAGTTTAGGACTATCCTTCCTGAAAGTGTTCGTTGCCATAAGATCTCCTCAAGCTATTAAACTTCTAAAAAAAGAGGACTGAGCTTTGATACCAATTGTTAGGAACCGTAAGGACAACTTAGAGGGGGGGGGTGAATCAGTTGTCAATGAATTACAACCCAAATATAAATTATTCCAACATAAACTTAGTGTCGGTAAACCAAACTTAATGCCGGTGAAATAGATTAGTAATTTATATCAATACGAGTGAAACTTAATGCATGAAACAGAAAGAGAAATAACATCCACAACACATAACACAAATATTTTGACATGGAAACCCTGTAAGGTGAAAAACCATGGTGGGAAACCTTACCCACAATTAGATGATACTACTGTAGATAGTAAGTGTATAAAAATGGCATCTGCATATGTAGAATGGCCAACCACCTAGAGCTCACTACTCAAGAATGGGAGTCACATTGACTACAGTAGGATGGTTAAATCCTATAACAATGTATTACTTCAAAGTAGCATCTACAATGCTAGATTCAGTACCGGTTTAAGCTCTGACAAACACCTTCATACCTTCCTTCAACCTTCAAAAAATGGCTGCGTGATTCACTCTATTATCTTCTCATATGATCTTCAATATTCACACATATACTCATACCATACCAGGTTTTATTCCCATATTACATCTCTCAAATGAGATCTTACACTTATACAAAACCTAAGACCAAATATTAAGGTCAGCACACTGAGGATATTACATTTAAATCAATTAAAAAATAAGTCTTGATGTAATACAAGATGTCAACCTTAATACAATATCCAATAATAAATCATCTCCATAATGTGTCGAGCTTATCTGGAATCCATATAATATACCAGTCCATAACCTAGACCTATCTGCCAGTAACAACAAATATGTCAACTTGATTAGACCAATAACCAAAACACCAAATCCAAACATCCAATCCATGTCTTCGACATAATCAAATGATCTCCAGATGATAACAAGTCATCAGCATTGTCGGTGAACCATATAACCTATCGGTGAACATATGCCGATGACTCTACATAAGCTAGTAACCTTGCCAGTGAACACAATGTGTCAGTTTAACTATAAACCAATATAACCAGAGTGTCAAATGAATAATGTAGACCTCCATAAGGATAAGTGTTGACATCAATGATAAAACCAATGCAACACATCCATAATACGAACAATGATGACTTGTAAAGGGTATATAGGTCAGTTGATTAGATCATTTTGTATATATGCAAGGATATGATTATGTAAGAATTTAATGTTGATGTGAAATATATGAGAGAAATCATGTATGTGAGGATATTTATGTAAGAGGGTATTCCAGTAAGGGTTTAGGGTTTTCGACCGGAATAGACAAAGCTTAACTGCAATTGTATTAAGGCATAAAGAATGTTATCATTGTAGTTCAATCATTTCTTCGGATTGTAGTTTGGATTTGTATGTAGTCAATGAGGCTCCTTTTGAGATTGAGTAGTGTGCTCTAGGATATAAGTCTGGATTTGTATGTAGTCATTTGTGTTATTGGCTTATTTTTTTCTTTACTTCTTTCAATCTTATATGTACTGGTATACCGGTTTGTGAATGCATGTTTTAATAAGGTTAAAATTGATAATTCTGGTAGAACATTGATTCACCACCCCCCCTCTCACTGTTCTTGGATTCTGACATAACAGGCTTCACTATCTTAGGTAGATCTCTAACATCTTGAGTAGAACTAATCTTAATCATGCAGTCAAAGTTAATGTGACACATTCTCCTATGCCACAACTAGCTCTCATCATTCTGAGTGATCAAACAACTTTTCTCACCAGCATTCAGATTAAGTATATTACCTTTAGACTTAGTACCTAATGTAATATCTATACTAGAGCTATTCAAGATCTTACATTTCCTATTCTTGAATTTCAAATCATATCCCTTATCCACCACCTATCCAACACTCAAAATATTATGCTTCAAACATTCAACATATAAAACATAATCAATATTGTGCTTATCATCAAAAGAAATAGAACCTCTACCATGGAATACACAAGATTTATTGTCTCCAAATATCACTACACTGCCATCATAATTATCCATATTTATAAATTTACCTTTATCTCCTATCATATGATGTGAATAACCATTGTAATCACCCATTCATCTTTCTCATCAATCTTAGGAGCCAAAGCTTTCACTTCAACAATACAACTTGTATAATTAGTAGATACTAGATCATCTTCCTTGATAGGAATGAACACAATTTCATCTTCATAATTCCATTTCTCAAACTCCTCATTTGTCACACCTTCATCAACAACATAATAACATTTCTTCTTATATCTATACTTCTAGTTAGGCTTGTAAGGCTTATCATAATTTGACACTTATTCTTCTCTTTCAAGACTCCTAGAAGAAAAATAACCAATATTATTGCAAGAAAAACATTTCAAAGGTAACTTCCCTTCATACTTACTAGTTCCCTTTGTAAATATTCTAGTAATAAGTTCTTCAAGCTCTTCTAGCTCTCTTTCTTGATCTTCCATCTCTGTCATTTCTCTTTCATATCTAGACACCCTAGTTGAACTTTCTCTCATATCATACTTTTGCTTCCTAGATACAATATCCTTAAATTCAGTCTTAGTTTTACTATGTGATTCACCAAGTTCGCTCAATTCAAAAGCAACAAGATTTCCAACCAACATATGTATTATCATAGTTGTCACAATCTAGATCTCATCAATAACAACTTTATGTTTAAGAAGGAGGCAAATATCTCAACACTTTAGCCACAATCTCATCTTTTTCAAGAACTCCACCAGTACATCTGATGTTCAACACAATATCATTCACTTTAACCATAAAGGATGAAATATTCTCATCTTCTCCCATTCTCAACAACTCATACTTTCCTTTCAAACTCTGCAATTTAGCAACTTTCACATGTTTATCTCCTTCATATAGGGTTTCAAGCTTCACTAAAATCTCATGTGTAGTCTATGATCCCATCACATTAGTCATCTCTACATCAGCTAGGGCACTCAACAGTGCTTCTTTATGTCTTATATTACTTTCAACATCCTTGATCATAGCTACAATAACATGACCATTAAGAGGAACAATGTATGGATTATTTGCAATCTTCCAATAATCTTCTCAAAGATAATTCAAGTGAACTTCCATCTAGTGCTTTGATATAGAGTAATTAGTTCTATCAAACCTCAGAATCTCCTTGAAAATAATAGTTTCCATTTTGGATCACCTCCAGTAGTCAAGCTCCTACCACAAGATCTAGCTCTAATACCAATTGTTGGGAGAAAAGAAACTAGAAAACTAAGAGAGTGGGGGGGGGGGGGGGGTAATCACTTTTCACCAAACTCAACCAAATTAACTTTAACTTCATATTTGATTAGGAAAAACAATAACATAAATAATCACCATATCAAAAACACATGTAAGACATAGATTATAAATGTGGAAAACTCGGTTGAGCGAAAAACCACCGTGGGAACCTACCCACTATAAGATGATACTCTATAATACTTATTGGTATTATGGATGTGTTTCATTTGTTTTTTCATTGATGTCAACACTTGTCAACAATTATCCTTCTAGAGATCTTTGGTTATGTTGAACCGACATGTTCAATGACTTACGCATAGTCACCAGTTATTATTCACTGGCGCTAAGGATGACTTGTTACCATCTGGAGATCACTTGGTTATGTCAAAGACATAGTTTGGATATTGGTTTTGGTATTTTGTATATTGGTCTAAATCGGGCTAACATATTTTTTGTTATCGGTGAATTGGTCTAGGTTTTGGACCGACATCCATTATCTATTATAGATCAGCATGACACGTTATGGAAATGACTTATTAATTGGATATTGTTGTAAATGTATTGAGCCGACATGATGTATCACATCTTGACTTATTTATAATTGATTTAATTTAATATTCTTATTAAGCTGACCTACACATTTGGTCTTACGTTTTGGTATATATGCAAGATCTCATTTGTGAGATAATGTAATAGGAAGATAACGGTAGATGGTTTATGGTATTGTAACATGGTATGTGCGAATATTGAAGATCATATGAGAAGAACATAGAAAAGGTTAAAGGAAGGTAATTATCAGAGGTTAACTAGTACTGAATCCAACATTGGAGATGCTACTTTGACTAGTACATTACCATTGGATTTAACCATCCAATTGTAATCAGTATGACTCCTATTTATGATTGAGCAGCGAGATCTAGTCAATTGGCCTTTTTGCATGTGCAAACCCCATTTGTATACACAAACTATCTGTAGTAGTATCATTTGATTGTGGGTAAGGTTTCCTACCATGGTTTTTCCCCTTACAGGGTTTCCACATACAAATCTCTGTGTTATGTGTTGTGGATGTTGTTTCTCTTCTGTTTTATACATTGAGTTCCACCGGTATTAATATTAACTGCTAATCTATCAACCGGCATTAAGTTTTGTTTATGGGTATTAAGTATCAAGTTTGATTAAGTTATATTTGGGTTGAAATTAACAGACAACTTATTCACCCCTCCCTCTGAGTTTCCACTGGGTCCTAACAATTGGTATCAAAGTTAAGTCCTCTTTTTGTAGAAGTTTAACACCTTGAGGAGATTCTATGGCAACTAACTTTTTCAAGAAGGATAGTTTGAAACTTGATGGAACTAACAATGATATATGGAAGATCAGAATGGAAACACATTTAAATTGCATTGGAAGAGACGTATGGGATGTTACAAAGAATGGCTATGTTGGTCCTACATTGAATCAACCTAATCTACCAACATTGGGTAAGGATCAAGAGAATGATTGCAAAGAAAGAGAAGCACTTTTGAGTGCCTTGTCAGATCAACAATTCATGGGATTGACCAATCTAGTGTTAAATCTATTTGGGATAAATTGGAGACATTGAATGAAGGATATACCACTGTCAAAATTGCAAAACTAGAATGCTTCTGGGTCAGGTATGAAAATCTGAAAAATGGAAGAAGATGAAAGAATTTTTGCTTTTATGGAAAGGGTTAATGAAATTGTTTTGGGAATACAATGCTATGGAGGATCCTTGAGTGAAGATGAAATTGTTTCTATAGTTTTAAGGGCTTTTCCACTGGCATATAAAATGAAAGTAACTCCTATTAATGAGTTGAGAACAATGCCTAATACATCAGTATCTAGAGATAACTTGGTTGGAAAACTTTCAACATTTGAGCTTGAGGAATTTTATCTTGTTGCTACAATTAAGATAGATTTAGCCTTCAAAGCATCATCGTCTACAACATCATCATCATCATCTGACAAATCTGATTGGAAAGAACTTTATGCAAGAGAACTTGAAGGTATCAGCAAGGAAAATGAAGAATTGGAAGAACTTGAAGCACGATTTGCAAGGAAAATACCTAAAGGTCCTATTGGAAGTAAGTATGAAGGTAAAACACCATTTAAATGTTTTAACTGCAATAAATTTGGCCATATGGCATCTATATGTCTTGATAGACATGCAAGATTAAGAGAAAAAGCTAAAAGAACATATAAGCCTAACCCTGAATATCAGAGATGCAGATTTAAGAAGAATAGAGACAAATCATGTTACTATGTTGATGAAGGAGTTACTGATGATTTTGATGAGGAACCGATAGACAATGTATGGGATTTTGTTGCAATAAAAGAAGATCAACCGACACCTACTATTTCACTAGTAGAATAGGCCCTGGCAGCTAAAATTGAAGGAAAGGATGAATGGATTATAGATTCTGGATGTTCACATCATATGACTGGTGATAAAAGTAAATTCTTATCTTTTCAAGAATACAATGGAGGTCTAGTAAGATTTGGGGATGATAAAGCTTGTTTCATCAAAGGAAAATGCACTATATCTTTTGTTGGTAAGCACAATACTGACAGTGTTTAGTATGTTGAAGGTTTGAAGCATGATCTTTCGAGAATTGCTCAATTAGTTGAAAAGGTATTTCAGTTATAGTTCAAGAATGGTAAATGCAAAATCATGAATAGAACTGGTTTGGAGATTGCAACCGGTAATCAGACTAGAGGTAATATCTTTCATTTGAATAACAATGAAAAGACATGCTTGATTGCACATATTGATGAAAGTTGGTTATGGCATAAAAGACTGTCATGTGAATTTTGATTGCATTGTAAAGATTAGTTCAACTAAAGTAGTAAGGGATTTGCCTAAGATTGTTAAACCTCGTAATCTAGTATGAAAGGAATGCCAAATGGGAAAGCAAGTTAGAACAAATTTTAAGAGTATTTCTAAGAAATCCAATAATGCTCTTGATTTAATTCATACTGACTTATGTGGTTCGGAAAGTACAAGAAGTATACAAGGAGATAGATACTTTATGCTAATCATTGATGATTATTCTAGAATGTGTCGGGTTACTTTTTCTCAGGGAGAATTTAGAAGCTTTTGGAAAATTCATACTATTCAAGGCAATGGTAGATAATGAAACCGGTAACAAAATCAAATGTTTGAGATCAGATCAAGGAGGTGAATTTACATCTAAGGAGTTTAATACATTCTGTAAACTGAATGGAATTAAAAGATAGCTATCAACACCTCAGACACCTCGGCATAATTGAATTGTGGAAAGGAAAAATAGAACTATTCTGGATGCAGCTAGAAGCGTGATATTGGAATCAAGTCTACCTCATGTGTATTGGAGAGAAGTAGTGAATACAATGGTTTACACTTTGAACATAGTTCATATCAAAGGTGAAACTGGTAAGACCCCTTATGAACTATGGTCTGGTAATACTCCTACTCTTAAATACTTCAGAATATTTGGAAGAAAATGCTATTTTAGAAGAGATGAGTATATTGGTAAATTGGATCCTAGAAGTGAGTAAGGAATATTTCTTGGTTATTCATCTAAGAGTAAGGCATATAGATATTTCAATAAAAGATTGCAGAAAATCATTGAGAGTGAAAATGTGGATATAGATGAACACTTTAGAGGAAATTCAAGGTCTATAGATTCTAAACGAGTAGTTGAGATGATCATAAATGAACCTATATAGAGTGCACTAGTACAAAATGTAGATCTAGTCACACCAACATCATCAAAGAATTCCACAGTGACTGAAGAACAAGAACAAGTGAACAGACCTAGATATGTAAGACTGAAACACTCTGAGACTCAAATAATTGGTAATAAGTATCAAGGCGTAATGACAAGAGGGAGACTAGAAAATGAAGAGGTATGTTTAATTTCTCAAATTGAACCAACATCTATTTTTAAGGCATGTGAAGATAAACATTGGATTAAAGCTATGGAAGATGAATTAGAACAAATTGAAAAGAACAATACATGGACATTGGTTCCCTGGTCTAAAGACAAAAATATAATTGGAACTAAATGGGTATTCAGAAATAAACTTAATGAAGATGGTAATGTAATAAGAAACAAAGCAAGATTAGTGTGAAAGGGATAGGGAATTGATTACAATGAAATATTTTCACCATTAGCTAGAATTGAGGTAGTCAGATTATTTCTTGCATTTGCAGCATACAAGAACTATAAAATATATCAAATGGATGTAAAATGTGCATTTCTAAATGGTGATCTTGAAGAAGAAGTTTACATTAAACAACCTGATGGATTTTTATTGACAAATGATAAAGATATAGTCTGCAAATTAAGGAAAGCTTTGTATGGATTGAAGCAAACTCCTAGAGCTTTCTATGCTAGATTGGACAAATGTCTTTTGAAGCTTGGTTACACTAAAGGTAATGTTGATAAAAACTTATATTTCAAAGTGACTAATGAAGACATATTGGTAATTGAAGTTTTTGTTGATGATATCATTTTTGGGGAGAAGATGGATTATGTAAAGACTTTGCTAATAAGATGTAGGAAGAATTTGAAATGTGTATGACTAGGGAGGTAAAATTATTTTTAGGATTGCAAATTTCACATACTAATAAAGGTATATTCATATGTCAAACAAAGTACTTGAAGGAACTACTGAATAAATTTGGTATGGAAAACTCTAAACCAGTAAGTACTCCTATGACTACAACTGATGAATTGACATTGAAGGATGATTCATCCCTTGTTAATCCAACAAGATACAAATCTATGATTGGATGTTTACTGTATTTAACACAAACAAGACCTGATATAATGAATGCAGTATGTATTGTTTCAAGATTTCTGAGTAATCCTAGAGAAAATCATGAATCAGCAGTGAAAAGGATTTTTTAGTATCTACAACGCACAACAAATCTTGGTTTATCGTAACCAAAATATGAAAAATTTAATTTATGTGCATACACTGATGCAAATTGGGCAGGAGATGTAGATGGTAGAAAGAGCACCACTGACGGGGCATTCTTTCTTGGTAGCAGATTGATTTCATGGTTGAGCAACAAACAAAGTTGTACATCATTATCAACAGCAGAATTAGAATATTTTGCAGCAACAACTAATTGTACTCAGGTAGTATGGATCAAGCAAATATTGAAGGACATAAAGGTAAAATGCAAAGAGCCTGTAATCTTTTATTTTGATAATTCAATAGCAATTGATATTTCAAAGAATCTGGTATTTCACTCTAAAATAAAACATGTTTCTATAAAATATAATTTTCTAGAAAGAGAATTTTGAAGCAAAAGAAGTGAGATTGGTTTATATGAATACTAAAGAGTAGATTGCAAATATCTTTACTAAGCCTTTTCCTAAGGAAACTTTTGAATATCTCAGAGAGTAGCTTGGGATAATACCCTCACTGATAGAGTCTTAGATAGTTGATGATTGGCATCAAACTGACATAATTAACAGAGAAATCTTTTTCTGGCTTTGATGGAGGAGAACTACTTCTCAAGGGGAGTAGTTGGTTATAACAATTGGTTCTATGTTCTGGTATTTGTACTTCTTTGGCATTTGATGTCAAAGGGGCAGAGATATCTATGGAAAAAAATTGTATTTAGGAAACATTATCCTATGTGGAGAGATTATTCATTGGGGAAAAGATATATACTCTCTGCATTTGTCTTTTGATTTCTGGTATTGATCTATTCTGGAGATTGTTGGTTTTTGGTTTTGTTAGGTCCTACTTGGAAAGCTAATGTACTGAGAGGGGAGGGGTGAATCAGTACTTCAAAACTTTTCTTGATAAACAGTTTTACTGATAAAGACAAACTATGTATTGCTGATCTCAAAGATATATAATATTGAAACATAATCATAGAATAACATGCATCAAAATATCACTCCATAACACAATGATTTTTGGTCACGCAGAAACTCTTGGTTAGAGAGAAAAACTGCGGTGAGGATGGCACCCACAACTTCACTATTGCAGTAATCAAGATTGTTCGGTTAGAGCTACATGTTTAGCCATTTCTGATAGCTTACCCTGTTAGGAGTATAAAGATCTTTAGATCTACCTTTTTAAAGGATTTTACAAACACTTCTACAAAATGTTTTACCTAGTTAAAGGCTTTACAATTTATAGACTTTATTAGAGTCTTTTACCCTATTAAAGGTTTCTATTACAACTTAAAATTTTAGTTAAAAATCTTTACCAAATATTTGCAACTTCACATCTAAAATGTTATAGCAGACTCTATGTTATCAATATAAATTTACCTTGCTCATAATATTCCTCGGTAATTGATAAATCAACTCAGTAACCACTTCTGTATGCTCTGTCCTCTTAAACTATTCTCTGAAAGCTTCTCAGTAACCTGTGATTATCTCTGGTCAATTTTCTTTCTTCATACTGAACTATGTCATTCCTTTGTGTCTCTTTTCTTGATTGACTTTTTCATATATGATATCATCTACTCAAATCATTCTATTTATATAGATCTCTGAGATGATGATATGTTCATGCTTTGATCATACAAACATGTTTTATTGAATGAATAAATGTATAAATTATTTCATTGGATATTCTTCATCAAAATTGTACAAAACCTTTAAATACAATTTCCTATGTAGTAACGGTTTCACCTTCTCGAATTATGTAACATGTTTCACATGTGTGTCCAGGTTCATTGAATCTGGTAACACATTTTCACTCAGTTCAGATTAACTCAGTGTTCCTTCTTTGCTACTCGATAAACATATAAACCTTACTCGGTAGACAGTCTGCATATGTCTTAGTTCATAGCTTGATGTGTATCATCTCGGTGACTTGTCTTTCTTCTGTAACCGACACCGGTGACCTTGGTGTTTATCGACTAGAATTTTTGGTAGTACTAACTGACTAGAGTATATAGAATGACTTTGGGTATGAAACTAATGACAATTTAATAAATAGAAACAATCAACCCCTTTTGACATTAGTTTTGTATGTTTGACAAAACTTCTTTCAAAGTCATAATACAAAATCTATATACTTGCAAAATAAACTAAAATGTTAGTATATACAATGTTCAATTACATACTCCCCTTATCAATATTCTGTACATATCTTGATTTCCTGTTCTTGATGATACATGCTCCCCCTAACAATTTCAACTGTACACTTAAATACTCTGTATACTCAGATATTCATGCTCTGTCATGTTCGGTACACTCCCCCTTTTTGACAAATATCAAAACTAGTTACCATTTGGTGGGCGCAACTGATCAAAAATAGATTTATACTTAGTACGAGCTTCTGTAAGAGTGTTCTTAAGTGCATCTTCGACACTATCCAATATTGTATTTTGAGCTGTAATATCAGCTAACAGTGTTATCAAACCATCTAAAGTGATTCCCTCTACTTGAGTTGATAATTGGGTAGCTCGGTTGATCTGCTCTTGAACTGGTGATAAATGGGGAATAAATAATGTTTGAAGAGTCATGATATCCATCCTTATTTTATGCTCTTCATTCCTAAGTTCTAACTGTTGAGCCATAAGTGTTTGTACCATTGTATAAAAATTCTGAAGAGAATTTGGTTCGGTAGTCAATTTATTTGAGAGATCGGTGATCTCTTTTTCAATGACTTCAATCTTATTTTGGATATCTTTGATAAAGAATGAAAATGTATATAACTTCTGGAATAAATAAATAATATGCTTGAGTTGAGGGGACAACTTAGCAATGAATTCAATAAGCTTTAGTTTACCTATAGCAATTTATTTCTGTACTTCTTCAATCATTTTGGCAGTTAGCTCTTTTTCCTTCAATTTGCTAAGGTATTATGATGCTTCTACTCCTGATTCATCCAATTGAGTGAGTAGTTCATCTAGTTGCACATGGATGACAACATCTTTATTGTTGGTAGCTTCAGGTATCATATTTGTCAATAATGTTTTGACCTTCTGAAGTACTCGGTTCTTCAGTTGAATTGCTAGCTATCTTTCCTACTCTACTTTGGCTTTACAAAGCTCACCGAATTCTATTAGTGCTTGCCCCTTCAATTTTGTTAGGTCAACATTTAGTAGCACAATAGGTTTTGACATATCTACCTTAAAACTATGTCATTTTTCTTTCTTCTCCTTTGATGATGATGCCTTAGCCAATTGAATGGGTACAATTACTTTGGAGACTTGTCCTTCCTTGGTATGTTGCTCAATAGAGGCAACACTTTTGTCAGTTCCTGTAGCCTCTGTTTTATCCTTCGATGTTTCCTTACATGAAGTATCAGTGGCAACTGTCTTGGTGCTTGAAGGTACTTGTGAAGTTTGCGCGTCGGTGGCCTGAAAGGTAGGTTCATCTTGTTTATCCTTTGGAGCCTCTATGCCTTCATCTGTGTCCTGAGGTTTCTTGGCTGAGACTTGTTGGGTGAGCGGAGGATAGGACTTGACCTATTCCAAAACTGATTCACTTGACACCAGTTTGGCATAGGCATTTCCTTCTATCATTTCTCCGTCCTGTGCTTCAGTGTCTATTACATCCTCATCTATCTGAATAGTGGAAGTAGGATCTTGCTCGGTGATGTCAACTATTTCTTCTTCACCTTTTCGCTCTTCAGCCTGAATCTTGAATATCTTCTTCCATTTTTCTTTGGTTTCATTCTCAACTTCTAGATATAGTCCATTCATCATTTTTAAGGCTCTTTGTTTTACTTGAAAATTTGTCTAGTAGTTTTTCAAGTGATCTTTTATTTCATCTATTGACATATCTAGAAAGAGATGTACCAAAACTCTTTCTCTTATTTTCTTCTCCGAGTCCATAGCATATTTCCATCTATTATCAATATGTGAATATAATGCTTTTGGAAGAAAACCAGTCACTTCCAATGGAACTACTCGGAACTTGAAAAGTGTACTAATTACAGTCTCTTCTATTTGCCTCTTCTCTTCATCTGTTCTAGTATCATATTTTACATATCTAAATGATCCAAATCTACCATATTCCTTCAATTTTGCACAAAAATTATCAACACTACGTACATCTTCCTTTGTGCTTTTTAAAAATCTGAAGTTTATTTACATCTTCTGACTCTGTGTCACTTCCCTCTTTATCCAAAATTAGTCTGCTGTTCTTCTTTCTATAAGTTTTTGTAACCTTAGGCATTTCTACTTTCTTTTACTTCTTACCGAGTGACACAATAGATGATCTAGTGTTCGGTCGCTTCATTGGTGGGGTCGGTGATACCTTGGTTGTATCCTCTTTCTTTCTTTTCAAAATTTTGCCCTTTGGCAACTCGGTGCTCAGTGTAATTGCTGCTTCTTGAGCTTTAGATACTTCCTTGTGTTAGGCCCAATATGGAAAGCTAATGTACTAAGAGGGGAGGGGTGAATCAGTACTCCAAAACTTTTCTTTGATAATAACCTTACTGTTATGCATAAATAGAATAGTGCAGTAACATAAAATAAAACTAAAATCAACATATAACAATCATACATGATTCACTCCATAACACATATATTTTGGTCACATAGAAACTCTTGGTTAGAGATAAAAACTATGGTGGGGATGGCACCCACAACTTCACTACTGCAATAATAAAGAATGCTTGGTTAGAGCTACATTTGGCTATTTTTGATAGATTACCCTATTAGGAGTATCAAGATCAGTTAGATCTACCTTACTAAAGGATTTTACAACACTATATAAGTGTAGCACCTGTTTAAAGGATTTACAATTTATAGACTTGGTTAGAGTCTTTTACCCTGTTAAAGGTTTCTCTTATAACTTCAAAATATTACAATAAAATCATTACAAATATCTGCAGGTTTACATCTGAAATGCTAAAGCAGATTCTATGTTCTTTGAATAAGATTACCTAGCTTGTAGCATACCTCGGTAACCAATAATGAAACTCAGTAAACCCTTCTGTTTACTCTGTCCTTCGACTGTTCACTGATAACCTTCTTGGTGACCTCTCTGTGTCTCTGTAATAGTCTTCCTTCATGCATACACACACATTCCCATTTTCTAACACTAGAATCATGTTGTATAAATAGATCTCTTACAACGGTGATTTAATTCATTGCTTCGATCTTATAAAAAAATTCTCTGAATGAATAACTAAACAAAATATCTCATTGGTTAGATTGACCTTTTAATCATACACAATCTCCTAGTGCAATTTCCAATGCAAAAATAGTTAGATGTGCCTCGATGTTGTAACACGTTTTCATGTGCATGTCCAGGTTCAATGTATCTAGTAAAATGTTTCATTGAGTGAATATCAACTCGATGAGTTATCTTAACCACTCGGTAGCCTTGAAACTTTACTCGATTAACAGCTCGGTGAATATTGCGTTCTGTGACTACTTTCTTCTGTAATTGACTAGATTGTTCATACTGACTTCTCTATGTGTACCAACTGCATGATTTGGTAATATTAACCAACTAGAATATATAGTATGACTTTTGATATGAAACTAATGGCAATTTGATAAGTAGTAACAATCTCCCCTTTTGACAATAGTTGAGATGTTTGACAAAAACTACTTACAAAGTCATAACTCAAAAACTATATACTTGACAAAATGACTATAATTGACAATATATACAATAGTCAATAAAATAGTATATGAAGATATACTCCCCTTATCATTATTCTATACATAACTCTGAATTTTGCATGTTCGGTTCTATTTTGTACTTATGTGCTCTGAATGCTCTATATATTCTGCTCAGTATACTCCCCTTGTATACAATACTCAAAATTGTGTTAACAAAACTGTATTACTCTCCAAATGTAGAATTACTCCCCCTTTGCTCGGCTTTCCTCTTTGTAGTATCATAATATTACTCCCACTTTTTGACAAACATGAAAAACTTAATTTCCATCCGGAGGTGGTAACTGATAAAAAATAGTCTTATACTTGGTCCGGGCATCAGTGAGGGCGACTAAGAGTAAGTCCTTGACACTTTCCATTAATAAGTTTTGTTCTTGAATATCAGATAAGAGTGATATCAAGCCATCAAGAGTGCTTCCCTCTTGTGTAGTTGATAAGCGTGTAGCTCGGTTGAGCTATTCCTGTACTGATGAGAGATGAGGAAGGAATAATGTTTGAAGGGTCATTATATCCATCCTAATTTTATGCTCTTCATTCCTCAGTTCTAACTATTGAGCCATGAGCTATTGTAGCTTTTTGTAAAAATTTTGAACTGAAGTAGGCTCAGTGGTCAACTTAGATGAGAGATCGGTGATCTCTTTCTCAATTGCATCAGTTTTATTTTTTATATCTTTAATAAATAAAGAAAATATACACAATTTATGGAATAAATAAAGAATGTGCTTGAGTTGAGGGGACAGCTCAGCAATGAATTTAACAAGTTTTACCTTGCCAACAGCAATTGATTTTTGTACTTCCTCTATCATTTTTGTTGTAAGCTCTTTATCCTTGACCTTGCTTAAGTACTCAGATGCATCAACTCCAGATGTTTCAATCTGATTGAGGAGTTCATCCAACTGAATATGGATGGTTGCATCAGTTGACACTGTTGTTGATGGTAGCATTTTTGTGAGTAGTGTTCTAAACTTCTGAAGTACTTTATTCTTTTTCTGTATGGCTAGTTGCTTCTCCTGTTCAGCCTTTTCTTTGCATAGTTCACTGAATTCAGTGAGTGCTTGCCCTTTCAGTTTGGAAATGTCTACATTGGGCAACATGATTGGTTTAGATAAGTCAAATTTAAAACCATTCTTTCTCACCTTCTTTTATTTTCCTTTGGTCTATGGCACTAAGACAAGTGCTTGTGAGGCTTGCTGACCGTCAGTAGGTAGCTTGGTAGATGCAACACTTTGGTTTGTTCCTGTAGTAGTTGCAGTGTCTTTGGGTGGCTCGATGCTAGGGGTCTCAGTTGTAATATTTGCAGTGCTTGGCTATGCTTGAGATGTTTGATCTTTGGTTGTGTCACCTGCAGCTTCAGAGTTGTTCCCTTTGGTAGCTTGCTTGGTGTCCTTGGGAGCTTCGGTTGAGACTGGTGGCTTCACCGATGGATAAGGCTGAACTTGTTCTAAGAGAGATTTACTAGAGACAAGTTTTACATAAGTGGTGCCTTCAATCATTTCCTACTCTGATGCTGCTTCATCCATTACATCTTCATCAATTTGTATAGTGTCAACCGAGTCTGGTCCTTGATTGGTGACATCTGGATCTTGCTCGGTGACATCAACAATTTCAATTTGAGATTGTTCACAGACATCCTTTTGTTTGAAGATCTCATGCCACTTGGCTTTAGTCTCATTCTCCACATCAATATATAGCCCATTCATCAATTTTAAGGCTCTTTGTTTCACAAGAAATTTAGAATTATATGTGGTTAGATGCTCCTTGATTTTAGCTACGGACATGTCAGGAAATAGATGGACTAGACTTCTTTCTCTTATTTGTCTCTCCGAATCCATTGCATATTTCTATCTATTATCAATGTGTGAGTAGAGTTCACTCGGAAGTGAGTTTTCTCATTCTAATGGTGCTAACTGAAACTTTAGAAGTGTACATATGACAGCTTCTTGAATCTATCATTTCAAATCATTATTCATAGTCTCATAACATATCTGAATCCTATAAATCCACCGTATTCTTTAAGATTGGCACAAAAATTTTCAACACTGTGAATGTTTACCTTTTTGCTTTTCACAACCTGGAATTTGTTTGCATCATCAGACTCTGTATCACTCGACTCGTTTGCCAAAATGAGTCTTCAGGTAGATTTCTTGTAAGTCTTGGTTACCTTTGGAATGGCAACAGTCTTTTGTTTCTTACTTAGTGATGTAGCTGATGTTCTAGTGTTGGGTCTCTTTGTTGGTGGAGTCGGTAGGGCCTTTGTGATGTCCTGTTTCTTTCCTTTCAGAACTTTTCCCTTTGGTAACTCTGTGCTCAATGTTATTGCAGCCTCCTGTGCTTCTGATTCCTCTTTGGTAATGGCAAGATTGCCTTTGATAGGTGTAGAGGAGGATTCTTCTCTGAATTTCTCAGATAAAGCCTTTATCATCTTTGTAGCTTTTCTTTTAGCCTTAGGTACTACAATGCTTAGTTTTACTTTCTCCTTCACCTCTTCATAAGTTCCATACCTTAGCTCAGTTGCATGCCTTGGCAATGATAGATAGGCGTCAATTTGTTGCTATGTAATATCATAATCAATCTCATAACCCATTGGTTACAACGATTAAGTCCTCGGTTCAACAACATTTACATAGCAATAATCAGTGTCGACTTCAAAACATATATTGTCCTTGTATTTTTCAACCAGCTGTGGTGGGATCCTATACCTATTGTGCATTTTCTCTTGGAATTTTCTGAAGTAATCATCCATGATATCATTAAAGTTATCTCCTAACTTCATGATATAGTCATTGATCTGATGGGTGATAGGTCGGTGTAGCTCCCATACTACTTTACTGACTGAGGGAAAGAACTTCTCAAAATAGAAAAACATACATACAAGTAGTGAACCGAACTTTAGTGTGTTTGCCGAGTTGTTCTTCTTCAGCTTCCTTTTTATGTTCAGGTTCTCAAACAAGTTCTTTAGTAGTACTTCACATAAGTCTACTTTCATTCCCTTCTTCACTATCTTATAGGTCAGGTCCAATGCAGCACATGGTACACTATTTTCCCTTGCAGATTGGAAGAAATAGTAACCAATAACTTTGATTGCAAATTTTAGTTTAGCATTAGTGACATTATTCAATTTCAGTCTTCGGTAATCAGATTCTACTCTGGTTAGATGTATTAGCTCCTTTTGTGATATCATTTTCTGTGCACGAGCATGATCATAGATGGGATATCCGGTGATCAGGTGAATGTCTTCCTTGGTGATCTTGAACGGTTGCTCTTGTAGCCACATGAAATCATCATGTACTCTTCTCAATACAAACTTAACCCATTGGGGTTTGAACACATGGGGATAGACTAGGGCTTCAGTTAATCCCTTGATTTTGATATGCTCAAATTTTCTATCCAGTTTGCCATCAGTGTAAAGTTCATCATATGTGTCACTAATCTCTACATGACCGAGTTCCTTAGCATGACATTTGGTAAAGAATTTGACATCTTCCACTAACAAGACTCGATTTGGGACGAGTGAAAATGAAGTTTTATCATCCAGTTCTGAGGCAACTTTAGGAGTTAGGGAATATTTCAGCGAGGGCTTCTCCACATTTTGGACAACTACAGGGTCTTGGATCTTGGGCGCCACGGTAGATTTCGGGTCAGATTTGACAAGTTATCCTTAGGGTTTACAAGTGACTGACTCTTCACACTTGGTAGACAATAGCAATTTGACTAGATCGGAAACCAGCTAAACAATATGAATTGATTGATCTAAATACCTCGAAATTCACTCTGAATGAAGTTTGATCACTTTGATTCACTCTGCTTAGCTTCTCAAAAACTTGGGTGAATGAAAATGACCACGAAAACACTTTTAAGTACTCAAAAATACCTTATCGGGTTCCGTGCAAGTTAGGTCAAGATATTAAATGCACTTGGTTCACCTTTTACCAATTTACTCTTTTTCTATTTTCACCAAGTACCCATCTTTGCTTAATTAACCAACTTGACAGGTTTCTTGTATACACCGACTTGACAGGTTTCCTATAGAGTATATAAACTGACAAATTGTATCTTAACTATGCAGATTTTGAATTTTGTACATAATATAATAGGAACTGTTATGATTTAACTTTTAAAGAATGCAATCCCTTCATACCTTTCCTTGACTAATTTGAAATAGGTGCACCTAACTCGGTAGGTAAGGTGCTTTCTTCATCAGACATAATTTCTTTCTTTTTCCAAATCATCTTGAATTTTTCTTTTATCTCTTCAGTGTCTCTTCTCGATTGATCTCTGCAAGCTCCAGCTAAATGTCCAACTTTGTGACAATGAAAACATGCCATACCAGGATTTCTCCATGATCTCTGGTTGTTCATTCCAAACCTTATAAAATAGTTGGCACTTATATGTCCATATCTTCCACAACATTCGCACCATATCCTTGTATTGTAATCCCATGGTACTGCTACATATTGTCGGTAAGGATCTGTTTGAGTTCGGTAACCTCCAGTGTTTTCTTGGTGTGGATACTTGATGTAGTTCTTTTGCTTAAACCAACACCTCTCGGTACTATGTCCATATATATTGCAGTTTTTACAAAACACTTTGAATTTTGCCTTCTGATAGTTGTTAACAGACTTTGTCCTACATTAATTAGGTTTGTGACCATATTTATTGCAATTGTAACAATATCCATTGAACTAAGAGATATTCGATTTCTTACCTTTTCTGATTTGGCATATGTTAGCAATATGACCTTGATTTCCACAGTAGTAGCAAATAGGCTTCTTCCTTTTGATGTTATTCCTTTTTCTTGCTTGTTTTGATGATTCTCCTCTCTCGGTAGTATGAATTCCTTTATCGGTAGAGTCTTTTCCTTTGTAACCGAGTCCTCCATCTTTGTAGAGTCTTCTTGTATTCAGTTGCTCATCCAACATCTTTGATGCTTCATAACTTTTCTCCAATGATTCTTTGGATTTCTTCTCAGTTTCAAGTTCACTAGTCAACCTTGATACTTCAAGTTTCAATGATTGATTTTCATCATTCTTCAGAATTGCTTCATGATGTGCATAACCTAGTTGATCTGTCATATTTTTTTGAATACCAGTTAACCTTATGATTTGATCATCCTTATCAAATACTAGAGCTTCAAGTTGTTGTTTCTCTCTTTGTAGATCTCTTGCTTTATCCTCAGTTGTCCTTAATGCATCTAGATTTTTAGTCATTTGTGTACTGAACTATTCATGTTCTCTTTTCATTTCTTTTAGTTGATTAGCCAATGCTTTGTTCTTTTCTTTCAACATTCCAATCATTTCTTTAGTCTCTTCAAATATACTGTTCTCAGATGATGTCTTGATTTGTTCCACTAGGTCTTGGGAATCCTGCAAGTCATCAGATAATCTTCTCCTTACTTTCAGAGATTTTTGCATTTGCCTATGCATGTTTGCAATCACTTTATTTGCATTATCCAGCTCTTCTTAAAGATTCACAATCCTCCGAGATTGTTTGTAGCCTTCCATTGCTAAGATCTTTCTCTTTAGGTAGTTAAACCCTTTTCCAAGATTCAAGCTCTGATACCAATTGTTAGCCCCAATATGGAAAGCTAATGTACTGAGAGGGGAGGGGTGAATCAGTACTCCAAAACTTTTCTTTTATAATAACGTTACTGTTATGCATAGATAAAATAGTACAGTAACATAAAATAAAACTAAAATCAACAAATAACAATCATACATGATTCACTCCATAACACATATATTTTGGTCACGCAGAAACTCTTGGTTAAAGAGAAAAACTGTGGTGGGGATGGCACCCACAACTTCACTACTACAATAATAAAGAATTCTTGGTTAGAGCTACATTTAGCTATTTCTGATAGCGTACCCTATTAGGAGTATCAAGATCAGTTGGATCTACCTTACTAAAGGATTTTACAACAGTATATAAGTGTAACACCTGGTTAAAGGATTTACAATTTATAGACTTGGTTAGAGTCTTTTAGCCTATTAAAGGTTTCTCTTATAAATTCAAAATATTACAATTAAATCATTACAAATATCTGCAACTTTACATCTGAAATGATAAAGCAGATTCTATGTGCTCTGAATAATATTACCTAGCTTGTAGCATACCTCGGTAACCCATGATGAAACTTAGTAAACCCTTCTATTTACTTTGTTCTTCAATTGTTCACTGATAACCTTCTTAGTGACCTCTCTGTGTCTCTATAACAGTCTTCCTTCATGCATACACACACACATTCCCCTTTTCTAACCCTAGAATCATGTTGTATAAATAGATCTCTTACAGCAGTGATTTAATTCATTGCTTCGATCTTATAAAAAGATTCTTCGAATGAATAACTAAACAAAATATCTCATTGGTTAGATTGACCTTGTAATCATACACAATCTCCTAGTGCAATTTCCAATGCAAAAACGGTTAGATGTGCCTCGATGTTGTAACACGTTTTCATGTGCATGTCCAGGTTCAATGTATCTGGTAAAACATTTCACTTGGTGAATATCAAATCAGTGAGTTAACTTTACCACTCGGTAGCCATGAAACTTTACTCGGTAAACAACTCGGTTAATACTGCGTTCTGCAACTGCTTTCTTCTGTAACTGACTAGACTGTTCATACCGGCTTCTCTGTGTTTACCGACTGCATGATTCGGTAATACTAACTGACTAGAATATATAGTATGACTTTGGATATGAAACTAATGGCAGTTTGATAAGTATTAACACCTCGATTAAAAGTTGATCACTCTTAGTAGGAGTGGAGGTAGAACCTTCTCAAACTTTTCAGTTAAGTCCTTGATCATTCTTGTGGCTTTTCTTGCAGCCTTTGGTACAACAATGCTTATTTTTACTTTTTCTTTCACCTCTTCATAGGTGCCATATATTTTCTCGGTAGTATACCTTGGAAGTGCTAAAAAGGCATCTATCTACTATTGAGCAATGTCAAAATATATTTCATAACCCATAGGCGGTAATGATTGAGTCCCGGGTTCTACTGCGTGGACATAACAATAGTCTATATCTAACTCAAAACATATAGTATCCTTGTATTTTTCCACTAGCTGAGGTGGAATCCTATACCTGCTATGCATCTTTTCCTCGAATTTGTTGAAGTAGTCATCCATTATCATATTAAAATTATCACCTAGTTGATTGGTGAAATCATTTATTTGATGGGTGATAGGTCGGTGTAATTCCCAAACAACGTTACTGACCAATGGAAAGAATTTCTAAAAATAGAACAACATACACACTAAGAGTGACCCAAACTTTAGTGTGTTAGCAGTATTAATCTTCTTCAGTTTCCTTATTGTATTTAGATTTTCAAAAAGATTCTTCAACAACACTTCACATAAATCAATTTGCATACCCTTTTTAACAATTTCATAGGCCAAATCTATAGCTGGACATGGTACACTATTTTCTCTTGCCAACTGGAAGAAACAATAACCAATAACTCTAATAGAAAAATTAAGTTTTGCATCTATCACATTGTTCAACTTAAGACCTCTGCTATCAGACTCAACTCCTGTTAAAGTTATCAATTCCTTCTATGAAATCATCTTCTGTGCTCGGGCATGGTCAAATATAGGGTATCCGGTTATCATGTGAATAATCTCCTTGGTGATTTTGAAAGGTTGATCCTCTAGCCACATAAAATCATCATGTACTCGGCTCAAGACAAATTTGACCGATTGGGGTTTGAAGACTTGAGGGTAGGTTAGGGCTTCGGTTAATCCCTTGACTTTGATATGCTCAAACTTGTTGTCCAGATTTCCATCGGTGCACAATTTATCATACATATCCTTAATCTCAGTGTGATCTATCTCATCAACTCTGCACTTGGTATAAAATCTAACATCTTCGATCAACAGAACCCTATCTGGAATAAGAGAAAATGCAATTTTCTCATCGGGTTCAGAAGCCACTTTGGGAGGTAAGATGTATTTCAGTGTAGGCTTCTCAGTGGTCTCTACTACAATGGGTTTCTGAACTTTGGGAGCCATTTCAAACTAAAATTCTACTTACGAAATAGCTTAGGGTTTCAAATAACTAAAAAGAACTTCTAACTTTAGTAAATACTTTGCAAATATTCACAACTTGACTTGATTGGTTAATTGCTAAAAGTGTGGTTTTAGATTTGCTAAATACCTTGAATTCACTCTTGGAAATGTTTGATCGACTTTGATTTGCTCTTCTATGCACTTTGAAAACTGGTAAGTGAAAAATGACCATGCTCAATACTTTTAATACCTTCTTTTGACCTTATTAGGATTTGTGTGGTTAGGTTAAATAGGCATTAAATGCACTTGGTTTCACTTTACTGACTAACTCTCTTATAAGCTTTTACTGACTAGACATGATTATTACTTTTATCGACTTCTCTGGTAAATCAAAAGACTAGACAATTTTTTGAACTTGCTATTGCATCTTATCTATGTAGATTTTGAAATTAAGTGCACGAATACATAGGAACTATTAAGATCTAACCTTTGATAATGCAGCCCCTCCATACCTTTATTGACTAATCTGAAGTAGATGCACCTAACTCGGTAGGTAAGGTGCTTCCTTCATTGCTTGACACATTTTCCTTCTTTTTCTAAAGTTTTTGCAATTTGCTTTTTATCTCCTCAATATCTGCTCTTGGTTGGTCTCTACAGTCTTTAGCTATGTGTTCAACTTTGTGACATTGAAAACATGCCATTCTTGGACTTCTCCATCATCTCTGGTTGTTCATTCCAAACCTTATCATACAATTTGCACTTATATGTCCATATCTTCCACAACATTCACACCAAATTCTTATATTGTAATCCCGTGGTACTGAAGTATATTGTCGCTTGAGATCTGTGTGAGTTCGGTAGCTTCTAGTGTTTGCTCGATGTGGAGTCCACATATAGTTTTTCTGCTTAAACCAACATTTCTCGATATTGTGTCCATATCTATTGGAATTTTTGCAAAACCCTTTGTATTTTTCCTTTTGATAATTGTTGACAGACTTTGTTCTACATTACTTAGATGTGTGACCATACTTTTTGCAATTGTAACAATAACCATTAAACCTAGTAACATTCAGTTGCTTACCTTTTCAGATTCAGGAAATGTTGGTAGTATGTCCTTGTTTTCCACAGTAGTTGCAAATAGGCTTCTTGTCCTTGATGTTCTCTTTGTTTCTAGCTTTCTTTGATGATTCTCCTTTCTTGGTAGTGTTGATCCCTTTCTCGGTAGAGTTGTTTCCTTTGTAACCGAGTCCTGTATTTTTGTTGGGTTTTCTCATATTCAGTTGCCCATCCAACATTCTTGATGCTTCATGGCTTTTCCTCAATGTTTCTTTTGACTTCTTTTCTGCTTCTAGTTCATCGGTCAATCTTGATATTTAAAGTTTCAATGCTTGGTTCTCATTTTCCTTTAGATTAGCTTCATGATGTACATAGTCCAATTTATCAAACAGATTATGTTGAACTATAGTCATCCTTGATATTTTCTCATTCTTTGCAGACACCATTACTTCTAGCTGTTGTTTTTCTCCTTCTATAATTTGCTTATTATCTTTATCTATTCTTAATGCATCAATATTTTCAGTCATCTGTGTGCTAAAATACTCATGTTCCCTTCTCATTTCTTTTATCTATTCATTAAGTGCTTTGTTCTTTTCTTTCAGTTCTGCAATCATTTCTTCAGATTCTTCTGATATGTTGTTCTTAGATGATGTCTCAATTTGTTCCACCATCCCTTGTGAGTCCTATAAATCATCAGACAACCTTCTTCTGACTTTCAGTGATCTCTGTATTTGCCTCTGCATATTTGCAATCATTTGATTAGAATGATCCAATTCTTCTTGAAGATTCACAATCCTGCGAGATTGTTTATAGCCTTCCATTAATAGGATCTTTCTCTTTAGGCTGTTAGACCCTTTACCAAGAGTAATTCTTTGATACCAATTGTTAGGTCCTACTTGGAAAGCTAATACTGAGAGGGGAGGGGTGAATTAGTACTTCAAAACTTTTCTTGATAAACGGTTTTACTGATAAACACAAACTATGTATTGCTGATCTCAAAGATATATAATACTGAAACATAATCATAGAATAACATGCATCAAAATATCACTCCATAACACAATGATTTTTGGTCATGTAGAAACTCTTGGTTAGAGAGAAAAATTGCAGTGGGGATGGCACCCACAACTTCACTACTACAGTAATCAAGATTGCTCGGTTAGAGCTACATGTTTAGCCATTTCTAATAGCTTACCCTATTAGGAGTATAAAGATCTTTAGATCTACCTTGTTATAGGATTTTACAAACACTTCTACAAAATGTTGTACCTGGTTAAAGGCTTTACAATTTATAGACTTTATTAGAGTCTTTTACCCTGTTAATGGTTTCTATTACAACTTAAAATTTCAATCAAAGATCTTTACAAAATATTTACAACTTCACATCTGAAATGTTATAGAAGACTCTATGTGCTCAATATAAAATTACCTTGCTCGTAGCATTCCTCAGTAATTGATAAATCAACTCAGTAACCACTTCTGTATGCTCTGTCCTGTTAAACTATTTTTTGAAACCTTCTCGGTAACCTGTGATTATCTCTATCAATCTTCTTTCTTCATATTGAACTATGTCATTCCTTTGTGTCTCTTTTCTTGATTAAATTTTTCATATATGATATCATCTACTCAAATCATTTTGTTTATATAGATCTTTGAGATGATGATTTGTTCATGTTTTGATCATACAAACATGTTTTATTGAATGAATAAACATAGAAATTATTTCACTAGATATTCTTCCTCAAAAATATACAAAATCTTTAAATGCAATTTCCTATGTATTAACGGTTTCAACTTCTTAAATTATGTAACAAGTTTCACATGTGTGTCCAGGTTCATTGAATCTGGTAACATGTTTTCACTTGGTTCAGATTAACTCGTTATTCCTTGTTTGCTGCTCGGTAAACATATAAACCTTACTCGGTAGATAGTCTACATATGGCTCAGTCCATAGCTCGGTGTGTATCATCTCGGTGAATTGTGTTTTTACTGTAACTGACACCGGTGACCTTAGTGTTTACCGACTGGACTTTTTGGTAGTATTAACCGACTAGAGTATATAGAATGACTTTGGGCATAAATCTAATGACAACTTAGTAAATAGCAATAGGTTTTTGGCATTCTGTTTTGGCACTTAGGTGTTTTTCCATCTTGTGTTGCCATCAATACCAAAGGGGGAGATTGTTGGTATTATGGATGTGTTGCATTTGTTTTCTCATTGATGTCAACACTTATCCTTTCAAAGATCTTTGGTTATGTTGAACCGACATGTTTAGTGAGTTATGCACAGTCACTAATATATTATTCACTGACAGGTTATATTGTTTACCTGCACTAAGGATGACTTGTTACCATCTAGAGATCACTTGGTTATGTCGAAGACATAGTTTGGATATTGGTTTTGGTATTTTGATTATTGGTCTAAATCGGGCTGACATATTTGTTGTTACTGCAAAATTGGTCTAGGTTATGGACCAACATGTATTATCTATTCCAGATCAGCACGACATGTTATGGAGATGACTTATTAATTGAATATTGTTGTAAATGTATTGAGCCGACATGATGCATCACATCTTGACTTTTTAGTAATTGATTTAATTTTAATATTCTTAGTAAGATGACCTACACATTTGGTCTTAGGTTTTGGTATATATGCAAGATCTCATTTGTGAGATAATGTAATAGGAAGATAATGGTATATGGTTTATGGTATTGTAACATAGTATGTACGAATATTGAAGATTGTATGAGCAAACCATAGAGAAGGTTCAAGGAAGGTGATTATACGAGCTTAACCAGTACTGAATCCAACATTGGAGATGCTACTTTGAGAAGTACATTATCATTGGATTTAACCATTCAATTGTATTTAGTGTGACTCCTATTTGTGATTGAGTAGTGAGCTCCAGGCGGTTGGCCTTTCTGCATGTGCACACCCCATTTGTATACACATATTATCTGTAGTAGTATCATTTGATTGTGGGTAAGGTTTCCCACCATGGTTTTTCCCCTTACAGGGTTTCCACGTACAAATCTTTATGTTATGTGTTGTGGATGTTTTTTCTCTTTCTGTTTTATGCATTGAGTTTCACCATCATTAAGTTTGGTTTACCAGTATTAAGTATCAAGCTTGATTAAGTTATATTTGGGTTGAAATTAGTAGACAAATGATTCAACTCCCCTCCTATCAGTTGCTTCCATGTCCTAACAGTACTATATGAAAATATTACAATAGGGAATGTACATGCATTCAGGAACACTTCTTAGAGCTCACTACTCAAAACAACAAAGGGCTAAAACCTTGGGAAGGCTCACTTTGTTAATAAGATTTGACAACAATCTGGATTACATCAATTAAAAGAATAGCATCTCCAAATTTTTTATTACAATTTTGGTTAAGCACATTGTCTGCACAACAAATCTTCTCTTCTCTTCCACACTTTCGAATAATGCATTCACTTGTTCACACATACAATACTCTCACAAATGATAAACACAACCATAGACACATAACTAACATGATTACAATACTTATTTATATAAGTCATGAACCTTACCCTTAAGGTCGGCTCAACACATAAGACCTAATTACAAAATTACATCACACGATATATAAATCCATAATTGGAGTAATAAAATATTGGCAAAGACATAGCATGGACCCAAATCAAATCATTGAACATTAAGGGTCAGTGCAAGAAGATGAGTCCACTTTTTGGCCAAAAAGTGGAAGTGTTTTCCCTGTTTTTCAGATTTTGTCTCACTTGAGCTTAAATTTTGAAACACTTAGAGATTGAATCTTGAAAAAAGTCAGTAATATAAAAGATAGCTCTCTGAGTGTACTTTTCAAATATGTAATTTATTTTAATACCCACATAATAAAAAATAACTTTTTGAATGAAGTTCTAAAAACTATGTTTTAAAAATGCCTGTTTCAGGACCATACCATGCATGTGTACGACCCACACTTTTTGACACAATTAAAATTATTTTCTCAAACCGTTTTGGGAAATGGTTTGTAACACACTGAAGATTGATGAGCATATTTTTCTGTATTTTTTTTTCAAATATTTTTTTTTTAATTAATTTTTTAATGACCGTAATTATCTTTTTAAAAATTTGACATGTACGACCCACATAATTTGACGTAAACTTAGTATTTTTTGAAATTTTTTTTTTTTAAATTGAAAAGAATTTTGTGTAGATTGATGACATATAATTTTTTTTTCAAAATTCATTAAAATAAATAAGTTATTAAATTAAGAAAATTAGTTAATATTTCAAATTTATGACCCTGATTTAGTATAAATTAAATGAAAAATATTTAAAATAATCAATTTTTAAATTAATTTACATATTTAGAATCTAGACAGTATAATCTGAAATGGGTTTCAATTTCGTATAAAAATTCTTTGATTAAAGGCACGTAAACTATTTCATTTCATCATATTTGTGCTTTCATTCATGGAGCTTTGAATTTGCAGGTTCATGTCTCAGGTGTGGCCATCCCAGGCCTATCCCGGGCCTAATCCCGAGGCAAGTGGCGGGTTGTGAATTCAAATTTTACATAACGGGCCCCCGTTTTATAAACGGGGGCCCGTTTATAAAACGGGGGCCCGTTTCATTTTCTGCCCGTTGGATTTAACAACGGGCCCCCGTTTTAATAACGGGCCCCCGTTATTTAAATAACGGGCCCCCGTTTTATAAACGGGGGCCCGTTGTTAAAATAACGGGGGCCCGTTATTAAAATAACCGTTGCTGTAAAAAAAAAAAAGATTGCATCGATTTACTACAATATCATTGAAATCCGTACTGACAAAGATTTTTTACATCATTTGGCAGTACTTTTTAATATTTTTTACGCGATTTTTTGAAGACAAGTTTGTAAAAATGGGTTCTAAGCAACGTCAAAAGAAAAAAAAGAAGACAATGACAGTGGACGAAATTCAAGCACAAAGAGAGAAGGAGGCAAAACGCCAAAGAGATCGAAGATCACAACAACGGCAATTGAATAACACTTTTGAAGCATCTAGTTCAGTGCCCGTTGTAGATGAGACCATTGAAGACATCATGATGGATGCAAAAAATATAGAACCACACACGGGTATGACTGTTGATGCAAATGTTGATGTGGATGCGAATCCTGGTATGTTTTTAAATCCTGATGACTATGATGCCAATCAAATTGCTGATTTAAATGAAGCTGGATATAAATTTCATACACCAATACGAAAAGAAATAAAAATTGAAAATATTACACCACCATCTCTAAAAGAAAATGAATGTAATTTGTTTACTATTGATAGCAATGTGCTAGATAATCTTAATGGGTTAGTTTCTTGGAGACAAATCAGAACACATGCAAACAGATTATATAAACAATTTTTCTATAATAAAAAGTTAGGATTCCAATGTCAATTAATGCTACAATTAATAAAAATGTTAAAAATGCGTAAAGTCATGAAAAAAATAGGTATTTATGCAAAACCAAAAAGAAAAGATGAATCATATAAGCAAGTTGTATCTACTGTTGCCAGTGCCATCGATTCTGTAGGAAAAACAAGTCGATCTAAAGATAAGAATGCAGCACGTAGAGTTATAACGACTGCTATAGTTGACAAAATGATTGTTAATAAAAGAATGTTAAGTGATATAAGTGGCTATTTGAACTTACATCGTAGAACCTTGTCAAGAGCGGCCAAAAGAAGAGACACAATTGAAATTGATCCACTAAACCATTGTTGGAGTTTTAGTGGTAGACTTCAAAGGTCAGACATGAAATTAAATGATGAAACTAAACAATTAATTATAAAATTTTGGCATGATAACACTAGAGTTTCATCAAATGTTAGAGATGTTTTAAAGTTAAGGGTGGGATCAAAAATTCGTGATCCTCATCCAAAACATCTTCTTGACATGACTCAAACTGAATTCTTTAAAAAATTTAGTGATGAATCTGTGTTAATGAATTTACGAATTAGTCAAAGATCATTTGAAAAATGCAAACCCTGGTATGTTAAAATCAATAAACAAAGAATATCTTGTTGTTGTAAAACTCATGTCCAGTTTCGTTACTATTATGATGTTTTTCGATATATTCGTTGTATGTTGCATGGTAATGATCTTGTGCAGGATTGTGGTGTTTATGTTCCACCTGAAACTATAAAAGATTTTATTGGAAGTTTATTTTGTAAACCACCTAATGAACAGTTATTTCTTTCCAGTTCATGCATTTATGGTCTTTGCAATTTATGTGGGAACTATTCTTCGATAGGTGAATGTTTGCATGAACATGTTTCATCTGAGTTTGGACAAAAAATGGTTGATGTTAGGAGATTTAAAAATATAGAATACCCTCTAAAGGATGGAAAGATGGGGAAACGTTTAGAATTGATTACAGAAAAGAATAGTGTGAATGCATTTATTAGTGAGTTTAAAACTCATATTGTTCCAAAATATGTGAAACATTCCCAACATGCCCGATGGCTTGATGGACAGTTTCGCATATGCAAGAACACATTTCCAATTGGAACAATAGTATCAGTTGTGGATTTTGCAGAAAATTATACTCTAAAACCACAAGAGGAAACTCAATCACAATACTACAACTCAGTGCAAGTGGCCATATTTGTGCACATTATATATAGACATGACCATGACAGTACAGAAGATAACAGAAAAATTTTGAGGGAGTATCATTTCTATGTTAGTGATAATCGATTACACTCTTCAGAGTTTGTCCAACATTGTTTCGAGGTATTTTATGATAATCTTAAGGAAAGAGAAATTGACATGAAACAACATATGATATGGTCAGATAACTGCACTGGACAATTCAAAAATGCAAGAATGTTTTATTGGCTATGCAAAGTTCACAAGATAACCAATGTCCAACATTTATGGAGTTTTTTTGAAGCGGGACATGGTAAGGGGGAACACGATGGAGCCGGTGCCTGTATAAAAAGAGCTCTTGCTAGAGAACAATTGAAATTCGAGGATGCAGTGAAATTCAGAGATGCTCGTGCAGTTGTAGATTGGTGCAATTCAAAGTTGTCAAAAGGATCAACTGAAAACTCTGCAATTCGACGTTTCTTCTGGTTGATAGAGGAAGATAGTATTCCTATTCGGCATGATTGTAATACCATCATTGGATCAACTAAATGGCATTCGTTTAAGAGTTCTAATTCAAACACATGGACTATATTCACAAGGCAACTTGCTTGCTTTTGTCAGTTTTGTGTTTCCGGAGATTGGGAATTTTGTGAGAATAAAGAATGGGTTGAAGAATGGCAACAAAGATCATTGACACCCATAGATGCAAATGATCCGCATGAAAGAACTAATGAAGATATGGATCAAATGTTTGCATCAAATGACTATGATCGCATTTCAGATCTTATACAACAAGGTAAAATTATTTTTGAAATTTGTTTTGATTTATTAAATAGTACATAAATTTATGAAATCTTACAGTGTATATTTTTGTTTTTATTTCTCATTAAATATTAAAATAAAATTGTTTTGTGCACAGGACATGTCTATGCTGTTGTTGCACCAGAGGACAATGAAGAGGGGACAGAGTATTGGTTGGCTCGATGTGTAGAGCCAAAACATAAGCTAACTACTCCTCGAGTAGATGATGATGGTTATGACTATCCAACAGGATCTGTGGTTGTTGTTGGCACTTGGCTACGCAAATATCTAACAAGAAAGAATGGATTGCCCGCATTTGAAGATTATGAATTAGAGAAAAATATTATACATTACTCACATTTGGTAGTGGCAACTAATATAAAATTGGATAGATATCGTGGCAGGCCTGCTAATAAACAATTATGGACTCTCTCTATGGAAGAGCACGAGACAATTATAGATGCTTTGCAAAAGAGAGAGGATGCAGATGGTATAATAGAATGAATATCAAGTAAGTTATAATTTGAACCCTTAATCCACCTCCCTTTTAAAAGTCGCGATGCATATTATATATAGTATTTTAAATCATGAATCATAATTACAAAATCTAATCTACTAAAATTTTGTTTCAGGTCTACCACAAGTAGAAGGCATCAATGAAAACAAAGTTATTTGTGCATACTTTATGTTTCATTTTGAATAATTACAAGTAAGTTAAATTTTTGTACCCTTAAGGCAAATCCATTTGTATTTTAAATTCAATGTATTCTGATTATAAAAACTAATCATATGTATTTACTTTTTCTAGGTCTCTCAGAGTAGACTTGGCCTCAATGACTACTATATTGTTTGTGCATACTTTATGTTGTATTTTAAATTCAATGCATCCTGATTATAAAAACTAATCATATGTATTTTTTTTTCTAGGTCTCTCAGAGTAGACTTGCCCTCAATGACTACTATTGTTTGTGCATACTTTATGTTGTATTTTGAGAGATATAAATCCTTATTATTATAATTTAAATAGACTATTTATTTTATTTTAGATATGTCTTCTTGATTACATTTTGTGTACAATATACATAAATGAGAGACTACTGGTCAAATTTATGAATGAGATAATTATGTTTTAATCAAGTTCTATTCATTATATTTGTTAAATGATACTTTTTGATTTAGAATATGTTATAATTATAAGATATGTTTCGATACTTAGTTCAAGATGTATGCACATGTAGTTTATCTAATCACAAGAACTATTTAAATAAAATTCCAAAAATAAAATTACAAGTCCACATAATGCCTATAAAGTTGTTTAAGCACAACTTCCATAAATAAAATTTCAAGTCCACATAATATATAAAGTATGCGCAAAATTTCAAGTCCACATAATTTCAAGTCAATATATATGATCTAATGTGCACATAATTTCAAGTCCACATAATATCTAATGCGCACAATACACATAAAGTATGCACATAATATATATGATCTAATCCTATTATGAAACTATCCATATATATAAAGTATGGGTGTGCACGTGTAAACAAATATGTAAAGCCCGTAAAATAGTACATATCAGAGCCAAATAAATAGTAAAATTTCAAGTCCACATAATCCATATAATATCTAATCCATATATATGTCTAGATGGTAACATGATGTTCACTCCACATAATATCTAATGTGCACAAAATATATAAAGTATGCACAAAATATATATGATCTAATCCTATTATGCAACTATCCATATATATAAAGTATGTGCACGTGTAAACAAATGTGTAAAGTCCATAAAAAAGTACATATCAAAGCCAAATAAATAGTAAAATCTAAGTGCTATCATCAATAACATCTCGTGGTCTCTTGTCCCCAGGACGTGGTCCAGATCCACCTGTCTCATGCTGTACAATAAAAAAATAATATTAAAATATTACTTGAAATTAACTATTAAAAGAATCATTTATCAAATATAGTAGAATTCGTAAATTAAGTTACAAACTTACCATATGCTCATCAGATCCTGTAGCAGTATCTCTCTTGTCCCCAGGACGTGGTCCAGATCCACCTGTCTCATGCTGTACAATAAAAAAATAATATTAAAATATTACTTGAAATTAACTATTAAAAGAATCATTTATCAAATATAGTAGAATTCGTAAATTAAGTTACAAACTTACCATATGCTCATCAGATCCTATAGCAGTATCTCTCTTGTCCTCGGGACGTGGTCCAGATCCACCTGTCTCATGCTGTACAATAAAAAAATAATATTAAAATATTACTTGAAATTAACTATTAAAAGAATCATTTATCAAATATAGTAGAATTCATAAATTAAGTTACAAACTTACCATATGCTCATCAGATCCTGTAGCAGTATCTCCTCTAGCAGTATCTTGTGCAGTATCAACACCAAATGCAGTGCTAGCTAACTCCTGTACAAGGTCAAATTCAAAGTGTCCAATTAAATCTTAAATTAAGAGTCAAAATAAGATCAAATTAAGTATTACATATTAATACCTCAAAGGATGTCGATGTGCGTTCAAATTGGCTCTGATCAAAATTATGAGGATAACCTATCCTAATGGTAGTGTCCACCTGCATACATGCATTTAATGAAATCATATTTAGTGAACATATATATGTGTACTAAATAATTTCAAGTAAAGTTACAATATTGTAAGAGTTCATATTTAAGTTAAGAATTATAAGATACATACCATAGATGGTGTCACAATAGTCAGACCCTCTTCTTGATGTGATGTAGAGGGTCCCTCATGACCTGAATCCTGGAGAAAGAAGCATTCAATGTATCAACATGAAAATTTATATAATATACGACGATAGCATATTAACTTAAAAAGATCTAGTACAATGTCTAGATATAAATTTATACTATACCCCATAAGGTGTGCCGAGTTGTCTTCCAGTAGATGCAATATTAACTCTAATATTAGGCGTAGTCCTTATCTACATAAACAAAATTTATTTAATGAAGTATTAGATTGTATAAAAAAAGAGATGCACTTAGTTTATACCTATATTTAATAAAGTACATAAAAACATTGACATGTACATGTATATTATATATATCTATACCTGGTCAAGATGAACATCCGAGCAAAGAAAATCCATATAAGATGTCATCATACTATCATCTGCTGCATCATGCTCATCTGGAACTGAAGTAGATCCTGCAGCAGTAGTAGGACCTAAACACGTCTCATGACAACTCGAACACATATGTGGCATCCATCGAGGAGCAGATGCCATGTGAGCAGCTTGCTCACTCAGGTTCCCTGTGAGGGAAGTCAAAGCATCTAATGTCGAAATGAATGATGTATTTTGGACATCTGCAGGAATCGATGGAGCAACAAGTGGAACTATGGGTGGATCCGGTAGGGGATTATTACTCCGTGCCCCTAATCTATGCTGTGGCATTCCACGACCAACACCCTGGAATGACTTAATATCAAAATAATTTGGTTTTTGGTTCATTACAAACTCACAGTATAATTTCTTCAAAAAATAAAAAGGGACCTCATAATTACGATGTGGTGGATAATCAAAAACCATCCACCATCTATCCCAAAAGTATCTAGCCATTTCTGGATGCACACACCACCTAATTGAAATTCTTTTCTGGTTAGGTTGCATTGGTTCTCTTGTTTTTGGGTTGGTAAAATATGGACATAAATGAGCTTTGGTTATTTTCAAATCTGTGATTTGTCTATAAGTTAAACCATCGGCATAAAAATCACGCAACTCTTGTCGTCGTCTATGAAATTGATCTAATTGAGAATCAACAGATCTAACTGACTCGACAACAGTTTGCATTGATTTTGCAAACTCTACAAGATGGGGTGGCGTGACTTGCTCATTTTGGATAGCAGCAATGTTTTGTTCAATCACTTGTAGGTTTTCATTAATTCGTTCTCTTAAACGAATTTCATCCAATCTAGGGGGTTGTGGTGGTGGTGGTGGTGGTGGTGGTGGTGGAGGAGGAGGAGGAGGAGGAGGAGGAGGAGGAGGGGGTTGTGGTGGGGGATTTTCACCTAATAGTTCATCTATGTCAAAAACATCCATGATGGCAAAGAACTCCTGCATATATAAAGATATGCATGAATTATATACAACTCTATGTCAAAGAAGAATCTATTTTACTAAATTAAAAAAAAACATTTATAAATAGTAACATTTCTATGTTGTTGAATGAGATACACATGAAATATATAATATAATATTGAACTTAAAAAAATATACATGTACATACTATTGAATCTTGAAATATAAAATTTGCGCATAAAACTTAATAAAAACTTTCAATGAAACATCATAAATCTATTAGAATTCAATTACGTAGTTTTGAGATAATTGTCATCAATTCATATTACATTGATTAGTCTTCAAACAATCTTAAAAAAAAACTAATCTCCCATGACTATAAATGACATACTTAAAACATATTATATTCTAAGTGGTTGTCATGTAAAGACAAAACATCAAAACTTTTGAAGAGTTAAGCATATTTCACCATTAAATTTCTCCCATAATCAAATCTACACAAGATTATAATTTACAAAAGGTCTTCAAAAAATATTATTTCCTATAAATCATTTATTATAAAACTCCGCAATCATTTGTTTTCATATATAATCTTTCTATAAAATTTAAGATATCAATCCATACACAAATTCTCTTACAAAGTTCAATAAGAAATGAAGGATAGAGGATTAAATACTAAGATTGTTTTGAGAGATCAATGGAGTAGATTGATTGAAAGGATTGTGTGCATTAGAAGCTTCCAAGTGGCAACTTAAATGTTTGGTGCACATGAGGAGTTCATGATCCAAGAAAGTTTTGAGGAAAAGGTCTTCTTAGGGGCGTATACACCAAGATGTTGTAAAAAAAGGTAGCCAAATGACCAAAAAAAGATAAACACGAGTGCGTTATTGGGAAATTCATTTAACGCATTTGAGGTCTTTTTTGTAGTGTTTTTTTCTTACACTATACTAGGCTTGTTTACACTATCGTAGGTTCATTAGGACTATCCTAGGTTCATTAGGATTGTCCCAAGTTCATTATTGCTTTCTTAGGCTCATTAGGACTTTCTTAGGTTCATTAAGACTGCCCTACATTCATTAGGATCATTTGAGGCTCATTGGGACTTTCAAAGAAATGTTTCTCTCTCATTAGGCAAGGAGGATATAGACCCTTTAGGTTCTCTCATGTTTTATAGACATTTGATAGGTTTTAAATTCGAAATATTCATTAATGGAGTTAGTCTAGTGTTTCTTGGTTAGTGAGGAGGATCAGTAGATGTACATCATTAAAGTTTACATAAGGGTTGCATTCAAGTCTTGAAATATTCCATCTCTTGTTCAAATATATGTAAGAAGGGGAGAACATTGGATATATTACATCATTAGATAGTGGATATAACCATTGAGTTTTAAAATTAATTAGCCTCAATAAAAAAATCTCAATTTCTATATATTTCATAAATGCATAATTAGATAAATTATTACTTATAAATAAATCAATATGCATTTCTTTCAAAGAAACAAGAAACATACAAATAATAATAAGTTGTGATCTATATATCTAAATATGAAAATAATTCCATTAAAACTTTTACCTAGGTTAAGCATAAAAGTGATAATAAAACATAATCACCATGTTTTATTTCAACCTTAAAAGTAAAAGAACTCTACATATCCTAAAATTAGGACTTAATCACATCAAATAATTCTAATACAACTCAAAATACTCCTTCAACATATAAGATGATCTATGCTAGATGGCCATGTCTTACTTTCATTCCATTTATGGATTTCTTACATAGTAATACAAAAAATAACTTTCATCGAAATTAAGCATCTTTAACCATGAGATTATATATATCCTCAATTGTATATTCAAAATACTTCTTGGGAATTATATTTTTCAAATCTTTCAGATGTATATATAATTAGCACCCCATTTAGAAAACTCATTATCAATCAACATTATAAATCAAGAATATTTTTTATTTTGTATTAATGAATTATATATTTGGCATATTAGCTTCCTTTATGAACCTATGTAAACCAAACTCCAATTTTAGTAACTTATCTAGTTTTGCTCTAAAATTGTGTCCATAATTGATCCTTTTATACCATCACATGACATAATAGGACCTTTATGCCATGACATGGCATAAACCTAAGCCTAAACTTTCATATCTAAAATTTGAAAAACTTAATGTTAATTACTTTTAAGGTTATACTAATTTAGTGGTAACTTTTGTATTGCCTAATGAGGATTAAGAACAATTTAGGTACATATGTTCGGTTTTATGTCAATTTCATTTTCGAACATTTTTGTTTTTGTTTCCATTTCATTTTTGGTTTTTTGTTTGTGTCGATTTCATTTTCGAACGTTTTTGTTTTTGTTTCCATTTCATTTTCGGTTTTTTGTTTGTGTTGATTTCATTTTCGAACGTTTTTGTTTTTGTTCCCATTTCATTTTTGGTTTTTTGTTTGTGTCGATTTCATTTTGTTAATTATCTAGGTTTGGTTTTGGTTTCTAAATTTGTTGATTACGGTTTAGGGTTAACTGTTCAAAAATATTTTACATCAAAATCAAGAATTTACAAATATAAAAAATAATTTATTTATATGCTACTATTAAAAAAAACTAAAATAATAAAAAAAAAACTAAATAATACACCAAAAAAAGAGAAAAATATACAAGAAAATTATGAACTGTGAAAATAGGTGACAGAATGTGCACCTGGGATAGTGGTGGAGGTTTGAAGTGGAAACCACAGCACGGGGGCCCGTTTTCGATATCTTCTTGTGCAACAGTAAAATGAAAAATTATCCAAAAAAAAGGGTAAAAATAGCTTTTCAAAACGGGCCCCCGTTTTTTAAAAACGGGGGCCCGTTTTGTTTACAAATGGGGGCCCGTTTATTAAAAAACGGGGGCCCGTTTTATCTGGCTTCGGCACCCCGTGACCTTTCGGCTCGGGAGCCCGAACCATTAACGGGCCCCCGTTTTTTAAAAACGGGGGCCCGTTTTGCGGAGCACATTTTCCAACGCGCAGACTTCCGCGAATTTGTGACTCATTAGCTTGCACATACCCTTAAACACCACCAAATAATTCACCAAGATCATCTACAACATGCTACACCATCAAATATGTTGCATAACATGAAGAATGCCACCTAACCAATACAAACTTCAATAATGCATAGCATGAACAACATGGAACAATAAAACACATAGGACATGATCAGAGAACATCAACAAACAACATGAATTCCACCACAATCACCATAACTCACATACCAAGATTCATCATTAACACCATCACCAAAGCTCGAGAACATCAACTAACAAACTGAAAGATATGCTTGCAAAGTTCTAAATCATGAACCATCCGATCTGATGACACACTTGAATGTCCCAAATACTCTCCAAAATCCGCAACTCAATATATCATCATTCTAGAGCAATAAGAATTAAATACTACAACTCATCAACATAAAACACTAAAAAACCAGTCACTATACCATATCACACAACCTATTCAAATAACATTATAGCATCATGAAACTCATACTAAACCAACTAGAGATAACCATATCAAAACCCAATAAACCACATCAACACATCTATGACATATCACCGAAACATACCAATTCTCTACAACATAGGAATATGTTGACATCAATGACAATAACATATCCCAACAACTCTAATATCCAATAGGAGATTTATTGTAAACTATCAAACAACACCCATTATTTGTAAATGTTTATACTTAGAGAGGAGAACAATAATGTAACCTATAGTACCAAGGTTAGCTTTTGTAAATGCATAACTATGGTTATGTAGTCATCAAAGACTTATTTTATTTATGCTGGTTGAAAATATACCATTGAACTTTGGTAATGAATTAGTTTTATTCTACAAAGAACTTCTAACCTTTATTTGCAATGATATAATGTGATATTTTACTATGATCTATGGTTTATTTTATCTGCTCAATTAAAAATACCATTCATTAAGAAATTTTATTAAAGTTTTGATAGATAGAGAAAATAATTTTGACCGAACAAGAAAATCACTTATTTATTTGAGAAGGATTTTTAAGAGGAAAAAAAATACCTAGTATGTACAACTAGCTAATATTTAATGATCAATTGTTTATTTTGTTGTTTACATTATTAAATAAGTAATTCAATAATTGTCTTTTACAACCAAGTTTTAGATTTTCACTGGAAAATAATAATTGTGTTCTTGATTTACAGTTTGAAAAATAGTCACCAAATCCTTTAATCTTTTGATAAATATGTAATATTAAATTAGTATTAAAAAAACCTAAATTTTAAGGTGGTGTAATAGTGTGGATGTTATTTATGTTGTTTGTGTTATTTATTGCTTGACAAACTATCTTACACTAATTATTCGTCTATTTAATTAAGTAATTCTTCAATTATTTATTCAAACTAATCTATTCTTCTAATCAATTCAAATAATTATTAAATGTCCAATTTTAACTTTTGCATCATTCTAATCGATTAACCCTATCACAATTATTAATTGAATATCAATTATTTAATTAATTATGAATTTTTCCTTAGTTAAATAATCTTTATTATTTAATTAATTCAATTTCCTAAGTTTGAATAATTTTATTTAAATTATTTAAATTAATTAATTAAATTCCTCCAATGATCCAAATTATAATTCCATCTAATTTCATTTCATTTCTCCCAAATTCAAATTTCACTTAATTTAATCTAATTTCACGTTTCACGAAATTTTAATTTTAATTAATTTCATGTGCATTTAAATATTCGAATGACCAAATTCAAATCCAAATTGAAAATGAAAATCAAATTCAATTTCAAAATCCTATAGCACATGCTAAAATCAGAATTGATTGATCAAATCAGTTATCTAATCAGTTAACTCATCAATCATCCTTTTTAACTCTCAATCACCTTTTTTTGACTAATCCATCTAATCAATCATCTCCCTAATCAATTCAGTTTATAGATCAATCAATTAGTTTACTAGCCAATCTATTTAGTTCACTCTCCAATCTATTGGGTTAATAAATCAATCAACTCTGTTAACTGATCAATCTAAATTAGTTATCTATCAATCAATACCTGAGTTCAAATCCTCACCCCTTTTGTGTTGAAAATCTATAAATTCAACCTCATTTTCTCAATTCAAGATAGAATCACAATCTTTGAAATATTTGTGTTAATCATATATAGGAATTCCAATGCAATACCTAAGAGCCACCTACCACACAAATTGGAGAAGAGAAATGGAAGCCATGATGCATCAATTGAGGAATATTTTAATTAGTTTCATTTAACAATTCAATTGATGTTAGCTTTATTTCATTGTAATTTAAGAGTAATTTGGTTAGATTAGAGTTGGTGATTCTCTCTGATAATCTGATTATACAATTTTACACATGATTTACCCTTGAATACATTTGGTGAACCCGACCCGAAAACATGCTAAATTCAATTGTTTGTTTAAATTGATTTTCCAGGTCCGTACTCAAAATCAATTTCTTGATACCGCGATTGCTTATGCAGAAATTCACATTTTATAATATTACACTCTAATTGATAGCATATTACACCGTAATTGATCAATTCCTACATTGCAATTGCAAAAACAATTCACAATTGCCTTGGGAATGTGCAAAATTAATTTGTCTTATGTCATTTTGTCATTATTTAGTTTTGCGCACTTAACCCATAAATTTCATTACATTCTGGAAATTCCTATTTTTGCATATAAAATGTATCTAAGTCAATGGTAGGAAAGGTGAGATTCCAAATTTTAGGTGCAAGGAAGGCAAAAAAATATAGGAGACAACAAAGGGTGTATCAAAGGCTCTTAAAGGCAGAAAGGGAGCTCCATGAAATCGAAGAAAAATAAGAGATTTCTTAATATCATATAAATATCTACCGTTTCTTAGATAAATACAAATTTTACGATGACATTGATGTGATGGCTTGAGTGGTGTGGGATAATATCATCACAGAATAATCCTTCTATCTTCTATTTTTTGTGTTGTTTCTTAATATTAAAAAAAAAAATAACTGATGAGAAATTGATCTTATCATTTATGTGAAGTAGGGTACCTACAACTGCAACACAAACACTCAATAGATCATTATAAGCAAGTTTAGAAAATTGAAATCAAACAAAAGATAAACCATGACAAAGCAACCTATTGCCTCCTAAATGATGTGTATAGATTTGCTCTCAGATCTGGATGAGTCATCCCAATGACTTGACTACACCTAGACCGAGGATTTAAAATGATATGATATGCAAGCTAGATGAGATTGATTATGGTAGATTGATCCAAGAGTCTAATAAAGCTAAATTATATGCATGATTAAACTATGATGATGATGCAACTAAGATAGAATGGCAATTGATTAACCTACATGATTCAACAATTATGCTAGAAAATGATCAAATTAAGCTAGATCTAAGATGCATTTTCCTATAATACCAATGTTTAAATGATATGTTATAATGAATGTGCCTATAATAAAAATGACTAAAATGATATGAGATAGGATCCTTTGTGCTCTAAAATGGGGGATATTTATAGGAATTCCAAGGCTAGGGGTGAGGTGCGAGGAATCAACGGTCAAGATTGAGTTTGAAGATATCAAGGGTGAAATTGGAGGAAGTTAGAGAAGAGGCTGGACGAAGTGACACTTGTCATATTTGTGGTGACAAGTGTCAAGGATCCTTTCACATAAGAGGGAAAGTGTCCAAGGGAGGATAAATGTGGCATAAGTGCAATGTGTCTCAAGGGGAGAATATCCATAGAATAGGAGGTTAGGATAAGAAAGTTAGGATGTGCAAGAGGATAGGGTTAGTTAGACCTAGGATTATGTGGAATAGGTTAGGTTAGGTGGTTAGAAATTAGGAGGCATGTGGCTAATTTGAGTTTATCAATTCAAATAATAGTAAAAGGTTAATTAAATTTCAACAACTCATAAATTGATTTGTTTTAATTAATTAAGGGATTAGAATAAATAAATTTAATGGGGGGATTAAACAATTTAGATTAATCAATCAAATGGGACTATTGAAATGAACTTAATGAATAAATCCTTAGATTTATTGATAAGTAGATGAATGGAGAATTGATCAAATTGCTAGTGAATTAAATTAAATTGAAAAGGGATCAATTAAATAAATGCTTATTTAATTAGTTATCTTCAAACCATTTTTAGGTGTATAAACTTTTTCCCTCTTTGAAGCAAGGTGTGATGAAACGTTGATTCAAAAAATAATCTCAATTTGATGATGTTGATGTGATATTTGTTTGATAGGATGCCCTAGCCATTGATTACTAAATTGTGATACAATGATGCCCCCTCGAGAGATCAATTAAGATAATTTACCTTTGTAGTTTTGTTATTTTGATCTTTATGAAATTGATTTCTTGATAGATTATTGGATGATTCCTACAACTATTTTTTATGAAAGTGCGAGTTCTTCAATTACTTTGATGTGCTTCTTGATGTGATGATTGATAGATATTGATTGAATGGATAAGATTGATAAGATTGAGATCTAGTCTAGTTTCAGGAATGACACCTCATGTATAAGACAAATATAATCAAAGCGTTTGGTTTCAGGAAGAATATATCTTGTATAAGACTTGATCAAAATGTCTAGTTTCAGGAAAGATACATCTTGTATAAGACATGATAGATTGGCTCATATGAGATGGATTGATAGAATTGATAAGATTGATTGGATAAAGAACCTAACATTTTTTTGATATCTTGTTGCAAGAAGATTAAAATAGGCTGATGTCGGTTCATTTGAGGGGGTAGCATAAGATTGACATTGGATCAACAATATTTGGAGAGAGATGAGTCATCATTCTGATTGTGTATACACCCATGATGATATAGTGATGATTCCCATAATAGATTTGGCTTTGGATAAGATGATATTTTGTGATCCCTATGCAAGAATGAAATACAAGCTAATGCAAATGAAATTCAAAGTTACGATCGGACCAGTCACTGGATTATTGCATTTTATCATCATTGAGCATTTTTAAATGTGGGAAGTGAGTGCAAACATTGATGGTATAATTGAACCATGATGACCTGAGCACTACTTTCCTAGGTTTTGATATTGCAAATTACCACAAGAATCAAGGTATAATTGAACCAAGATGACTTAAGTGTTGCTTGCGTAAAATAGGAAGTATTAACCATTTCTATACGAAAGTCCAAAATATCTTTGATGATACTCTGATGACCATGTCCCGAGACAACTTTACACATATTAATGATTAATTTACAAATAGCAGACAAGAAAAATATCATGTTCCTTCCTTGTTCCTCTAGTCAAAGACATCCTGGAGTCACTCAAAAATCATGGTAGTGAAAAATCAAGATAAAATAGTTGAACCATTATTGCCAAAGTGTTGAAATAATTAGTCAAAAGATATCATCCATTTGTATATGTTTGATGTTCTTAGACTGACATATGATAGTTTGATGGTTGATAATTTGATCTCGTGTTCAACATTAGATGTGTCTCAATTTTTATTTGACAAAAGTTGTCTAAGTGTTGTTCTACTTGTTTGATGAAGCTCAAAACAATAAAAAATTTTGCCCCCAGCTAGATGTAGAATTTTGCCCCAAGCCTATAAACAAATTCATTATGATATACCCAATGATCCAAACCATGGTGAGAAACCAACTGTTATGTCTGCGAATGTACAAAGGCTTTATTATGGATATGAATGGTGCTAATGAAAAATGAATGCAAGCAAAAGGATGCATGAACTAATAGATGGAAGAGCTAGCTAATAGATAGCGCTTGTTTTCTAGGTTTTCGCCATCTGTTGTTATTGCACGTTTTTTCATATTTGATTTTTTTTTGCTTTTCACTATTTTTTGTATTTTCTACTTTTTTGGATTTTTTTCTTTTCCATTGTTTTTGGATTTTGCTGATTTTTCACTGTTTTTTGGATTTTTCTTCTTTTCCACTATTTTTGGATTTTTTGCTTTCCCACTATTTTTGGATTTTTCTACTTTTTTACTGTTTTGAGATTTTTTTGCTTTTCCACTATTTTTGGATTTTGCTACCTTTTCAGACATAAAACTTCTTCAGATGCATACTATTCATGAGTTCCTCGAGTTGATCCTTGTCCTATGTTGATAGCTGACATGCTTTTGATCTAAATATTGTTGTGACCATAAATGGACCTAACTAGTTGGGTTCAAACTTCTCTTTCTTTTCTCGATTTGACTAGTTTGATGGATTTTCCTTTAGTACTAGTTTCCCAATTTGAAAGGCTTATGGTTTGACCTTGTGATTATAACTTTGGCACATTCTTAGCTGATATATATTTAAATGATAAAAGGCATTTTATCTTCACTCATGGATCAATTCTAACTCTTGCAATCGAGATACTCATTGTTCTTCATCTGGCATAATACGTTTTAACGATACTCGTAGAGAAGGTATCTCTACTTCAATTGGTAGTATTGCTTTCGATCCATAGACAAGAGAGAAAGGTGTGACGCTTGTTGGTGTGTGAATACTGGTATGGTAAGCCCATAGAGAAGGGTTCAATTGAATATACCAATCTCTGCCAGCATCATTCACTATCTTTTTGAGGATTTTCAAAATAGATTTTTTTAATTCTTTTTCTTTCCCTTTCCCTTGTAGATAGTAGGGTGTAGAAATTTGTGTTGGATCTTGAATTTCTCTGATAGCTCCTGTACATCTTGGTTCTTGAACGGTTGCCCATTATTAGTGATAATCGTCATGGGTATGCCATAGCTAAATAGATGATGTAGTTCAAGATAAATGAAACAATTTGTTTTCCTATGATATTAATGAGAGGTACTATTCTATCTCTAACCCATCAATGAGAAGAAGTAAAGATATTGGCCATAGCTATGAATCTAGATCCAGCAGAGATTTTGATGATGAAGATAGCTTAGTGGAACTTGAAGCATTCTTGGAAAAATGACTTCATAGAGGCACTGGTAAATATAAAGGTGAGCTGCCTTTAAAATGTTTTGCATGCAACAAAACTGGTCATATAGTAGCTAATTTCCCTAATGGTGAAAATGAGTATAAGAGAGACAAATTTAAGAAGTATAAGGGCAAAGGAAAGAGAGATTGTCTTGTAGCTATTGACAGTGGTATTACTAATGAAGAGTCTGATGATGATGCTAGTGAAGACATTGTGTTTGTAGATATTAAGGAAGAAATATCAGATCAGAAGGTACTAGTATCCAGAATGGATAACTCTGATGATTGGATCATTGATAGTGGTTGTTCACATCACATGACCGATGATTAGAGAAAATTTATTTCCCTTAAGGAATTTGATGGTGGTGTTGTCGGACTTGGCAATGACTCACCCTGTATGGTTAAAGGTAAGGGAGTTATTTCTCTTAATGGGAAGAGAAGTGTTGACGATGTCTATTGGGTTGAAGGCCTAAAGAACAATATTATGAGTATGGAACAAATTAATGATAAAGGATACCCACTGGAGTTCAGAAATGGTATTTGAAAAATATTTGACAACAAAGGTGAATTGATTGCAACTGGTAAACAAACCAGAGATAATCTATTTCATATTAATCTTAAAGTTAGCAATTGTTTGATTGTAAAGATAGATTATAGTTGGCTTTGGCATAGGAAATTTTATCATATAAATTTTGACAATATTGTTAAAGTAAGAAAGTCTAAGACAGTAAGAGGTCTGCCTCAGCTAAACAAAGCGGTTAATTCTCATTGTAAAGAATGTTAGTTACGAAAGATGACTTCTTCAAATTTCAAGAGAAAGTCTTTCTCAGTGGAGCACTTGTTACATTTGGTTCATACAGATCTATTTGGACCAATAAGAACAAGAAGGATTCAAGGTGACATATTTCAAGATCTTCATTGATGATTGTTCAAGGATGATGTGGGTCACATTCTTGAAGGATAAGCAGGAAGCTTTTGGTAAATTCAAGGCATTCAGAGCCTTAGCTGAGAAAGAGAGTGACAAAAAGATAAAATCTGTGAGAAAAGATCAAGGCACTAAATTTACTTCTGAGGAATTCACTAAGTACTATGATGAGAATGGTATCAAATGACAACTTTCTACACCAAGGACACTACAATAGAATGATATAGCAGAGACAAACAACCACTCACTAGTTGAAGCAGCTAGGACAATGTTGATACAAGAAGGTGTGACAAACACATTTTGGAGAGAAGTTGTAAGTACAATGGTCTACACTATGAACCGGGTTCTGATGAAAAAAGGTAAGGACAAAACCCCTTATGAATAATGGTATGGGAGATCACCTGATGTTAGCTACTTTAAGATCTTTGGTAGCAAATGTTTTATTAAGAGATGTGATTACTTAAGAAAGTTTGAAGGTAAGAGTGATGAAGGCATATTTCTTGGCTACTACACCAAGAGTAAGGCCTATAAATGCTTCAACAACCAGACACAGAGAATTGTTGAGAGTGTTGATGTTCGTGTAGATGAATGTCGTGAAGTCTCAAAAGGAACAAGTTCAGAAAAGTGGACGAAGATCCTTGCAATTTAATTTTGGAACCTAAAATTGTTAAGACAAAAACTAGTAAAGTAAGTCCTGATGTACTTGTTCAACTAGAACAAATAATTTTAGAAGAAGATGACAATGAAGAATCTGGACCTGAATGGAATGATCATGTTATACCTAGGTATGTGAGATTGAATCATATTCCTGAACAAATTATTGGAGATAAGGATGTTGAAGTACTAACTAGAAGGAGAATGGTAGAGAACTCTTGCATGATCTCCACCTTTGAACCTAGAAGTGCTAAGGAGGCATTTGGTGATGATCATTAGATTAAAGATATGGAGGAAGAATTGGATCAACTTGAGATGAACAACACTTGGACCCTGGTACCCCGACAAGTAAATAGGAATATTATAGGTACTAAATGGGTGTTCAGGAACAAGTTAAATGAAGATGGTGTTGTAGTTCGGAACAAGGTGATATTAGTCTGCAAAGGTTATGCACATGAAGAATGAGAAGATTATGGAGAAACTTTTATACCAGTAGCAAGACTAGAAGGTGTCAGAACTTTACTTGCATTTGCAACTCATAAGAAGTTCAAGGTATACCAAATGTATGTTAAGTCTGCATTTTTGAATGGGATATTGTAAGAAGAGGTTTATATAGAGCGTCTTGATGGTTATGCATTGTCATATAAGGGAAGACATGGTATGCAGATTGCATAAAGCTTTGTATGGATTAAAATAGACACCTAGAGCATGGTATGAACTACTTCATACACATCTAATGAAGATAGGCTTTTCTAGAAACAGTGATGACAACAAAATTAATCTCAAGTCTGAAGGAGATGAAATACAAGTAAGTGAAGTATTTGTTGATGACATTATATTTGGAGGTAATGATGACATGAGCAATAGTTTTGCAGATGAAATAAAGAATGAGTTTGAGATGTTATTAGTAGGGGAAATAAAAAATTTCATAGGCTTATAGAGACAACAAATGAAGAAAGGTATTTTCATTACTCAATCCAAGTATGTGAAATAAGTTTTGAAAACTTTTGGTATGAGTGACTGTAAACCAGTTGGAACCCCAAAGGTTACAGGTTGTAAGTTGTCCAAGGATGATGCATCTAAGTCTATAGATGAAAAGGAATACAAGTCAATGATTGGCAAATTACACTATGTTATTCATAGTCAACCAGATATTGCCCATGCAGTTGGTATTGTTGCTATATTTCAGAAGAATCCAAAGGAAGCACATCTGATGGCAACCAAGAGGATTTTTAGATATCTAAAAGGTACTGTTGACTATGGGTTATGGTATCCATATGGTGGAAATTTTGATTTGAAGGTGTACATAGATGCTAATTGGGTAGGAAATGTTGATGGTCAGAAGAGTACTACCAGTGGAGCATTCTTTCTAGGAGGAAGGATAGTTTAATGGAGTAGTAAAAAGCAGGTTTGTACTTCACAATCTACTGTTGAAGCTGAGTATGTAGTAGCTTACATAAATTGCACACAAGTTATTTGGATGAGGCATATTTTGGAAGGTTTTAACATGAAAATATCAGAACCTATAAAGATTCTATGTGATAGTACAACTGCAATTAACATTTCTAAAAATCCTATTTTGCACACAAGGACTAAGCACATTGAGTTGAAGTATCACTTCTTGATAGAATAATTTCAATGTAAAGATGTTATCTAGGAGCATGTTTCGAGCAAGGAGAAGCTTGCAAATATCTTTACCAAACCTCTGCCTAAGACCACTTTTGAGTATCTTAGAAGTCAATTGGGGGTTGTCCCTCTTCATGAATTTAATTGAGCATGATGTTGATTGCATCAGTCCCTGAATTACTTGTAAAATCTTACATGGATTGATGAAGGAGTGGACATATTCCATAGGGGGAGCATCAAGTCAGAGTATATTGTTGATGCATAGTGAGAGAAGAATTACATGTTTTACTTTCACTTTGGCATTGCTATGAAAGGAGGAGAATAATTATGTGATTGAGGAGAAGAACTATGTGTTTGATTATGTGTCTACAACTTCTCCATTGGAATTTTCTGTAGTCTTACTCCATCACTCTTCCATCCAGTATCCACCTTCTTCATACCCTATATGCATTTTGCATATAGATTGCATTAATGATATGTTGTCATTGATGTCAATTATACCGGTAATGGTATTGTTGATATTGCTATGGTTATTGTTGTTATTTCTTTTGTCTTGTAACCGATGTGTTAAACTTTGTGGAAGATGTTGTAAATTGGTATGTTAAGTTTGCGAGTTGAACCAGTAAACCAGTGTAAAGGGTTAAACCTTTTTATGTAATGTAACTGGTAAATGCTACCTATTGATAAACCCTAACTGATCAAGTTTGTTGGTTTATTATTTGGTGAGCGGAAATGATGGAGACATGTGTGATCATTGTATGAGGATAAGAACAAATTGTTTTGGCACATTTGTTTGATTTCTTATTAAAGACAAAAGTGGATTGCATCTAATGCATAGCGCATGATGAGTTACACATTCTGATGAAGTGGTGATCATGGAGCGGTTGGAATTTTCTTGAATAATGTGAAGAGATTGTTATGATTTCTAATGGTCAAGATTATACTAACTTGTTTGTAATGTCAATGATGCGAATTAGGTTTTTGTTGTGTTACCAACCTAATTTTCTATTTATTTAAGGTCGATGAAGTTGTTTGTAACAAGGGTTGGCAAATTTGGTAAGATTGGGGAAAACCTGTGAGTGTGTAGTTGCCTAACAGGTGAATGGATCTGTACTTTGAGTAAAGGAAGATTGAACCTTAAAAGGATCTGATCAAGAAAATGTAGTGCTATTCAGACATATCAACAAAACCTGTTATTTTCTAACAATTACAACAGAAGTGAAATCCCTTAACTGGGTAAGCTCTAACAAGACTAGTTATTCATTAAATCCTCTAACAAGGTGGTCCATTAACTTGTATTCTTACATCCTCCGGTGATGTTACTCCTAACGGGGTATTGTGCATTTTATCAAGGTATATTTGTAAATCCCTTAACCGGGTGATTCCTAAAGAGGAATTAATTCTTAACATGACTTATTGTAAAGCTTTAACAAGCTTGGATCCTAATAGGGTGAACATCAAAAGAGTTCAGATAGCTATCTTTGTGAGTCCCATCTCACTATGGTTTTTACCTATTCTGGTTTTCCATGTATAAACACTTGTGTCAGGTGGTGAATGCTTTTGCGGTTGTGATCTTATATGCTGATTAGATTAATTTATGATGAGGCATGATAGCTAGAAGTATTTGAGAGATGAATATGTTCAAGATATGATTAAGCATTGTTGATGTTCATAAAGTTTGAAGTTATTTACTGTTAAAGTTGTCTTAACAGTCAAACCGGTTAGTGTCAAATATTCTTGTGAATATTGATCTTAACTGTGATAAGTTTACTTTTTGTGATTGAATTTGAGTTTGGGAACTTTGTATCATTTTTTTAGTATACTGATTCACTCCCCCCTCTCAACATTCTACTAGATACTTATTCTTTCATCATACCATCACATTTGTGCTTACTAACTGGCTATCATTAACCTCTGCAATCAACTTCTGATGTTGCTACATTTTTTGATTACTTTGCAACTTCTCCATTGGAATTCACCTCATTCTTACTCCATCACTCTTCCATCCAGTATCCACCTTCTTCATACCTTGCACACATACCTGCAACTTGTCTCCAAAACATATCACAATATTCTCTTTCTGATCACCACAAGGTAAAGGTATTAGTTTAAATTGTTTTCTTCCTTGATGCACAAAATAACTATTATGATAACAATCATGAATGGTCTTCCTCATATACTACCATGGTCTACCCAAGATAATATGTCCACATGTCATAGGGATAACATCACACAAAACATGATTATGATATAAACCAATTGAGAAATCAACATATGCCCTTTGGCTAATCATTACATGTTGCTCTTGACTAACCCAAGTGGAATTATAAGGATTAAGATGATCAAATGTATTTAATCCCAATTTGTGCACCATATCATAAGAAACAAGATTATCATGTGAACCTAAATCAGTAGCCATCTTGCATATCTTACCTTTGCTCAAACATTATGTTTGAAAATTGGATACTTGATTTGATACTTTTTGCTGCAACTTGCCTTTGCTAACCATGAGGAAATCTCCATCTTGCATTAGACTTGCATTCAATAGTTCATTATCTTCTTTATTTTCCTCTTCTTGTATCCCTCTCCTATCCTTTCCTTTGTCTGATTGTTCCCACTTAGGACATTTAAAGGAAGGATGCCTCACTTCATTACAATTGAAGCATTTGCATGTGATAGTGCCTCTACCTACCCCAAATATTTCACCTCCTCTGTATCCTTCTCTTGAATTAGAAGTTGTCTCTTTTCCTTTCTCATTGATTTGTCCTTGTTCCCAATTTATTCAACCACCTCTTCCTCTTCCTCCTCTTCCAAAATTCCCTTGTCTTTCCTGCTTCCTCTTCAACTTCTCTTCGGCTCTAATGGCCAACTGAAAAACATTATCCCAACATCCTAGGCATCAACAAACCTATTTCATCCTTAAGGTTGAATCTTAACCGATTGAAGTACCTTTCTATCTTCTCTTCTTCATCCTCTAGACCCCCTCTAATACTAAGCTTATGAAACTTCTCAGTATAGGACATCACATCCATGTCCTTTTGCCTCAAATTTTGCCTCATCTTCTTCACATGAATTATATAATCAGATGGTAAGAACCGATCCTTAATCAAACCCTTCATTCTAGCCCATGTTGTGATCTTTTCCTCTCCTCTATCCATCGTGTCATTCTATATATCATACCACCATGTCAAGGTTGCACCTCTCAACTTAGTTTTGGCAAACTTGACTTTCTTTTTTTCATCCATTTTCTCAAATTTAAAATAGTTGTCTATGACATTTAACTAGCCTAAGATTTCTTCACTATCCATCCTCCCTTGGTAAATAGGTATGTCAATGTTACTCTTACCTCCACCTTGGACTTCCTTTAGCAATCTCACCAATCTCCTCTCTTCAAGATCTTGTTCTCCCCTTCTAGGCTCTTTATGCCTTTCCCCTTCATCATGTGCTCCCACTTCTTCATTCATCTCTTCTCTTCTAGGTCCTCCCTTTTATTTCTCTAAGGCTTCAATCCTTTCTAGTAGTTGTAATCTCTCTCCCCTTTTTTTCTATCTTCCCTATCCTTTTCTACTTCCAATTCTCTCTTTTCCCTCTTCTCTCTTTCAAGAGCTTCTCTCAACTCCTCAATCTCCCTAGCCATTTGATTCTTAGGTGCCATCTTATCAAAACCTTCCTTCAAATATCTACTCACTTCTTTCATACCAATATGATGTAGAGGCAAAGAGGTAAAATTGCAAACTTGCATATAAGTATCTATTTAAGACCCAAACCCCACACTCCTAAGATGATTCAAGTGCATCAAATGCCTCCAATAGGCTCCAAACTAGTATTCCACTAAGAAGACTGGATCCTTTGCCTCTACACCAATATGAATACTCCCAAAAACATGTATCTCAGGTTCTCAAGACATAAAGTCTACATTTGTTAAGAAAATGCAAGTTTTAGCCTTCAACTAGGCCTAGGCTCCTACTAGCACTGCAAACACATTTTTTGATGAATATCTCTTAAAGGTAGCAAAAATATAGGAAACAAAATCTCATATTAGGATTCCCTTTTGAGCCAACTATAACATACCAAAAAATTATGTATTGTTTCTTTGAACCAACATCCTCAAAAACCCACTGTCCTTTGTACCCGGTAGGTTAATTAGGACTCTTTTGCAAAGGAAGTGCTTCCTAAACTCATCTCTAGTAAAAAACCTTCCATATAGTCTTTAGTTATGTTACCAAAAGAAGGATTTTATAGGTTTTATGGTTAGGTAAGGCTTCTATATGTCCAAATCCCAAAACCCTCAATAAAACACCCTTAAACCTACGGCTTGCTCAAAAACTCACTAAACAAAACTTCTAGAATAAAATGATGGATGATTCACCATCTCCTCAACCTTCTCTTACTATTTCAAACATTAAAGTAGCCCCTTCTTAAGGCCGATCTGCTACTGCTATAACTATGGCATCAAAACAATGTATTTTCAGTTTGTCTTTCATAGTGTACACCCAACATACTCTCCTTCCCATCATTAAATTATTAGGAATATATGATACATGTTAGGATATGATCCACACCATAGGAATCAAAATCTTACATCCATGGTTGGATCATTTTTTCAAAGAAAACCAACAAATCAGTAAATGGGAGATTGCAGACTTAGGAAAATACAATGCAAAGTATGTTCCCAGGGTTTCTTGAACCTTTAGCAGAATATTAGAATGTAGAATGCATAAACACACTCTCAGGTCATTTCAAAACTAATTTCAATACTACTTTAATGCAAAGAAAGCATATAAACCACAAATCTATAGGAAAATTAAGAAGTTTTATTGCTATTGTGTTGCAATCCATACAACCTTGTACTTGCTTATCTTCCTCCCCATATAAATACCTCTCAGGGATTCAAATAGGCCTCCAAAAAATTCCCCAACTGGTCCATGGAGTTAGTTGTTATTACAAATGATTAACAAGTCAGTTTTGTCATTTCTCACCAAAATGGCACTAGTTGTTGATATTCAAACATTTGAATTAAAAACTCCTATTTAACAACCTACTAGGACTTCTACCCAAACATAATGAATCTTAAATGATTAAAATGATTTATTCAATATGTCTATACACTCTCAAGACCATTCCCAATCCTATAACCCCAAAATCCCATATTTGGTCCTTTTGTCCTATTAGGCCCTTTAGGATAGTTACCATTACATTGGGATCATTACAATGAAATTCCATAATTGGCTTTAAAACATCAAAATTGAATCTATTAGACCCATGCATCTCCTTTTCATGCTTCCATGGTGTCCTCCATGTTATCTTCATGTCAGGTTCTCTTGCACCACAAAGTTCTAGGTGTGTAGAAAGAGGGGGGAAAAAGAGAAAGAGTGACATGTCTAGAGATAGTAGGAAAGAGAAGAAAATAAAGGTTGAGATGAAGATAGATTGAGAGAAGAAGAGAGAGGAAAATAGATAGAGAGATATAAAGAGGTGGAAGAAAATATAAAGATGGATAGAGATAGGGAGATATATAGGAAGAGGGAGATAGATATATATAGATGGTGAGATAAAGTGAGAGTGAGAATGATATAAAGAGATATAGAGGGATAGAGTGAGAGAGTTATAGAGAAATACATGAAAAAATGAATTGGAGATGGAGATAGAGGGGGATATAGAGAGATGGATATAGAAAGAGTGAGAGATAGAGTGAGAGATTGAGATATATGAAAAGAGAAAGAGATATAGATAGAGATACATGGGAAGCAAAATGGAGATACCTTTAGAAATAGATAGATAGATAGTAGAGTATGAAGAGAGTGAGGGAGGGAGACATGAAGATAGATAGAGAAAGAGATGGAGAAAAAGGGAAAGAAGAGGGCAGAGAGGGAGAGGCATAGTTACAGGTGTTGGGATAAAGAGAGAGAGAGAGAGAGAGAGAGAGAGAGAGAGAGAGAGAGAGAGAGAGAGAGAGAGAGAGAGAGAGAGAGAGAGAGAGAGAGAGAGAGAGAGAGAGATAAATAAATAGATATATAGAGATATAGATGGATAGGGAGAGAAATAGAGAGATAGGGAGATAACAACATTGAAACATATGGATGGAGAGAGGAGTGAATAAGAGGGAGGGAGAGGGGAAAAGAGATAGAAATAGTGGGAGATAGAGAGAGATAATAGAAAATATAGAGGAGGAAAAGGGAGGGAGAGATGCAAGGAGAGATAAGGAAATATAGATCAAGGAGATAGATAGAAAGAGAGATGGAGAGAGGAGAGAGAGATTTTATAAACCTTTGTCAACATTAAAATAATTAAGATTAACATTACATTAAAGATAAGTAAATCCAATCAAATTTAATCAATTCTAATATATATTATTTTGTCAATTTCATTCTCAATCAATCAATTTGTTCATATTAATGACATAAAGGTATATTTTCTTGCCTAATTTGACAGTCATGTAAAATTCTATTTTATTCACCAAGGTAAGGTGGGTTGGGCGTTGTGCTGGGTCGTGAGGATACCTCTAAAGTAAAGAAATAAAAAATCTATTTTATTCATGTGTATGAAAAAGTTCCATTAGAATAGTAATCATGCAAGGTGAGAGATGTATAAAGCTTGGACCTTTTTGTATTGTCAATTAGGATATAAATTCCGTACTTGAATATGTTTTTGCATGATAAGCTTGTAGAAGTTTTGCTTGTTTTTTATATGTAAATAATTTTAGTCATTTCTTTATTTCAAATTAATTTTTTAATTTTTAAAGTGTAAATGTTATACAAATATTAATTAAAAAAAATTATTTTATATTTTAAAAACAGAATAATGATATGCATACATTTTAGAATCTAGGTAGCAATAGCTAATTTTTAACATAATTTAAAACAATAAAAAATGAACTTTTAAATTGTTTAAAATGCAATTAGTTATAATTAATCAACCAAAAGCCCCTGTTAATGGGCCTTTAAGGGTTGATCCTTCTCAACTCTTGTATAGAATAATCTAGTGGGGATCGTTGAAGAAATGATGGGTTAAGATAAACTTTGATGGTATGATGAAGGGTAATATTGTTGGTAGTGGGCCAATGTCTCTCATGGGGATTCACGATATGGTTTAACAAACTCCTATGGATTCTATAAGTCTAGTGGTTGTATCGAGCATTGATAGCTCAATCTTTTTCTGCAACAACAACCCTAGCTTGTAACAAGTGCAATCATAGATTGGTCATAGGTTTGAATCACATAGACCACAACGAGTGACGTTGGGAGGGGGATTGTTGGCAGTGGGCCAATGTCCCTCACGAGCATTCGTGACATGGTTTTACAGCCTCCTGTGGGTTCTATAATCCTACCAGTTGTATTGAGAACTGACAAGTTGATCTTTTGGTGCAACGACAACCCTAGCTTGTAACAAATCTAGGGCTGTTGAGTGCAAGATGTATTGCAAGATTTGACACAGGTAACCTGGTTTCCAAATATTTTTAAAATTTAGGAGAGGGTACAAACAATGTCACAAAGGATAAAGTTGTGCTCCTTGTTCAATTGGTGGGATCACTGGGAATTCCCAATATCCATTTAGAAGGAGATTCACAGATAATTATCCATGTGATACCGAAAGGCAGACCTAAAAATTAGAGAATTGATAAAGATATCCAAACAAAAAGCTGCCTACTAGCCACTTCAAAAGTTTCAGGTATCATACATAAGGAGAGAAGGAAATCAGGATGAAAACACTTGTGCTAACCAAGCCTTTGAAATTATAGAGGGAATGAAACAAGTAACTGGATATAGCCATAATGTTCAAGAAATTAAAACCTTTTGATTTCCAATTTCCATCACATTGGGAAGGATTAGGCTTGAATATAATTTGAGGAATATTCTCCTTACCTCTTGAATAGACTCATGATTATTGAGAAGGATGATGGATTAAATGCTCTGAGGTCTCCGACCTGCTAGGATTTATATAAAATCCCACTATAATTTATGGTGAATTGTGGTACATTTCTAGCTTTGACACACTTGAAGTTCAGGTGGCGATAGTGAGAGCAGATGTGGGGGTTTGATAGGAAAGTGATATGGAAGGATTTACATGAAAAATCCTATCCATTAAAAATAATGTTGAGGTGGATATTATGCCTATGAAGGACCAATACTTTAATTGAAAAGAATGTACCATTAATTGATCTTGGGTGGGAGAAGTACGTGGGATGGTTAGTCTTGATGATAACTTATTTTTAGTGTGTTGAGTTGAAAATCTATGAGATGCAGAATCAAGAAGCTCTTTCACTACAAAACCGTGGAGGCGAACTTCTCACTAAGGGCCTCAAAACCAATTGTGGCTTTTTGGGTATCGATATCGGATGAGAGACTATCGAATATTTTTATAAAATTTCTCAAAAGTTGAAATGTTGAATTTTGAAGGTATTTCCGATTCTAGAGGGATCAAAAATCGATAAAATCAACCAATCTTCTAGATTTAGGCTATTAAATGCAGTCATAACAGTCTTCCAAAATTTTGAGAAAAAAGAACAAGACCGTGGTAGGAACGCACATGGTCCGACCAACATTTTTTGAAATTTTCATGGATGGATATTATGATGATTTTAAAGATAACCCCAAAAAATTGGTGAATTTTATGATCTCTAGATGGGTGAAATTAAGGCACAAAGGTGAAAATAGGACCCTATTAGGGTTTTGTAGAAAAAGTGGAATTGAATTGTAATTTTGCAAAGGGTCAAACCTAATTGATTGGGATACCTTGAAAAATGTTTATAAATCAGAATGTAACTGAAATTGATTTGAAATTTATAGAAAATCCAATTACTTTAAAAAAATAGGGCTTGATGACCCAAAAAACTAAATTTTGAAATTTAAATTTTGGGAAAAAGGGGGGAAACTGAAATTTTGAATTGTAGAATTGAAAACAAATTTGAGAAGAATCAGAAATCTGAAAATTAAATGGAAATCCAATTTTGTGCACAAGTTCAAGATATTTTTTGAAAATTAGGGTTTTGACAAGTAACCTCTTAATAGGGTTGGGAAAAAATATCTCTACAATTAAGTGATAGGAGGCTCCTCGGTGCTTCAACAGATGTGGCATGTGAGGATCTACCACATGTGCCTCAATGGGTATTTTCTAGAGGGAGATGGGAAGATAGGGCTCCACAGACTGGCAGACATTACAGGGGTTTTCGTCTAGTTTTGAAATACTTTCAAGGTTTTTTTAAGAGCAACCAGTCTTTGCATCATCACAAGGGGAGCTTCAATCTGCAAACATAGTGTGGAAATGGTCTAAGAAAGCATAACATTGGGAAACATAAGGGCATTTCAGGTTGTGATAAATAGTCGTTTGCTAAAGTGGTGGTCGTGGGAGTCAAGGACACTTCTAGGGCATCTGTGTTTGTGAAACCAACAGGTGCTTTTGATATCTCTGGTAAGGATGCGGAAATCTTGAGTAACAAATCCCATTCTGCTTCAGGTCTGGAAAAAGGTAATATGACAAATGCAACCCCGACAAAAGAGGTATGGTTCCTGTTGTCATGTTTTGATTATAGAGGTTCTTTTGCGGCAGAAAGAGCTTCAAGTTACACTCTGTTGCACTTTTGGGGGAATTTTGGGGTCGTCAAACCAATTTGTCTAAGTTGCATTCTAAATTGAGAAAACATTGGCTTGCACTAATTTGTTTTCAGTTATTATCAACGAATTCTTGCGTATTTGTCTTTGATTCCCCCCATTTCAGGGATGGTGTTCTTGCAAATTTGTTTCATTGGTTTGGTAATAATTTCATTAAGGTTTCTACTTGGAAACCCTTTTTTGTCCCAGAATGGGTCAAGCCTAAAACTTTCCCAGTTTGGTTTGGATTGCCTAAACTTCCCTTCAAATTCATCGATCGAGAAGTGCTGAAATCTATAGGAGATAATTTTGACATCTTAATTTGTCTTTGAGGAAGGAAGGTTTTGGTAAAAATTTGTTTGTTGGTCTCCCCTACTTTAGTATACCCAATTTCATGTAATCAAAAATCGAATGAGGGTATTTGGAAATAATCTATTGTAAAGTTGGACAATGACCTTAATCAAAATTTGATTGTTGTGGATGCCCCTTTTTTCTTAGATTTTTGTAATAATAACTCCAAATCTGTTACAAACAAAAATGATGGTTTGGATGTTCCTAAGAATCCCATCCCTGTTAAATCCCCTCCTAATTATGTCTCAGTTGAGTCTGATTATCAGTCAAAGGAGGGTCCCCCAGGAAATAATGTTGTTAAATCTCTCCATAAAGCCTGCACTGACAAATTGTAGAGTGTTGTGAACACTGTAAATCAGGCTGGTTTGGAAGGGTTTATTAATTCTAAGCCTAACTGTCAGGCTCAGGGTGGCAATGCTAGTCGAGCTAGCCAGATATGTCCTCCCCCCCCAAGATTTGAATCTTTGATTTCCTGATCAGAAGGGTGGGCTAGATGGCAATATAGGCGATAAGGTTTTTGGTTCTTTAGAAGGGCCGGGTTGTCATATGGATATTCCACTCAATATTGGAGGTGCAGGGGACAATGCCCCAGTTGAGTCTATTCCCTTAAGTGATGATGATGTTGTCCTAATTCAAAAAGTAAAAGAGTTAGCATATAGTGAGCCTATCAAGGAGTTTGGAAAGCCTCAAGAGTCTCTAGATATTTCTCCAGATGAACACACAGTTCAGCAAGTTGAGCATTTGTTCAAGTATAACAAGGACAAATTAGAGGAGGAGGTTTCAGATAAGATTGTGTGTTCTATTGAGAATGATTTGGATTTAATTCATAAAAGTTTCCCTCTATCCCCTTCCTTCAATCCCTTTGAGGTCCTTAACAATGTTACCCAAGATGCTTCAAATCAAGTGGTTCCCCAAAAATTGGTGGCTTCTCCTCGGTCGACTTCAGTTAAAACTCCTTTAGGCCTTCCTATTTCCCAAGTTGAGATGAAATTCCCTATCTCTGTTGTGTCTCCGGGAAGGGGTAGACCTCCAAATAATCACAAAACTTAATTGGAAATTGATGCAGGCATTCAACAAGTTTTGTCTCCTTTCCTTGGGGTTAAGAAGGCTTCAACATTGTATTTGGGCAAAGGGAATAACATTGGCCATGGCTTGAGCTCCATTAAAAAAGAAGAAGAAGTGTTTAATTAGTCCTCTAGTCACTGGATCTATGGCGGTTAAGAGGAGCTTACATAAAAGCTTTGGGGAGAACATTTCTTCCCCTAAGGATGAAAAAAGGGGAGTGTTAACTTCCCCTCGAGGGTAATGAGGTTCATTTCATGGAATGGTAGGGGCTTAAATGCCCCTAACAAGAGATAATTGATCAAGTCTCAATTAGAATTGGTTAAGTGGGATATAGGCATGCTCCAAGAAACTAATCTCTCTTTGGAGAATTCTGAGTTTGTCTTTTCTTCTTGGAAGAGGTGGAAATTCCTTTCTTTCCCGACTTCTGGGGCATCGGGAGGTTTGGCCTTTTTATGGAATGATTTCATGGTTGATGTAGAATTGGTTGCTTCTGCTCCAAATTGGATGTTATCATTAGTGTCCTACAAAGATTCTAGGTTTAAAGTATGGTTGTTTAATATTTATGCCCCCTCAGGTGTCTCAGGTAAATACTAAAGCAGTGGACATTTCTAGTGAAGCAGTAACATTTTTCAAGAATATACTTTCATTTGAGGATATTGATGTCTCTACCAATATCTCTTCTCACATTCCCTCTCTAATTTCTCCTGATGACAATAGAATTTTAATGTCTCCTTTTACATTATAGCAGGTTAGGGGAGCTATTTTTGCTATGAATCCGGATAAGGCACCCCAAAGTTATGTATAAGGCAGTGGGATGCATTGTATAGGCCCGATATCTGATATAGAAACCACATTTTTAATTTGTGTATTAGTCATTGATAAAGTCATTTATAGGGTGGCAGCATGTGTGATTTGAATAGTTTTTGTTTCAGTCCTTTATAGGTTGTGGCATGCTTGTAACTTTTTAATGTATGGTACGATCCTAGGCTTTTATTACTTGATTAATGTACTATATCACTGGCCGCCTTCTGTGTGTTTTTGGCCTTGACAAAATTGGCTTATGTGATAATCTTTGTTGAGGGTGGCATCCTCGCTTATTGGATATTCATTTATGGATGTCAGTGTAAGGGTTGTTAATCTGTGTGAATTGCTGTAATCAAGTAAGCTTGCAATGGATATTTTGCATTGCCTTTATGGGAAGTTAAGGGTAGTTTTCTCATTTACATTAGCTCATGATATTATCATGTTAAACAGTTTTTATGTTATGTTTTTGTAGCTTTTTCGGAGCTCTTCCTCCTGCAAATATCTTCTTCTCTGTCCATTGGAGCATACAGAGTGGTTTAGAAGCCTGAATAGTGGAAGAAGAAAATGAGGACAATTTTGTCAAGCTTGGTAAGATGTTTAAATTGTTTACTCCTATGGTGGATTTTGAATTCCATAGGCTTATGGGGTGTCAGTGGCTGCAAGTTTTCCCTCAGGTTTCTTATGCTGAGCTTCTGTTTCGCTTTGTTACTATTTTCTATGATGTTTTACTTAATGAGGATTTGGTTTGCATCTTGGTTTCCAAGTTTATTTTTTTGTCAGTATGTAACTGGGCATTGGTTTCTCCTGCATTGGTTGATTATCATTTTGATATGGGGTCTTTTTACTATGGTGGATTTCTTCGTCATCATGAGCTTATGGATAATGGTTGGTTTGGCCAATTATTGCATGAATTACGAATGGGTTTGATATGTGATTCCATGGAAGACACTCAGGCCTCCATGGATTTTCTGTTGTATTTGGCACCTGATCAGTATGTAGATAAAGCTTGGGTTGTCTTTCAGGCATTGCATTCATTGATCACTCTGTGCTCTTTGTGCTTTGCTCTTGCTTGTTTGTATTTTCCTCTAAGGGTTATTTTGCCTCCGACCTCAACTCATGAACCTCCGGAGGAGAGCATTAGCTCTTAGTTTTTTGATATCTGACTGTCTTCTTTTTGTAGTTGGTGGAATGGTTTTTGTTGTTGTAAATTTGGAGGTTCTATGGCTTCTATTATGCTCGGATGATTATCTACAGCTTTGGTAGGAACTTTTACCTCTCTTATCTCCCTAGTGGTCCTCCATGGCATTTTTTGATCAGCCCTTCATTTGGTGGCAGTCTGGTTTTTTGGAATTGTCCTATGGGACCCTTGTAAAAATATTAGAGGTAGGGGCTTGGGGGATCTGACTGGATAGAAACAAATGATGTAAGGGTAGTGCCTAGTTTTATTTTTTTCAAGGCTACAACTAGAGGTTTTCTTGCAGGTTCTTTCTTGCTGTTATGCCTTTTTTTGAACCTGATGTAAACATTTTATTATTAATATATAAGTTAAGTGGATCTTCCACTTTTATTTAAAAAAAAAACAAGTAACCTCTTAATTTTGTAAATTTTAATTACAAACTGAGAGGGGGAGATAAAGAAATAGAGTGAGAGATAGAGATATATGAGAAGAGAAAGAGATATAGATTGAGATACATGGGGAGAGAAAGGGTGAGACCTCTAGAAATAGATAGATATATAGTAGAATACAAAGCGAGTGAGGGAGGGAGAGATGGAGACATATAGAGAAAGAGATGGAGAAAAAGGGAAAGAAGAGGGGGGAGAGGGAGAGGCATAGTTAGAGGAGTGGGGATAAAAAGAGCTAGGTAGAGAGGGAGAGAGGGGGAGAGAGATAAATATATAGAGGGAGAGGGAGAGATATAGATAATGGGATATATAAATAGATATAGACGGATAGGGAGATAAATAGAGAGATAGGGAGATAACAGTAGTGAAAGGTATGGATGGAGAGAGAGGAGTGAATAAGAGGAAGGGAGAGGGACAAAGAGATAGAAAGAGGGGGAGATGGAGGGAGATAATGGGAAATATAGAGGGGGAAGAGGGAGGGAGAGATGCAAGGAGAGATAAGGAAATATAGATCAAGGAGATAGAGAGAGAGAGAGATGGAGAGAGGAGAGAGAGAGCATTCCTAAACCTTTATCAACATCAAAATAATTAAGATTAACATTACATTAAAGTTAAGTAAATCCAATCAAATTTAATCAATTCTAAAATATATTATTTTTTAATTATTCAATTTCATTCTCAATCAATCAGTTTGTTCATAATAATGACATGAAAGGTATATTTTCTTTCCTAATTTGGGAGTCCTATAAAATTCTATTTTATTCACCAAGGAAAGGTAGGTTGGGCATTGTGCTGAGTTGTGGGGATACCTCTAGAGTAAAAAAAAAAATCTATTTTATTCATATCTATGACAAAGTTCCATTAGAATAATAATCATGCAAGGTGAGATGTACAAAGTTTGGACCATTTAATATTTCAATTTGGATATTAATGCAATACTTTAATATGTTTTGCATGATAAGTTTGTAGAATTTTTGCTTATTTTTTATATATAAATAATTTTAGTCATCTCTTTATTTCAAATAATTTTTTTTATTTTTAAAGTGTAAATGTTATACAAATATTAATTCAAAAAAATCATGTTGTATTATTTTATCAATATTAAAAGAACAATGTTATATTTAAAAAACATATTAATGATATAGATATAGTTTAGAATCTAAGTAGCAATAAATAATTTTTAACATAATTCAAAAGAATAAAAATTGAACTTTTAATTTGTTTAAAATCCAATTAGTAATAATTAATCAAGAAAAAGTGCCCATTAATGGGCCTTTAAGGTTTTATCATTCTCAACTCTTGCATAGCATAATCCAGTGGGGACCGTTGAAGCGAGGATGGGTTAAGATAAACATTGATGGTGTGATGAAGAGTAATCTAGGGTTGTCAAGTGCAGGATGTATTCCAAAAGGTGACAAAAAGGTAACCTAGTTTCCAAATGGTCTTAAAATATAAGAAAGGGTACAAACAATGTCACAAAAGCTAAAGTTGCACTCCTTGTTGTTCAATTGGTGGGATCAATGGGAATTCCCAATATCCATTTAGAAGGAGATTCATAGATCATTATCCATTTGATTCCGAAAGGCAGAGCTGAAAATTGAAAAATTAATAAAGATATCCAAATAATAAACTGCCTACTAGCCACTTCAAAATTTTCAGGTATCATACATAAGGAGAGAAGGAAATCAAGAGGAAAACATTTGTGCTAACCAAGCTTTTGAAATTATAGAGGGAATGACACAAGTAATCAGATATAGCAATAACGTTAAAGAAATTAAAACCTTGTGATTTCAAATGTTCGTCACATTGGGAAGGATTAGGCTTGAATTCTAATTTGAGGAGGAATATTCTCCTTACGTCTTGTATAGACTCATGATTTTTGAGAAGGATGGCGTCTTAAATGCTCTGAGGTCTCCAACCTGCTAGGATTTATATCAAATCCTACTATGGTATATGGTGAATTGTGGTACATTTATAGCTTCATCGCACTTGACATTTAGCAAGCAATAGCAAGTTCTCTGGAAGGCTTTACATAAAAAATCCTATCCATTGAAAATTGTGTTGAGGTGGATATTATGGCTACAAAGGAACGGGAATTTAATTGAAAAGGAAGTATAGTTGATTGATCTTCGGTAGCAAAAGTATGTGGGGTGGTGAGTCTTGATGATGGCTTCTTTTTAGAGTGTCGAGTTGAAAAATCTAAGAGACGCAGAATGAAGAATATCTTTCTCTACAAAACCATGGAGGCGAACTTCTCACTAAGGGCCTCAAAGATACTGGTGAATTTTTGGGGACCGATATCAGATGAGAGACTCGAATATTTTTTGGTTTGAAGAAAGGGATTTCTTGACACAAGTCAAGATCGTTCTAGGAAAGGAATACTTGGATGCCACCTTCAAGTATCATAGCAATGTTGATGTGGCATCTATTTTCACGGCATGTTGTTTCAAGTTGGAAATGAAAGAGATAATTCAATGGGTGGTGGATAATTGCATCCAAGAAGAATGGAGGGGAGGTTTTGATAGCCTCATGGAAATGGCGCGAGATGGGCAAGGCTTCATTTTCCTTGGTGGTGTATGGATCAATGTGAGTGAATTCATCCTACCCCTATGCCCATATCTTGTGTAGAGTACAAATAGAAATAAGAAAGACTAACACACTTCATCCTAGGTAGGGATGACATAGGTGAAGGCCTACCTCAAAGAAATGGAAGCTAGGAGGCTTAGGAGGGAGATAGAGAAATGGGGTCCATATGACCAAAAATTGTCCTCTGCAGATAGCTTCCCCTCACGATGAAAGCGAGTTAGATCAAAGGATAGGAAGAAGAAAGGTTGTTCCCTTTGAATATGATTTCCCCCAAACTCACACATGGAGGAAGAGAAACCACAACCAGAGCACAAACAAGGGGTGTCCATTGATAGGAAGGGCAAGACAATTGTGCAAGTAGGGTAAAGGGGCAATGTGTCGGTGGCTTTCATGTTTTTTGGTATGATATAAATATTTTAGCAGTACATATTTATGTATATGTGCATATGTAAAGGTGGGTAGGCATAGAAACTAATTACCAGGGTTAAAGAAAGGAAAAAGAATTGAACATGATGAACTCTAAGGGATATTATATTTGTTTTAATACTAAGAATTTTGTAATATTTTTTGGATATAAATACAAATACAACATTTATGAACGAAAAAAAATTGATCAAGAAAAATGTCATTCCAATAATGTTTTTGATTAAGGGTCAAACAAGTTTTAAGGGTACTTCAAACTCAGTGCAACAAGTTTTGAAGGGACTTAAAACCCTAAGATTTTTCACAAATTTAGAACCCTCAATATAACACTACAACAAGATACAACATAGATATTCAACAGCCCGACCACAACCAAACAATATAGAGTAAGTGTTAAAGAACTTGTGGCAAAAGAAGAAGGTTGAAGCCATCCTCAAAGAATTTAGATGAACACAAACATAGGAAACAAGGCTCCCTCAACCATAACCATGGGCTTTATCCAGGCTCCCACAACATTGTCCATAAGAGTGATCACCACAGTGAGTAGCTTTTTTTTTTAGATCTCCATCTCCATAGGAGATAAAGGAAATTAAGTCAACATAAAAGCAATTATCAGCTCCCTTATAGCCAAAAGGTAAGGCTTCATTAGCCCCCCAATAGCACTTCTAGGTGTAACTAGTAGCATCATACTCCACCTTAATAGGAGAAAGATTACATCTAACGACATCCATCTCCTCCTCAATAGAAGATAGGACTACCTCTATAGCAAAAACCAAAGAAACCCAAATTTGCAAAAAATGAAGTACAACAAGAAAATCCATGAAACCAAGAAGGAGAGAGACAATATAACCCTCACCACATAGAGACATAGGAGTTAGAAGATATAAACATAGAAAAATAGACCCCATCATTAGGAAAATCACAAACCAAATAGATTCTGAAGAGGAATTCGAATAAAAGACATCTCACAACAGATGATTATAAACATAGGAGCACAAGGAGAGAAGAGAAATACAAAAACCATCATATTCTTGCTTCAAGGGCTAAGAAGTTGAGACATCCAAAGAAGACCTCAAAGAAACAAACATAAAGATCTCCTAGTCAAGGCAAAAATAGATTCCATGCAGTCCCATAGAAATATGAATAGTAACAAAACCACATAAGAAAATAATGGAACTACAAAATAGTAAGGGCGAAAGATCAGGCAAAAAAAAACCCATAATGGGGTCCAAAACATCCACCAAGCAACCAAGCAGGAGCCAAGTCCCATAAGAGCATCTATTATAAAAAAAAATCAAATGGTTGTAGAAAGAACCAATGAAGTCCCCCACGAGAAGCACCCACACCTGAGGAAAGGAGTCCTCCAGCCAGATCGATGCAGAATACGAAAAACCTCCACCCAAAGGAAAACCGAATGTTGAGCCAATCCAACATGTCAAGGAGAGAAAGGATTTGAGAATGTTGGTTTCAAAGTGTCTATGAAACCAACATGATGAATAATGCACACAAGAGCATCCTCTAGAAAGTGAAACAAAGGAGCAATCACCCACTTTGGAGATCATAGCACACACTATAAGCCAAAAGGAATGGGGTAAGGGAAGCCTGATAGATCAAAGAAAAAAACTCACCAACAATACTACAATCCTCTCGATCCCCAAAATCAACCCCAACACCTATGTCCTTTGTAACCTTAAACTAAGCCCTCGAACCAATCTTTCACTTGCTCCAGCAAGCCAACCATGAGACAGGGCCAAAGAAAGAGATGAAAGAGGCGAAGAAACCCGTACCATCCACCTCACCATTAGGATTTCCCTAATCTTCACTGCCAAAATCGTTTTGTGTAGTTCTAGCTGCTCCTGCTCGACGGGTGCACTAGTCCCATTGTTAGCTTATTACAATATTGGTACTCAATGAAAGCTATAATAGTAATAGCATATATGAGATCTCTCCCTAAAAACAAAAATCTAATAATAATATATATAATGTCATTGATAACATTAAAAAGATACTCAATCAAAAATTAAAAATTCCAATTGGCCTCTACTTTTTATATATAAATAATTTAGTTATCTATTTATTTTAAATTATTTTTTAAACTTTTAAAGTGTAAATATTTTAGGAACATTAAAAAACTATGTTATATTATTTTATCAATACTTAAAAACTATGATATATTGAAAAAGCATAATAATTACATATAAATAAAGTTTGCATGTTCTAAGTAGCAAATAAAGTTCTTAATAAATAATTTATAACATTAAACATAAATTGATTTTTTTTAAAAATATAATTAGTAGTAATTAATTAAGTAAAATCTCATTACTATTTAGTATTATTGAAAATTACATAATAACAAAAATGATATTCCTCCCTAAAAATAAAAATCTAATAATAAACTAAAGTCTCTCAAATCTTAGCTTGATGAGATTTTGGCTAGGGAAGAAATTTATTGGAGACAGAAGTCTGTGGAATTATGGCTTTCAAAGGGGGATAGGAATACAAAAAAATTCATTCCTCCACCAAGTTGAAGAGGAGTAGGAATAGGATTGCTTGTATTCAAGATCAACAAGGTCTATTATTGAATGAGTAGGATGATATTGCTAAGGAGGTTGTTAGGTTTTTTAAAACCATTTTGTCGTCAGATTAAGAGATGTTAGCAACTTCGATTCTCATGTCCCTTATCTGGTAACCATGGAAGATAATAAGATGTTAATGACACCTTTTTCTCTTTAAGAAGTTCAACAGGCAGTTTTTCCTATGAACCCTAATAAAGCTCTTGGTCCTGATGATTATATACCTTTGCTTTTTTAGAAATATTGGGACTTTGTGGGTAATGATGTTTTAGTGGCTCTTGAGGAGGCTAGGTGGAATAGGTCTATTTTGAAAGAATTGAATACTACTTTGATTTCTATTATTCCTAAGAAAGAGGATGTAAAGTCTTTTATTGAGTTCCAGCCTATTGCTCTATGTAATACATTATATAAAATATTCACTAAGGCAATTTCTATAAGGTTAGCGAAGATTTTTCCTAATATTATTTCCTTGGAACAAAGGGGTTTTGTTCTAGGGAGGCAAACTGTTGAAGGAGTGATTGTGGTGCATGAGGTGTTGCATTCTATCTCCTCCCAGAAGTCTTCGGCCATGATTCTTAAGTTAGATATGATGAAGGCCTATGATAAAGTAGAATGGCAAGCTTTGTGTAAGGTTCTATTGAGGTTGGGTTTTTTTTCATGCTTGGGTAAAATGGATTTGCTCATGTGTATCGTCTACAAGATTTTTAGTAATCCTGAATGGTTCTCCTTGTGGTTTATTTTCTTCTTATAGAGGTTTGAGGCAAGGAGATCCCCTTTATCCTTTTTTGTTTATTCTTCTTGATGAACCCTTTAGCTAGGCAATTAGGGCTGCTAGATCGGGGGGTCTTTGGCGAGGTATTCGGATTTAGAATTATCCTCAAATCATTTCTCATTATCTCTTTGCTGATGGTACTTTGTTGTTTGGTCATGCTTCTTTGTCAGAGGCTAAGATAATTTCAAGTATAATTTAGGAGTATGCCTCATTTTTTGGTCAGAAAGTCAATATCGATAAGTAAAATTTTCTTTCTTCATACTTCACTAATTGTACAAAAGAGGTTGCATTCCTTTTAGGGTTTTCAGATTGGTAACCTGCCTTGTATATATCTTTGGATTCCTTTTATTGTTAAGCAAGATAAGTTTGGTTTTTGGGATAAGGTTATTTTTGCCATTTTAAAAAGAATCATTTCCTGGAGTCATAAATGGTTGTCTTTAGCTGGTAAATTGATATTAATTAAATCTGTTTAAATGTTGTCCCTATTTATTTAATGTCGGTATTAAAATCTCCTAAATCTATTATTGTAAAGTTGCAAGATACCCTAAGGTCGTTTATTTGGAATAACAATAAGGATGGCAAAAAGAGGCTACCTTTGGTTGCCTGGGATAAAATCTGCCTTCCTCAGGATTCAAGTGGCACTGGTGTTCATAATTTGGAGAATCAAAATTTATCCTTAGGGGCCAAATTTGTTTGGAGATTGTATGAGAGGCCAAACTCTCTATGGTCTCAGATTATGTTTGCTAAATATCAAAATAATGTTCCCAAAGAGAGTATTTTCAAATTCTCAAATTTACCTTCTGGTTTTGTCATTTGGAATTTATTATGTAATTGTAGAGCAGTTATTATTCCCTGCCTCTCATGGGTTGTTCATGATGGAAGGAAAGATAGGTTTTGGGATGAATCATGGAATGGACATTTCTCTTTGATTAATATTAGAGATTGGTCTCCCTTGATTGGTCTCCTCACCTCTCTTTGGGGTGTGTTTGTGGCGGATTATTTTGATATTGTTCAAAATGGTCCTCTAAAATTAGCCAGATGGAAGTCGATTAATTTCCTTGATGTGGATCTGCACTTGAAAGCAGGGTTTGATAAGATTATGATTGAAAGGTTTGTTACTCTCTTGATTTATGAGGATGAACTTATTTGGATTGGGAATGCTTTTGCTAAGTTCTCTGTTAAGGATGGTTATATCTCCCTTTTACCTACAAATTCTTGCTCATGTTGGCCTTACAAGTTGTTCTGGTACTCGACTTGTTTACCTAAAGCTAGCGCCTTTGCTTGGTTGGCCATCTAGGATAGAGTTCTAATAGGTATGGGGCTGGACAGATTAGGCATTACTGTGGTTTTGCCATGTGTTCTATGTAACAAGAACCTCGAGTCTTCTTCACATCCATTTCTTCATTGTGATTTTGCTTACGACTATTGGAATTGGTTGCTGCGTAAATTGGGCTTATCTTTTGTTATTGGTAAGGATATTTCTTCCCACTTTTACTCTTGGCCTCTCATGTTTTCCTCTTGTTTCTATGCATGCCTTTGGGTTATTTCTCCCTCTATTTTCATCTAAAATATTTGGCTTGAACGAAATAATACAATTTTAGAGAAGGTGAGTTCTTTTGTATCAGATGTTCTGCAAAAAATAGAAGCCTCTATTTCAGAGGTTGTTTTGTCTTCTATTTATAAGAACTTGGGTAATCAATTTTCTTTTTTGCATCAGGATAATAGGGTTACTAGGGTTTGGGAAGCCCTCTCTATCTTACCCTCTCATGGCTCAATCTCCAAGAGTAACAATTCCTTTGCGATGTGGTTATTGGCCAAGTGTAAACCTCCTCCTTGGGAACATTTCAAACTTTATTTTGATAGTGCCTCCCGGGGAAACCTTGTGAAGGCGGGGGTTGGGATGGCTATTTTTTATCATAATATGAAACTCATCCTTGCTAAATGTCATAATATTTGTTTTAGCACTAATAATTTTGTGGAGTATCAAGCTTTATCCTTCGGTTTGGATATGGCAATCTCTTTAAAGATAAAAAAACATAGTGATTTAGGGTGATTCTATGGTTATTATTCATAGTGTCATGAAGAAGAAATCAAATTGCTGGAAGTTGTAGTATTTGCTTGATCATATTTTACAAAAGTTAGATTCTTTTGATTCCTTCTTAATATGTCATTGTTATAGGGAAATTAACACAATGGAAGATTTTCTGGGAAATCTTGCCATTGATAGCAAGGCTCATTTGCATTTGGTTGATTCTAATGATATCCCTTCTAAAGTTTGGGAAGGAGCTCAAAATGTTTAAATTCTTTGCATATCATCTGGGTGTTTGCTCGCCCTCCTTGATTTGTCATGCTTATGTTCATTTTCACTATATCGATGGCCTTGTACATGTCTAGTATTTGGTGTATAAATTATATTTCTATTTTATGTATTCGTCATATATGATGCCATTCATAGGGTTAGGGTATGGGTAATCATGATACATTCAAGGGTGGCAGAATGTGTGATTTTCATGGTTTTATTCAAGATTTCATGCAAAATTGGCATGAATGAGATTTTATTATGCGGCACGTACATGGGCTATTATTGTTTGATGATGTTTTGTACTACCTTGAAGCTCATTATGTGTGAGTTTTAGTCGTGGCAAGTTTGGCATTGTTCTATGATGTTTATAATCATTTGTTGGTGTTTGCATTCTCTCCCACTTGGCTTTCATTGATGGTTGTCAGGTTTTAAATGTTGTTATTCAGTGTGAAATATCATATCATGGTAGTTTGTAAATGATACATAAATCTTTTGTTTCCATGATGGTAAGTTGATAGCAACCTTTTGTTATTTCTTCCATGCATTTTCATTTCGTTTATTTATATTGTGGAAGGCTTCTTTTTGTTTTACATGCTTTGTGGGATTTTTGGAGTGTTTTCTTCTGTAAATGTCGACTATCTTGGCTTCTGGAATATATAGAGTGGTGCTCAAATCTAGGGTTTTGAAGGAAGATAATGTGGATAATTATGAAAATCTTGGTAAGGTTTTTAACCTGTTTTCTCTTGAGGTGGCTTTCGAATTCTGCAAGCTTTTGGGGTGTCGTTGCTTGGAAATTTTCCCTAATATCTCTTATTCTAATTTTTTGTCTCAATTTGTTACAATCTGTTATGATGTTTTACTTGATGTTGATTTGGTCTGCCTCTTGGTTTCCATGTTCATTTTTCCATCAGTATGTAATCAGGATATGGTTTTTTCTGCCTTGGATGATTATCATTTTGATGTAGGCTCTTTTTATTATGGTGGTTTTCTTCCTCGCCATGAGCTCTTGGATAATGGCTGGTTTGGTCAATTCTTGTTTGAATTAAGAATGGGGCTGATATGTGATACCATGGATGATACACGTGCTTCTATGAATTTTCTTCTATATTGGGATCCTAGTCAGTTTGTGGACAAAGCCTGGGTTGTTTTTGAGGCTTTGCATTCGTTAATTTCTTTGAGTTTCTTGTTCTCTGCTCCTACTCGGGTGGAATTTCCTCTAAGTGTTGTTCCTCCTCCGGATGCAGCTAATGATCCTCTGGTTGAAAGCACTAGTTCTTGGGTTTTACATGTCTGACTATTATATCTTGGAGTTGTGGTATGGTTTTTTAATGCAGATATGGATAATTTTGGCTTTATTCAGCTTGGACATGCTGGAGATTTGGCTCCTGGGTACCTCTGTATGATCTTCTTGAGGAGTTTTCTCATAGATATCCAGCTATTCATTTTGTAACCAGCTGATGCTCCCCAATTGGAATAAGTATATGGGCTCTTTGGTGTTTCTACATGATGTTCTCGAGGAGATATTTTTTGTTATCCATCTCTTTATTTTGTAGCTAGCTGGTTTTGTATCTATACATTTCCTATGGGACCTCTTTGTATAGTTTCAGTTGTATGGGGTTGGGTGGGTTTTGTAGATATGTAATAGATTATGTAAGGGTAGTTTTAGTTTTTTATTCAAGGCTATAACCAGAGGTTTTCTTGCAGGTTCTTTCTTGTCGATATGTCATTTGAACCCATTGTAAAAATTATGAAATATAATAATAAAGTTTAGTGGCTTGCCCACTTATATATATATATTACATCATTTACAGCTTTAAAAAATCTACTAAAATCAATATTAAAAATATAATTCTAATAATGTATATTCTAATTTATTGAGAACTAGAAATATTACCTCATGATCATGTTTTAATACCAATTTAATAAGTTATTGTTCAAATTATCTAACCTTATTATGAATATAGAAACATTTTTTTAATTTAATTGTAAATTTAAGATTTTTGTTTTGTGTACAATTTTTTCTACGAATTTATCATATTTGTTAGAGAAAAACATACTAATTTATAATAATTAATATCAATTTTGAAATTTATTATTGGAATGATCCAATGGATCTAGACATTGCAATCGCCTTGCAAGTCTCTTCATAAATATGAACATGGATCACAAAATTTAGTGGATAAAGTTCATATATGGAACCCTTAAGCATACTAATGTGATTTTCCTTTCATGGAAGACTTATATCATCTCATCTTATAAAAAGATAGGAAATGATAATGGAAATTTTTTCAATATTTTAGTGTGATTTTACTTTATTTAAAAGAAAAAAAGAGAAACAATGAAGATATGTTTAATAGAATGATTACCATAGTTAAATCTGAATGTATTTTTTTCATGAAGATAGAATGTAGATTTATCTTATCTTATAAAATGATTAGGAAATACTAATTGACTTGTTTGGAGATGAAAATGTATCTTTTTGTTTCACAAAAAATAGAAACAAATTTGATTTGAATAGATATAAAATGGATAAGAAATAATCATAGAATTATTTTCATATCTTAGTATGATTTTGTTATTTCTTAATACAATCAAGTTCATCTTATGTTATTTCCATTAAAAAATTCAATAAATTATTGGTTCACTATTTTAAGTTATTTTTACTAAGATTAATAATTGACAAGAGAACATTAAGGTTTTTAGTAAATAAAATAAACAAGTAAATATGTCTTTATAGAAACTTGGTAATTTTATTTGAAATGGTAACCTTACTTTATTTTAAAAGAAAATTAAAATAGTTCAAATTTTCATAGAAAAATTTTGGACATTACACTAAGAACATTTATTGTCTCATTTCTTTAATTCCATAAAAAAAAATTAAGAAATTATTCATGGTTGCAAGTGTAGAATAAATTAGAATCAACATCTAAATTAGAATCAATATCTAATATAGAATAAATTAGAATCAACATTTCCACATGGTCTCCTTTCCTTAATTCCATAAAATAAATTAGAAAATTGCTCCCCAAAGAAAAATTGTTATTTTAAAAGATAAGACTAAATTAGAAATTTCTATTATTTTTTAACAACTGTTATCAGGAGTGATGCAGTTTGCTAATGGTAAGGACACTTATGGCTATCTTCATTGCTTCTCAGTCTCTAAATAATTGCATTAGTCTCTAAATAAATAAGACTTAGTCTCCATGGCTTTTCAATAATGAATATCTTTTGACTGCGTATTTCTTTATAACTTATAAAATAAAAGTTAAAAAAACATAATTTACTGGGCCAAATTTGGAAAGTAAATACATAAGAGAGCAAGGCAGTATGGAAGTAAAATTCTGTGATGATAACAAAACTTTGTGCATTAATTCCCAAAAAATATGATTGCATGTGGAATAATTCGGAAAAAGTCTATATGAGTAGTTGAAAACAAACTAAAGAAGTGAATACTAGAAAAATCAGCATAATCCATCAAAGCAAAGTCCAAATATGGTTGATAAAAATATAGCTAAAGGTACTCAGTCCATGGTCATCATTATATGAAAAATTGGTGAATTTGGTATTTGGACAACAGTTGCAACAACCATGAGTAGCAATGAAATTTTCTTTTCTTTTATTCATAAAAGTGATAAGTCTGATGTAAAATGGGGAACAATAGAATACTTCTAGTTATGGGAAAAGGGTATATTATAATCCACACCAAGGAAGGTGAAAATAAGGAAATAAAGAATGGTTTTTTTTTTTCTAGTATTAAACATAATTTTGTGAGTGTTAGATAATTGATTCAAAATGGTTAGAAAGTGTTGATGGAGAAGGGTAAATGTGTTATTTTCGACAAAAGTGACAGAAAGAATGTTGAATTGCAGTAGTTCAAATGACAAAGAACAAATATTTAAGTGAGCTAGTGCATGTTGATTTGTGCGCCGTTAAGAAAACCCATTTGTATTAGTAAGAGCTAATATTGTATGACCCTCATAGATGATTACAATCTTAAGACATGGCTCTTTTTTGCAGCATAAGTCTGAAGCATTTCAAAATTTTAAAGTGTTTAAGGCCCATGCTGATAATGAAAGTAGAAAATTCATCAAGGTCCTAAGGTCAAATAGAGAGGGAGAGTGTACCTCCACTATATTTGTAAATTTCTGCAAGCATAATGGCATCAAAGAGCTAATAGCAAGATATATTCTATAGAAAGATGGAGTGGCAAAGAGAAAAATAGAACCATCATAGATACGACAAGAAGTATGCTAAAATCCAAGGGACTCCCAAAAGAATATTGAGGTCGGGTTATTGCAATAGTAATTTCTTTGATAAATAAAAGTCCAACAAAGATAATATGTGAGAAGATTGATCAGAAGGCACGGAAAAAATGCAAGTAGACAAAAGATGACTTGAGAGTGTTCTAGTGAGTGGCATATAAATCTGTTTCAAAGGAGAAGAAGCAAAAGTTGGATGACAAGGTGAGAAGTGTAGCTTAATGGGTTATAGTGAGTAGCCAAAGGCATATAGTCTACATAAACCAAACACCAAGAAAATATTGATTTGTAGAGATGTTGAATTCATTGAGAATGAGTTATGTGATGGCTCAGTGGACACATCTTTGGGTATCTCAGCTAGAGTTCTCATTGATTAAATTAAGATGAAGGGTGCAAGATGATAGTGTAGCACATATGGAGTTTGACAAATATCTCCAAAGAGCTTTAGTTTTGCATAACCTATAAAAAATCAGTTTTGGGAAGCTCTTGACGTAGAAAAGAATTAATTTAAATTATCACAAAATTCAATTAGAGAGAGTTCCAAATAGCTATGAGCAATTCCTAATTCAAACACACAAACATGGAATCAACCATAGATGGTCAGAGAATCGCCTCTAGACAAATCCCAAAAACCCAGAATAAGTTTATAGATAATGAATAGAGGTTTTCAACGTAGTCTATACAAGGAAGTAGTAGTAGTGGCGTTAGTAATTCAGGCTCCACTCTCACCTCCCTAATGCCAAGAAAGACCAAAATTCTAATGGAAATCTACCCAAATAGAAGTTATGATGATGAATTTTATGAAAATGTGAATTTTGCATTATTTTCTCATAATGATCCAATTTGTTTCGAGGATGTTGAGAAAGAGGTGAAAAGGTGTCAGGTCATGAATGAGAAATTAGATGCAATAGAGAAGAATAGAATATCAGAGCTAGATGATTTTCCTTTTAGTAAGCAAGCTGTTGTAGTAAAATAGGTCTATAAGACCAAGAGCAATATTGAAGGAAAAACACATCGGCACAAGAAAAGATTGGTTGTCAAAGGGTACAATTATTAGTTTGGTTTAGAGATTGTGATGAGATATATGCTACAATTGTTTTAAAATGGTTTTAAAGTTTAGAGTAAAATAAAATAATATCCAAGGAAACAAAAATTTTTGAAAAAAATACTTTTTAATGTTTATTGTACTAACTTTGTCATATAAATTGAGAAGAACTTTTAGGTAAAATACAAGCATTTTTTGAGTAAATTTAACTGGGTGAGGACCAAAAAATTACATAGATCCTTCTACCAAAAAAAACCTAGGGTCTCATGAGGAGTGAGAGTCCAAAACCAAAGTGCTAGCTACCAGAAAACAACAAAACCTAGTAGACACTTGGAACCAAACACAATAGAAACCAAAAACTAGACTGAAATAAATATAGAAACAAAATGAAAAACAATAGATACAACCCCAACAAAGACACAAACCAATGGCCTACCTAGTGGGGTGCTTCTCAATTTTCCAATCCTAGCTCATTGCTTTCAATTTGTCAAAGAAGGAGACTCTCTTGCTTGAACCTATACTGAATGAAATAACTAGGGACTCTAGGATAGCTTTCACCCTAGACACTAATGGCTCTAAACTAGTAGTAGGGGATGAATTCAATTGACACTTCTTTCTTGTTTGCATCCTATCAATTTCTTCATGAATAACCCATAGAGCTGCAAAACATTTCTTGGACATTTCATTATTCTAGTCTATCATTCCTCCATTTTCCTTTTTAGGGACACATGGTTGTCCTACAAAAACACAATTTCCTTGATCAACTCCTTCATGTACTCCTTCTAGTCTATCTTATCACACAAACCCTTCAAATCCTCCTTCATTCTTTCCCACCTTTCAATATTTTTAGCTAAATTGTTAGTTACCACCCAAACCCTTTGTTCTTGATCATATGTCCCAACTTGAAGCTCTAGAATCCAATTTGACAAGGGCTTCAAATCTATTAATTTTTTTTTTCACTATATTTAATTGCCCCAGAATCTAATAGATTATATCTTCATGCTTGTTATAGCCATCACAAAGTTGATTATCCTTATCCACAAAGGTAGGTAAATCCCATTTCCTTTGGAAATTTGAAAATGAAGGGCAGAGGACCCAAATAAGAGGGTACAAGAGGTTGCAACATTGTTAACAAGGTTTTTTAAAGTCCACTTAGACCTCGTAGACCACAAGGAAGTAAAGTTCTCACAATCATTCTCCTCTACTTCCACCTCTTCAACAATGCATTCAATAATGGGGAGGTCACAAGATTCCTAGATTTAGTCGTCCTACTAAGGTTTACCCAAGTAGGGGTCTACTTGGGTTTAGGAGTGGAAATGGCATTTGTGCTATCTATGTCATCCAATAACTCAACACACAAAGTGGGACTAGAGGGATTACAAGTTGGCCCACAAGTGTGGGTTAAATTTGCATAGAAATTAAATAGATGCTAAATAAGCCCCAAATGCAAGGGAACGCCATTATTTTTTTGGCAACAACCATTGAATAGGATATAAATAAAAAAATTCAAAACTTGAGAAATTCATCTTCACACCATCCCTTAAATGGTTGAGCATGAGGAAAAGTTGAGAATGGAACTGATTAAACCTCTCATCCAAAGTGATGAACTTCATAAGGAGTAATGTGGCCTCTTTCCAAACCCTGAGTAAGTCATTTCTATTGAAACCACTTGGTAGAAAAGCAACTTTTTCCCCTAGATTTAGGAACCTCTTGAAAATAAAAGCATTTTTTTTCTAATTTAATATAATGAGTTTTAAATTTTAAAGAAAATAATACATATATAATAAAAGAATTATTAACAGTTGTAAATATAAAGTTTCTAGGCACACCAATCACTTTGAGTGTCAATGATCATATTTTTGAATTTGTTAGAGAAGGGTTACCTATCAACAAACTTTCCTTGGATTATACTAAAGCATTTATTCAACATCTTGAAATAATAAGGTAAAAAAAATTGGAGAGCGGGAAATAGGATAAACAATTCTACATATCATTGTAGTTGATAATACAAAACAATTGTTTGTTTTTTTACTTGTGACAATTGTAAACAAAATATCCTAGTAATAAACTATAGAGGAACCCACTGAGCCCTCTTGCCAGCACTGTTAGTAGAGCCAATCTTGTAGCTGTCATAGTATTCCAAGCCACATGTCCTGTCATCATCTTCAATCCTAGATCCTGAAATACTCATCTCAATGCATCCCCATCTGCCTCTTGATCGTAAGGAACCAAATCCCCAACAACCGGTATCCATAGTATCCTATATACATCCTATAAGGTGACTGTCATATCACCCATCGACAATTGAAAAGTGCATCTCTTTGAGTGCCATCTCTCAGCTAATGCAGTCAGCAATCTCATGTTCACTTGAAACTCAGACATATATGTAATATATCGCAAGCCCATGGCCTCCACTGCTTCTCTATCCTCCAATGTTAGCTCTGGTCGTAATCCTTCACTCAAAGGGAATCTCTCCCGTGACTCCAACATAGGTAAGTCCTCCTATAGTCAGGCAAATCAACTGTGTCAATCCTAGTAGTTCTCTTTGTTCATCAAAAAGTGCTTCCTTTTTATCCTAGTGCACATATCTATCATATGGCACTCTATTTCTAATAGTACTCCCTGTTCATCATAAAGTGTTTCTTTTATCTTATCTTTTAGGGAACCTACTTGAGTGTATCGTCTTGAGTAGCTTATCCAATTGACAACGTATATTCTATCACAAAATTGTCAATATCAACCTAATTGAATTGACAATGTATGTTCTATCAAAAAATTGTCAATTTCTATGGTACCACTTGTTCATCACAAAGTGCCTTGATCTATCCTATCCTAGGGTCTTTGCTTGAGTGTATCCTCTTGATTATTTTCCAATTGACAACGTATGTTCTATCAAAAAATTGTCAATTTCTATGGTACTCCTTGTTCATATCACACAAGATCAATGGGGATAGGAAGAATGGAGATTCAAACCCTATTAGACATGTGATGGTATAATCTTTTGATTTTTTTGATTTCCATTGTCTTAGGTAATCTTCACATGTTATGGTGGATCTTTGTTGTCGTTAGGCTAGGGTTTTGTGGTTGAATTCATTTAGTCTTTCAATATTGTTGTTTCCATTGTTCCATTTTCACCATAAACACTCCCTATTGATAATCCATCCTATGAATCTATGATGCATAGTGCAAACCTTCAGCCTATAAATTTGTACTCACAAATTATCCCAAGTTTTAACATTTCTATATTTATCTATTTCTGATTACTAGGTTTCAAACACTACTATTATCTATATTTAATTTGTCATAGCTTGAATTAATATTTAATTTTGAACTCTATGTAGCAGTTGTTAAATTGTTAATCCGGCCTATGATGGCCATGTATATTTGTGTTGAGTTTGTGATTTTGATGTTGATTCTTCACATATTGCAAATCAACCTAAAGTTGTTGTTTCTCCCTTGTTTCTATAAAAGGGAATTCAGGGTCATTTGCAAAGGGTTCTGAAACTTTGTGTTGACTTTTGCATGGAGAATCACACAGAGTGGTTTATTGAATGAATTGTATCATATGACCATATTTTGAAATAATTAATGAAAATCTAAGTTCTCGAAATGTCTAAATAAACATCTCTATATCAATAAACACATTATTGTCTTTTATTATGCCATTTTAAATCTAAAAGTAGAAAGTTGAAAAATACAATTACAAATCAATATTAAATTCTAATCGCAAAAATGTGGCAGACTCATAAAATATGATCAAGTTATCAACCATAATAATATGCTTTTGTAAAATGAATTATGAGATACAGTAATAAGATTAATAAATACCAATCTCTTACAGTTTCCATTCATCCTCATCAAATTCAAAAATTTCTTGATTCTTGTCTGTGTTTGCTTCACTCTGAGTCTGGATACCTTCATTGAACTGCATCTCAATGCTACCAGTAGGTATAGTACATAAGTCAATAGTCCCACTGGCACTTTGGTTTGGAGTGTTTTCCAAACCTCTTCTTTCACATTTGGACCTCCAGATTTGTAGTGCCCTATCGTAAGGAAAAGTGTGGACATCATACCTAGATGTATAGAGCCTCGAGTAATTTTCCAAATTTTTGTCTAGTTTGTTTCTTAGCTTTAATTTTAGGAACCCCAAAGCACTGAAAACTCTCTCATCTTCCACCGAACCCAATATCATGGTAAGACATAAATCAACAAGCTTCAAATATTTTGGCATTGAATCACGCAACATTGCATTCTCAGCTATATATTTCCAAAGCATTATTTTTTATATTGTTCCCTCATAGTGTATGCAAAATGACATGATTTATCCCTAAGACAAGTTTTGTCTAATATTCCATGTATAGTTACTCCATTAAATTCTTTGGATATGCAAAATTGTTTTATCAAAGTCAGTAGCTTACTTCAAAAAGCAATTGCATTGTTGAGGCTCTAATATTAAGGAGACACAATAGACATGGCTTCAAGTAGGTTTTCAGGAGGGAATCTGCTTCTAATTTGTGAGGAAAGATCATAGAAAATTTTCTTCACAGAAGTAGTTACAAATTCAACAATCTTGTTGAAATATTCCCTTGTAACTCTTGCTAGTTGCTTCCTGGGGTGCTTTTCTGGTTCCTCGAGGTCGACTATGGTATAGAAATGCATTGGAATCTCAACTCCCCATACATTGGCACATACCTCCTTGTTTGCAATGATTTGTAAAAAGTTATCAGGATTGTTCAAATCTGTGAGTGTCTACCACTTAACAAATTTTTCATCAGATAGTGTTGTTTGATTTCGATAGAGATTGTCGAGGGTCATGCATGTCATCTTACATAGTGTAGCATATTTTGCAATATACAAAACTCTTTTTTGGGAAAACTTCATAATATTCCTCATTTCCTCTAGCATGGTTAGAAGACTTCTAAAGTTAAGAGTGTCTCTAGATTACTTAACTTCCAAAGAAGGTCAAGAAATTTTGGTTTCTTTGGTTCCTCACAAGTTGTGTGAGATAGTCCAATCAATGTTGGATGTTCTAAAAAAACTTGATGTGCTAGACCATCCAAAGAGATCCATCAGGTATCATTATCCTTGTGAAGCTTGTTCTCATCATTTATTCCATCAGCAAAGTGTTGAAATTCCATAAATCACTAGGGACTTCGACAAAAGTGTGAGTAGAGCTCTCTAATGAAAATTTTAATTTTTTTTACCGAAGCATACTTGCTCACAATTCAAAAATGTAGATTCATTTTGTTAACCATGCAGTGAATTGTAGTAATGTACAGTGCAAATGAAGTTTCAATCTTTATACAAAGACCATTCATGTGACCTTGCATTATTGAAGCTCCATCTGCTCCAACACACACCAATTTTTTGACAACCGTCGTGTCATCCATACCTCCATATTCAATTAAAATTCTCTTCACTAGTTGAAATAAATTTTCCATTGTCGCACTCTCCTTCATTTTAGCAACAAATAGTAGATAAGGTCGGTGGGAATGATTCTATATAGTATAAACATGCATGCATACCCATGAAGTATTGTCTACTATCGTAACTCCGTCTAAAGAAAATGCAATAAAGTTTGACTCTCTTATTTTTTCTTTTATAGCTTCTTTTTCAACCTCAGCAAGACAACTTGCCCATTCCCATCCACTGTTTGTTGACCAGTGTCTATTAAGGATAGTTAGGAACTTTCAAAAAGTGTAATAAACCACTAATTGATGGAAAATTTGTCATAGCACGCCCTCTGGTGAAAATATAAAAAAAAAATACTTAATTGAACAACTTTTCCCAGTTGTTCTATTTGCATTGCTTTTCCAGAACTAGCTTCAATAGAACCTTTAAGTTCAGTAGGCTTTCTTCTGTGTTTTCGCATGAAAATAATACTATTTGGTATTCCTTTCATGCTTACATTCCTCCTTTCTTTCCCATCTTATCACTGATTTTTCAAATACGTCTATCATTTGTTTTTCATAAACTTTACCCATATGCTTTTCTATGGTGTCAAATTTTAGCTGCAACCTAATTTCCTTGTTATGTTTCCAAGTGAAAATCTTACACCTACATTCTATTGGAGACTCTCCTTGAATTCGATTCTCCACTGGTTCAATGAATGGATGCTTTGATGCCCAATTAATTTGAAAATTTCTCACTGACATATACCACTCCTGATCCTTTTTTTATTGTGGTTGATCCTTTTTTGATCTATCTTTCCTTTTCCCCTTCCATGCATTATCATCAATGGCATTATCACCTAGATAATCTTCTTCAAGATCATCCTGATCTGAGATATTAGGTTCACCCTCGTCTTCAACATGCGGTGTAGGTTGTTAATTTTTTACTTGTACTTGTGATGATGTACCTTCTTGATTTTTACCACAATCTTTTCCAAAGCCAAAGTGCGAAGACAACATTCTTCTTTTTGTTAGCCTCTCATGGCCTTCCCCACATTCAGGTTTCCTACCCTTCTTCGTGTTCGACATCTCCAACAAAATAAAGGCTGCCAAAAAAATATCAATTTGTTGAAGAATCAATAATAGATTATAAAGTATAATATATGTTTCATTGGCCCTATGACCTACAATCTAGATGTCTAAGGTTTGAATCTCCCGGTTGACCACTTGGCACTGATGGGTCCCCACTGAATAATAAGGAACTCAACAGTGCAAACAAATATAGATAAATTTAAAATAATATTATAACACATAAAAAATATGATCGCTCGCCTTTAGGTCACTAGCAGTCACCAATATAGTCAACAACAATGATTTTCCTTGGTCTAGAACTTTTCTATTGATCAGAATTCAGAGCCTAGAACCCACCAGATTGTGTAGAGATGAATATGATCTTTGAATGTATTTATACCAATCCATATAGGGAAAATTCCGCAGTAATTTTATATTGTATACACATATTTGGCGAATCCTGTGTAACTATAACATGACATGTAATTTTCAAGACGATTATGGGTTGTCTAAATAACTAGCAAATACAATATATTTGGTGAAAGTTGGGGTGAATGGAGACACGCATCGGAAAAATGTCAGTCGAATTGGGTCCTCCTGGCTAACAAGTCTTCATATGCCTATAGGAAAATTATGGTCATCTATTAAGGAAACCTCAGAGAGTGTAGGCAAAAATTTAAACTTACCATGTGTCCACCGTATATTATATTGGCAAAATTCTTGCATAGAAATCCTTAATTACATAAAACATATGGTGATCGGGCTATGATGTAAAGAGTCAATCTAGGATCCAACCCTAAACTACTCTTTATCCATAAATAAACTTAAATTTCAATCTCTAAGCATATTTTATTCAAGATATAAGCAAACATCGAATATGGATATAAAAACACTCATAGATATATCATTATAATGCACATGAATAATACAATATCCAATACTAAGAAGTTCTTATTTCCTACTTAGGCTTCCAAATTTCCTTAAGAATATACAAGAAGATGCATCCATCGATCTTTAGTTTGAGTCACTTCCTTCTGTCTTTTGAACGCAGACGAGAACAAGAATCAAGGGCTTTTCCCGCCCAACCTTGAAGCTTACACTTCCTTGGAATTCTTGGTCAATCAAGAATACCCGACCCTGCACGAATTGGTTTAACCAAAGAATTCGTAAGCAAGAGGGAATCTGGTGCATGCCTAGATAATATATGCATTTTCATTTTTCCTACTTCATTCTAAGAAACAAGCATTCGCTATCATACTAGGATGTGGTAGAGAGCATAAATAAGGAATTTCCATCATTTTTTATGGATAATTCAAACAATAACTCAACCGAGTATATGCCATGCATAGCAAAATAATAGTTGGAAAAGCAACTATTCTCCCTAAAACATCCACATTCGGCACCCATCCCGAAAGGTAAATTTTCTAACTCAAGCTTAACCCTAGCTTGATTCCCTCAAACACAAATTCCATTGAGAATACAATCTTTCTTTAAAACAAAAATAGAGGTATCATTTTTCCTTACTAATCATTACTTGTCTAATATATCTATCGAAGACAATCTTTCATATTTTGGAAGACGATAAAATTTTATAAGCAATAATCTTAAAATAAATCTTTCGACTAAATAAGGTACATAGAAAAGAAGGTGTTATACACATATGAAATTAATCTCATATATAACCAAAAATACGCAAACACATTCTTAAAATAGAATTAGAACTAATTGTTTTTGTGCAAAATACGATATTAACATCTTTTCTCTAAATTCTTTTCTTCTATTCCACAATGGTTTACAAAGCATTTCAAATAAGATAATAATAGTTGATACCCATTTGGATGTACATACCTATTATCTAAACTTCCATTTCTACACATTTTATAAACATAACAAATAAAATAAAACATAAACAAAGGATTCTAACCTCTTGGAAACTTAGAGTGGATTCTAAGATTTTGACCTTGTCGTTCTTTTGTCAAATGAATCCAAACCTTGATCTCAAGTCTCTCCCTCTCCAACTATCCTTACCTCTATATCCAACTATCTCTCTATCCAATTATTCTTACCTCTATATCCAACTATCTCTCTATCCAACTATTCTTACCTCTATGTCCAACTATCTCTCTATCCAACTATCTTTATCGCTCAATCTCTACGATATTATCCAAATATATTCTCCTCTCTCCAACTATTCTAACCTTCCCTTCAAGAAATTATCGCTCTTCTCTCCATGTGAGAAAGAATGAAAAAAATGTGTGTGTTTATACGTCTATTTATTCTAATCTTGGGCTATGTTTGCTGCTATCCTTTGGGCCTTATTTACTGTTACCATTATTTCTATTGTCACGTTTATTAGTTGGTTGTAACTATAATCTCCATGCATGTCTTTAAATTAAATACAACCCTTGTTTTGTGGCAAGCTTGAGACTTTTTATTGTTTAAACTTTGCAACGATTTCAGTTGGAGCTTTGATTTCTGCATGAGTCGATGCTTCACATGTATCATGGAGGCATTTACATTAACTGTCGACTTCTCAGCTTATCCACTAAGGATTGGGTTGCATGCCAAGTCACCCACCAAGGGTCGTGGGAGTGTTAAGTCCCCCATCGTGCTTTGGCCTGCGTTAATGGTTTGACAATGGCTACCATGGGTGGAGGAAGTCGACTACCAAGCTTACCAAAACAGCTCTAACTTCGGCTTCAAATAGTCGACTACCCTATCAACCCGCCACCTTTTTCTATTAGCATATTTAATAAAACAATAATATATACTAATATATTTGTAATATGGTTTTTTTTTTTTAAATGAAAAAGAAAACGTAATTAAAACATTAGGATATAAATTAATTGTATTTATATATATATATATATATATATATATATATATTAATGTCCGATTTATTTATTTCTATTTGTAAAAATGTTTTAAAAATAAAGATGATATATATATATATATATAATCCTTAAATCATAAACAAGAATATTCTAAACATAATATTTCAATTTGAAAATAAAAATTATCTTAATCACTTTTTAAATAAGACAAATTATAAAACAATTATCAAAATTTCATGCATACAAATTCCATATAATTGTAAACACATCAATCATAAATGAAATTATATTTGCATTCTCTTTTCCTAGAACATTAAATCATCTTAATAAAGAACATTAAGTCGATAAATTTCATAACTCTAAATAGCAAACTAATTTTCACTTTTACAGACAAAATCAATGTAACGATTACCAATTACTCACATCATTTTGTTTCTAATACGAAATCATACATTGAAGAAGTCACAATTGCACAAACAAACTTTTCTACTATGGTGTGTGAGAGATTCCCTTTTCCATCGAAGTCATTTAGTTAAAAGCAATTCTACCTGATTCGTGTTCTCGCCTTCAACCTCCTTCACCTCATCCTGCATTACGTGCACTCAAAAATTTATCAGTATTGACAAACCCAAAAGAATATTAAATGTCGAATTTCATATCAATTGCAGGAGTAAAAAGCATACTATATTTCCTCATACTAGATTATGAATGATCTAATCTATTTTAAATTTCAAAATCACATTACATGTTTAAATTGCACATTATTAAATAAAATGATTCGTGACATCCTTCCCCTCTTGGAAAAGACATCGTCTCGATGTCTTGCCACTCATCAATAATCACAAAACCATAATATCTCACAAAATGTCAATCTTACCTCAAATTCAAATAATAATACCAAGAGCACACAGGCTATCCAAGTTTACATCATAAAATAATAATAATTGTTTCAAAATATCCAAAGTTAAATAGTAGTTATTTCCTAAGAAAGAAAATGAGGGAAATGATGGTCAATCATCTCAGCATCCTCTCATGTTGCACTATCCTCAAAATATTGGTCCCACTGAACCTTATACTGAGTGAAATCTCTGCTACATAGCTTCACACTACGCTAATCTAGGATTTGGATGGGCTCGACTAGCACCACCCCTGGATCTTGAACTTGTAAGGATTGCCAATCAAGAATATGAGATGCATCAGCATTGTAAAGTTTCAATAAAGACACATGAAACACATTATGGATTCGAGCTAGAGCAGGGGGTAAAGCTAATCTATAAGCAACTGGATTGATAACCTCCAGCACATCAAAGGGTCCCACATATCTTGGAGCCAATTTTGATGATTTTCCAAATGAGATAGAGCTCTTATGAGGTTTGACTCTCAAAAAGACTTTATCTCCTACAGCGAATTGTCTAAAAGTTCTATTTTGGTCTGCATAACTCTTATGTCGGTCAGCTGCTTCCTTCAATCTACTCTTAATCAACACCATCTGCTCATATATTTCCTTGAGTAAATCTGGACCAATAATGATCCTATCCTCTAGTCTATCCCAACTGATAGGTGTGCGACATTTTCGCCCATAGAGTGCTTCAAAAGGTGCCATACCTAATGATGCATGAAAGCAGTTGTTATAAGCAAATTCAACTAAGGGCAAGTACTCCTCCCATTTGTACTGCTGATCCATGCAATACATTCTCAAAAGATCCTCCACTACTTGATTAACCCTTTCTATTTGGCCGTCAGTCTGAGGATGATATGTTGAGCTAAAATTTAGCCTTGTTCCCAATGCTGCATTCAATGTTGTCCAAAATCTGGAAGTCATCTTGGTATCCCTATCAGATATTATAGTTTCTGGAACTCCATGTAACCGAAAAATTTATTGCACAAATTTCTTGGCAAGAAAAAATGATCCATCTTTTAGATTACTAGATATGAAATGTGAAACTTTAGTCAACTTGTCCACCACTACTAAGATAGTGTCATGCTTATTCTTACTCATCGGTAATCCTTGGATGAAATCCATACTGATTACCTACCATTTGTATTCTGGTATAACATGTTGAAATAGAAGTCTTGCTGGACGAACATGTTCAACTTTTACTCTTTGACATTCTAGACATTGTGCTACATACTCAACCACTTCTTTCCTGAGTTTAGGCCATAAATACAATGTTTTCAAATCAGCTACCATCTTTGTTATTCCAGGGTGTCCTGAATAAGGTGTATTGTGCATCTCATGTAAGATCAACTTCCTTAAATCTCCCCCTTCTGGTATGTACATCCTTCCTTGGTATCTCAAAATACCCTCTGGTTCTATCTTATATCCATCATAGCGATGGTTTGAAGAGTCTCTTTCCAAGGCTCGTTTAACTCTTATATAATGTTCATCTTCGGAAAGATTCTGCAACACTTGTTGCTTCAAATTTGTCCTTGTTGTAACCATTGTAGATAGGTGTCTTCTTCTGCTGAGAGCATCAGCTACTCTATTTTCCTTCCCTTGGATATATTCAATACCAAAGTCATACTCACTTAGAAATTCAAGCCACCTTCTTTGTCTTGCATTTAGGTTAGGTTGTGTAAAAATATACTTCAATCCTAAATGATTCGTTTTAAGCTCAAAAGGCTTCCCTAAAAGGTAATGCCTCCACATTTGTAATGCATGCACAATAGCTAGTAGTTCTAAATCATGTGGAGCATAATTCATCTCATATTGCTTTAGTTTTCATGATTCATATGCAACCACCTTTCCTTCTTGCATCAATACTACTCCCACACCTTCACTCGAGGCATTTGTAATTGCTACAAAATGTCCATTGAGATCTGGTATTGTTAGTATTGGTGCTGTTGTCAATTTTTGCTTTAGGAGTTGAAATGATTCCTCACATTTCTCAGTCCATTCAAACCTTTTTTCCTTTTTCTGAAGTGAGGTAATTGGTGCCGCTATCCTGGAAAATCCTTCCACATATTTTCTATAATATCCAGCAAGTCCCATAAAACTTCAAACTTCTGAAACATTCTGGGGCATTGGCCAATCTACTATTGCTTCTATCTTTGTAGGATCAACTGAAATTCCTTCGGTGGATATGACATGACCTAAGTATTGCACCTTTTCCTAAAAGAAGGCACACTTAGAGAATTTCCCATAAAGTTTATGATCTCTCAATCGTTGCAAAACTATGCTCATGTGCTTCTTATGTTCTTCTTCATTCTTAGAATAGATCAATATGTCATCAATGAAGATTAAAACAAAGTCATCCAAGTATTCTCTAAAAATACTATTCATGAGGTTCATGAATGCTGCTGGGGCATTAGTTAAACCAAATGGTACAACTGTAAATTCATAGTGCCCATACCTTGTTCGGAATGTAGTTTTAGGAATATCTTCATCCTTAATCCTTAATTGATGATATCTAGATCGAAGATCGATCTTGGAGAATACAGATGCACCTTTCATTTGATCAAATAATTCATCTATCCTTGGTAGAGGATATCTATTTTTGATGGTTACTTTATTTAACATCCTATAATCAATGCATAACCTCAAAGTACCATCTTTCTTCTTTACAAAGATCATTGGTGCACCCCACGGGGATATGCTTGGTCTAATAAAACCTTGCCTAAGCAATTCTTGCAATTGAGCCTTAAGATCATACAGTTCTATCGTTGTCATTCTATATGGAGCCTTAGATTGTGGCTTCATTCCAGGTAAGAGTTCTATAGAAAAATTGAACTCTCTCTTAGGTGGTAACTTGGTAAGATCTTCTGGAAAAGTATCTAGAAACTCTGCAAGGATAGGATAATCTATAGGACTGTTCTCTACATTATTCAAATCATTAACCATGACGGCAATGATGGAACATCCTTTTTTTTGGGCCTTCTTGAGTTGCATTGCCGAAATGTATCTCAATTCAAGAGGACCTTGAGACCCAAAAATTTCAACGGAATTCCCAAAATCATCCATGCAACAAATGACCTTATCTTCACAGTTCACTATGGCTTTATGTTCAGTCAACCAATTAATACCTAAGATCACATCATATGATCCTAGTGGTGCAACATAAAGGTTAACTTGGGTTTGGAAACTAGGAAGTTCTAATTCACTGCAAAATAGACAAGTATCTACCCTCTTTTCTGCTCGATTTCCATACTGAACCATCCATGAATTTGAAATATAACCAAGTTTAAGAGATATTCTAGAAACTACTTGTATGTCAATAAAACATTTAGTAGCTCCTATATCTATTAAAATAGAAACTGTTTGTCCAAAGAGCTTACCCGTAATTTGGATAGGTGCGGCTTGGAAATCAGCTTGACGATTGTCAACAGCAGCATGAATCTGATGTTGAGGGGCTCCTTGCTGATATGATCCTCTGTATGCTAGGGTACGTTGTGGACAATTGGAGGCATAATGACTCCCTCCACAATTATAACACCCATCTCTAGGACCATGATGGCCACCTGACCTTTCTATGTCCATATTCTATCGAGCATTGGTGTTTTTGTTTACTTTCTTATTTCCATCCTGATTTGCTCTTCCTTTTTCCTAGGTGTTGGGTCCCCTCTTAAGATTTTTTATCTACCAATTGTTGCTATTGTGATTCCTTTGGAAATTTCTATTCCCAAAATTCAGTGGGTTGTTCTCATTCTTTCAGAGGTTCCCCAACTGTTGTAGCTTCTGCTCTTGCTTAGTCGCCTTTTCAAATACCTCCACCATAGTTAATGTATTATGAATATCCACCTCCGCTCCTATATGGGTTCTTAAACTCAAAATGAACTTCCGAATGTGGAACCTTTCATCCATTTGGTATTGCGGAACATACTTAAGGAGATTAGTAAATTTCTCCTAGTACTGTGTTACCGACATACTACCTTGAGTAAGGTTTTGAAATTCTATCATCTTCTTGTCGAAGAATAACTGTGGAAGCCACCCTTTCCTGAAGGATTGTAAAAACAAATCCCAAGTGATCTCTCTTGGTTGTAGTTTCCTTTCCGAGTTTTCATTGTCCCACCAAGTAGTAGCTTCACCAGACAACTGATAAGCAGCCCAAACTACCTTGGTTTCATTTGACATGTTGCGGAGACCAAAATATTTCTCCATTTCAATTATCCATGCCTCTGCACCATCGCCAATTGTTTTTCCATCAAACTTTGGCGGCGATATCCTTTTCAAATCCTTTGCCAACTCTTCTTCTATTCTGGCTTGGTTGTCGGGTTACTCCTCAACCCTTGGGGCTTCCTTTCGGACTTCTCTGACCCTTCAAACCTCTTGTTCAAGATCATTCATCCTTGCACTTTGCTGATTAAGCAGATCAAGAATTTGATCTAACCTTTCGTTCCCATTACTTGACCCCGCCCTTGTGGTTCTTGAGGCCATTTATATTTATTAATTTTGCAACAGGGAGATATTGATAATTCTTAGTGATAAGAGACATATTTGCAATGTTACGTCTTTCGTAACTTTTATAATATTCCCTTACTTATAGCCTTATAAAGCAACTAGAGAGTTTAATACTCCTATTGAATATTTAAGAAAAACAATATACATTTAAAATATAGCAATATCAAATAATTTCATTCTAATTCTTTCCCATTTACTATATATGTTAGGTTCAAAGTATATATATAGATATCATTAAGGAATACACAATTTTTAACTCAAAATACAATAGAAGACATCTTTATTTGATAATAGAAGAGAATACATCTTTATTTTATAGTAGAAGGGATTACATCCTTATTTGGTAATAGAAGGAAAGACATTTTCATTAAGTGTTGTAACACGTTACATCACTCATCAGAAGGAGTCAGGGGAGTGGATTCTTCTGATTCATTAGGACTTAATGGGGTATATCCTTCTGATTTAGTCTCACTTAGAGGGGTATACTCCTCGGATTCTTTAGAACTGATTACTATTGTCCTTCTAGGTGAATATTCCAACTCAGGCTCTTTTTCTTTTTTAGGGATATTCTTCTCAGAAGGTATTACAACACTTTCCTCTGGGACTTGTTTCACTTCAAAAGGGGCATCATCCAAAACTGGCTTGACAGGTGATTGAGGATCCTTTTTAACCCTCAGGTAATGGGCATACCCTGCTACTGACTTTCGGGCTGTCTGCTTGGTACGAACCATTTCTGTAATGTTTAAACAAAAAGCTATTAATTTCTAGATTTATTTTAGCGAAGTGACTCATATAGGTCCTAGTGTTATAAACCTAGGCTCTAATACCAAAAATGCAAAGAGTCAATCTAGGATCTAACCCTAAACTACTCTTTATCCATAAATAAACTTAAATTTCAATCTCTAAGCATATTTTATTCAAGATATAAGCAAACATTGAATATGGATATAAAAACACTCATAGATATATCATTATAATGCACATGAATAATACAATATCCAATACTAAGAAGTTCTTATTTCCTACTTAGGCTTCCAAATTGCCTTAAGAATATACAAGAAGATGCATCCGTTGATCTTTAGTCTGAGTCGCTTCCTTCTATCTTTTGAATGCAGACAAGAACAAGAATCAGGCGCTTTTTTCGCCCAACCTTGAAGCTTACGCTTCCTCGGAATTCTTGGTCAATCAAGAATACCCGACCTTGCATGAATTGGTTTAACCAAATAATTTGAAAGCAAGAGGGAATCTGGTGCATGCCTAGATAATACATGCATTTTCATTTTTCCTACTTCATTCTAAGAAACAAGCATTCTCTATCATACTAGGATGTGGTAGAGAGCATAAATAAGGAATTTCCATCATTTTTTATGTATAATTCAAACAATAACTTGACCGAGTATATGCCATGCACAACAAAATAATAGCTGAAAAAAGCAACTATTCTCCCTAAAACATCCACATTCGGCACTCGTCCCGAAAGGAAAATTTTCTAACTCAAGCTTAACCCTAACTTGATTCCCTCAAACACAAATTCCATTGAGAATACAATCTTTCTTTAAAACAAAAGTAGAGGTATCATTTTTCCTTACTAATCATTACTTGTCTAATATATCTATCGAAGACAATCTTTCATATTTTAGATGACGATAAACTTTTATAAGCAATAATATTAAAATCAATCTTTCAACTAAATAAGGTACATACAAAAGAAGGTGTTATACATGTATGAAATTAATCTCATATATAACCAAAAATATGCAAACACATTCTTAAAATAGAATTAGAACTAATTATTTTTGTGCAAAATACAATATTAACAACATCTTTTCTCTAAATTCTTTTCTTCTATTCCACAATGGTTTACAAAGCATTTCAAATAAGATAATAATAATTGCTACCCATTTGGACGTACATACCTATTATCTAAACTTCCATTTCTACACATTTTATAAACATAACAAATAAAATAAAACATAAACAAAGGATTCTAACCTCTTGGAAACTTAGAGTGGTTTCTAAGATTTTGACCTTGTCGTTCTTTCGTCAAATGATTCCATGCCTTGATTGCAAGTCTCTCCCTCACCAACTATCGTTACCTCTATATCCAACTATCTCTCTATCCAACTATTCTTACCTCTATATCCAACTATCTCTCTATCCAACTATTCTTACCTCTATATCCAACTATCTTTCTATCCAACTATTCCTACCTCTATATCCAACTATCTCTCTATTCGACTATCTTTATCGCTCAATCTCTATGATATTATCCAAATATCTTCTCCTCTCTCCAACTATTCTAACCTTCCCTTCAAGAAATTATCGCTCTTCTCTCCATGTGAGAAAGAATGAAAAAAATGTGTGTGTTTATACGTCTATTTATTCTAATCTTGAGCTACGTTTGCTGTTGTCCTTTGGGCCTTATTTACTATTACCATTATTTCTATTGTCACATTTATTAGTTGGTTGTAACTGTAATCTCCATGCATGTCTTTAAATTAAATATAACCCTCGTTTTGGGGCAAGCTTGAGACTTTTTATTGTTTAAACTTTGCAACGGTTTTAGTTGGAGCTTTGATTTCTGCATGAGTTGATGCTTCACATGTATCATGGAGGCGTTTACATTAACTGTCGACTTCTCAGCTTATCCATCAAGGATCGGGTTGCATGCCAAGTCACCCACTAAGGGTCATGGGAGTGTTAAGTCCCCCATCATGCTTTGGCCTACGTTAATTGTTTGACAATGGCTACCGTGGGTGGAGGAAGTCGACTACCAAGCTGACCAAAACGGCTCTAACTTCGGCTTCAAACAGTCAACTACCCTATCAACCCGCCACCTTTTTCTATTAGGATATTTAATAAAACAATAATATATACTAATATATTTGTAATATGTTTTTTTTTTTTTAAATGATCAAGAAAACCTATTTAAAACATTAGGATATAAATTAATTGTATTTTTGTATATATATATTAATGTCAGATTTATTTATTTCTATTTGTAAAAATGTTTTAAAAATAAAGATGATATATTTATATAATCCTTAAATCATAAACAAGAATATTTGAAACATAATATTTCAATTTAAAAATAAAAATTATCTTAATCACTTTTTAAATAAGACAAATTTTAAAACAATTATCGAAATTTCATGCATACAAATTCCATATAATTGTAAACACATCAATCATAGATGAAATTATATTTGCATTCTCTTTTCCTAGAACATTAAATCATCTTAATAAAGAACGTTAAGTCGATAAATTTCATAACTCTAAATAGCAAACTAATTTTCACTTTTATAGACGAAATCAATGTAACGATTACAAATTACTCACATCATTTTGTTTCTAATACAAAATCATACATTGAAGAAGTCACAATTGCACAAACAAACTTTTCTACTGTGGTGTGTGAGAGATTCCCTTTTCCATCAAAGTCATTTAGTTAAAAGCAATTCTACCTAATTCGTGTTCTCACCTTCGACCTCCTTCACCTCATCCTGCATTACTTGCACTCAAAAATTTATCAGTATTGACAAACCCAAAAGAATATTAAATGTCAAATTTCATATCAATTGTAGGAGTAAAAAGCATACTATATTTCCTCATACTAGATTATGAATGATCTAATCTATTTTAAATTTCAAAATCACATTACATCTTTAAATTGCACATTATTAAATAAAACGATTTGTGACATATGAATTTGACAAAAATTGATAATTTTTCTGATGACATGGTCACCCCTAGTCGATACAACATATTCGCCATTTCCTAGTTCTCCGACGTGAAAAATTTGCCATTGGTGAATATTCACCACTAAAGTAATCTCTGTTGAGTTGGGATGTTGTTAGATTTTAACAAACTCTGCATATCATGCCAAGACAAAGATTCCAAATTAGTAAAACCCTTCTCAATATCAATAGGAGAAGACTTCCCAACCCCAGAACAAAAATTGACAATAGAAAGCCCTTTTAACCTCAAAAAAAGAGCAGTATCCATGACAATAGAGGACTTGTTAAACCATTCATTATCTTTAATGATATCTTGCCACTAGGTACCATCTAGAGATTTTATGTTACAATAGTGAGGTTGGTTAAGTTTTGGGTTAATCAACAAACCTATTTTCACAAGGAAATGATCATCCTCAAAAATTGAATGCGACAATAAAAATTTCCCAAAAGAGTCTCCAATTTTCTTCAGAATCTCAGACTTAGCAAGCTCAAGGGGTAATTTTGGCAACTTGAACCAAGTGGGGACTTTCTTAAAAGTATTCTAGGAAGGCACAAAGAAATGTTTCTACAACTCGACAAGGATGAAATTACTCTCTAACCAAAAGAAAGGGACAATAATAAAGGAGCTAGATGACATAACTTGAAATTACTCCATAGCCTTACTTCTGGCTTCCTCTAAATCAAAGACAATAATAAAGGAGCTAGATGACATAACTTGAAAAAACATAGTGCCAAACCATCTATCATGAATCAACAGTTTTAATTTAGAAAGCTTAACATCCCCTCCCCAAACATGAATGATAACAGCAAGAGAATGATGATCACGAGCTTTTTTCCCAAATGAATTAACTATTAAATCTATCAAAGGAACTAGAAACCATACATTATCCCCTTAGCTAGGGTTAGCACCCATAGAGTTATGAATATCACTTGAATTGCCCATGTTATTCACCTTCAATGGAGCCTAAGGCTGAGAGATCGATGATCACTAGTTATGATTGGTGAGCCTCATAAGAGAATAAGCCCTAGATGCATGAGACAGACCTAACATCACTCCCTTTCAGAGATTAGGGTTTAAAGAAGCCAAAACCCACACGTCCACATTGATAATATCCTTCGACTTTTTTTTGTTATCAAACCCAACCAGAGGATGATTTACCCCTATTCCACTATTGAGGATCCATATTCTTTTTTCTATTATGAGATTATTGACCATTATCCCTTGAATGGAAAAAACCCCAAAAGTACTTGGAGACTAGGCAAAGGACTGCATCATTATGATCCCCGGTCTACACATTACACCACGGCGCCATCATATCAACCCACTTGCCATCATGGAAAACCCACTGTAGGCTGTTCTCTGTTTGCACACCGAAGGGATCCAAATCATAATAATCCTCAAAATCTTCATCTGCCCACCATTTTGATCGCCCTCTTTCCATCATTGCAAAAAATTGCAGATTATGTTGTTGTTATTATTATTGTTGTTGTTGTTGTTGTTGTTGTTGTTGTTGTAAAAATCTAATTAGTAATTAATTAAGAGGTCATTACTATTTACTATTATTAAAAATTATAATAATAATGAAAATGACATCTCTCCCTAAAAATTAAAATCTAATAATAAAATATTACATCATTCAGAACTTTAAAAAATCTACTAAAATCAACATTAGAAATATAATTGTAATAATGTATATTTTAATTTATTGAGAACTAGAAATATTACCTCATGATTATGTTTTATTACCAATTTAGAAAGTTATTTTTCAAATGATCCAACCTTAATATGAATATATAAACTCTTTTTTTTTAATTCCATAAAAAAAAATTAAGAAATTGTTCATAATTACATTTATAGAATAAATTAGAATCAACATCTAATATAATCCTTAAGGAACATTTCTACACAGTCTCCTTTCCTTAATTCCATAAGAGAAATTAAAAAATTGCTCCCAATGAAAAACTGTTATTTTAAAAGATAAGACTATTATTTTTTTAGCAACTATTATCATAATCCAACAATTCCTTTCACTTGTGTATCTCTATATATTTGTTACACTTATTTAAGCACAGAATACACATTCAATCAGTCACTGAACAAAAATGGGTGCAAGGAAATCAAGAGTGATGCAGTTTGCAAAGAAGTTTTTAATAGTGTTAATGTTGGTGGTGATATTTGAAGGGCTGAGAATAGTTTCAGCAGGCTGCGACTGTCACCTCACTAGAGAGTGCTTTGCTGGCTTAGTTTGCTGCTATGTAGACTACGCTAATGGTAAGGGCACTTGTGAAGTAAATTGTGGCTGAAAAAGTCTGACTGCAAATCATTATGCAATACGTTATAATTTATATGAGTAGTTGATATTAGTAGCGAAAAATAATTTCAGAATGATATTTAAATGTATTCATCCAGTCGTGAATGAAAATGACAACAATAAGCTTATGCAGCCTTTCACTAACTAGGAAATCTATATGAGACCTCAAGGCTGCATGGGTTACCCACATTATTCTATGAAAAGCATTGAGTTGAAGGTTTCTACTATTAACCATGCATAAGTTTAGATTTCCATTGAATGGATATATGGGTTACCCACATTATTCTATCAAAAGCCACAGTGTTCATTGCTCAAATTCCCAAACAGCTCAAAATGTACAAAATAAAGACCGAAACAAAATACAACACTAACTGAATACAATTCTGATTAAAAATGATCTGTAGTGATCTGTAGTTACACCTGGTCTTTGTGTGGTTGAAGTGTGTTGTAGTGAAAAATAGATAGCTGCAAATGAATGGAAGTTCAAGAAGTGCAAGGAGTTGATAGTAATAAACAAGGTTTCAAAGCTCAATCCAAAGAAAGAGGTAGGGGGAGAGGTAGAAATAGCGTTGAATAGAGCTCAAGAGTCAAAGATAGAGGCAACTCTAGATTAGGAATTTCTTGAGGAGATAGCTCAACATGAACGTATGACCATGAAGAAACAAGAAACTCTCAATCTATCTCTACACCCTCCAAGAATAACAATAGCTTGATTCGGAGGTATGATAAGTGAATAAAATGGCATAATTACACTTGTCATCTTTAATGATTTGCAATAAGATGTCAAAATTATTGCATATGATATGATCACAACTATTTTATCTTTTAATTCAATCTAAATAGTAAGTTTTAGACATTTTATATGATATGTTCACAATTATTTTGATTTTAATGATTTACATTAAGATGTCAACACTATTTTATATCATATGAAAACAACTATTTTATATCTTAACTAAATCTAGATTATAAGATTTGGGATTTTATACAATTAATCAAAACTATTTTATCTTTTAACTCAATCTCCATAGGAAGGTTTAAATATGGGTAATTCATTTGCCTCTTAGCTTGCTCACGCTTCACCTAGCCGGTATTGCTCAACTCCACCAGCTCTCTAGGTCTAGCTATGCTCTAAGACCTCCAAGTCCTTCTCAATCTCTTCTAGGGCTTTCTTCTTGTCAATCTCAAGGTGTTTTCTTTAAGTGTTTAACTCTGCAAAATTGGTGGAGAAGGCAACCCTAAAGTAGTTGGACAACAGTTGCAACAACCATGAGTAGCAATGAATTTTTTTTTCTTTTATTCATATAAGTTATAAGTCTGAAATAAAATGGGGAACAATAGAATAGTTCTAGTTATAATCCACACCAAGGAAGGTGAAAAGAATGAAATAAAGAATGTTTTTTTTTTCTAGTATTATACACAATTTTGTGAGTGTTGGATAATTGATCCAAAATGGTTACAAAATGGTTACAAAGTGTTGATGGAGAAGGGTAAATGTGTTATTTTTTACACAAGTGAGAGAAATAATGTTGATCTGCAGTAGTTCAAATGACAAAGAACAAATTTTTAAATGAGATGGTGCATGTTGATTTGTGTGCCGTTAAGAAACCCATGTGTATCGGTAAGAGCTAATATTGTATGACCCTCATAGATGATTACAATCTTAACACACGGGTCTATTTTGTAGCATAAGTCTGAAGCATTTGAAAATTTTAAAGTGTTTAAGGCCCATGCTGATAAGGAAACTAGAAAATTCATCAAGGTCCTAAGGTCAGATAGAGGGAGAGAGTGTACCTCCAATATATTTGTAAATTTCTGCTTGAGCATCATGGCATCAAAGAGATAATAGAAAGCTATACTCTATAGAAAGATGGAGTGGCAAAGAGAAAAATAAAACAATCATAGAGATGACAAGAAGTATGCTAAAATCCAAGGGAATCCCAAATGAATATTGGGGTCGGGTTATTGCAATAGTAATTTCTTTGATAAATATAAGTCCAACAAAGACAGTCTATGAGAAGATTCGTCAAAAGGCATGGAAAAAATGCAAGTAGACAAAAGAGCACTTGAGAGTGTTCAAGTGAGTGGCATATAATGGGGATTTCACGAGCTTCCTAGATTTAGTCATCCTACTAAAGTTGACACAAGTAGGTGTCCCCTTGAGTGTAGGAGTGGAAATGGCATTTGTACTATCTATGTCATCAAACAACACTAACACACAAAGTAAGACTACAGGGATTACAAGTTTGCCCAGAAGTTGGGGTTAAATTTGAGTGGAAATTATATGGATGCAAAATAAGCCCTGAATGCAAGGGAAGGTCTTTTTAAATTTTTGGCAACAATCGTTTACTAGGATATAAACAAAAAAATTCCATACTTGATAAATTCATCTTCACACCACCCCTTAAATGGTTGAGCATGAAGAAAAGATGAGAATGGAACCAATTAAACCTCTCATCCAAAGTGATGAACTTCATAAGGAGTAATGTGACCTCTTTCCAAACCGTCAATAAGTCATTTCTATTGAAACCACTTGGTAGAAAAGGAACTTTCTCCCCTAGATTTAGGAACCTCTTGAAAATAAAAGCATGGTTTTCTAATTTAATAAAATGAGTTTTAAATTTCAAATCAAATAATACATATATAATAAAAGAACTATTAATAGTTGTAAATTTTAGGACAAAAAAACAACATAGACAATTATTATATATAATTTAGTTATCTATTTTGGTTCTTGTGTTCTTTAGGTTTTATTCAAGGATTTCATTCATCACATAACATCAATGTACAAGTTAACTAATGAACTAATCAATTCAGTGATACTTTTATGGCCTTACTATTACACAAAGATTGTCTATGTTGTACACATAATATAAAGTTTCTAGGCACACCAATCACTTTGAGTGTCAATGACTATATTCTTGAATTTGTTAGAGAAGCGTTACCTATCAAAAGACTTTCCTTGGATTATAGTGAAGCATTTATTCAACATCATGAAATAATAAGGAAATTTTTTTTTGGACAACGGGAAAGAGGATAAATAATTCTACATATCATTGTAGTTGATAATAGAAAAAAAATGGCTTGTTTTAACTTCTGAACTTTGTAAAAAAAATGTCCCAATAATGAATTACAAATGTATTTAATGTATCCCATCTCTATAGTTAGAAATATCGATGCATTGCACAATTAAGTACCATTCATCCTTATTATTTTTCATATTTCAAAAACAATCCATTTACCTTACAAATAATTAATATACATAAATGCACTTATTATCTTTTGTGATTAGTACACCATCAACCACATTATTCAAAATACTTTTTACTATTAGTTTAACCATTGCATCTCCTCCTAATGCAAGTTCTAGTATTAGACTTCATCAACCCTCTACTCATCAATCATAAAAACTATACATGACTCTAATAATTCACATCAGTATAATATTATTGGTTTTCAAAGGCTTAATACTTAAGTTTACTATATATAGTAATTCAACATTGAGATTTCCAGCTTGCAACTTAGAGTCTCCTTATTGAATAAATCGTCAGTTTAATTTATATAAGTGAATAAAATCGCATAGTTGCACTTGTCATCTTTAATGATTTGCAATAAGATGTCAAAATTATTTCATACGATATGATCACAACCATTTTATCTTTTAACTCAATCTAAATAGTAAGTTCAAGGCATTTTATACGATATGTTCACAGCTATTTGGATTTTAATTATTTGCATTAAGATGTCAAAACTATTTTATATCTCAACTAAATCTAGGATGTAAGATTTGGGCTTTTATACAATTAATCAAAAATATTTTATCTTTTAACTCAATCTCGATAGGAAGGTTTAAATATGGGTAAATCATTTGCCTCCAAGAAAAAAAAAGAACAAGGGTTGTCAATAACAACCATTTGACGTACATTGGAGCATCATCATTATCTCCTTTAATTTCAATCGCCATTTCAAATTCCTCTTCCAAACACCTCATATAAAAAGAACATCAGAACCATGCATAGAACTAAGATTTAATTGTATGAAATAAACATCAAAGCATAGATCTAACCAATTTATCCAACATGTGAGAGACTAAATCCACACTAACCAATATCATATTATTGAAGAAACTCAACTATAGAAAACAAAATGTCTGATTTTGATTAAAAAATCAAAATTTCATAATTTTCAGTATTATAACACTTTGAATTATTACATAAATTTTTTCAATAATGCTAACAAAATAATTCACAACCATTAATATAGACACACAATTATATATATATAGATTTTACATCAAGTTTTTCAATTGTACAACTAGGGTTTGGGCATAGCTATCTAGCAAACCCAAGAATGTTAATATAAACTAAAAATAAATCAAACTACAATCTATTTAAACCAAAACTACATCTATTTAAATGCCCAAAATCATAAAAGATGGGAATATTGTTTAAAGGAGCATAAAACAAAAATCATTGCCCTAAAATAGAGGCCACAATGCCAGTTCACACATTGAGACTATGAATGCTTTTTTAGGACTTTAGTTTCCTTCCAATGTGGCCTTATCGGATGATGTAGATAGATCTCAAACTTCAACTAGAGAAAGAAATAATCATGTTGAAACACACCTAAAAATATAATTATCTTTGCAAATTCTTGGGAAAACTCTATGGATGACATGAATGTAGTGGAGACAAAAACAACAGTTAGAATCTTCAACCTTAATTTTTTGTTTCATGCCAACTCTGAAAATTCAATGCAATACCAAACTCACTTGAAGTACATATGTGTTCATTTCACAAGTCAACAATAACATTAGGGAAAGATTTATAGATCATGTTAACAATCTATTGAAATCCTCTAAGTCTAAAGTCTTGATTTGATTTTAATATAGTATAACCATACCTAAGTCTCTCCAACTTTTTCATCATCTCCTTATACTTTGCAAGGTCTAATTACATTTTTTTGAACTCTACCTTGATTAATGTTGTAAACTCAATGTTGTCTTTGGTATATTATTGGTGAAGTTTACTCTTGAATTCATAGATGATAGTTGTTTATTAGGAAGGTAATAGGCCAACGAACCACCTAGACACAAACATAGGTGGGGATTATATAGACATACAGTGGTGGATAGGAAAGGAAACTTTTTCAATAAAATTGTGTGAACTGATGAGAAAGGATAGCGAATGCATCAGGCATTGCTATCACATTAACGAAATGATCAAATGCCAAATGAACTATAATCTTTTGTGAGATTTTTGTTTGAATTCCAAAACTAGGTTTTCTAGAGCCTTCTTTTGTATTTAGTTTTTCATTGCTTGGTTTTCATTTGGTTTCCATTATTGCAGAGGTAATTTGCTCATGGGAAGTAACGTGAATAGAATGGAAACTATGCGCTACGAGAACTAGGAAAATAACAGAGACCTATGGACAAAGATTACTAATGGGGTCCTTGTATCGTATCTTGATTGGCTTTATGGAAATGATCCAAAAATGACAAAGGATTTTGTGAATGGTTGGGAGAAAGGAATCCTCAAGGGATTTTGAGCATAGTTTAGAATTGATAAATTCTTCATCACAGAGATATATGGCTTGCAGATAGAAGGCAAGAAGTTTTACAGAGAAAGGAAGGTGTCAAAAGAAGCCATTGTGGCTTTCTTCAACAAAGATAGCAAGAGGAAAAGGGTGCAAAAGATGAAGGATGGTGGCTATAACAAGAAGGACCTGCAATCACTTTGCATGGAGATGGACGAAGTGATAATGAGGTACATTACTCTTGATGGATGCTATGCCAGTATTTTTCCTTATCACTTTATGATATTAAACCATAAAACAGGCACAAGAAAATAATTTCTTTGCCTTTTCTATTTGGTTATCTTCTCTTGAAAATAGGCTGGCGAATCATTCCAAAAATTGTGATAATCCTATTCTGCATTAGGGGATAATCATGCTCATGATGGAATATGCTAAGGATCACGAGGTTAAACCCTCACTAGCATTTAAACCTCCCAACCCTTTGACCAATACTAGTGTTCATTATGTGTCAAATAAAAAGATGGATGAAGAAGTGTCTGGTAGGGCTATGGACTGGTGGTACCTCAATGTCTCGAATGATTTGGAATACTTCCCCTCTTAGGAGGAGGGTCTCCAACAAAATATTACACCTGTCACTAGAAGTAGGAGTAGAAACAAACACCCCAGATGGGTTGTCGGTAAGTATAAAACTCCCAACCCAAAATTTTAGGATTTGAGGCCATTGAATATGAAGAAGTCTAAATCTAGAAAAATTGGGGAAACTAAGGGAAAGGAGAAGGAAATAAAAACCAGAAATCCCCATTAACGTTGAATAGGGGGAATGGAGGGATACCCAAAGTTATTCTAATTTTGGTACTCTCCTTAGCAGTGTTGTCAAACTCCAAGAGAATTGTTTTCTTTGGGTCAGTAATGAGATTAATATGTAAAAAGGATAGAATTAAAGATATCACTAATACTTTCACTGAGATTCCCATTCCAAGAAAGACAAATAAACTTCTCTGAATGAGACAAGAACTCACAAAAGATATAAAGACAGTGAAAACAAATCATGAATCAAGCATTGGTTAGTTGGAGATCAGCTTGGAATAAATTAAGGTTAATTTGAAGAAACTGGTGGATATCATTAAGGAAGCTATGAATATTAATGCTCAGGGTCTTAAAAAGGTAAATGCAATGATAGCGGATCAAAGAGATCAATCCACCACCAGTATCCCATCCTCAAACATCAAATAGAAGAAGAAAATCTAGTAATCGAACTTGCAGGGTACGGGATGCAAACCACCATAGGCCCCTATACGAGGACTAGAAGTAGGAACCGGGAGAAGAATACCTCCAGGTTAATCATGGATGAGCTCAAGGACTTCAACAAGAGGGTGATTCAAAAGAATTCAGAGATCATAACATTTTTTCAAAAACATGTGTATTTTTTTATCTGCTACAATCTCCCTTTGCTTGTTGCACTTTCACTAGAATAACTCTTTTCAACCTTTACTAACTATGCTATTCATTTGATTATTTGTTTTCCTTGCGTGACCATGATTGAATAACAATTTCCATGTAAAGGACGTGTAATACTATCAAGGGATATCACCTTGTAGCATGATATTTTGCTCTATGAAAACTCATTTAAAGAATTCATGTCAAGATTTAATAGTCCAATTCACTCTATCAAATCATGTCAAACTTTTAAAGGTTTATTTGCAATGCTTATCCCTAATCTTCCTTGCTGCCAAAATTTGTATAATTTAAACCAGACAAAGCACATTGCATTTGATGTTTTTATTCATTATTTTGGCCGAGACTTTTTATTTGTAAGGAATATTCATCACGCAAGTCTTTAAAGCCCATTTTATACAAGAGACCATGTAAGAGTTTGTGTGGCTCGTCACAAATTAGATTGTGTGGCTCGTCATTCATTGGCAAGTAATTTGTATGCAGTTTTCTACGATCGCAATTAGATTATGGGCAACTAGTTTTAATATTATTAAGAACAGATAGAGATGATGATAGAATACAGATATATTCTATTGTAAAAGCCATATTTTGGAAATAAATCTTGGCATTTGTAACAGATAGAGATGATGATAGAACATAGAAACATTTTCACATGTTCTCCTTCGCTTAATTCCATGAAAGAAATTAGAAAATTGCTCCCAAAGAAAAACTGTTATTTTAAAAGATAAAGACCAAATTAGAAATTTCTATTATTTTTTAACAACTATCTCTATATATTTGTCCTGCCTGTTTGTTACACTTATTCAATCACAGCATATACATTCAATCAGTCGCCGAACAAAAATGGGTGCAAGGAAATCAGGAGTGATGCAGTTTGCGAAGAAGTTTTTAATAGTGTTAATGTTGGCGGTGATATTTGAAGGGGTGAGAATAGTTTCAGCAGGCTGCGACTGTCATCTCACTAGAGAGTGCTCTGCTGGCTTAGTTTGCTGCCAGGCAGACTGCGCTAATGGTAAGGGCACTTGTGCAGTTAATTGTGGCTGACTATCATATACTATCTTCATTGCTAAGCAGTATGTATTACTGTCTAAATAAATAAGAGTAGTGTAATAGACTTAGTCTCCATGGCTTTTCAATAATACAGAAATTAATGTATTTATTCGTGGATTGAGGTGAATATCGTTTTACTGCTTGGGATAAATCGAGACAAACTTTTTTTTTAAGTCAAAACATATTTTATTGAATATTAAAATGTTAACAAATTTTTTTTGTATGTATGAAAAAGAAAAAAATTATGTGGATTTAAATATTCTGGATAACAATGATTTGAGGAAGTCATTTAATATATATTTGATGTATTTCTTATACAATTGGATATATGATCATAATTTGGTTTTGTCTACATGCATTTACATAATCAATATGAATTTAATTAAATGTTATTAAGATAATAGAATTCTGTTAAATGAATCATTAATTTCTTTTCATTATGATATTTAATAAATGTTGAGAAGTCTAAATTAATTAAATGTATTTATTTATAACTATTTAAATAAAAGTTAACAAAGAGATTATTAAAAAAAAGCATAATTTACTTCAGGCAAATTTGGAAAGAAAATATATAAGAGAGCAAGGCAGTATGGATGTAGCAGTTTCTGTGATGATAGCAAAAGTGGGTAATCATGAGACTTGAAATAATTCTAAGAGATCAATAAAACTTTGTACATTAATTCCCAATAAGTATGTTTGCATGTGGAATAATTCGAAAAAAGTCTGACTGCATATCATTATGCAATACGTTTTAATTTATGAGTAGTTGAAAACAAACAAAAGAAGTTATTGAATCTGGTCATTTATGAGGACCAACATAGGTTAACTATGGGAACAGAAACAGTGTATGGTACTATCTTCCAGACAACGAGGCAATTCACTATATCATGGGCTGAAAGCATAAAAGCATGATGATCAAGCTACACATTCGTAATGAAAAATGATTTCAGAATGATAATTTAGATGTGTTCATCCAGTCGTGAATGAAAATGACAACAATATGCTTATGCAGCCTTTCACTAACTAGGAAATCTATATGAGACCACAAGATGAACTACAAGATTTCAGTTGAAGGTTTCTACTATTAACCATGGACAAGTTTAGATTTCCACATTATTCTATCAAAAGCATTCAGTTGAAGGTTTCTACTTTTAACCATGGACAAGTTTAGATTTCCATTGGAATGGATATATCAGTTACTAGATCTTTAGAAATCAAGTCCCCAAAATAAATATAAAGCCACATAGTTCGTTGCTTAGATCCCCAAACAACTCAAAAAGTACAAATTAAAGACCGACACAAAATACAACACTAACTGAATACAATTCTGATTAAAAATGATCTGTAGTGATCTGTAGCTACACCCAATCTTTGTGTGGTTGAAGTGGGTGCAGTGAATAATAGATAGCTGCAAATGAATGGAAGTTCAAGAAGTGCAAGGAGTTATGAGCATCTCCATACAAACTAAGATTGGATGCAGATTATTTCTAACCAGTGTTGTAATGAGTTTGTGTTTATTTTGTAAAAGCTTGTTTCATGTTTTGATAGAAGAAAAAAAATTGTTCATCTCCATCCATTTATTTCGTTTTCGTTTTGTCTTGTGCATTTTCAACTGATTGGAAATTAGTGATTTGGGCATTTTTCTCTAGGTATTGAAGTTTATTATGTTGGAGACATGACCGGAAAAGATAGAAAGAGTTTCCAATAGCTACCATCCTTGAATGGATAGAACTATGATATCTGGCTAGAGACGATGAAGACCATCATGCTTGCAAATAATTTATGGGAGCCTACGGTCACTAGCTTCATCAATGTAGCTAACCTAGCTCAATTTGTATCCCTCACCCCAACAACCATAAGACTCAATTGAAGGAGACAAGGCGGAAAGATGCTAAGCCATTGAGTTTGATTGAAGTAGCCTCGACAGGGGACATTTTCCCCAAAATAGTAATAGATAACTATGAGGAGGAAACTTGGGAAATCCTCCAAAATAGTTATAAAGTGACTAATAAAGGCACATTGGTAGAGCTCTAGATTCTTTGAAGATATTTTGATAGTCTCCAAATAAAGGACAGTGAGTCCATTTCATATTCTCATGCAAGAGTCTCTCATTTGACAAACTAGTCGAGGACAAATGGTGAAACAATGGAAGAAAAAAGGAAAGGGAGAAAACCCTTGGAAGTGTAATCTATAAGTTTGATGTAGTACTAATTGTCATTGAATAGGTAAATAACTTCTCCATATTGGCAGTGGAGTTGATGGGTTCACTTCAAACCTATGATAAGCACCTAAAAGGATTTGCAACTACTTCCCATGAACAAGCTTTCAAACCTCAATCCAAAGAAAGAGGTAGGGGGAGAGGTACAAATAGCATTGAATAGAGCTCAAGAGTCAAAGATAGAGGCAACTCTAGATTAGGAATTTCTCGAGGAGATAGGTTAACATGAACATATGGCCATGAAGAAAAGAGAAACTCTAAATCTATCTCTAGACCCTCCAAGAATAACAATAGCTTGAAACGGAGGTGTGATAACAGTAATGCTTGATGTTATTATTGTCAAAAGTTTGGTCATTATGCAAGTGAATATTAGAAAAAGCAGCATAATCCATCAAAGCAAAGTCCAAATATGGTTGATAAAAATATAGCTAAGGGTACTCAGTCCATGGTCTTCATCATATGCAAAATTGGTAAAGAAGGTAACCCTAATGTATTTGGACAACCATGACTAGTAATGAAATTTTATTTAATTTTATTCATAAAAGTGATAAGTCTGATATAAAATGGGGAACAATAGAATAGTTCTATTTATGGGAAAAGGTTCTATTATAATCCACACCAAGGAAGGTGAAAAGAATGAAATAAAGAATTTTATTTTTTCCTAGTATTATACACAATTTTGTTGGTGTTGGATAATTGATCCGAAATGGTTACAAAATGTTGATGGAGAAGGGTAAATGTGTTATTTTTGACACAAGTGAGAGAAAGAATGTTGAATTGTAGTAGTTCAAATGAAAAATAACAAATGTTTAAGTGAGCTAGTGCATGTTGATTTGTGTGCCATTTAGAAACCCATTTGTATTGGTAAGAGCTAATATTGTATGACCCTCATAGATGATTAGAATATTAAGACATGGGTCTATTTTGTAGCATAAGTATGAAGCACTTGAGAATATTAAGACGATGCTGATAAGGAAAGTAGAAATTTCATCAAGTTCCTAAGGTCAGATAGAGGTGAAGAGTGTACCTCCAATATATTTGTAAATTTGGGGAAGCATCCTGGCATCAAAGAGCTCAGAGCAAGCTATACTCTATAGAAAGATGGAGTGGCAAAGAGAAAAATAGAACCATCATAGAGATGACAAGAAGTATGCTAAAATCCAAGGGACTCACAAATGAATATTGGGGTTGGATTGTTGCAATAGTAATTTCTTTGATAAATAAAAGTCCAACAAAGACAGTCTATGAGAAGATTCATTAAAAGGCATGGATAAAATGCAAGTAGAAAAAAGAGAACTTGAGAGTGTTTGAGTGGGTGGCATATGAATATGTTTCAAAGGAGAAGAAGCAAAAGTTGGATGACAAGTGTGAGAAGCGCATCTTAGTGGGTTAGAGTGAGTAGTCAAAGACATATCGTCTACATAAACTAGTCACCATGAAAATATTGATTTGTAGAGATGTTGAATTCATTGAGAATAATTCATGTCATGACTTAGTAGACACATCTTTGGGTATCTTAGCTAGAGTTCTCATTGACTAAATTAAGATGAAGGGCACAAGATGATGGTATAGCACATATGGAGTTTGACAAATAGCTCCAAAGAGCTTCAGTTTTGCACAACCTATCAAAAAGCCGGCTCTGGGAAGATCTTGACATAGACAAGAATTAATATAAATTACCACAAAATTCAATTAGAGAGAGTTCCAAATAGATATAAACAATTCCTATTGCAGACACACAAACATGGAATAAACCATAGATAGTCAAAGAATTCCCTCAAGAGAAATCCCGAAAACTCAAAATAAGTTTATAGATAATGAATAGAGGTTTTGAACATAGTCTATACAAGAAATTAGTAGCAGTAACGATAGCAATTCAGACCCCACTCTCACCTCCCTAATGCTAAGAAAGACCAAAATTTCAATGGAAATCTACCCAAATGGAAGTTATGATGATGAATTTTATGTAAATGTGAATTTTGCATTATTTTCTCATAATAATCCAATTTGTTTTGAGGATCTTCAGAAATATGTGAAATGGTGTCAGGTCATGAATGAGGAATTATATGCAATAGAGAAGAATAGAACATCAGAGCTAGCTGATTTGCCTTTCAGTAAGAAATTTGTTCTAGTAAAATAGGTCTATAAGAAGAAGAGCAATATTGAAGGAAGAACACAATGGCACAAGGAAAGATTTGCTGTCAAATACTAATATTTTGAGTAAATCTAACTAGGTGACGACCAAACAGTTACATAGATGCTTCTAAAAAAAAAACCTAGGGGCTCGTGAGGAGTGAGAGCCCAAAACCGAAGAGCTAGCTACCAGAAAACAACAAAACCTAGTAGACACTTGGAGCCAAATACCATAGAAACCAAAAACAAGACAAAATTAAATATACAAACAAAATGAAAAGAAATAGACACACCCCCAACAAAGATGCGAACCAATGGCCTACCTAGTGGGATGCTTCTAATTTTCCAATCCTAGCTCGTCGCTTTCAATTTGTCAAAGAAGGAGAGATTCTTGTTTGAACCTATACCAAATGAAATAGTTAGGGACTATAGGATAGCTTTCACCCTAGACATTGATGGCTCTAAACTAGTAGTATTGGAGGAATTCAATTGACACTGCTTTCTTGTTTGCATCCTATCAATTTCTTCCTGAATGGCCTATAGAGCTGCAAGATTTTTCTATATGAGACCACAAGATGAACTAGAAGATTTCTGTTGAAGGTTTCTACTATTAACCATGGACAAGTTTAGATTTCCACATTAATCTATCAAAAGCATTCTGTTGAAGGTTTCTACTATTAACCATGGACAAGTTTAGATTTCCATTGGAATGGATATATCAGTTACTAGATCTTTAGCAATCAAGTCTCCAAAATAAATAAAAAGCCACATAGTTCGTTGCTCAGATCCCCAAACAACTCAAAAAGTACAAAATAAAGACTGAAACAAAATACAACACTAACTGAATACAATTCTGATTAAAACTGATTTGTAGCTACACCCAATCTTTGTGTGGTTGAAGTGTGTGTAGTGAACAATAGATAGCTGCAAATGAATGGAAGTTCAAGAAGTGAAATGAGTTATGAGCATCTCCAGACAAACTAAGATTAGATGTAGATTATTTGTAACCGGTGTTGTAATGAGTTTGTGTTTATTTTGTAAATGCTTGCTTAATGTTTTGATAGAAGAAAAAATATTGTTCATCTCCATCCATGTATTTTGTTTTGGTTTTATCTTGTGCATTTTTAATTAATTGGAAAATAGAGTTTCAGTCTATGTGTGTTTTCTATCTATTTTAGATTTAAATTTCTATCTATTGGTATCAATGCTAGTAGGTCTTAAATCCTTAGTGATATAGGCATTTTTCTCTAGGTATTGAAGTTTATTACGTTGGAGACATGACCGGAAAAGATAGAAAGAGTTTACAATAGCTATCATCCTTGAATGGATAGAACTATGATATCTGGCCAAAGACGATGAGGACCATTATGCTTGCAAATAATTTGTGGGAGCTTATAGTCACTAGCTTCACGAATGTAGCTAACCTAGCTCAATTTGTATCCCTCACCAAAACAACCATAAGACTCAATTGAAGGAGACAAGGTGGAAAGATGCTAAGCCATTGAGTTTGATTGAAGCAGCCTAGATAGGGGCCATTTTCTCCAAAATAGTAATAGATAACTATGAGGAGGAAACTTGGGAAATCGTCCAAAATAGTTATAAAGTGACTGATAACGTCACATTGGTAGAGCTCTAGATTCTTTGAAGATATTTTAACAGTGTCCAAATAAAGGACAGTGAGTCCATTTCATATTCTCATGCAAGATTCTCTCATTTGACAAACTAGTCGAGGACAAATGGTGAAACAATGGAAGATAAAAGGAATGGGAGAAAACCCTTGGAAGTTTAATCTGTAAGTATGATGCAGTACTAATTGTCATTGAATAGGCAAAGAACTTCTCCATCTTGGTAGTGCAGTTGATGGGTTCACTTCAAACCTATGATAAGCACCTAAAAGGATTTGCAACTAGTTCCCATGAAAAAGCTTTCAAAGCTTAATCCAAAGAAAGAGGTAGGGGGATAGGTACAAATAGCATTGAATAGAGCTCAAGAGTCAAAGATAGAGGCAACTCTAGATTAGGAATTTCTTGAGGACATAGGTCAACATGAACATATGGCCATGAAGAAAAGAGAAACTCTAAATCTATCTCTAGACCCTCCAAGGATAACAATAGCTTGATTCAGAGGTATGATAACAGTAATTGTATGTTATTATTGTCAAAAGTTTGGTCATTATGCAAGTGAATATTAGAAAAAGCAGCGTAATCCATCAAAGAAAAGTCCAAATATGGTTGATAAAAATATAGTTAAGGGTACTCAGTCCATGGTCTTCATCATATGCAAAATTGGTAAAGAAGGTCACCCTAAAGTATCTGGACAACCATGACTAGTAATGAAATATTATTTAATTTTATTCATAAAAGTGATAAGTCTGATATAAAATGGGGAACAATAGAATAGTTCTATTTATTGGAAAAGTTTCTATTATAATCCACACCAAGGAAGGTGAAAAGAATGAAATAAAGAATTTTATTTTTTCCTAGTATTATACACAATTTTGTTAGTGTTGGATAATTGATCCGAAATGGTTACAAAGTTTTGATGGAGAAGGGTAAATGTGTTATTTTTGACACAAGTGAGAGAAAGAATGTTGAATTGCAGTAGTGCAAATGAAAAATAACAAATGTTTAAGTGGGCTAGTGCATGTTGATTTGTGTGCCATTTAGAAACCCATTTGTATTGGTAAGAGCTAATATTGTATGACCCTCATAGATGATTAGAATATTAAGACATGGGTCGATTTTGTAGCATAAGTATGAAGCACTTGGAAATTTTAAAGTGTTTGAGGACAATGCTGATAAGGAAAGTAGAAAATTCATCAAGTTCCTAAGGTCAGATAGAGGTGAAGAGTGTACCTCCAATATATTTGTAAATTTCGGGAAGAATCATGGCATCAAAGAGCTCAGAGCAAGCTATACTCTATAGAAAGATGGAGTGGCAAAGAGAAAAATAGAACCATCATAGAGATGACAAGAAGTATGCTAAAATCCAAGGGACTCACTAATGAATATTGGGGTTGGATTGTTGCAATAGTAATTTCTTTGATAAATAAAAGTCCAACAAAGACAGTCTGTGAGAAGATTCATCAAAAGGCATGGATAAAATGCAAGTAGAAAAAAGAGAACTTGAGAGTGTTTGAGTGGGTGGCATATGAATATGTTTCAAAGGAGAAGAAGCAAAAGTTGGATGACAAGGGTGAGAAGTGCATCTTAATGTGTTAGAGTGAGTAGTCAAAGGCATATCATCTACATAAACCAGTCACCATGAAAATATTGATTTGTAGAGATGTTGAATTCATTGAGAATGATTCATGTCATGACTTAGTAGACACATCTTTGGGTATCTTAGCTAGAGTTCTCATTGATTAAATTAAGATGAAGGGCACAAGATGATGGTATAGCACATATGGAGTTTGACAGATAGCTCCAAAGAGCTTCAATTTTGCACAACCTATCAAAAAGCCGGCTCTGGGAAGATCTTGATGTAGAAAAGAATTAATATAAATTACCACAAAATTCAATTAGACAGAGTTCCAAATAGCTATGAACAATTCCTATTGCAAACACACAAACATGGAATAAACCATAGATAGTCAAAGAATTGCTTCTAGAGAAATCCCAAATACTCAAAATAAGTTTACAGATAATGAATATAGGTTTTAAACATAGTCTATACAAGAAATTAGTAGTAGTAATGATAGCAATTCAGACCCCACTCTCACCTCCCTAATGCTAAGAAAGACCAAAATTTCAATGGAAATCTACCCAAATGAAAGTTATGATGATGAATTTTATGTAAATGTGAATTTTGCATTATTTTCCCATAATAATCCAATTTGTTTTAAGGATCTTGAGAAAGATGTGAAATGGTGTCAGGTCATGAATAAGGAATTATATGAAATAGAGAAGAATAGATCATCGGAGCTAGCTGATTTTCCTTTCAGTAAGAAATTTGTTCTAGTAAAATAGGTCTATAAGAAGAAGAGCAATATTGAAGGAACAAAATAGTGGCACAAGGAAAGATTTGCTGTTAAATACTAATATTTTGAGTAAATCTAACGGGGTGACGACCAAACAGTTACATAGATGCTTCTAAAAAAAAAACCTAGGGGCTCGTGAGGATTGAGAGCCTAAAACCAAAGTACTAGCGACCAGAAAACAACAAAACCTAGTAGACACTTGGAACGAAACACCATAGAAACCAAAAACTAGACTAAACTAAATATACAAACAAAATGAAAAGAAATAGACACACCCCAAACAAAGATGCGAACCAATGGCCTACCTAGTGGGATCCTTCTAATTTTCCAATCCTAGCTCATCACTTTCAATTTGTTAGAGAAGGAGAGATTCTTGTTTGAACCTATACCAAATGAAATAGTTGGGGACTCTAGGATAGCTTTCACCCTAGACACTGATGGCTCTAAACTAGTAGTATGGGAGGAATTCAATTGACACTGCTTTCTTATTTGCATCCTATTAATTTCTTCCTGAATGGCCTATAGAGCTGCAAGAATTTTCTATATGAGACCACAAGATGAACTACAAGATTTGTGTTGAAGGTTTCTACTATTAACCATGGACAAGTTTAGATTTCCAAATTAATCTATCAAAATCATTCAGTTGAAGGTTTCTACTATTAACCATGGACAAGTTTAGATTTCCATTGGAATGGATATATCAGTTACTAGATCTTTAGCAATCAAGTCTCCAAAATAAATATAAAGCCACATAGTTCGTTGCTCAGATGCCCAAATAGCTCAAAAAGTACAAAATAAAGACTGAAACAAAATATAACACTAACTGAATACAATTCTGATTAAAATTGATTTGTAGCTACACCCAATCTTTGTGTGGTTGAAGTGTGTGTAGTGAACAATAGATAGCTGAAAATGAATGGAATTTCAAGAAGTGGAATGAGTTATGAGTATCTCCAGACAAACTAATATTTGGTGTAGATTATTTGTAACGGGTGTTGTAATGAGTTTGTGTTTATTTTGTAAAAGCTTGTTTAATGTTTTGATAGAAGAAGAAAAAAATTTCATCTCCATCCATGTATTTTGTTTTGGTTTTATCTTGTGCATTATTAATTAATTGGAAATTAGAGTTTCAGTCTATGTGTGTTTTCTGTCTATTTTAGATTTAAATTTCTATCAATTGGTATCAAAGCTAGTATGTCTTAAATCCTTAGTGATATGGGCATTTTTCTCTAGGTATTGAAGTTTATTATGTTGGAGACATGACCCGAAAAGATAGAAAGAGTTTACAATAGCTACCATCCTTGAATGGATAGAACTATGATATCTGGCCAAAGACGATGAGGACCATTGTGCTTGCAAATAATTTGTGGGAGCTTAGAGTCACTAGCTTCATGAATGTAGCTAACCTAGCTCAATTTGTATCCCTCACCCCAACAACCATAAGACTCAATTGAAGGAGACAAGGTGGAAAGATGCTAAGCCATTGAGTTTGATTGAAGCAGCCTAGATAGGGGCCATTTTCTTCAAAATAGTAATAGATAACTATGAGGAGGAAACTTGGGAAATCCTCCCAAATAGTTATAAAGTGACTGATAAAGTCACATTGGTAGAGCTCTAGATTCTTTGAAGATATTTTGACAGTGTCCAAATGAAGGACAGTGAGTCCATTTCATATTCTCAAGCAAGATTCTCTCATTCGACAAACTAGTCGAGGAGAAATGGTGAAACAATGGAAGAAAAATGGAATGGGAAAAAACCCTTGGAAGTTTAATCTATAAGTTTGATGCAGTACTAATTGTCATTGAATAGGCAAAGAACTTCTCCATATTGGCAATAGAGTTGATGGGTTCACTTCAAACCTATGATAAGCACCTAAAAGGATTTGTAACTACTTCCCATGAACAAGCTTTCAAAGCTCAATCCAAAGAAAGAGGTAGGGGGATAGGTACAAATAGCATTGAATAGAGCTCAAGAGTCAAAGATAGAGGCAACTCTAGATTAGGAATTTCTTGAGGAGATAGGTCAACATGAACATATGGCGATGAAGAAAAGAGAAACTCTAAATCTATCTCTAGACCCTCCAAGAATAACAATAGGTTGATTCAGAGGTATGATAACAGTAATGCTTGATGTTATTATTGAAAAAAAGTTTGGTCATTATGCAAGTGAATATTAGAAAAAGCAGCATAATCCATCAAAGCAAAGTCCAAATCTGGTTGATAAAAATATAGCTAAGGGTACTCAGTTCATGGTCTTCATCATATGCAAAATTGGTAAAGAAGGTAACCCTAAAGTATTTGGACAACCATGACTAGTAATGAAATTTTATTTAATTTTATTCATAAAAGTGATAAGTCTGATATAAAATGGGAAACAATAGAATAGTTCTATTTATGGGAAAAGGTTCTATGATAATCCACACCAAGGAAGGTGAAAAGAATGAAATAAAGAATTTTATTTTTTCCTAGTATTGTACACAATTTTGTTAGTGTTGGATAGTTGATCCGAAATGGTTACAAAGTGTTAATGGAGAAGAGTAAATGTGTTATTTTTGACACAAGTGAGAGAAAGAATGTTGAATTGCAGTAGTTCAAATGAAAAATAACAAATGTTTAAGTGAGCTCGTGCATATTGATTTGTGTGCCATTTAGAAACCCATTTGTATTGGTCAGAGCTAATATTGTATGACCCTCATAGATGATTAGAATATTAAGACATGGGTCTATTTTGTAGCATAAGTATGAAGCAGTTGGAGATTTTAAAGTGTTTGAGGATGATGTTGATAAGGAAAGTAGAAAATTCATCAAGTTCCTAAGCTATACTCTATAGAAAGATGGAGTGGCAAAGAGAAAAATAGAACCATCATAGAGACGAAAAGAAGTATGCTAAAATCCAAGGGACTCACAAATGAATATTGGGGTTGGGTTGTTGCAATAGTAATTTCTTTGATGAATAAAAGTCCAACAAAGACAGTCTGTGAGAAGATTCATCAAAAGGCATGGATAAAATGCAAGTAGACAAAAGAGAACTTGAGAGTGTTTGAGTGGGTGGCATATGAATCTATTTCAAAGGAGAAGAAGCAAATATTGGATGACAAGGGTGAGAAGTGCATCTTAATGGGTTATAGTGAGTAGTCAAAGACATATCGTCTACATAAACCAGTCACCATGAAAATATTGATTTGTAGAGATGTTGAATTCATTTACAATGATTCATGTCATGACTTAGTGGACACATCTTTGGGTATCTTAGCTAGAGTTCTCATTGATTAAATTAAGATGAAGGGCACAAGATGATGGTATAGCACATGCGGAGTTTGACAAATAGCTCCAAAGAGCTTCAATTTTGCACAACCTATCAAAAAGCCGGCTCTGGGAAGATCTTGACGTAGACAAGAATTAATATAAATTACCACAAAATTCAATTAGGGAGAGTTCCAAATAGCCATGAACAATTCCTATTGCAAACACACAAACATGGAATAAACCATAGATAGTCAAAGAATTGCCTCTAGAGAAATCCCAAAAACTCAAAATAAGTTTACAGATAATGAATAGAGGTTTTGAACATAGTCTATACAAGAAATTAGTAGCAGTAATGATAGCAATTCAGATCCCACTCTCACCTCCCTAATGCTAAGAAAGACCAAAATTTCAATGGAAATCTACCCAAATGGAAGTTATGATGATGAATTTTATGAAAATCTGAATTTTACATTATTTTCTCATAATAATCCAATTTGTTTTGAGGATCTTGAGAAATATGTGAAATGGTGTCAGGTCATGAATAAGGAATTATATGCAATAGAGAAGAATAGAACATCGGAGCTAGCTGATTTGCCTTTCAGTAAGAAATTTGTTCTAGTAAAATAGGTCTATAAGAAGAAGAGCAATATTGAAGGAAGAATACAATGGCACAAGGAAAGATTTCTTGTCAAATACTAATATTTTGAGTAAATCTAGCGGGTGACGACCAAACAGTTACATAGATGCTTCTAAAAAAAAACCTAGGGCCTCGTGAGGAGTGAGAGCCCAAAACCAAAGTGCTAGCTACCAGAAAACAATGAAACCTACTAGACACTTGGAACCAAACACCATAGAAACCAAAAACTAGACTAAACTAAATATACAAATAAAATGAAAAACAATAGAAACACCCCCAACAAAGATGCGAACCAATGGCCTACCTAATGGGATGTTTCTAATTTTCCAATCCTAGCTCATCGCTTTCAATTTGTTACAGAAGGAGAGATTCTTGTTTGAACCTATACCAAATGAAATAGTTGGGGAATCTAGGATAGCTTTCGCCCTAGACACTGATGGCTCTAAACTAGTAGTAAGGGAGAAATTCAATAGACACTGCTTTCTTGTTTGCATCTTCTCAATTTCTTCCTGAATGGCCTATAGAGCTGCAAGACTTTTCTATATGAGACCACAAGATGAACTACAAGATTTTTGTTCAAGGTTTCTACTATTAACCATGGACAAATTTAGATTTCCACATTAATCTATCAAAAGCATTCAGTTGAAGGTTTCTACTATTAACCATGGACAAGTTTAGATTTCCATTGGAATGGATATATCAGTTACTAGATCTTTAGAAATCAAGTCTCCAAAATAAATATAAAGCCACATAGTTCATTGCTCATATCCCCAAACAGCTCAAAAAGTACAAAAAAAATACTAAAACAAAATAGAACACTAACTGAATACAATTCTGATTAAAAATGATTTGTAGGTACACCCAATCTTTGTGTGGTTAAAGTGTGTGCAGTGAACAATAGATAGCTGCAAATGAATGGAAGTTCAAGAAGTGCAAGGAGTTATGAGCATCTCCAGACAAACTAAGATTAGATGCAGATTATTTGTAACCAGTGTTGTAATGAGTTTGTGTTTATTTTGTAAAAGCTTGTTTAATGTTTTGATAGAAGAAAAAAAATTGTTTATCTCCATCCATGTATTTCATTTTGGTTTTATCTTGTGCATTTTTTATTAATTGGAAATTAGAGTTTCAGTCTATGTGTGTTTTCTGTCTATTTTAGATTTAAATTTCTATCAATTGGTATCAAAGCTAGTAGGTCTTAAATCCTTAGTGATTTGGGCATTTTTCTCTAGGTATTGAAGTTTATTATGTTGGAGACATGACCGGAAAAGATAGAAAGAGTTTACAATAGCTACCATCCTTGAATTAAAAGAACTATGATATCTGGCCAAAGATGATGAGGACCATCATGCTTGAAAATAATTTGTGGGAGCTTACAGTCACTAGCTTCATGAATGTAGCTAACCTAGCTCAATTTGTATCCCTCACCGCAACAACCATAAGACTCAATTGAAGGAGACAAGGCGGAAAGATGCTAAGCCATTGAGTTTGATTGAAGCAGCCTTGATAGGGGCCATTTTCTCCAAAATAGTAGTAAATAAATATGAGGAGGAAACTTGGGAAATCCTCCAAAGTAGTTATAAAGTGACTGATAAAGTCATATTGGTAGAGCTCTAGATGCTTTGAAGATATTTTGACAGTGTCCAAATAAAGGACAGTGAGTCCATTTCATATTCTCATGCAAGAGTCTCTCATTTGACAAACTAGTCGAGGACAAATGGTGAAACAATTGAAGAAAAAAGGAATGGGAGAAAACCCTTGGAAGTTTAATCTATAAGTTCGATGCAATACTAATTGTCATTGAATAGGCAAAGAACTTCTCCATATTGGCAGTGGAGTTGATGGGTTCACTTCAAACCTATGATAAGAACCTAAAAGGATTTGCAACTACTTCCCATGAACAAGCTTTTAAAGCTCAATCCAAAGAAAGAGGTAGGGGTAGAGGTACAAATAGCATTCAATAGAGCTCAAGAGTCAAAGATAGAGGCAACTCTAGATTAGGAATTTCTTGATGAGATAGGTCAACATGAACATATGGCCATGAAGAAAAGAGAACTCTAAATATATCTGTAGACTCTCCAAGAATAACAATAGCTTGATTCAAAGGTATGATAACAGTAGTGCTTGATGTTATTATTGTCAAAAGTTTGGTCATTATGCAAGTGAATATTAGAAAAAGCAGCATAATCCATCAAAGCAAAGTCCAAATATGGTTGATAAAAATATAGCTAAGGGTACTCAGTCCATGGTCTTCATCATATGCAAAATTGGTAAAGAAGGTAACCCTAAAGTATTTGGACAACCATGACTAGTAATGAAATTTTATTTAATTTTATTCATAAAAGTGATAAGTCTGATATAAAATGGGAAACAATAGAATAGTTCTCTTTATGGGAAAAGGTTCTATTATAATCCACACCAAGGAAGGTGAAAAGAATGAAATAAAGAATTTTATTTTTTCCTAGTATTATACACAATTTTGTTAGTGTTGGATAGTTGATCCGAAATCGTTACAAAGTGTTGATGGAGAAGGGTAAATGTGTTATTTTTGACACAAGTGAGAGAAAGAATGATGAATTGTAGTAGTTCAAATGAAAAATAACAAATGTTTAAGCGAGCTGGTGCATGTTTATTTGTTTGCCATTTAGAAACCCATTTGTATTGGTAAGAGCTAATATTGTATGACCCTCATAGATGATTAGAATATTAAGACATGGGTCTATTTTGTACCATAAGTATGAAGCGCTTGGAAATTTTAAAGTGTTTGAGGACGATGCTGATAAGGAAAGTAGAAAATTCATCAAGTTCCTAAGGTCAGATAGAGGTGAAGAGTGTACCTCCAATATATTTGTAAATTTTGGGAAGCATCATGGCTTCAAAGAGCTCAGAGCAAGCTATACTCTATAGAAAGATGGAGTGGCAAAGAGAAAAGTAGAACCATCATAGAGACGACAAGAAGTATGCTAAAATCCAAGGGACTCGCAAATGAATATTGGGGTTGGGTTGTTGCAATAGTAATTTCTTTGATAAATAAAAGTCCAACAAAGACAGTCTGTGAGAAGATTCATCAAAAGGCATTGATAAAATGCAAGTAGATAAAAGAGAACTTGAGAGTGTTTCAGTGGGTGGCATATGAATCTGTTTCAAAGGAGAAGAAGCAAAAGTTGGATGACAAGGGTGAGAAGTGCATCTTAATGGGTTATAGTGAGTAGTCAAAGACATATCGTCTACATAAACCAGTCACCATGAAAATATTGATTTGTAGAGATTTTGAATTCATTGAGAATGATTCATGTGATGACTTAGTGGACACATCTTTGGGTATCTTAGCTAGAGTTCTCATTGATTAAATTAAGATGAATGGCATAAGATGATGGTATAGCACATATGGAGTTTGACAAATAGCTCCAAAGAGCTTCAGTTTTGCACAACCTATCAAAAAGTCGGCTCTGGGAAGATCTTGACATAGACAAGAATTAATATAAATTACCACAAAATTAAATTAGAGAGAGTTCCAAATACCTATGAACAATTCCTATTGCAAACACACAAACATGGAATAAACCATAGATAGTCAAAGAATTGCCTCTAGAGAAATCCCAAAAACTCAAAATAAGTTTACAGATAATGAATAGAGGTTTTGAACATAGTCTATACAAGAATTTAGTAGCAGTAATGATAGCAATTCAGACCCCACTCTCACCTCCCTAATGCTAAGAAAGACCAAAATTTCAATGGAAATCTACCCAAATGGAAATTATGATGATGAATTTTCTGAAAATGTGAATTTTGCATTATTTTCTCATAATAATCCAATTTGTTTTGAGGATCTTGAGAAACATGTGAAATGCTGTTACGTCATGAATAAGGAATTATATGCAATAGAGAAGAATAAAACATCAGAGCTAGCTGATTTGCCTTTCAGTAAGAAATTTGTTCTAGTAAAATAGGTCTATAAGAACAAGTGCAATATTGAAGGAAGAACACAATGGCATGAGGAAAGATTTGCTGTCAAATACTAATATTTTGAGTAAATCTAACTGGGTGACGTCCAAACAGTTACATAGATGCTTCTAAAAAATAAACCTAGGGGCTCGTGAGGAGTGAGAGCCCAAAACCAAAGTGCTAGCTACCAGAAAACAAAAAACCTAGTAGACACTTGGAACCAAACACCATAGAAACCAAAAACTAGACTAAACTAAATATACAAACAAAATGAAAAACAATAGACACACCCCCAACAAAGATGCGGACCAATGGCCTACCTAGTGGAATGCTTCAAATTTTCCAATCCTAGCTCATCGCTTTCAATTTGTCAGAGAAGGAGAGATTGTTGTTTGAACCTATACCAAATGAAATAGTTGGGGACTCTAGGATAGCTTTCACCCTAGACATTGATGGCTCTAAACTAGTAGTAGGGGAGGAATTCAATTGACACTACCTTCTTGGTTGCATCCTATCAATTTCATCGTGAATGGCCTATAGAGCTGCAAGACTTTTCTATATGAGACCACAAGATGAACTACAAGATTTTTGTTGAACGTTTCTACTATTAACCATGGACAAGTTTAGATTTCCACACTAATCTATCAAAAGCATTCAGTTGATGGTTTCTACTATTAACCATGGACAAGTTTAGATTTCCATTGGAATGGATATATCAGTTACTAGATCTTTAGAAATCAAGTCTCCAAAATAAATATAAAGCCACATAGTTTGTTGCTCAGATCCCCAAATAGCTCAAAAAGTACAAAATAAATACTGAAACAAAATACAACACTAACTGAATACAATTCTGATTAAAACTGATTTGTAGCTACACCCAATCTTTGTGTGGTTGAAGTGTGTGCAGCGAACAATAGATAGCTGCAAATGAATGGAAGTTCAAGAAGTGCAAGGAGTTATGAGCATCTCTAGACAAACTAAGATTAGATGCAGATTATTTGTGACCGGTGTTGTAATGAGTTTGTGTTTATTTTGTAAAAGCTTGTTTAATGTTTTGATAGAAGAAAAAAAATTGTTTATCTCCATCCATGTATTTCGTTTTGGTTTTATCTTGTGCATTTTTAATTAATTGGAAATTAGAGTTTCAGTCTATGTGTGTTTTCTGTCTATTTTAGATTTAAATTTCTATCAATTGGTATCAAAGCTAGTAGGTCTTAAATCCTTAGTGATTTGGGCATTTTTCTCTAGGTATTGAAGTTTATTATGTTGGAGACATGACCGGAAAAGATAGAAAGAGTTTACAATAGCTACCATCCTTTAATTAATAGAACTATGATATCTGGCCAAAGACGATGAGGACCATCATGCTTGCAAATAATTTGTGGGAGCTTACGGTCACTAGCTTCATGAATGTAGCTAACCTAGCTCAATTTGTATCCCTCACCTCAACAATCATAAGACTCAATTGAAGGAGACAAGGCGGGAAGATGCTAAGCCATTGAGTTTGATTGAAGCAGCCTTGAGAGGGGCCATTTTCTCCAAAATAATAATAGATAACTATAAGGAGGAAACCTGGGAAATCCTCCAAAATAGTTATAAAGTGACTGATAAAGTCACATTGGTAGAGCTCTAGATGCTTTGAAGATATTTTGACAATGTCCAAATAAAGGACAGTGAGTCCATTTCATATTCTCATGCAAGAGTCTCTCATTTGACAAACTAGTCAAGGACAAATGGTGAAACAATGGAAGAAAAAAGGAATGGGAGAAAACCCTTGGAAGTTTAATCTATAAGTTTGATGCTGTACTGATTGTCATTGAATAGGCAAAGAACTTCTCCATATTGGTAGTGGAGTTGATGGGTTCACTTCAAACCTATGATAAGCACCTAAAAGGATTTGCAACTACTTCCCATGAACAAGCTTTCAAAGCTCAATCCAAAGAAAGAGGTAGGGGGAGAGGTACAAATAGCATTGAATAGAGCTCAAGAGTCAAACATAGAGGCAACTCTAGATTAGGAATTTCTCGAGGATATAGGTCAACATGGACATATGGCCATGAAGAAAAGAGAAACTCTCAATCTGTCTCTAGACCCTCCAAGAATAACAATAGCTTGATTCAAAGGTATGATAACAGTAATGCTTGATGTTATTATTGTTAAAAGTTTGGTCATTATGCAAGTGAATATTAGAAAAAGCAGCATAATCCATCAAAGCAAAGTCCAAATATGGTTGATAAAAATATAGCTAAGGGTACTCAGTCCATGGTCTTCATCATACGCAAAATTGGTGAAGAAGGTAGCCCTAAAGTATTTGGACAACAGTTGCAACAACCATGATTAGTAATGAAATTTTATTTAATTTTATTCATAAAAGTGATAAGTTTGATATAAAATGGGGAACAATAGAATAGTACTAGTTATGGGAAAAGGGTCTATTATAATCCAAACCAAGGAAGGTGAAAAGAAAGAAATAAAAAAAAAAAATTCCTCATATTATACACAATTTTGTTAGCATTGGATAATTGATCTGAAATGGTTACAAAGTGTTGATGGAGAAGGGTAAATGTGTTATTTTTGACACAAGTGAGAGAAAGCATGTTGAATTGTAGTAGTTCAAATGAAAAATAACAAATGTTTAAGTGAGCTGGTGCATGTTGAATTGTGTGCCATTAAGAAACCCATTTGTATTGGTAAGAGCTAATATTGTATAACCCTCATAGATGATTAGAATATTAAGACATGGGTCTATTTTGTAGCATAAGTATGAAGCACTTGGAAATTTTAAAGTGTTTGAGGATGATGCTTATAAGGAAAGTAGAAAATTCATCAAGGTCCTAAGGTCAGATAGAGGTGAAGATTGTAGCTCCAATATATTTGTAAATTTTGAGAAGCATCATGGCATCAAAGAGCCAATAGGAAGCTATATTGTATAGAAAGATGGAGTGGGAAGGAGAAAAATAGAACCAGCATAGAGACGACAAGAAGTATGCTAAAATTGAAGGGACTCCCAAATGAATATTGGGGTCACATTGTTGCAATAGTAATTTCTTTGATAAATGAAAGTCCAACAAAGATGGTCTATGAGAAGATTTGTCAAAAGGCATGGACAAAATGCAAGTAGACAAAAGAGCACTTGAGAGTGTTCGAGTGGGTGGCATATGAATTTGTTTCAAAGGAGAAGAAGCAAAAGTCGGATGACATGGGTGAGAAGTGCATCTTAATGGGTTATAGAGAGTAGTCAAAGTCATATAGTCTACATAAACCAGTCACCATGAAAATATTGATTTGTAGAGATGTTGAATTCATTAAGAATGATTCATGTCATGACTTAGTGGACACATCTTTGGGTATCTTAGCTAGAGTTCTCATTGATTAAATTAAGATGAAGGGCACAAGATGATGGTATAGTACATATGGAGTTTGACAAATAGCTCCAAAGAGCTTCAGTTTTGCACAACCTATCAAAAAGTCAGTTCTGGGAAGATCTTGACATAGACAAGAATTAATATAAATTACCACAAAATTCAATTAGAGAGAGTTCCAAATAGCTATGAATAATTTCTATTGCAAACAGACAAACATGGAATAAACTATAGATTGTCAAAGAATCGCCTCTAGAGAAATCCCAAAAACTCAAAATAAGTTTATAGATAATGAATAGAGGTTTTGAACATAGTCTATACAAGAAAGTAGTAGCAGTAGCACTAGTAATTTAGACCCCACTCTCACCTTTCTAATGCCAAGAATGACCAATATTCTAATGGAAATTTACGCAAATGGAAGTTATGATGATTAATTTTATGAGAATGTGAATTTTTCATTATTTTCTCATAATGATCCAATTATTTTTGAGGATCTTGAGAAAGAGGTGAAATGGTGTCAGGTCATGAATAAAGAATTATATGCAATAGTGAAGAATAGAACATCGGAGCTAGCTGATTTGCCTTTCAGTAAGAAATTTGTTCTAGTAAAATAGGTCTATAAGAACAAGAGCAATATTGAAGGAAGAACACAACAGCACAAGGAAAGATTGGTTGTCAAATAGTATAAATATTAGTTTGGTGTAGAGATTGTGGTGAGATATATGCTACAATTGTTTAAAAATAGTCTTAAATTTTAGAGTAAAATAATATAATCTCCAAGTAAACAAAAACAAAAAAAAAAAATACTTTTTAATGTTTATTGTACTAACTTTGTCAAAAAAATTAAGAACTTTTAGGTAAAATACAAGCATGTTTTGAGTAAATCTAACTGGGTGACGACCAAACAGATACACAGATGCTTCTAAAAAAAAACTAGGGGCTCGTGAGGAGTGAGAGCCCAAAACCAAAGTGCTAGCTACTCGAAAATAACAAAACCTAGAAGACACTTGGAACCAAACACCATAGAAACCAAAAACTAGACTAAACTAAATATACAAACAAAATGAAAAACAATAGACACACCACCAGCAAAGATGCAAACCAATGGCCTACCTAGTGGGGTGCTTCTTAGTTTTCCAATCCTAGCTCATCGCTTTCAATTTATCAAATAAGGAGAGATTCTTGTTTGAACCTATACCAAATGAAATAACTGGGGACTCTAGGATAGCTTTGACCCTAGACACTGATGGCTCTAAACTAGTAGTAGGGGAGGAATTCAATTGACACTGCTTTCTTGTTTGCATCCTATCAATTTCTTCCTGAATGGCCTATAGAGCTGCAAGACTTTTCTTGGACATTTCTTTATTCTAGTCTATCATTCCTCCATTTTCTTTTTTAGGGACACATGGTTTTCCTACAAAACCTTAATTTCCTTCATTATCTCCTTCATGTACTCCTTCTAGTCTATCTTATCACACAATTCCTTCAAATCCTCCTTTATTCTTTCCCACCTTTCAATATTTTTAGCTAAATCATTAGTCACCACCCAAACCCTTTGGTCCTGATCATCTGTCCCAACTTGAAGCTCTAGAATCCAATTTGACAAGGGCCTCCAATCTGTTAATTTTATTTTTCACTATATTTAATTTCCCCCAAATCTAATGGATTATAGATTCATGTTTGTTATAGATATCACAGAGTTCATTATCCTTATCCACAAAGGTAGGTAAATCCCATTTCAGTAAAATATTAAACAATTAGAAAGAAAATGAATAATTATAATATGATGATTAAATTAATTTATAAAAAATTAATTAGCTTAATTAAATAATTAAAGAATTTTTTAATTAACACTGACGAATAATTATGATGTTAATAATGAGACATTTTTAGGTGTCTACAATATGTACTAGTGCCCAAGAGAAGGTATAGAATCTGGAAAATGGCCCATTTATGATGGGGGGATGGGCTTTTATATTAAGGATTTGACTACAAATTTGACCGAAAAAGACTTTTATTGAAGAATCCCCTATATGGATAAGATTGTACAATCTTCCTCCTAAATATTGGGTTTTGGAGACACTCAAATGTATTGGAAATAGGGTTGGGAGATTTCCAAAGTCAAGCAAAGTTCTAGATAAGGAAGAACATAACATGTATGCCAGAATCAGTATCGTTTAGAAGTCCTTTCCACCTTTATCAAAAACAATAGAAATAAGATCTGGAGAAGATTTTTGGTGGTAGGATGTAGAAGTAGAATATATTGTGGAGATATATGTAGAATGCAAAGAGTTGGGTCACTTTGCTAAGGAGTGTGTAAATAATAAGAATGGTAAAGGAACCTTGAAGGATAGTCTAAAAGATAGACTAGTAAATATTAATGGTGGTCTAGAAGACAATGTAGTCCAGGTTGACCAGGATGATGTAGCAAGGGTTCCAGATCAATCAATAGTGGAACATAATACTTCAATGAGAGTAGAAATACCTATAAACATTTCATGGGTGAAGGGAATGTGGAGAAAATAGCATATAGCAATTTGGTGCAAAACAAGAGTGAGACAAGAGATAACTCATCAATGGCCTCTCCAATCCATGAGGGGAATGATCAAATGAAGGTTCCTATCAATAATATTGAGGAGAGGATGGAGACCATTCTAAAGGGAACTAGTAAAGGTCTGGTAGGGCAAGTTACTCCTGCACCGAATCTTGAAAGAGGGGACGGTTCCAAAAATTGAGCTCTGATTAATAGTGAACTTAGCCATTGGGAGGAAGAAGTGGTTTGTGATCGATGGATGCTGGTCGTTGGATTTTCTCATGGAAAATAAGATGATTTTGTGGAGGAAACTCCTTTTAAAGACATTCAAATTTCTCCTATTAGAAATTTGGATATGGCTTTGGAAGAAAGTAGAGATTCGCAAATTTCTCCAAGGAAGATGTCCAACAAAGTGATGGATTTGGACTGCTCGGGATAAATCGAGACAAACTTTTTTTAATCAAAATATATTTTAATGAATATTAAAATATTAACAAATAATTTCTTTTACATATGAAAAAGTAAAGAATTATGTGGATGTAAATATTTTGGATAACAATGATTTGTGGAAGTCATTTAAGATTGTTTTACATATATTTGATGCATTTCTTATAAAATTGGGTATATGATCATAGTTTGGTTTATTAAATGTAAAAATATGATTAAGTGAATGATTAATTTCTTTTAATTATAATATTTATAAATGTTGAGAAGTCTAAATTAATTAAATGTATTTATTTATAACTTATAAAATAAAAGTTAACAAAGAGATTATCAAAAAAGCATAATTTACTGAGTTAAATTTGGAAAGGAAATACATAAGAGAGCAAGGCAGTATGGAAGTAAAATTCCCTAAGGATGTGGCAGTTTCTGTGATAGATAGGAGGATGAGGGGAATATATGGAGGGAGTTGTCAACAAGTGTCCTAGTAGTGCATAATGATTTCAGTTAGAAGGAAGGCAATGATATTTAAATGTATTCATCTAGTCGTGAATGAAAATGACAACAATATGCTTATGAAGCCTTTCACTAACCAGGAAATCTAGATGAGACCTCAAGGCTGCATGGGTTACCCACATTATTCTATCAAAAGCATTCATGCATCATTGGGAGGAAAGTCTAAGAGATCAATAAAACTTTGTGCATTAATTCCCAAAAAGTATGATTACATGTGCATTAACTCGAAAAGTTTGATTGCAAATAATTATGTAATATGTTATATAAATTATTTCGAGAGTAGTTGAAAACAAACTAAAGAAGTTATTAAACCGAGTCATTTATGAGGACTATCGGAAGAGAAACAGTGTATGATATTATCTTCTAGACAACGAGACAAATTACTATATCATGGGCTGGAAGCATAAAAGCCACACATTAGTAAGGTGTTCGATAGGTTTAGTTGAAGGTTTCTACTATTAACAATGGACAAGTTTAGATATCCATTGGAATGTATATATCAGTGTATCTCCATGGAATGGTTTTCAATAGCAATTACTAGATCATTACAAATCAAGTCGCCGAAATAAATATAAAGCCACAGAGTTCGTTGCTCAAATTCCCAAACAGCTCAAAAATTACAAAATAAAGACCAAAACAAAATACACGGTTGGAGATAGGAAAATTGCTCTCTTTTATTAAAATATTAAATAAAATTTTATACAAATAAACACTAATAGAATACAATTCTGATTAAAAATGATTTATAGTGATCTGCAGCTAAACCCAATCTTTGTGTGCTTAAGTGTGTGCAGTGAACAATAGATAGCTCCAAATAAATGGAAGTTCAAGAAGTGCAAGGAGTTATGAGCATCTCCAGAAAAACTAAGATTGGATGTAGATTATTTGTAATCGGTGTTGTAATCAGTTTGTGTTTATTTTGTAAAAGTTTGTTTAATGTTTTGATAGAAGAAAAATATTATTCATCTCCATCAATGTATTTTGTTTTGGTTTTATCTTGATTGGAAATCAGAGTTGCAGTCTATGTGTGTTTTGTGTCTATTTTAGATATAAGTTTCTATCAATTGGTATCAAAGCTAATAGTCCTTAAATCCTTAGTAATTTGGGCATTTTTCTCTAGGTATTGAAGTTTATTATGTTTGAGATATGATCAAAAAATATAGCAAGAGTTTGCAATAGCTACCATCCTTGAATGGATAGAACTATGATATCTAGCCAAAGAAGATGAAGACCATCATGTTTACAAATAATTTATGGTAGCTTATGGTCAATGGCTTCATGAATGTAGCTAACCTAGCTCAATTTGTAGCTCTCGCCAACAACCATAAGAATCAATTGAAGGACATGAGGAGGAAAGATTCTAGGGCATTGAGTTTGATTGAAGCAGCCTTGACACGGACCATTTTTCTCAAATTAGCATCAGTAAGTATGTGGAGGAAATTTGATAAATCCTTCAAAATACTTATAAAGGGACTAATAAAGTCACATTGGAAAAGCTCTAGATGCTTCAAAGAGATTGAGAGTCTCCAAATGAAGGACAATGAGTCTATTTCATATTCTCATGCAAGAGTCTCTCATTTGATAAACTAGTTGAGGAAAAATGGTGAAACGATGGAAGAAAAAAGGATTGGGAGAAAACCCTTTGAAGTTTACCCTCTAAGTTTGATGCAATATTAATTGCCATTAAAGATGCAAAGAACTTCTCCATATTGGCAATGGATGAATTGATGGGTTCACTTTGCACCTAAAAGGGTTTGCAACTTCATCCCATGAACAAGCTTTCAAATCTCAAGCCAATGTAAGAGGTAGGGGGAGAGGTGAAAATAGCACTAAATAGAGGTCCAGAGGCAAAGATAGAGGCAACTCTAGATTAGGAAGTTCTGGAGGAGATATATCGAGACAAATACGTGACCATGAAGAAACAAGAAACTCTCAATCTAGCTCTGACCATCCAAGAATAATAATAGCTTGAATAAAAGGTATGATAAGAGCAATGTTGAATGTTATTATTATCATAATTTCGGTCATTGTCCAAATGAAAACTAGAAAAAATAACTTAATCCATCAAAGAAAAGTGCAAATGTGGTTGATAAAAATATAGCTAACTTGGTACTCAATCCATAGCTTTCTTCATATGCAAATTTGATGAAGAAGGTATCCTTCAAGTATTTGGACAATGGTGGCAACAATTACATGAGTACTAATGAATTTTTATTTTATTTTATTGATAAAAATGTTAAGTCTGATATAAAATGGGAAACAATGGAATATTTCTCATTGTAGGTGAAGGGTCTATTATAATCCACATGAAGAAAAGTGAAAAGAAGGAAATAAAGAATGTTTCTTTTTCCTAGTATTAAAATCAATTTTGTGGGTGTTAGATAGCTGATCCAAAATGATTAAAAGTGCTAATCGAGAAGGGTAAATGTGTAATTTTGACATAAATTAGAGAAAGAATGTTGTTGCAGTAGTTCAAATGACAAAGAACAAGATGTTTCCTTTGTGGGTAGAGACATGTTTTTCATCTCATTTTATAGTTCCACTTCCTAGGCATGAAAAATGTATAGTAGTACAATAACAATCAATATTTAGAACTATCATTCGAGACCCCTTGAGACTTTGGCTTTTAAGGTATGGAAATCTAAGCTATGTTGATTTGATTCATTTTTTTGATAAGGGTTTGGTTAGAGTTTTGTCAACCATTCTAGACAACTCTAGAAGGGAAAGAGCACCATTGGAGTTGGAGCATGCTGATTTGTGTGGCCTTAAGAAAACAATTTATATTGGTAAGAGATAATATTTCATGAACTTCATAGATGATTATAGTTATAGGAAATGGATCTATTTTGGTAGCATAAGTCTAAACAATTTTAAAATTATAAAGTATTTAAGGCCCATGATGATATAGAAATTAGATTCAAATTCATCAAGGCCATAAGGTTAGATAGAGGGACCAAAGAGTATACCTCCAATCATTTGTAAACTTTTGCAAGCATCATAACATCAAGAAGAAGCTAATAGAAATATATACTCTATAACAAAATGAAGTGGTTGAGAGAGAAAAATTAAACCATCATAGACACAACAAGAAGTATGCTAAAAGCTCAACAGACTCCCAAATGAATATTGGGGCAAGGTTGTTCCAATAGTAATTTATGTGATAAATAAAAGTCCAACAAAGATGGTCCATGAGAAGATTTTTTAAAAGGCATGGACAAAATGCAAGTAGATAATAGAGCACTTGAGAGCGTTCAGGTGTGTGGCATATGGAAAAGTTGAATGACAAGGGTGAGAAGTACATCTTAATGGGTTGTAGTGAGTTGTCCAAGGTGTATAGGCTACATAAACTAATCACCGAAAAAATAGTAAGTAGTAAAGGCATATAGGCTACATAACTTTCATGGATATTGTTATCTGTGCAATGGTTATGGTCAGAAAGCTAATAAATGTAGATCTATAACACATTTAGTAAATTTAGTGCAAAAGAACATCAAATATTATAAGTACAAGCAATCTAAACATTATGCTAATTAGTGAAGGAATGAATTTGTCATGGAGAAGTCTACAAAGAAGAATGTGATGAAGACTGGAAAATCAAAGAAAAAGGAAATAATGGTAAGGAGAAAGAAGGAGGTGAACAATGAAAGCAAGCCTAGTATACCAGGATTTGGTGTAGGAATCCCTATCTCAAGTAATTGAGCTTAATGCTTTGGCTCAAAGGGAGTTATTAGGGAAAATCATTTGGTCCCCTCTTCTAAGTAAGTATCGATGTTTGAGATTATTTTTCATCATGAAAATAGAAGTTCTTGAAGATTTTGCATGCAGTTAAAGAGTAAAGAGCATATAAAAGAGAATTGTAGAGAACAAGTGATCATGTAATCCAAGATGATCATCGAAGAAGCTATCAATGAAGATTTTCAAATTTCAGAAAAAGCTATATCTAGATGAACTTGACACAAAAAAGATCAAATGGATGGAAAAGAGTTTAAGCGAAACAGATTTCTAGAAGGTCAACGAGTTTGAGCATAAAGGATTGGATTTATGGATTGAGTTCCCTTGGTTTGACAATGAGGATGTAATCAGAGAAATTCTAAGTCGAGTACATAATGATAGTATCATATTGGATAAACCCTATCCAATCTCTAAGGATATTCTTTCTTCTGTTACTAGTTTATTTGACAAAGGAACTGTATCGGTTAAGAAATCTATAAAGAACAAGAAAGTTGAAACCCTAACCGGTGTGACATGAGATCAGAGCATTGTTGATCTCTTATTTTTTGGCAAAAACCACTAACTAGGATATAGATTAATGAAGCCAATAAGGAAAATTATTCATCTTCACACCATACCTCAAATGGTTGAACATGGGGAAAAGTTGAGAATGAAACCATTTAAATCTCCCATTAAAAGTGATGAATTTCATAAGGAGCAATGTGGCTGTCATGCCCAAAATTTAACATGCTATTTGGACATTACACAACCTATTTAACCCACTCCAAAATTACCTAATTTGCAATAACTTTTTTTTGTAATAACATAATGCAGTTTTAAAACTACAAGAAGTAATAAAATATGGCAAGTAACCATTCCAAACAATGTTAAATGTTATACAATGACAAAAAGATTCTTTTGGCTACAACTAAACATACCTTCTTTGTATTCAAGTTGCCCTCACAGTTCCATCATTTATGTATTTCCTTTTTTTCTCAAACTTGCACTTGCAAGCTATCTACTTGTATAGATGTTCAACACAAGGTCAATGACTATTATATGCATGATGATCAAACAAATCATAATATTACTTTTATTACATCCATCATAGAATAGATGACTATTGATTTTATAAAGACGAATAACACATGCATAAGAATAAAAAGGTGTAAATGTGCACACTTAAAAGATACAACAAAACATAACTGAAACTTCAAGCAATAGTAGCAAATAACAATCAACAATTTCAATCAGAATTAATTGATAAACATTAACTTAATGTGATTCCCTTGCCTCCTATACCTGCACCAGTATTTGCTCATCACAGGGTATATAGTCTCCTCCTGCTTTATCCATATCCTCCTACACACCCCAAGGTACCCCTGACTAGAATTCAACAACCATTTATGGCTTTATTGCAGGTTATGCAGAACCTGGTTTCATTGGGAATTCTTTAGAACTCTCCAGCAAATGCCTCTAGCGACTCTGCCATCAGTGCAGTATATGCACCGACAAATTAGGTTTGTTGAAAAAAAATTCTCCCCTTTCTTTTTTCTTTGGCAGGCGTAATCCATATTTCCATGCAATTCTCGCAGAGACCCCCTTCTTTTTATCTAGTGTTGTTGGTAGTGTAGAATTTGCCCAGAATAAACCTGTTGAAAGGGCTTTCCCAACTTTCAGGCAAATGCAACTTTCACAATATACTAGAGTTACCTCCGAGGCTGAATGGAAGGTAGTTTTAGTGCTATCCACAAAATGAGTCCTTCCAAAAAGCTTTAGAATTTTCCCAAAAAAATGTCGATAGGCTTTTTGAAAGTTTGAACTAAATACCATTGGCTGGCGTATAATCCGCCGTCACTCACGCCATCTCTCTCATTAAAGCATTTATTTGTCATGTTTTCAAATCCATGGATTCACACCAAGTATTGCAAAGACTACGAATGATGCACATGTACAAGTTCTCTACCGCTCTCCAATAATAAAGAAAATGTACCTATCTGCCTCACTGCACACCTCACGACCATACCACCGACCAAAGTATGTATTAAATTTGTTTAGCTTTCAAACATAAACAGGCGTCGCAGTAGTTGGGGAATTAGCTTTGGTTAATCTGTTTTTACATCTGCAACTCCCCACCCTCTTTAATGCACCCTCCTCCACCAATTCAATGCCAAGACGTCAATGCTATCCTCTTTAACACGCCAATTATTTTGGTCAATATTCCTCTATAATGATAGAAAACAAATGAAGGGTACAAAGCCTCATTAATGGTAATGGCACCAACCTTATCAGGGAGTAAAATAATGAGGATAATTAGAGAAACATGTTAGCTTGAAATCTCCAATTTATCTATTTTTGTGAAACAAAGACTAAATGGTCCCTCTTATGCATTTGCCAACCAACTGGTGAGACTCCTATATCAGGATATCCTGATATAAAATGTATAGATGTAATTGGCTTTGTTAGGAATCTATTGACAAATGATTCATCAATCTAAACACAAATCATTTGCACTTGCATAAGTAGGTTAGACAAGATCCAATATCTCATAAAATCTCTATAGTGGTAGTCTCATTGTGCAACAAGAAAAAGTAATCACAAACCTTATAACTTACAATCATTGCAAGTAATACATCATTTCCATTCACTTGATTTACCTATAAATTACTATATTCTATCCATTTAAAAATGTTTTCTCCTTTTAAGTTAGTTGTACATATTAACTAAGTTACATTACACTATCATTTAATTTTTTTACTTTACATATATAAGGTTTGAAAAGAATTATTATATTAATTATTATATTAATAAGGTAAATTTATGACCTCCTAAAGATTCATAAAAAAATGGTTGGATATAGTTGTATAGGGTGACCCTGCCCTCTACTTTCCACCCTTGCAAAAGCTAGGTCTGATTGTCTCTATCTACTCAACCTAGTTCTATAATTGTAAATTTTGAACATATCACCTACCCATACATGAAGAGAAATTGTGTTTTTGAAAGGGGTTTGCCTAGATAAAACCTCGGGTTTAGAATTAATGCTTGAATTGAATTGAAATGCTAATGGAAAATGTCAAATGTTATACACCATATCTGTTATGGTTGATAATGGTTGATGATGCAATGATGTTTGAATTTGATCGTAAGTTTGATGTTAGACCATGACATGACATAACAATACATAATGGAATCAAGCATGAACAAAAGCTTGCATGGATATTGTTGTAGTTTGTTTCTCTATGTGGTCTAGATCTTGAAGAATACTTGAGGGATATGGAGGGATGAAATGTCACCTTGATGCTCAATGAATGTTTTGTGAGTGGAATTCTTAATGATGAAAGATTTACATAGATGTGAAAATGAATTATTGAATTCTCTTATAGAGGATTCTCAAGATATTTCATCAATTAGGCCAATTGCCAATATTCAAATTGAGGCATCATGATTGTGGGAAGCAAACACTATTATATTCCTAGTTTTGGGGGACAAGGATGCCTTAGAAACCCTTGTCTAGTCTACAAGGGCACTCTAAATGCCCTTGTCCACCCAAAATAGGGTGAAAAGGGTAAGGATGGGTGTACTCAGCTCAAGATAGGGGTTCAAACCACCATGTAGAGAACATGAGGGCTTCACTAGCTAGGCAATACTATATCACATGCATTCATATTGGGGGTTTTAATATCCCAAAAGTGAGGGTACAATATATTGACTATCGATGAAATAGGGGGGTTTTAATTTAGGCTATGAAAAAAAAAAAATTGGTGAAAATAGGGGGGCTTTTAATTAAACCTGTGTATTGGGAGGGGGTGACAAAAAGGAGTTTAGAGCAAGTTTTGAAAATAGGGGAATTCTTTAAAATGCCATGAATGCACGTGCTATAACCTAGGTTCATTAAATGAAGCCCCCGTGGTAGACAAATGACATCAATTTTGAGCTATAAATATTAAAAATAGGCTTGATTGAGAGCTAAAATGGGACACACTAAGGTAAGTGCACAAAAATTGACACATAAATTGTACAATGTTACAACTTACAACATTACATTTAGCCCTTATTTAGTGGGACTGTGAGCCACCACACATACACGATAAAGTAGAAGAGAGAGGGAGAGAAATAAAGACGAAATTGGGAGAAAGATTGCAAGGAGATAAGACATCACTAAATTAGAGGGAACAATCCACCAAGCTTAGGATTTCAACTTGCACAATCATATACAAGGATACACAAAACAAGATAAAAATAAACATAAGGCAAAAAGACAAGCAAACACAAAAGACACACAAAAGGGGTTAGTACTAAAAACAAAACCTCCAAGTCAACTAGTTGAAGAGACCTCAATAACCAAAATATCTCAACTGTTAATATCATTCTTAAAATGTTATTACATGAGCACAAGAAATCCCATGGAAAGAGAAAGAGCATACATCAAGTGATGAACCATGATCCAATGACTAGAAAAGTGTATTATTCTATGAACTCATAGGAAAGGAGAAAGGAAACATGGATTCAAGCCTAGCAAGTTGTATCAAGCAAGGTGATTCATGATATAGATAGAACATGAATTCCATTATCTATCAAGTTGAATTATGATAGGTGATCCATTGAAGTACATATTACCATGAGGCAGCAAGTTGTGTTATGTGTCAAAAGGAAGAGTTGAAATAGTCTAGCAAGATGTGTTATGTTACTTCCACTTATCTTACAAAATGGAACAAGCTGTGTTATGTTGTGTGTTATGTGTCAAAAGGAAGAGTTACAAGGGTACCATAACTAGGATAACCAAACAATATTTTTAAGTAGGGAAATCCATAAAATAAATTGAAAGGAAATATTTTTCCAAGTGAAGCTTTCTTATCAGAAGGCAAACTTTCTTTAGGTTTTTGACCATTTCATGTAGTGGTTGACCAATATTGAGGAGATAGCTTTCAGAATAAATAAAGTAAGCCATTGAAAAGGTGGCTGAATAATGTTGGTTGTATCTCTTTTAGGAGTAATGAGAATAGCTGGGTTTACATTTGTTTGATCAAATAATGGTATTTATGAGGTTTCACCCCTACTCTCCCCTTTATCACTCCTTTATTTTTTATTTTGGGAGAGGTCAAAAAACTTTCCTTTCTCATCAATTGATTGTAAGATACTCATATACATTTTTAGGGGAGAAATGCACTATGTTTTCTAAGTTAGCTCATTAAGGTGTCCTCCTTCTAGCACAAGTTTTGTTGGCAATGCTATTAGTATAACCAATGATAAGTGAATTTGGGATGAAACGTGACTCTTGAAAATAACTAAGTCACTCCAAGGTTTCTTTGAAGCTTAGTCTTGACCATGTGAAATGACTCAATAAATCTATGTAATTATTATACTAGGGGTGTTGCTAATAATAACAAGTATTCAACTATAAATAAATCTATTCAAACTCCTATAATATCAAAGCATGGAAGATTTTTTATACCAAAATTCAATTACAAGAAGATTTATAAGTAGATCTAAAAATGAAATTGCTTCTTCAACATGGATTTTGTTTTAGCATGAATCCAAAAAATATCTAAAGAGAATATGGTAGAAGAAGTCAAATGACATCTATTCTAATACACAAATATAGCTATAAATTTTCCTAAATGCACTAAAAGGTTAGATTAGATATTTCAAACCAATTTTTTATTAACTCACAATCAATACAAACACTAATGTAATCAAGAAAAAAACATTAAATTTGAGAGATTTTTAGTTTCCATCAATTAGAACACCATTCCCATGCATATAACTAAGATGAAATTGTATGAAAAAATATTAAAGCATAAATGTAACCAATTAATCCAATACACGAGAAACTAAATCCACAATAACCAATATCCAATGATAGAAGAAAATCAATTATAGCGAATACATTGTTTGATTTTGATAAAAATTCAAAATTCCATACTTTTTCCGCATTATAACACATTGAATTATGTATATAATTATTCTACAATAAATTAAAATTTAATAAGAAAAATGTATAAATTAAATTAATTCTATTATCTTTTAAAATTATTAATTGTAACTTCATAAGACAAAAAAAAATTAAAATTAATTTTAACTTAATGTAAATTAAACTTTAAAAGAAGAAGATGATGATCAGAATAATTTAATTAAAACACAAGATATAATATCCTAATAAAAGAAGATTGAATTAAAATATATTCTTATCAAAAGAAGATATAAATAGAAGATAGATTTCTAATTCAAAAATAAGTATTTAAAAATAATTTTAATTTTAATAAGAGAAATAACCATAAATTAAATGATTTATAATAATTCTAAATTATTATTTGTAATTTCATTAAAAATTAAAAATTATTAAATTAAGATTTTCACTCAATGAAAAATTAATCATTTAAAAAAGTGGAAAAAATAGCTAATTATTGTTTTTTTATAATTTTGTGTTTTCCACTTTTGAAACTAAAAAAAATATGGAATATTCAAATAAAAGAAGATACCATTAAAAGATATTATTATTAAAAGCATAAAAGAGCAGATTTTTCTTTTGTGCACATTCTTTTTCTAATTAATTATATTAAAATATATATTTTTTAGTTTTTATCATTTTTTTAATTAATTAAAATATGTTTCTATAGTTTTTAATCATTTAAAAAAAAAAATTAATATTCATGTAAACATATCATTGAACTCAATTCCATCATCTTGCATCCTTCTAGCCAATTTTAAACCATTGACTTCAATAAGTAAGTTAAAAACTTCATATAGGGTATGCATCCAACATAATAACCAGTTGATAATAGAATTATTTACATATCATGTACTACAAGAAATTGTTTTATATTGTGCATGAGGTATGCCAAAGAGGTGTGAAAGATCAATCAAGTAAAATTTAAATCAAATTTTTCATGGATTTGTGTAGTACATGAGGTCAATTGGTAGGCCATTTGGAAAATGATTTTTTTTGTACAAAAAAAGTCTTACGAGCATCCAAGCACAATTGATACAAAACCTCTAAATCAAGAAGATAAAAACTGGATCCATTACCAATAGACTCATGATATGTTTGCAATAGGGAGATAGCAACAGAGAGGGGACACAGAGGGATAGAAAGAGGAAGATACAAAGGGGATTTTTTGGGGTAGTGAGAGTGGGTGAGAGGGTAAGAGAGAGTGATGAGAAGGGGGTTATATATATAAATATATATATATATATATAAATATATTCATATATATTCATATATATATATATATATATATATATAGAGAGAGAGAGAGAGAGAGAGAGAGAGAGAGATGGGGGGAGAAGGGGCTTCACTTAGTGAACCTGGGTTATATCACATGTGTTCATGACATACTAAAGAATACCCCTATTTTAAAAAATATTGCACTAAACTCTTTTTTCATCACCCCCTGCTAATATACAGTTTGAATTAAAATCACTCCCTATTTTCATCAAATATTGCATTTTTTCAAAGACTAAATGAAAAACCCCCCAATTTTCACCGATAGGAAATATTATACTTTTATTGTTTTGATATTAAACCCCCAATATGAATGCACATGATATAATATTGCATATATAGTGAAGTTGTCGTGGGGTAGAGAGATGAGAGATAATGAGATAGAGATAGAGGCAGAAGTAAATACAAATGGAGAGATAAATATATATTAAAAAATACATAGTTATAGGTGTGTAGAAAGAGGGGGAAAAAGAGAAAGGGTGACATGTCTAGAGATAGTAGGAAAGAGAAGAAAATAAAGGTAGAGATGAAGATAGATTGAGAGATGAAGAGAGAGGAAAATTGATAGAGAGATATAAAGAGGTGGAAGAAAATATAAAGACAGATAGATATAGGGAGATAGAGGAGAGATAGAGAGATATATAGGAATAGGGAGAGGAAAATAGACATATAGATGGTGAGATAAAGTGAGAGTGAGAATGATATAAAGAGATATAGAGGGGTAGAGTGAGAGATTGATAGAGAAATAAATGAAAAAATAAAGTAGAGACAAAGATAGAGGGAGAGATAGAGAGATGGAGATAGAAAGAGTGAAAGATAGAGATATATGAAAATAGAAAGAGATATAGATAGAGATAAATGGGAAGAGAAAGGGAGAGACCTCTAAAAATAGATAGATATATAGATAGTAGAATACAAAGTGAGTGAGGGAAGGAGAGATTGATATAGATGGAGAAAGAGATGGAGAAAAAGGGAAAGAAGAGGGTAGAGAGGGACATGCATAGTTAGAGCAGTTGGGATAAACAGAGCTAGGTAGAGAGAGAGAGAGAGAGAGAGAGAGAGAGAGAGAGAGAGAGAGAGAGAGAGAGAGAGAGAGAGAGAGAGAGAGAGAACAATCGTGAAAGATATGGATGGAGAGAGAGGAGTGAATAAGATGGAGGGAGAGGGATGAAGAGATAGAAAGAGGGGGAGATAGAGAGAGATAATGGAAAATATAGAGGGGGAAGAGGGAGGGAGAGATGCAAGGAGAGGTAAGGAAATATAGATCGAGCAAATAGACAAAGAGAGATGGAGAGAGTAGAGAGAGATTTTATAAACCTTTGTGAACATGAAAATAATTATGATTAACATTACATTAAAGATAAGTAAATCCAATAAAATTTAAACAATTCTAATATATATTATTTTATCAATTATTCAATTTCATTCTCAATCAATCAATTTGTTCATATTAATGACATGAAAGGTATATTTTCTTTCCTAATTTAACAATCATGTAAAATTCTATTTTATTCACCAAGGTAAGGTGGGTTGGGCATTGTGCTGGGTCGCGAGGATACCTCTAAAGTAAAAAAAAAAGTTCTATTTTATTCTGTATGACAAAGTTCCATTAAAATAGTAATCATCAAGGTGAGAGATGTATAAAGCTTGGACCATTTTGTATTGTCAATTAAGATATAAATGCCATACTTTAATATGTTTTTGCATAATAAGTTTGTAGAAGTTTTTCTTGTTTTTTATATATAAATAATTTTAGTCATCTCTTTATTTAAATTTAATTTTTTAATTTTTAAATTGTAAATGTTGTACAAATATTAATTCAAAAAAATTATGTTGTGTTATTTTATCAGTATTAAAAAAAACTATCTTATATTTTAAAAACATAATAATGATATGGATACATTTTAGAATCTAAGTGGCAATAACTAATTTCTAACATAATGTAAAATAATAAAAATTGAACTTTTAAATTGTTTAAAGTCCAATTAGTAGTAATTAATCAAACAAAACCCCCCATTAATGGGCCTTTAAGGGTTGATCCTTCTCAACTCTTGCATAACATAATCCAGTGGGGACCGTCAAAGAAATGATGGGTTAAGATAAACTTTGATGGTATGACGATGGGTAATTTGGGGCTGTCGAGTGCAAGATGTATTGCAAGAGGTGACAAAGGTAACCCGATTGCCAAATATTTTCAAAATCTAGGAGAGGGTACCAACAATGTTACAAAGGATAAATTTATGCTCCTTGTTGTTCAATTGGTGGGATCACTGGGAATTCCTAATATCCATTTAGAAGGAGATTCACATATCATTATCCATGTGATACCCAAAGGTAGAATTAAAAATTAGAAAATTGATAAAGATATGCAAACAATAAGATGCCTACTAGCCACTTCAAAAGTTTCAGGTATCATACATAAGGAGAGAAGGAAATCAGGAGGCAAACGCTTGTGCTAACCAAGCCTTTGAAATTATAGAGGGAATGTAACAAGTAATTGGCTATAGCCATAATGTTCAAGAAATTAAAACCTTTTGATTTCAAATGTCAATCACATTGGGAAGGATTAGGCTTGAATTAGAATTTGAGGAATATTCTTGTTACCTCTTGAATAGACTCATGATAATAGAAAAGGATGGTTGATTAAATGCTCTAAGGTCTCTGACCTTCTAGGATTTATATCAAATCCTACTATGATCTATGGTGAATTGTGGTACACTACTAGCTTCGACGCACTTGACATTTAGGCTGCGATAGCCAGAGGGGATGTGGGGGTTTGATAGGCAATTCATATGGAAGGATTTACATGAAAAATACTATTCATTAAAAATAATGTTGGGGTGGAAATTATGGCTATGCAGGAATAAGACTTTAATTGAAAAGAATGTATCATTAATTGATCTTGGGTGGGAGAAGTACATGGGATGGTGAGTCTTGGTGATTGCTTCTTTTCAGTGTGTTGAGTTGAAAAGTCTATGAGATGTAGAATGATGAAGCTCTTTCTCTACAAAAACATGGAGGCAAACTTCTCACTAAGGGCCTCAAAACCAATTGTGGCTTTTTGGGGATCGATATCGGATGAGAGACTCGAATATTTTTTGGTTTGAAGAAATGGATTTTTGGACACGATTCAAGATCATTCTTGGAGAGGAATACTTGAATGCCACCTTCAAGTATCATACTAATTTTGATGTGGCATCTATTTTCATGACATGGAGTATCAAGTTGGAAAGGAAAGAGATAATTCAATGGGTGGTGGAGAATTGCATTCAATTGATAATAGAATTATTTTCATATCTTTTGTTACTGGAAATTTCTTTTTGGTGTGTAATAGGTATGCCAAAGAGGTGTGAAAGATCAATCAAGTAAAATTTAAGTAAATTTTTTTCATACAGTTGTGTAGTACATGAGGTCAATTGGTAGGCTATATGGAAAATGATTTTTTACATACAAAAAAGGTCTAAATGGAGAACTGATAGCTTCAAATCAACCATGCTTCTATTTACAAGGATCCAAGAAAAATTGATGCAAAACCTCTAAATCAAGAAGATAACCACTTGATCCATTACCAATACACTCATGTTACAATGCGCAATAGGGTGATAGTGAAAAAGATATAGAGGGGGGAGTGAGAGACTAATAGAGAAATAGACAAAAATATGAAGTGGAGACAAAGATAGAGAGGGGGAGATAAAAAAATAGAGATAGAAAGAGTGAGAGATAGAGTGAGAGATAGAGATATATGAGAAGAGAAATAGATATAGATAGAGATACATGGGAAGATAAAGGGAGAGGCCTCTAGAAATAGATAGATATATAGTAAAATACAAAGCGGGCGATGGAGGGAGAGATCGAGACAGATAGAGAAAGAGATGGAGAAAAAGGGAAAGTAGATGGAGGAGAGGGAGAGGCATAGTTGGAGGAGTAGGGATAAAGAGAGCTAGGTAGAGAGGGGGAGAGGAAGAGAGAGCTCAATATATAGAGGGAGAGGGAGAGATATAGATAAAGGGATACATAGACAGATATAGATGGATAGGGAGATAAATAGAGAGATAGGGAGATAATAGTAGTGAAAGGTATGGATGGAGAGAGATGAGTGAATAAGAGGAAGGGAGAGAGACAAAGAGATAGAAAGAGGGGGAGATAGAGGGAGATAATGGGAAATATAGAGGGGGAAGTGGGAGGGAGAGATGCAAGAAGAGATAAGGAAATATAGATCAAGGAGATAGATAGAGAGAGAGAGAGAGAGAGAGAGAGAGAGAGAGAGAGAGAGAGAGAGAGAGAGAGAGAGAGAGAGAGAGATGGAGAGAGGAGAGAGAGAGTGTTCCTAAACCTTTATCAACATCAAAATAATTAAGATTAACATTACATTAAAGTTAAGTAAATTCAATGAAATTTAATCAATTCTAATATTTTTTTTTTTTCAACTATTCAATTTCATTCTCAATAAATCAGTTTGTTCACAATAATGACATGAAAGGTATATTTTCTTTGCTAATTTTATAGTCATGTAGAATTCTATTTTATTCACCAAGGTAAGGTGGGTGGGCATTGTGCTGGCTTGCAGTGATACCTCTAGAGTAAAAAAATAAAAACTATTTTATTCATGTGCATGACAAAGTTCCATTAGAATAATAATCATGGAAGGTGAGAGATGTATAAAGCTTGGACCTCTTTTTATTTTGAATTTGGATATTAATGTCATACTTCAATATGTTTTGCATGATAAGTTTGTAGAAGTTTACTTGTTTTTTATATATAAATAATTTTAGTCATCTCTTTATTTCAAATACATTTTTAAATTTTTAAAGTGTAAATGTTATACAAATATTAATTCAAAAAAATTATGTTGTATTATTTTATCAATATTAAAAATACTATGTTATATTTAAAGTAGATATTGATGATATGGATATAGTTTTGAATCTAAGTAGCAATAAATAATTTTTAACTTAATTCAAAAGAATAAAAATTGAACTTTTAATTTGTTTAAAATCCAATTAGTAGTAATTAATCAAGCGAAAGTGCCCGTTAATGAGCGTTTAAGGGTTTATCCTTCTCAACTCTTGCATAGCATAATCTAGTGGGGAGCGTCAAAGTGAGGACAGGTTAAGGTAAACTTTGATGGTGCAACGAAGGATAATCTAGGGTTGTCGAGTGTAGGATGTATTGCAAGTGGTGACAAAGGTAACCTCGTTGCAAAATGTTTTCAAAATCAAGGAGAGGGTACAAACAATGTCACAAAGACTAAAGTTGCGCTCCTTGTTGTTCAATTGGTAGGATCACTGGGAATTCCCAATATCCATTTAGAAGGAGATTCACAGATAATATCCATTGATAAAGATATCCAGATAATAAGATGCCTGCTAGCCTCTTCAAAAATTTTAGGTATCATACATAAGGAGAGAAGGAAACTAGGAGGCAAATAATTGTGTTAACGAAGCCTTGGAAATTCTAGAGGGAATGACACAAGCCATAACGTTCAAGAAATTAAAACCTTCTGATTTCAAATGTCCATCACATTGGGAAGGATTAGGCTTGAATTATAATTTGAGGAGGAATATTCTCCTTACGTCTTGTATAGACTCATGATTGTTGAGAAGGATGGCAGATTAAATTCTTTGAGGTCTTTGACCTGCTAGGATTTATATAAAATCCTACTATGATATATTGCGAATTGTGGTACATTGCTAGCTTCATCGCACTTGACATTTAGGCAATGATAGCCAGAGGAGATGTATGGGTTTCATAGGCAAGTTCTTTGGAAGGATTTACATGAAAAATCCTATCCATTAAAAATTCTGTTGACGTGGATATTATGGAGACGAAGGAATGAGACTTTAATTGAAAAGCATATATAATTGATTGATCTTGGGTGGTAGACGTACGTGGGGTGGTGAGTCTTGATGATGGCTTCTTTTCAGAGTGTCAAGTTGAAAAATCTATGAGACGCAGAATTTAGAATCTCTTTCTCTACAAAACCATGGACGCAAACTTCTCACTAAGGGCCTCAAAGCCAATGGTGAATTTTTAGAGACCGATATCAGATGAGAGACTATCAAATTTTTTTGGTTTGAAGAAAGGTATTTCTCGACATGAGTCAAGATCGTTCTGGGAGAGTAATACTTGGATGCCAACTTTGAGTATCGTTGCAATGTTGATGTTGTGTCTATTTTCACGGCATGGTGTTTCACGTTGGAAATGAAAGAGATAATTCGATGGGTGGTGGATAATTACATCCAAGAAGAATGGATGGGAGGTTTTGATAGCCTCATGGAAATGGCGCGAGATGCGCAAGGCTTCATTTTCCCCGCTGGTGTATGGCTCCATGTGAGAGAAATCATCCTACCCCTTTGCCAATTTCTTGTGTAGAGTGCAAATAGCAACAAGGAAGACCGACCCGCTTTAGCCTAGGAAGGCATGACGTGGGAGAAGGCCTACCTCAAAGAAATGGAAGCTAGGAGCCTTAGGAGGGAGATAGAGAAATCAGACCCATATGACCAGAATTTGTCCTCTACTGATAGCGCCTCCTGACGATGAAAGAGAGGTATATCGAAGGTTAGGAAGAAGAAAAACGGTTGTTCCCTTTGAATTGGCTTTCCCTCAAAGGCACACGTGGAAGAAGAGAAACCGCAATTAGAGTGCGAACAAGTGGTGTCTATTGATAGGAAGGGCAAGACAATTGTGCAAGCAGGGTAAAGGGGCAATGTGCAGGGAGCTTTCATGTTTTTTGGTATGATATATACATATTTAGCAGTACATATTTATGTATATGTGCATTATATATTGTTTTATATGTGCATATTTAAAGGTGGGAAGGCATAGATATTGATTACCAAGGTTAAAGAAAGGAAAAATATTTTGAACATGATGAACTGTAAGGGAGATTATATTTATTTTTATACTATGAATTTACCAAAAAAAAAAATTGATCAAGCAAAAGCTTAGTACAATAATATTTTTGATTAAGGAACAAACAAGTTTTGGGGGGACTTGAAACCCTGTGTAACAAGTTTTGAATGGACTTGAAACCCTTATATTTCTCATGAATTTAGAACCCTCAATAGAACCCTACAAGAAGATACAAAATAGATTTTCAACAGCCCGACCACAACCGGAATAGATTTTCAAGAGTCCGACCACAACCAAACAATACAAAGTAAGTGTTAAAGAAATTGTGGCAAAAGAAGAAGGTTGAAGCTATCCTCAAAGAGTTTAGATGGACTTAAACATAGGAAACAAGACTCCTTCAACCATAACCATGGGATTTATCCAAGCTGCAACAACCTTATCCATAAGGGTGATCACCATCAGCAAAAAGGCCATCATCTGCTCCCTTATAGACAAAATGTAGGGCTTCATTAGCCCCCGAATAGCACTTCCAAGAATAACTAGTAGCATCCAACTCCACCTCAATAGGAGAAACGTCACATCCAACCATATCCATCTCCCCCTCAATAGAAGATAGGACCACCTCTATAGGAAAAACCAGAGAAACCCAAAGATGCAGAAACTGAAGCACAACAAGAAAAGACATGAAATCAAGAAGGAGAGGGACAATATAACCCTCACCACATAGACACATAGGAGTTAGAAGATATAAACATAGAAAACTAGAACCCATAATTAGGAAAATCACATACCAAACTAATTGTGAAGGAATCCATAATAAAAAAACATCTCACAAAAGATCATTATAAACATAGGGGCGCAAGGAGAGAAGAGAAATACATGAAGCACCATATCTCTAACTCAAGGGTTAAAAGAAGTTGAGACATCAAAAGAAAACCTCAAAGAGACAAACATAAAGCTCTCCCAGTCAGGGCATAAGTAGATTCCACATAGACCCACAAAAATATGAACAATAACAAAGCCCGATAATAAAATAATAGAACTAGAAAAAAGAAAGGGGTTCAAAGCCCGATAATAAAATAATAGAACTAGAAAAAAGAAAGGGCATCATGGGGTTTGAAACCTCCACCAGACAACTAAACAGGAGCCAAGCCCCATAAGAGCATCTATCATAGACAAAAATCTAATACTAATATATAATGTCATTGACAACATTAAAAAAGCTACTCAAACCAAAATTAAAAATACCAATTGGCCTGTACTTTTTATATATAAATAATTTTACTTATATATTTATTTTAAATTATTTTTTAAACTTTTAAAGTGTAAATATTTAAGCAATATTAATAAAATATGTTATATTATCTTGTCAATACTTATAAACTATGATATATTGAAAAAGTATAACAATTACATATAAATATATTTTACATGTTCTAAGTAACAAATAAAGTTCTTAAAAAATAATTGTTAACATTAAAAATTAATTGAATTTCTATTTTTTGAAAATCTAATTACTAGTAATTAATTAAGTAAAAGGTCATGACTATTTAGTATTATTGAAAATTACAATAATAACAAAAACGATATCTCTCCGTAAAAATAAAAATCTAATAATAAAATATTATATCATTCACAACTTTAGAAAATCTACTAAAATCAACATTAAAAATACAATGGTAATAATGTATATTCTAATTTATTGAGAACTAGAAATATTACCTCATGATCATGTTTTAATAACAATTTAGAAAATTATTTTTGAAATGATCCAACCTTAATATGAATATAGAAACTCTTTTTTAATTTAATAGTAAATTTAAGATTTTTGTTTTGTGTACAAGTTTTTCTACCAATTTATCATATTTAGTAAATTTTGAAATTTACTATTTTGGCTCAAGACATTGCCATCGGCTTGCAAGTCTCTTCAGAAATATGAACATGGATCACAAAAGTTAGTGGGTTAAGTTTATATATGGAACCCCATAGGCATAATAATGTGATTTTCCTTTCATGGAAGACTTGTCCTATCCCATCCTATAAAAAGATAGGAAATGATAATGGAAATTCTTTCCATATTGCAGTGTGAAAAAAAGAAAAATAATGAAGATATGTTTAATAGAATGATAACCATAGTTAAATCTGAATTTTTTTCTCATGAAGATACAATGTAGATTTATCTTATCTTACAAAATTATTAGCAAATACTAATAGACTCGTTTCCAGATGAAAATGTATCTTTTTGTTTCACAAAAATAGAAACAAGATTAATTTGAATAGATATAAAATGGATAAGAAATAATAATAGAATTATTTCCATATCTTAGTATGATTTGTTATTTTTTAATATAATCAAGTTCATCTTATGTTATTTCCATAAAAAAATTCAATAAATTAGTGGTTCACTGTTTTAAGTTATTTTTCCTAAGAGTAATAATTGACAAGAGAGCATTAAGGTTTTTAGTAAATAAAATAAACAAGCAAATATGTCTTAATAGAAGCTTGATAATTTTATTTGAAATGGTAACCTTATTTTATTTTAAAAGAAAAAAAAATTAGTTCAAATTTTCATAGCAAAATTTTAGACATTACACTAGAACATTTATGATCTCATTTCCTTAGTTCCACATGATCTCCTTTCCTTAACTCCATAAAAGAAATTAGAAAATTGCTCCCAAAGAAAAACTGTTATTTTAAAAGATAAAGACTAAATTAGAAATTTCTATTATTTTTTAACAACTTTCTCTATATATTTGTCCTGCCTGTTTGTTACACTTATTCAATCACAGCATACACATTCAATCAGTCGCCGAACAAAAATGGGTGCAAGGAAATCAGGAGTGATGCAGTTTGCGAAGAAGTTTTTAATAGTGTTAATGTTGGCGGTGATATTTGAAGGGGTGAGAATAGTTTCAGCAGGCTGCGACTGTCATCTCACTAGAGAGTGCTCTGCTGGCTTAGTTTGCTGCCAGGCAGACTGCGCTAATGGTAAGGGCACTTGTGCAGTAAATTGTGGCTGACTATCATATACTATCTTCATTGCTAAGCAGTATGTATTACTGTCTAAATAAATAAGAGTAGTGTAATAGACTTAGTCTCCATGGCTTTTCAATAATACAGAAATTAATGTATTTATTCGTGGGTTGAGGTGAATATCGTTTTACTGCTTGGGGTAAGGGCACTTGTGCAGTGTCATCTCACTAGAGAGTGCTCTGCTGGCTTAGTTTGCTGCCAGGCAGACTGCGCTAATGGTAAGGGCACTTGTGCAGTTAATTGTGGCTGACCATCATATACTATCTTCCTTGCTTCTCAGTGGAGATGGATTATATGTTCTCAAATAATTGTTAAGCAGTATGTATTACTCTCTAAATAATTGTATTACTCTCTAAATAAATAATTGTATTACTCTCTAAATAAATAAGACTTAGTCTCCATGGCTTTTGAATAATGCAGAAATTTATGTATTGAGGTGAATATCGTTTAACTGCTTGGGATAAATCGATACAAACTTCTTTTCGTCAAAATATATTTTAACAAAAGGGGTAATCATGAGACTTATAATTCTAAGAGATCAATGATTTATGAAAGTCATTTAAAATTGTTTTATTTGATGCATTTCTTCTAAAATTGGACATGTGATCATAATTTGGTTTTGTCTACATGTATTTAAATAGTCAATATGAATTTGATTATATTATTAAGATAATAGAATTTGGTTAAATGAATGATTGATTTCATTTAATCATGATATTTAATAAACGTTGAGAAGTCTAAAAAATAAAAGTTAACAAAGAGATGATCAAAAAAGCATAATTCACTAGGGAAAATTTGGAAACAAAATATATAAGACAATAAGGTAGTATGGAAGTAAAATCCCGTGGCAGTTTCTGTGATGATAACAAAAGGGGTAACCATGAGACTTGAAATAATTCTAAAAGATCAGTAATCATTATGCAATACGTTATAATTTATATGAGTAGTTGAAAACAAGCTTAAGAAGTTATTGAATCGGGTCTTTTGTGATGACCAAGCTGCATATTAGTAACGAAAAATGATTTATTAGTAACAAAAAATGATTTCAGAATGACATTTAAATGTATTCATCCAGTCTTGAATGAAAATGACAAGAATACGCTTATGCAGCCTTTTACTAACTAGGAAATCTATATGAGACCTCAAAGTTGCATGGATTACCGACATTATTCTATCAAGATTTCAAAGCTCAATCCCAAGAAAGAGGTAGGGGGAGAGGTATAAATAGTGTTGAATAGAGCTCAAGAGTCAAAGATATCTCAAAATGAACGTATGACCATATTGAAGAAACAAGAAACTATCAATCTATCTCTACACCCTCCAAGAATAACAATTGCTTGATTCAGAGGTATGATAAGTGAATAAAATCACATAGTTCATCTTTAATGATTTGCAATAAGATGTCAAAATTATTGCATGCGATATGATCACAACTATTTTATCTTTTAACTAAATCTAAATAGTACGTTTTAGACATTTTATACGATATGTTCACAACTATTTTGATTTTAATGATTTGCATTAATATGTCAAAACTATTTTATATCTTAACTTAATCTAGATTGTAAGATTTGGGCTTTAATACAATTAATCAAAACTATTTTATCTTTTAACTCAATATCGATATGAAGGTTTAAATATGGGTAAATCATTTCCCTCCAAGAAAAAAAAACAAGAGTTGTCAATGATGGGGTTTTCCTAGCTTGCTTACACTTCACCTAGCTGGTATTGCTCAACTCCACCAGCTCTCCAGGTCTAGCTATGCTCTAAGACCTCCAAGACCTTCTCAATCTCTTCTAGGGTGTTCTTCTTGTCATTCTCAAGGTGTTTTCTTTAAGTGTTTAACTATGGAAAATTCGTGGAGAAGGTAACCCTAAAGTATTTGGACAACAGTTGCAACAACCATGAGTAGCAATGAAATTTTATTTTCTTTTATTCATAAAAGTGACAAGTCTTATATAAAATGGGGAACAATAGAATAGTTCTAGTTATAATCCACACCAAGGAAGGTGAAAAGAATGAAATAAAGAATGTGTTTTTTTTCTAGTATTATATGCAATTTTGTGAGTGTTGGATAATTGATCCAAAATGGTTATAAAGTGTTGATAGAGAAGGGTAAATGTGTTATTTTTTACACAAGTGAGAGAAACAATGTTGAACTGCAGTAGTTCAAATGACAAAGAAGAAATTTTTAAGTGAGATGGTGCATGTTGATTTGCATGCCATTAAGAAACCCATTTATATTGGTAAGAACTAATATTGTATCACCCTCATAGATGATTACAATCTTAAGGCATGGGTCTTTTTTGTAGCATAAGTCTGAAGCATTTGAAAAATTTAAAGTGTTTAAGGCCCATGCTGATAAGGAAACTAGAAAATTCGTCAAGGTCCTAAGGTCACATAGATTGGGAGAGTGTGCCTCCAATATATTTGTAAATTTTTGCAAGTATCACAACATCAAAGAGATAATAGAAAGCTATATTCTATAGAAATATGGAGTGGCAAAGAGAAAAATAGAACTATCATCCAAGGGAATCCCAAATGAATATTGGGGTCGGGTTGTTACAATAGTAATTTCTTTGACAAATAAAAGTCCAACAAAGACAGTCTATGAGAAGTTTTCGTCAAAAGGCATGGACAAAATGCAAGTAGACAAAAGAGCACTTGAGAGTGTTCAAGTGAGTAGCATATAATGGGGATGTCACGAGCTTCCTAGATTTAGTTGTCCTACTAAGGTTTACCCAAGTAGGGGTCTCCTTGAGTTTAGGAGTGGAAATGGCATTTGTACTATCTATGTCATCAAACAATACCAACACACAAACTGGGACTAGAGGCATTACAAGTTGGCCTAGAAGTCGGGGTTAAATTTGAGTGGAAATTATATAGATGCAAAATAAGTCCCTAATGCAAGGGAAGGACTCTTTTTTATTTTTTGGCAACAACTGTTTACTAGGATATAAACAAAAAAATTCAATACTTGATAAATTCATCTTCATACCACCCCTTAAATGGTTGAGCATCAAGAAAATATGAGAATGGAACCAATTAAACCTCTCATCCAAAGTGATGAACTTCATAAGGAGTAATGTAGCCTCTTTCCAAACGCTCAATAAGTCATTTCTATTGAAGCCATTTGGTAGAAAAGCAACTTTCTCCCCTAGATTTAGGAACCTCTTAAAAATAAAAGCATATTTTTCTAATTTAAAAAAATGAGTTTTAAATTTCAAATCAAATAATACATATATAATAAAAGAACTATTAACAGTTGTAAATTTTAGGACAAAAAAACAACATAGACAATTATTATATATTATTCAATTATCTATTTTGATTCTTGTGTTCTTCAGGTTTTATTCAAGGATGTCATTCATCACATAACAACAATGTACAAGTTAACTAATGAACTAATCAATTCAGTGATACTTTTATGGCCTTACTATTACACAAAGATTTCTTTGGGTTTTATTCAAGGATGTCATTCATCACATAACATCAATGTACAAGTTAACTAATGAACTAATAAATTCAGTGATACTTTTATAGCATTACTATTACACAAAGATTGTCTATGTTGTACACATACTATAAAGTTTGCAGGCACACCAATCACTTTGAGTTTCAATGATTATATTCTTGATTTTGTTAGAGAAGGGTTACCTATCAACGAACTTGCCTTGGATTATAGTGAAGCATTTATTCAACATCGTGAAATAATAAGGAAAAGAAGATTGGACAATGAGAAAGAGGATAAATAATTCTACATACCATTGTAGTTGATAATACAAATATAATTAATTTTTTTACTTGTGAACTTTGTAAAAAAAATATCCCAGTAATGAACTACAAATTTATTTAATGTATCCCATATGTATAGTTAGAAATATCGATGCATTGCACAATTAAGCACCATTTATCCTTATTATTTTTCATAATTAAAAAACAATGCATTTACCTTACAAATAATTAATATAAATAAATACACTTATTATCTTTTGTGATTAGTACACCATCAACCACATTATTCAAAATAATTTTTACTATCAGTTTAACCATTGCATCTCCTCCTAACGCAAGTTCTAGTATTAGACTTCATCAACCCTCTACTGATCAATCATAAAAACTATACATGACTCTAATAATTCACATAAGTATAATATTATTGGTTTTCGAAGGCTTAAGACTTAAGTTTACTAGTTGTAGTCACACAAATCTGTCCAGCTTAATTAAATAAATATTCACTATTTATTTGATTAAAAATCCACTAGCCATCAGTTAATTAAATTAATATTTAATTAATTTATTCCCAAAACATTCTTCTATTAATTAAATAAATTATTCAATTTATTTTAATTATTTCATTAAACCAAATTCAAATCAATTAAATCAATAAAGTCTATTTATTTGATTAGAATCCCCTTTTCCTCTTTTAAATAAATTAATAAAAACATTTATTTAAATCATTATCCCCCCCACTTGCATTTTCCTACAAATGCAACTTGCACACATTTATTGAAATAAATGAATTTTTATTTTAATAAAATCCTATTTTCCCTCACCCACCAAATCCAATTGCATTCCTAAATCCTCTTCTAGATTCTTCTAACCCCTTCCTAATTAGCCTAATTCATCCCCTAATTATTGTCACATTCCTAAGCAAAATGAAGTCACTTCTCAAAGACTTCAAAAGTCTTTGAAAACCATTTAATGCTTTGTGTGTTCAACAAACTAACCCCCAAAGTCTTCCAAGACCACTGATGGCTCTTACATAGCCATTTATGGCTCTTACATAACCATTTATGGTTATTTCAAACTTGTCCCCCCAAGCATTTATTGCTTTGACCATATTTATCCTTCTTGCCTTTGCACAAGAGTTTATCCATTGGATAAAAGCTTTATTCTTTGAATAAAGAGTTTATTCATTCAACTAACCTTAACTCTAACTCCCAAAGTCATATCAGGCATTTAATGCTTATTCCCTCCCCTCTCAACCTATCTCACATTGACACTTGTCATCTTGGGATTGGGTTGAAAGCCCTCACATGGATTTGAAATCAATCAATCCTGACCCTTGTTAAGATTGATCAATCTCAATCATCCATTGCAACATTTTCCCTATAAATAGAGCCCATTTCTTCATAATTCAGATCCTAAAAACTTGTATGCATTTAACCTATAGGCATTTTAGAGAGCATTTAGCATAGCAAACTAATATCTTTTCTATTTTAGTTAAAATCAATAATTTTAATAGCATCTAGTATTTTAGCTTTTCATTTTACATTTGGAGCACAATACTAAAATCTCAATCCTCCATAAGCATCCATAGTGCAAAAAGCTGCTGAGAGCTACACTATTTTGGAACTTGGAGAGGAGAGGAACAAGGGAGAAGGAGCTAAGAGCATGCTAAGAGGCATTTGGAGATGCCTTATTATCTTTGTTTCATTTGTTAGATATATTAGCATGATTTTATTATCTCTTTTGATATGCCTATTTAGATTAGTTTTTGATTGATTAACACTAACGGTTTCTTGTGTTGTTGGTCATTTTCTAACCTTGTCCATTTAACAAATCATCATTTGGTGAACCCGACGTGAATTCAAACACCAAAAAGATCATTTTTTTTTAACCAATAACATGTTTGAATGTTGAAAATGTCACATAGATTGCGCTTTGGCGCTATTGAACTCATTCTAGCGCTATTGATACTTGTTGTTCTAGCACCATTGTTCTTACAATAGCGCTGTTGTATCAAGATCAACGCTTTTGGAACTGTTTTGGCGCATTTGACATTGTTTTGGTGCTATTCACCCTGTTTCAGTGCTTTTGCCTCTCTGTCTTTTCCTTTCTTTTAGTGCGGTTGTGTTAAATAGCGCCTCTGTTCAAACACAGACTAGCGCTATTGTAATAGAACGTTGTAAAAAAGACCTTGTAACCGAAAAAGTGAAAATTTTTAGGCTTGTGGAAGCCCCCCTTAAACATGGATTTTACTAACCAGTTGTTGTTTGTGTAGGGTTAAAACTCACCATTAAAAATCACAAACTTTCTTTTGGTGCTTTTAAAAACTTGAACAAAGAAAATTTCCTTGCTTTCTAGTTGGGGTCACTTGTCTTTTGGTGCATTAAAACTGAACAAAACAAACATTTGTTTTCTTGCAAGTTAGGAAACACACTTCATTTGGGGATTAAAATCAACAATTCTATTTTTCTTGCATCAAAAGAATTTACAAGCCACACTTCAAATTTTGGTGCAATTAAAACTTACAATCCACTTGTTTCAATTCTTGGAAGCGATTTACTTCAAGCAAACGTGCTTTTTATTAAGTTGACCAGGATTTCATTTTCCTAGTTACTTAAACATATTGCCTTTGAAGTTAAAAAGACCACCATGACTGTTAGTGCAACATCTACAAATAGTTAGATCACATTGCAATGGTAGATTAAAAAGAACAAGTGTTTTTCATGCTTGGCACACTTGTGCAGAAAGTCAGTCGAGTGGTCCTACTTCTAACACACACTATCCTCTCCCTTGGCTTTCGTGGTCCTAGGTGCAAGAGAAAAGTTTTAGTAACACTCAAAATTTTATCTTTTTAAGAGAGGCCTGCCAAGAGACACATCACTCTTGGGAACGACCTCGCGTGGTAAATCCTTTGAGCCGCTATAGAAATCAGGTGAGAGCGAAAGCTGTAGCCTTGGGTATAGCTGTTCCTATAGTGTAACTGGCCGAAAGGACAAATGGGCCCCACCACCAATTACAAGGCTCTTAAGTGAGTCACTACAGAATGAACTTATGTCCAAAAACATCGAACATGACTAAACACCTTTAAGTAGTAGCTCACCCGTTCTATTGATTGAGGGTATTTGCGATATAATTTAGTGCAAGAGCATAGATGGTTTTGCTCCCAAGATACTCACCATACATATTTCCTTGAGTAGAAACATAGCTTTTGGAAAAGCCACTTGTGACTTGATAAAAGTGGTGACTCCCCAATCATAGGGATCATCTATTTGTTATGCTCATGCAAGACTTAGTATATCACATCCTTACCTGCCACGGTGGGATTCATAAGGTATGTAGTACAAAAGTCGAAGAAATATCAAGATGTGGGCTAAATTTATCACAACTGGCCATTTGACCTTAGGGATAAAAAGTGTTTGAAGTGTGTTCATTTTAAAGACCAAGTGCAAATTGAGCCGACTTCAGGCTTTGGAAATACACCTTAAAAATACATCTAAAGGAAGGGTCATATACAAGTCCAAGGATTGGGTTGATCTAGACCCATACTCATTTGTGCCCTTTGGGGGCAACATTCTTGTGTTTATGTGCTTTCTTTGTTTTCTTGTCAAAGAAAAATCAGAAAATCACTTCCAAAAACAAAGTATTCATCCAACAAAACATTTCTCAAAACAACCAAACACATCAAAAACAAAGTGCAAACAACAAAGAGTCAAATTTTATGACCATTCTTCACATCTTGCAAAAGAAGAAGCGTCATCAGAATATCAACTTGAAAAGAAGACCATTAAGCTCAAAGGCTTTGATCAAAAGGAGGAAATTCTTCTATATAAATAGCCAAATCTTTGTCTCCCATAGAATTTTTCTGCATCATATGCGTCTCTACCTTCAAGGCAAAACAAATGAATTTGATTCAGAATCATTGAATCACAGAGCTTTTATGCAATATAGAGCTTTGAGTTATCACAAAAACCAAGGAGGTAAGATTAATCCCAACTTTTTCCCAAATGTCTGTATCACATACAACACAGCTCGAGAAATACCACCAACACCCGAAAGGGAAGAGGTAGAGTTTGTCCCATTTGTAACACAAAGTTTTTATTGAAGTTGAAAACATTTCATCCATTATCTTACTCATACATCATCACTTCATCATCAATCCATCCCAACTCTCAAAACATTAAGAGGTTCTTGTCCCAAGTTCTCTTTTAGATATTGCTTGAATCAAACACATCACATCACTTTTTAGATTGTTTCTACATCCAGGATAAGCTCATCCTAAGAGACACATCTAAGCAAGTTAAAACTAGTTCATGAGTGGATCCTCTCATTACTAGGTAGTTCAATCTGTAACACATCTCAGATTTCTCTACACCTTATCACATCAAAACTTATCAAACAAGCAAGCAATTCAAAAAAGGAATTTCGGTTACATCTACCTTAAAAGTGCTAGAGATCCACATACAACACAATTTACCAACCATCAATCTTTCACTTCATCAAACAACTCATCGTCATCTTCAATCAAATTCAACAAAAAACTTGTAAACAAAATGGCCCAAACCCAATCACAGTCAAGGCAACGAGAAATAGAAATAGAAGAAGAAGAAGAGGAAAATCACAATGAGTTTCAAGAAGCACTTGGAGGAAATGCAAATGATGAAAACCCAAGTACTCCTACTCCCGCAACAATAGAAAGGGCTCAGCATAACCCTCTCTTTAACAGACTATTTGACAAAATACTCAGGAGCAATGCGGATGGTCACTTTTTAAAGCTCGCTCAAGAAGGAGCAAAACTCCCCTCTGACTTTGATCTTGCACAATTAAGACAAGCATCAGAAAGAAAAAGTCACCATGAAGAGGAAAGAGGTAGAGATCCCATCAGATATAACATTCCTTGAGGTAACCCACCACCTCCTCCTCCAACTGAAATGGAGATGTTGCGGCAACAAGTCGAGAATCTCGCCCAACAACTTCATAGTGGTGTCAAGACTAACCAATTCTCACTCAATGACATCTGTCCATATCCTTTTGATAGGAATCTTTATATGCCACCCTTTCCATGAGGATTCAAAACACCCAAATTCAAAAAATATAGAGGAAAGGGAGATCCCCGTGATCATGTCAGAGAATTTCATTCCGCTTGTCTTGAAGTGGCATATGAAGACACCTACCTAATGCGCCTTTTTCCCCAAAGATTGGGAGGAACAACCACATCATGGTTTTCCTGACTATCAGGTGGCATTAGAACATTTGAGGAACTCATCCAGAAATTCCTCGCTCATTACTCTCATAACATTGAATGCGACATCACCATGGCCGATCTGTGCAACACCAAACAAAAACCAGGTGAACTATTCTTAGTATTCCTGCAACGATGGCATCAAATGTCTAGCAGACATTCTCTTTAGTTACCTAAACAAGAACTAGTGGAAATATTCATTTCCATCTTAAACGAAGAAATGGAATTCCACCTGGATGTCAAAGACACAGACTCTTTTAATGATATGATCACCAAGGGTTTGAAATGTGAAAGGGCACTTATCAAGAAAGTACTCATCAAAATCTATAATGAACCAAAGGATGGTCCTCGCCCATGCTTCAATAGTGATAAACCAAGCTTCTGGAACAAAGACAAGAATATCATCAACGATGGGGTTATGGATGCCAGGACTATACAAAATGCACAACCTGTGGTTCGGTTTGCAGGACAGAATCCTCCACCTCAGAATAACACAAATGTTCCTTCAAATCAAAGTCGCATCACATCTCATGATGAACCAAGACCTCATCAGCAAAAAAAAAACGCACATACACTCCCTTAGGGGAACCCATTGAAATAGTATTGCGACAACTCATTTCTCAAAATTTGGTCACTCTCCCTAAAACATCAAACTATGAACCTCAGGTCAAACCCACATGGTGGCGGGATACTGAACATTGTGATTTCCATCAAGGAAGAGGACACAAGACAAGTAATTGTCACCAATTAAAAGATCTTATTCAAGATCTTATTGACCAAGGAAAAATTGAAATTGAAGGACATGACTCAAAAAAAACAAATAATGATCATTTGATGTTCAAAAATCCACTTCCATCACAAGATCAAAGGGGTCCTTCCACTTCTAGGTGAGGCACTGATACCACTGATTATACACAGGCTGCGTATAATTACACTGTAAATCATCTATATGATGCTAGTGAACAAGTTGCAACTATAACCTTCAAAAATCCCAACTCAAATTGCAATGTTGTTACACGTCATGGCAAGGTCACCATAAAGGCAGTTCCACAAGGCACCACCTCCATACCAAAGCAATACAATCTTGTGGAATAATTAGACAAAACGCCTGTGCTTATATCCATTTTAGAGCTTTTACGCCTATCACCATCTCATAAAACTATCTTGGATCAAGCACTTGAAGAGGCGTCAGTCCCTGCAAACCTGAATATAGACCAATTCCAAGCCATGGTTGGAAGTCTAAAGTCATCAACTTGGCTCACTTTTTTCGAAAGTGACAACTCTTCCTTCCAACAACCTCATAACGCTTCGCTACACATTGAAGGCTTTATCAACCAATATAGGATCAAGTGAGTCTTGATTGATAATGGAGCAGGCTTGAATATTTGTACATTACAGTTGGTCACAACATTGGGATATGCAATAGAATCAGTGGATCCTCACAAGAAGATCACAATCAAAGCTTATGATGATGTGGAGCATTCATCCAAAGGAGTTGTGGTACTACCAATCCAAGTGGGCCCCGTGATAAAGCACATCATCTGTCAGGTTCTAGACCTTCCTCTGCCATATAATCTATTATTAGGGAGACCTTGGATACATGCCATACAAGCCATTCCATCTACCTACAATCAATGTATCAAGTTCCCACATAATGTTGTAGAGATCACAATCCTGGGCAATGCAAATCCCTTTGGGTATTGCCATAATATCAGCCATCAACCAGAGATTACCATTCCTAATAATAGAGAAGCCATTTCCTCCACATCATATATAACTCTCGACTCTCTTGCCAGTTCGAACACCACTATACCAAAGCAAGAAAAGCTTAAAATGAAAATAGCAGAGGAAGGTCCTGGGGAATACAACTTGAGTCAACTCTTTTGTGTGGGACAAATGCCCACTTCTCCTAGAACACATGGTAAACCACAACAGTTACTACAGCAACCACTAATCACGCCAGCATGTGCTTTGATGCCTTTCATCCTTGGAAAGAGTCAAGAAGAAGAAACCCAAGATGAGGACTTAGCAGAATGGATCTATAAAGATCCCATCACCACTGATATACTGAAAGTTAAACTTCCTACAAATCAGTATGGCAAAGGTCTCCTCATTATGCAAAGAATGGGGTATGATGGTCAGAGTGCTTTAGGATATTGCAAACAAGGATGACATGAACCTCTGCTGCCAGAATTAAAGCCCAAAGGTAAAACAGCCCTAGGCTTTGAAAAAGAGATCTTTCTTAAACTCAAATTCAAAGGAAAACCCAACAAACCATTATGTCAGCCTACTGCCAAAAGGACACCTTTCATTATCAGAGCAACATCAAACACCATCACAACTGCCCCACCGAGGCTCAGAATCCCAACACAACTATCACCAATGCCAATCATCCCACCAATCAAACCAGTAATCCCATCAGCAGCATCAATAACATCAACAACACCATTAACAACAACAACTATGTCAGAACCCACAGCAACATCTATGGCACCAGCAGTTCCAGCAGAAGCCACTAAGTCAATATTACCGATACTCCCCGTACCAGATCCTTTAATCCCCATCGATCTTCCTGCAGCACCAATCACTACAAAGGTACATCAACCAATCACACCTGCAATATTTAACTCCAAAGACATCCCAGTATGGTATAGTAATCAGATGTTGGAAAGTAACTCAGAGACCGACTCACATGAGTGGGAATTTGATTCGGTACAGCTTAATACTTCTGATGAGGAAGACACATCACTACCTCCACCATGCAAAGACATCCCTGTTTATGGAGAAGCATAAATAAAGACCACTTGGGTTCCTGAATTGGAAACATCTTCCACAGACCCTACGTCTCATCCTATGCCTGATTCTAACAGGGAGAGTATCATACACGACCTTCACCATAACGTCTTAACCCTCACTGATACCTCTAATGAACTTAACCTAATCGATGAAGTAATGCCCATTATCCATCTTGAACTCATCGAATGGAAGCAACCAAATCCCCCATGTCTTGACTTCTTCCAAAATGATGAGGCCATCATTGACTTTTTGGAATTAAGGGATAACCTACCAAGCAGGGATCACAAAGATGGATTCACCATAGAACTAAATAGCACAACATACTTCGGGGCAGATGCCAAACCTTTCAGCTGCAAAAATATAACAATAAAACATGGATCTTCCAGTGAAAACCACACTATGGCACTGTTTGATCCGACAAAAGTAAAAAGAAAGAGCGTATCCAATGGTAAAAACCTCTCTAAGGCCCCTGAGGATGAAGGGTTTGACATTTTTCCTGCTAATGAACAACAGGAACAATCAATGATTCTCATCGAGGAAACCAAAGAATACAATGTGGGGACTCCTGAAAATCCTCACCTCATACATTTGGCATCTCTTCTCACTCCAGAGGAACAACCTAAATTTATAGAGTTCTTTCAAAAGCATCAGATCAACTTTGCATGGTCATATGTAGACATGCCTGGGCTTGATCCTGATTTAGTCATGCATCACCTCACCATAGCAGACGGAGCCAAACCTATCAAGCAGAAGCTTCGTAAGATGCATCCTCAAATTGCAGTACTAGTCAAAACAGAACTCAAGAAACACCTAGATGTTGGTTTCATTAGGCCAATTGATTATGTAGAATGGATCTCCAACATTGTGCCTATCGGCAAACCAAAAGGGGGCATCTGCATTTGTACTGACTTCAAAGATCTGAATAAGGCTTGTCCTAAGGATGACTTCCCCCTACCAAATATCGACATCATAGTGGATCTGACAATAGGACATGCCATGCTTTCACTCATGGATGGCTTTTCAGGATACAATCAAATAAAGATCGCACCAGAGGACCAACATAAGATAGCCTTCACATGTCCATGGGGCTCATATTGCTAGAATGTAATGCCTTTTGGTCTAAAGAATGCAGGAGCGACCTACCAAAGAGCAATGACCACCATCTTCCATGACATGATGCATACTATGATGGAAGATTATGTTGATGACTTACTAGCAAAATCACTTACCAGAGAAGGGCATCTCCACATCTTAGATAAAATCTTTGATAGACTGGAACAATACCATGTTCGACTCAACCCAAAGAAATGTGTCTTTGGAGTAACCTCCGGGAAACTTCTAGGATACATTGTCTCAAGCAAAGGCATTGAGGTCAATCCAGCAAAGGTAAAAGCAATCATGGACATGCCACCACCAAAGAATATAAGTCAGCTAAGGACATTACAAGGGGGACTTCAATCCATCGAAGATTCATTGCACAGTTGGCAGATAAATGTCATCCATTCACACACCTGCTACACAAGAACATCTGCTTTCAGTGGGATGCTCGATGCCAGCAAGCATTTCAAACACTTAAAGACTATCTCATGAATCCATCATTGTTGATCCCACCAGATCCAAGTAGACTGTTATTACTCTATATCTCAGCAACAAGTACAGCATTGGGTGTACTACTGGCACAACATAATGGAGAAGGAAAAGAGTGTGCTGTTTACTACATCTCTCGCACACTGGTGGGCTATGAACTCAATTACACATCTATTGAGCGAGCTTGCCTAGTATTAATCTTAGTAGCCACTAAACTGAGGCACTATTTGTTAACACACAAAGTACAACTCATTGCAAAGATTGATCCACTCAAGTATTTACTCAGCAAAGCAGCATTGACAAGTTGCTTGGCCAAAAGGGTGATGATTCTAAGTGAATTTGACATCGAATATGTAGATCATAAAGCTATCAAAGGTCAAGTTATTGCAGATCAGTTGGTCGATGTGCCTCTCATAGGCGATCATCCTCTCATTTCCAATTTTCCAAATGAAGAGATATTCATGATTACAACAACACAACCTTGGAAAGTATACTTTGATGGTACGTACACTAGGCATGGCTCGGGGGTAGGCATTCTATTTATCACACCTCAAGGTGATAGTATCTTGAAGTCTTACAGGCTCACATTTCCATGCACCAACAACATAGCAGAGTATGAGGCCTTAATCATAGGACTCAAGCTAGCCATACGATGGAAATTACAAGAACTACAAGTATATGGTGACTCACAACTGGTCATTTGACAAGCAACTGATGAATATCAGATAAAGGATGATAAACTCATGCCATATAAGCAAATGGTGGACAATCTAAAGACATCATTTATTACTATCACTTTTGAGTAGATACCAAGAGATCAGAATCGAGCTACTAACGCTATGGCTACCATCGCATCTCTCCTAGATCTTCCACAGAATTCAACACGCTACAAGTTCTTGGTAGAACAGCTTTGGATTCCCGCTTATGATATCCCCGAATCTGAAATGATATGTCGCCTTGTCAGTTCTGAATCCCCATGGTATGGTGAGTTCTACACCTATCTCCATGATCACACCCTTCCTCCCAACCAATCAAATAACCAATGTAAAACCTTCATTCGCCAAACTACTTGATATACCATTATTGCTGAAACCCTATACCGACGCAGTCTTGATGGTACTCTCCTTCGATGTCTGGAACAAGGTGAGATAACAAATGCTTTGGAAGAAGTCCATGAAGGAATTTGCAGGACTCACTCAAGTGGTCCGTCACTAGCCAAGAAACTCCTATGCAATGGATATTATTGGGCATCTATGGAAAAAGACTCCTACTACTTTGTCAGGAAGTGCAAGAAATGCCAAGTTCATGGTGACCTAATACATGCACCGGCATAGGAACTACAACCAATCATGACACCATGGCCTTTTTGTCAATGGGGCCTTGACCTTGTGGGTAAGATTCATCCATCTTCATCCAATGGCCATAAATTCATTATTACCGCCACCAAATATTTCACAAAGTGGATCGAAGTTGTTCCACTTACCCAGGTCACTGGCAAGCAGATCACCTCATTCATCCTCAATTACATCATCTACCGGTATGGTGTGCCCATTTCCATCATCACAGATAATGGTCTTCCTTTCAAAAATCAGGATGTCCATGAACTTTGCGAGAAATTTCATATCCAACACTGCTTTTCCACTCCCTACTACCCACAAGGCAATGGTCAGGCCGAAGCATCCAATAAAAATATATTGAGGATCCTAAAGAAGACAACCAATGATGCTGGTCATGATTGGCATGTTCAATTGAATCTAGCACTATGGGCATATCGAACTAGCATTCGAACCCCTAAAGGTGCAACTCCTTATTCATTGGTCTATGGCACATAAGCTATCTTGCCTATTGAGGTTGAGATACCATCATTATGGGTTTCCTTGCACAATCTCATTGATGACAAAGCCTATAGAGTATCCCGTCTTCAGGACTTAGAGTTACTTGATGAGAAGCGACAAGCTACATACAACCATCTCAAAGCCTATCAACAGCGCATGAGCAGAAGCTACAATCACCGAGTTAGACCTCGTACATTTGAGGTAGGTGATCTTGTTCTCTTAGAGAATCCTCGCAACCAACCAAACAGAGAACATAAGGGCAAGTTTGAATCAAACTGGCTGGGCCCGTATGTTGTCACTGCTGTATTCAGGTCTGGGGCATATCAGTTGGCTACATTAGAAGGAGAACCGCTTTCAGATCCAATCAACAACATGCACCTCAAATGATTTTATACCTAAGCTGAACAGAGCATCAGGCTCCCCTACATACCAGAAAATACCAAAAACATTCAGAAAAATGTCCTAAAGAAATACAAAAACATTCAAAAAGTAAAAGAAAAATCATGCATCCAAACAGTGAACAACCACTCTGGTGGCACCTTGGGTAAGTGCGATGGTAAAAACCTGGCAAACAGGCGCTACTCGTAAAAACAATGGCTCCAGTATCTTTCAAGCTCATTATGATCACATTCATACATATACACATCCATCCATCCAAACCATGGCTTGTTATTTGATCTACAATAAAGAGATAGTACTTCATGCGTCTTGCATCCCACTTTTTCATAGTCATGTCTAAGCTTGGGGGCAATACCCTTAAAATCTAGTTGATGGAAGTGGATTCTATATTATTGGTGATTCATTGGCAAATCCAAAAACATTCAAAAATGTCTCACAAAAATCAAAAAAACATTCAAAAATGTCTCACAAAAGTCCAAAAAACATCGAAAAACCATCAAAAATCAAACAAAAAAAAAATGGCAACACATTGTACATACTCATCCGCACAGATACAAAACAAACATTGACATAAAACTCACACAATGACCATTTACCAATCAAACCACACAATCAACATCAACACTCAAAACTATCTTCAAACAAGGATGCATCCTTCCTTACCAAAACAAAGACAAAAAGTGACGTTTTCTTTGACAAGAAAATTATGTTAAGCTATCAAATACTTGGTTGATTTGTGAGTACAATCATTTGTTTATCTGTATCGGGATCTTTCAGCATTATTTTGTATCATCTGCGCATTATTTTTCGATGAAGTTCTAGGGCATGTACTAATGGTGTCTACATGGGAAGTTCACCAGGCTACGCGATGTTATGCCAAATACAGTCATAGATCATTACGGCTTGCTGACTACAGTGTATACCTCGACCATCTGGGCATGAACCATTACCAAGGATCCTTATTCTTTATTCTTTATGTATATACTATTTTGTTTGCAGGAACAATGCTCTTCCTTTGGTTCCTCCTACCTCATCCAAATTGGATAAAGGTTTTTATCTCTTAGTACGGTATGCACTTGTCTCAAGATATGATCAGCCTAAGATCAATGAGGACAATCCAAGTCATGCATGAATGGAGATAATCCTTGTCTGTTCTGCAAGCAATACTCTGGTTGACTTGACCCTTATATCAAGTCGTTTGTATTAACTTGCTATATAAAATCCATGTAAGGAATACTCAGGTCATCTTGAATCATTATGTCAAGATGCTTGTATTGTCTTCCAACATTTTAAAGCTCAATGATGACAATAGAGCACTATGGATCATCATTTCATCTCATATGTTTATATCTTACATTCTGTTGCATATCACCCATCCATTCATTCATTCATATGTAGGTTTTATATGCAAAAGTGACCATTAAAGCTGGTCTTGGATACAATCATGACCGAGTACTCTTATACATCATCAAAGCATCATGCAAAGTCTTAAAAACCTTGCATTCCTCATGGTCATATCATCATCGCATTTAGGTGCATCTTGCATTAAGTCCATTCATGTCATTTTTAACTTCACATTGCATATCGTTCATTTTTGACATTAGTTTTCATTTGCATCATTTGCATCATTGCATCAATCATAAAATAAATAGATTCATTCGTGGGATCAAATTGTCTTTGATTGTTTTAAATCATTTACTAGGCATTTATTTAGTATCATTTATCTATCATCATTTCATCATCCTTTATCATTTAATATTGCATACATTCATTTATAGTTAAAAGGTGCATTCATTCATCCATTATTAAGTATCTTATTATGCTCATTTTAGGATTCATTCACATTGCATTCATTATCCTCTTTTTTAATTGCATTAAGGTGCAGTTATTAAAACCATAAGTTATAGTACCATCACATTATCATTTTTACTTAAAATCATATTTAAGCATTTAGAATCATAAATCCATTTGTTTCCAAAACATTGGTTCATACCATTTTATATATATCCATTATACATATGCATTCATTTAAACATTATCATATAAACATTTGTACTTTACATTTTGTTTATCCATATTACATTCATCTAAAAACATCTAGATGCATATCCATACATAACATCATTTTCAACCATTGCATTAACATCATCGAATAAATTATCATTGCATAGGAAACACCAAAATCTTGTTCATAAATAATCACAAGAATACATCATCATCATGGCATCACATACATAAAGCATTACATCAAAAATCAAACAAATCATACATATATAAACTTGCATTCATATGTCAGTATCCCACATCATAAATCATCATAAAAACATGCATAAAAGAAACATCTCATCAAATGCATACATGTACACATATCCATCTAAGCAATAACTCATCATCCTGCATAAACATCCATACATATCAACTGCATATCATCAAAATATGGATCTCCTCATATATATCATCTCATATATTAGAGTACAATGAAGTCCACAAATCGGCTACCAAGAGCCATCCAAGATACAGTCCAACAAATAAACAATGGTACAATACATATATGCAAAAATGCTCTCTCAAATGCCACTCTGGCCAGACGCTGTACCACCATCGCCACCTCCTCCCCCATTGGTCCCAGCACCACCTAATCTATCTCTCTGTGGAGGCCCCATCAAACCCCCACTCACTCCTGCATCCCTTGATCTCTCCCTTCGTAGAGGACCCATCACACCCCCAGTGCTCTGTACCCTCTACAATTGCTTTGATCTGGCCTGCCGCATCTGAGAATAGCTAAGAGCTCGCTGACTAACTGGCACCACCTACTCATATAAACCCCGCCAGTAGTCTATCTTTGCCTATGCTCATCGCATCTCCCTCATCACCTCCCCTGTAGGCCCCTGTGCTCCTACTCCAACCTAGACTCTCTCCTGCAGCTCTGCCAATCTCTCCACTACACTATCCCTCTCCCGTAGCACCACCACCAGCTCTAACTCCCATGCAAATAGCTGCACATCCCTAGCTACCACCTCCACCTCCAAATCCTCTACCTGGGTCTACAAGTGTGCTATCATATGATCTCGAAGATCTCTAGTGGCTCCCTCCCCGGTATCCATCGCCGCCTCACCCGTACCACCCTCTCCAGTAGCTCCCTCCCCTCTATCCATCAGGATCTCCCTCTCCATACCCCTCCCACTCAGCTGAACTCCTCCCTGTATCAATGGTCCTTATGATATCTATAGAGGCAGTCCACCTCTCCCTCTCCGCTGACTCTGCATCTCCAACCCACCACCTCCTCCACCTCCTCCTCCTCCACCACCTCCTCCACCTCCTCCTCCCTCTCCTCCTCCCCCTACCCTCGGTCCTCGACCTCCTGTCCTCCTCCATCTCCATCCCCTCTCATCCTCAAAATTTGGGATCGGCTCTGCTAGATCAGATATCTGTAAGATCGGGTGCGCTGCCCAGTACTGCGTGTACTCATCTGACACTCCTGCATCCATGACCCTCGTTCATATATCCCACAGTCTTGCCTACAGTGTCTAGAACTCTGCCAGTGCCTGATCATATGGTAGCACTGGCCCCCATGTGTACCTCTCCCAAATAACTTGAGCATACTCTCTTGATCCACTGGGCAATCCCTGCTGCCATCCAAACTATCTCAGCACTCTCCCGGGCACTTGTCTCTCCACATGGTACGAGGTCCTCCCAATGAGGAATCGAATCATAAACACTTACGGTAGTGCCTCTACATCGTCATCCCATGGCTCACACTCCAAGTATGGTCACCATATAACTGCATCCAGATCGTTTAATGCTTGGTGCCACCATTCTAACTTCCCCAGGTGGGGCTGACTCATCATGTCGCTATACATAAACATGTACGGCTGATCTACTGCACGGAATCTCAGACTCACCGGTTGAGTCACTAGTAGATGCTCCCAAGCCCAAATGTGTAGCAGCATCACTCCCACTGCTAAGGAACCCCTCCCCCGGTAAACCATCTCATGGAGCTCCTCATACAAGTGCGCCAGTACGCACGACCCCCACGCAAATCAGGTCCCCTCGATCATCATCATCTCGACCACCTGCCCCCATCCCATGGCCAAACCATGTGATCGTCTATCTGGACAAAGAAGTCCTCCCATGATACTTGATAAGACTGCTAGAAGAGGCTCATATAATGCCACTATCTCCTCCTAGGCAATGGAACCATCATCAATAAACACGTCCTCATCAAAAATCCTCTGAACTGCAAGGGTCCCCTAGGATCTGTCATATGTGACTAGCTCCCCCCGAATCGGAATCTACAGGATGTGCCACACATCCTCTAGGGTCACTATCATCTCCCCCTGTGCCAGATGGAAGGTGCATGTCTCGCTGTGCCACCGCTCGGCTAGTGCTGTGAACAAACCATGATTCATCCGAATCACAGGCATGTGCATCACCTCATATAGTCCCGTCACCGCAATACAGTCTATCTCTGCCTGTGTCAATTGATCCCACACCCCTGTGTCGTAGGATGTCGCTCACATAACTGCAACATGCCCAGCTCCTCCTGCGCATTGACATTCATCAATCATCATTAGTTGTTTTTTTTTCAAACTTTCTTAAGTTTAAACCTAGACTATTAATACATACTTTGATCAAGTATCTTCGGGTCTCAATAGGTAAGCAATCATGGCAACCTAGACTTCAACGAGCATTTATCCTAACAAATGACCTAAGTCTCATCAGGCTGCTATGGTTCAAAACAACTCCCACTCCACATTGCCCTCCATCCATCATTGGCATCGGGAGAATTTCTTCATTCAAACTGGGGCATCTCTTTATCCTAAAACAAAAGCGCTATTATACCAACAAAAGCGCTAGTTTCTCAACAATAGTGCTGCAACCCTAACAAAAGTGCTCAATCAGCTATCCAACAACGCTCAAACTACAAATGCGCTAAAACAACTACACAGTAGCGCTAATCAAGATCAATCGCGCTCAAACAAGCCCTCAATAGCGCTTATTAATCAATTGTGCCTAAACTTGCATACAATAGCACTCAAGCAAAACAAAATCACTCAAACAAAGGAGCAATAGTGCCATTGCAGCACAGTAGTGCTAGTTCATGGAGCAAAAGCACCAAAACCATAGTTCCAGTGCTCTTGCTCCGACTCAACTTAGACTCAGCTAAAAACATATCAAAAATGCATCAAAATAAAATTTCAAATTTGCGTATCGTTGGTCTGTAGTCGTCTGGCCACTGGCACCGTTGAACTTGCTCAAATTTGTGCTCGGTAATCGGTATTAGCATCCTGACTGCTACTCGCTCCTCCAAAATGTCACTATCACAGCTCTGGTTTTACACTAGTCATGGTCACAAATGATCTTGTTTTCATCCCTTTCACCCCATTTATACCCTTCGCTGTCACTGTAACTTCTCTCCACTCACCGTCGTGGTCCCCGTGCACTTCCCGAGCCCCCCATTTCTCCATTTTGCCCCCATTTTCTTCTATTTTTCACTCGTCTTGCTCACTTCTTCTCTTCTAACACCCTGCCAATTTTCATTCTTTTTCGAGAGATCGCCCGATTTTTTGAAATTTTTCGATCCATCTCTCGAGGGGGCATACCACCCATTAAATTTACATTTTATGGGGCATTTCTTCACACCAGTTTTTCTTTCTTTGAAATGACACGATAAACCGCACTGTCTCAAAGAGGGGCAAATGTAGTCACACAAATTTGTCTAGCTTAATTAAATAAATATTTTCTATTTATTTGATTAAAAATCCACTAGCCATCAATTAATTAAATTAATATTTAATTAATTTATTCCCAAAACATTCTTCTATTAATTAAATAAATTATTCAATTTATTTTAATTAATTCATTAAACCAAATTCAAATCAATTAAATAAATAAAGTCTATTTATTTAATTAGAATCCCCTTTTCCTCTTTTAAATAAATTAAATAAAAACATTTATTTAAATCATTATCCCCCCAACTTGCATTTTCCTACAAATGCAAGTTGCACACATTTATTGAAATAAATGAATTTTTATTTTAATAAAATCCTATTTTCCCTCACCCACCAAATCCAATTGCATTCCTAAATCCTCTTCTAGATTCTTCTAACCTCTTCCTAATTAGCCTAATCCATCCCCTAATTATTGTCACATTCCTAAGCAAAATGAAGTCACTTCTCAAAGACTTCAAAAGTCTTTGAAAAACATTTAATGTTTTGTGTGTTCAACAAATTAACCCCCAAAGTCTTCCAAGACCACTGATGGCTCTTACATAACCATTTATGGTAATTTCAAACTTGTCCCCCCAAGCATTTATTGCTTTGACCATATTTATCCTTCTTGCCTTTGCACAAGAGTTTATCCATTGGATAAAAGCTTTATTCTTTGAATAAAGAGTTTATTCATTCAACTAACCTTGACTCTAACTCCCAAAGTCATATCAAGCATTTAATGCTTATTCCCTCCCCTCTCAACCTATCTCACATTGACACTTGTCATCTTGGGATTGGGTTGAAAGCCCTCACATGGATTTGAAATCATTCAATCCTGACCCTTGTTGAGATTGCTCAATCTCAACCATCCATTGCTCCATTTTCCCTATAAATAGAGCCCATTTCTTCATAATCCAGATCGTGAAAACTTGTATGCATTTAACCTATAGGCATTTTAGAGAGCATTTAGCCTAGAAAACTATTATCTTTGCTATTTTAGTTAAAATCAATCATTTTAATAGCATCTAGTATTTTAGCTTTTCATTTTACATTTGGAGCACAGTACTAAAATCTCAATCCTCCATAAGCATCCATAGTGCAAAAAGCTAATGAGAGCTACACTATTTTGGAACTTGGAGAGGAGAGGAACAAGGGAGAAGGAGCTAAGAGCATGCTAAGAGGCATTTGGAGATGCCTTATTATCTTTGTTTCATTTGTTAGATATATTAGCATGATTTTATTATCTCTTTTGATATGCCTATTTAGATTAGTTTTTGATTGATTAACACTAACGGTTTCTTGTGTTGTTGGTCATTTGCTAACCTTATCCATTTAACAGAGCATGACTAGTTATAGTAATTCAACATTGAGATTTCCATCTTGTGACTGAGAGGGTCCTTATTGAACAAATTGTCAATTTAATTTATATAAGTGAATAAAATTGCAAAGTTACACTTTTCATCTTTAATGATTTGCAATAAGATGTCAAAATTATTGCATACGATATGATCACAACTATTTTATCTTTTAACTCAATCTAAATAGTAAGTTCTAGACATTTTATACGATATGTTCACAACTATTTTGATTTTAATGATTTGCATTAAGATGTCAAAACTATTTTATGTCGAAATCTTCAAAGGTACAAAATGGAAGTTGGGGAAAGGGAATCTTATTCAGTTCTAGGAGGACCCTTGGCTTATGGAGATCCCTTTCAATGAAAACCCTAAGTGGAACAGATATCAAAACCAATGCAAGGAAAGATTTGGAACCAAGGTGGAGGATTATTGGAAAGATGGACAGTGTAAAGACTTATCTCAAGTGGATCAGTCTTTGGGTAGTTTGAACAAAGTCATGAACTCAATGGTGAGGATTGAAGAAGAAGACTAGTTAATTTGGAAACTCACTACTAGTGGTACTTTTACTGTGGCATCTCTTTATCATAAATAGTACAATAACATGGAAACTCCTTGCTGGGCTGAAGCATGGGTGAAAGGCCTTACCCCCAAGATCAACATTTTCTTTTGGATAGCCCTCCAAGACAAAATTATTACTACAGAGAATATAAGAAAAAGAGGTATCAACATACCAAGTTTCTGTACTCTCTGTAAGCAGAATGAGGAGACAATAAATCATATGCTCTTTCATTGCCCCTTCTTAGCTGATGTTTGGGGAAGTTGTCTGGATCAATTCAATATCGGTTGGAGCTTCCCCAACTCGATTTAGGAGATTTTCAAGTCATGGAATCATCCTTCAAAAAATAGAACCACTACCTTACTATGGAGAATTGCTTTACCACACATGTGCTGGGGTATATGGAAAGAGAGAAATGATAGGATTTTAGAGGAAAGAATACTAAGGCTAACATTGTGTTTGAAAAAATAAGAAGAAGCATAGTGGAAAATATGAATATTATAGGTGGTATTGATATTCCTAACACTAAGGAGGATCAATTTGTCTATAAAAAATGGAGATTAAAAGCTCAAGAGAGTATCCAGAGTAACCCTAGAGAGGGAGTGATATGGACCAGCCCACCTAGGGGATGGATAAAAATCAATTTTGATGGGGCCTCTAAGGGAAACCCAAGGGTTGCAGGATGTGGAGTGGTCCTAAGGGATGAATGGGGAATATGTAAAATCATAAAATGTATTCCTATAGGAAAATAGACCAACCATGTTGCCAAAGCCATGGCGACTTATCATGGGATTATCCTTGCCAAAGAATCCAAATGCACTAAAGTTTGGTGTGAAGGAGACTCCTTAAACATTATCAATTGTTTAAATATGAAATTACCGCCATCATGGTCGATTAGTAATGCTATTAAAGCAACAAGGAAAATCAGCGAAGAGTTTGAAATGTGTGTTTTTACACATGTTTATAGGGAGGCCAACTCTTGTGCTGATTGGGCAGCCAACTTGGCTTGCCAATTGGGAGACATCATCACTAGTTATGGTGAAATGGAGATTGCAAGTAAAATAAAATCCTTGCTCAATCAGGACCGAAGCTATACAAGGAAACGTGGTCCTTTTAATCATTATTTCTAATGACCTTTCTGCCTTTTTTGATGCAGGCCTTGCTTGAAGATAATGAGCTATTAAATAGGTGTCATATCATCATTATTTGGCATGGATAATGGGCACTCATACAGAATGACCACAGAAACTAGAGGAAAAGTTATCAAAATGAGAGAAGGTATTGCAAGGAAGGTGCTGGAAAAATGGGAGGAAACAAGAAGAGATTTGAACCTGCATCCTGCTCTGAATGGAGAAAGAATGAAGAAGTCTGGAGTATCCTTCAGCAGGGGGGTCTCAATGTTTTCATGGAATGACTGAATGGGAAGGACCCCACAATTACCAGCTACTTCATCAAGAACTGGAAAAATGGAAAAGTTCTGATTAGATCGCATATGGTAAATGTAAATGAAGAGGTTATCGCTGAGGCCATGGGGATGACTATTGAGGGTATGAAATTTTGTAGGGACAGAGGGATATCAGATAAAGCTGCAGACAAGTTTCTTGTTATGGATGGTGAGAGAAGAAAGATGATCAAAATTGATAACTCCTACCACTCCCCGAAGAGAATTTACAGGCCACAGAGGTTTGTCTTATTTGCTTCTATTGAATATATTACCTTAGATGGTAGGTTTACCAGGGCTTATGGGCATCACTTCATCCTTCTTAACCATTTCCGTCATGGAGAAAGGGTTAGCCTTCCGTATTACTTGTCCTGTTCAATGGATCATACTATAAAGGAGATCCATAAGGACCCTAAAGGCGATCATGCCCTCCACCAGGAGCTTATGGTCCTATTTTATAAAATGCTAAAGGGGAAGTGCATTGAATAGCCTATTAAAGGCAAAAATGCCAGAGATGAGACTATGGAAAGTAAGGATAGTGGTTTCAACTTTGATTCTGAGACCGAGGGAGAGTCGGAAGAAACTAGCAAAAAAGGGAGGATTAGGGCCAAGAAGAGGAGGATTATTGTGGAATCTAAAATGTCAGACTCTAAAACTGATTCCCTTGAGGAAAAACTTGTTAAAAAAAGGAAAGGGAAAGCCTCTAGAAAGAAGGCTCAAAAAAAGAACACTAAAAAGGGTAGCAATTCTGATCTCAATTTTGTTCTGGTTGAGTCTAAGGAGGAGGATGATGATAATAAGAGGATTGATAGTTAGGACAAAGAAGGGGAGGGTAACCCGGTTAAGGATAATTTGGAAATTGGGGAGACCGTGAATACCACTAGTCTGCATAATGAGGAAAAAGGGGGTCAAAGTGATAGTGGTGATAAAGATACCATTAAGGCTTACTGTGAGACCATTACTACTTTGGTGAAGGGTATTAATAGTTTGAAAACTGATATACAAGCCATGGCAAGAATTATAGTTGGTGACAAGCCCTTGGCGGAGCATGTTAAAGAGTTAGTGGTCATTCTGCATAATGTGCAAGCTATTGAATGTACGGTTGGAAAAATCTTAGCCATGGAGAAAATGGTCAATGAGATGGGAGATAGAAAGGAAATGTACAACAAACTGAAAGATTTTGGCAACAAAATTGACAAGTTGGAGCATAATGTCAAGCAGCTTGCTGATCAAAATTTCCAAATCCTTAAATCTTTGATGGACAACATGAACATCTTTATCAACAGGTACGAGAATAATGCAGAGAACGATGGTGATAAAGAGTAGGTGAACAAGAAGGTTCATGAAAGGAGGACCAGAGCCAACACAAAGAATAAGGTTGACATCGAAGGTCGTGAGCTAGAGGATATGAAGAGTTCAACGAAGAACATGAAATAAATGGTTGTTCACGCTGAGCAGATCCTAAATAGTATTTAGTTCCAATTGTTGTCCTTGGTTCTGTCTCTTTGCTGTCTATTTTGAGTTTTATGTAATGATGTTTTAAGCTATGCCCTTCCGATGGGTTCATTTTGACTTTTTGAAGTGATCAAGCACTTTTTAAAGTTTTTCTGTTCTCCTGGCTTGTAAAATGTTTGGGTACCTTTCAAATACCTGTTTTTACTTAATCAAAACTATTTTATGTCATATGATAACAACTATTTTATATCTTAAATTAATCTAGATTGTAAGATTTGGGCTTTTAGACAATTAATCAAAACTATTTTATCTTTTAACTCAATCTCAATAGGAAGGTATGCATTGCACAATTAAGTACCATTTATCCTTATTATTGTTCATAATTAAAAAACAATCCATTTACCTTACAAATAATTAATATAAATAAATACACTTATTATCTTTTGTGATTAGTACACCATCAACCACATTATTCAAAATACTTTTTACTATCAGTTTAACCATTGCATCTCCTCCTAATGCAAGTTCTAGTATTAGACTTCATCAACCCTCTATTGATCGATCATAAAAACTATGCATGACTCTAATAATTCACATCAGTATAATATTATTGGTTTTCAAAGGCTTAAGACTTAAGTTTACTAGTTATAGTAGTTCAACATTGAGATTTCCATCTTGCGACTGAGAGGCTCCTTATTGAACAAATTGTTAGTTTAATTTATATAAGTGAATAAAATCGCATAGTTACACTTGTCGTCTTTAATGATTTGCAATAAGATATCAAAATTATTGCATACGATATGATCACAACTATTTTATCTTTTAACTCAATCTAAATAGTAAGTTTTAGACATTCTATATGATATGTTCACAACTATTTTGATTTTAATGATTTGCATTAAGATGTCAAAACTATTTTATGTCATACGATAACAACTATTTTATATCTTAAATTAATCTAGATTGTATGATTTGGGCTTTTATACAATTAATCAAAACTATTTTATCTTTTAAATCAATCTCAATAGGAAGGTTTAAATATGGATAAACCATTTGCCTCCAAGAAAAGAAAAAACAAGGGTTGTCAATAACAACCATTTGACCTACAATGGAGCATCATCATTATCTTCTTTAATTTCAATCACCATTTCAAATTCCTCTTCCAAACACCTCAGATAAAAAGAACATCAGACCCATGCATAGAACTAAGATTTAATTGTATTATAAAACATCAAAGCATATATCTAACCAGTTTATCCAACATGTGAGAGAGTAAATCCACACTAACCAATATCAAATTATTGAAGAAACTCAACTATAGCAAACAAAATGTCTGATTTTGATAAAAAATCAAAATTTCATACTTTTTCAGTATTATAACACATTGAATTATGTATAAAAAATTTCAATAATGTTAACAAAATAAATCACAACCATTAATATAGACACACAATTCTATTTATATAGATTTTACATCAAGTTTTTCAATTGTACGACTAGGGTTTGGGCATAGCTATCTAGAAAACCCAAGAATGTTAACAAAAACTAAAAATAAATTAAACTACAATCTATCTAAACCATAACTACATCTAATTAAATGCCCAAAATCATATAAGATGAATATTGTTTAAAGGAGCATAAAACAAAAATCATTTCCCTAAAATAGAGGCCACAATGCCAGTTCGCACATTGAGACTATGAATGCTTTTTTAGGACTTTAGTTTCCTTCCGATATGGCCTTATCGCGTGATGTAGATAGATCTCAAACTTCAACTAGACAAAGAAAGAATCATGTTGGGAAACACCTATAAATGTAATTTTCTTTGTGAATTCTTGGGAAAACTCTATGGGCAACATGAATGTAGTGGAGACAAAAACAACAGTTACAATCTTCAACCTTAATTTTTTCTTTCATGCCAACTTTGAAAAACTCAATGCAATACCAAACTCAATTGAAGAGCATAGGTGTTCATTTCACAAGTCAACAGTAGCATTAGGAAAAGCTTCATCGAGCATGTTAATAATATATTCAAATCCTCTAAGTCTAAAGTCTTCGTGTATTTGATTTTAATATAGTATAAGCATACCTAAGTCTTTCTAACTTTTTCATCATCTCCTTATACTTTGCAAGGTCTAATTACATTTTTACCAACTCTACCTTGATTAATGTTGTATACTCAATCTTGTCTTTGGTATATTATTAGTGAAGTTTATTCTTGAATTCGTAGATGATAGTTGCTTATTAGGAAGGTAATAGGCCAATGAACCACCTGGACACAAACATAGGTGTGGATTATATAGACATATAGTGGTGGATAGGTAAGGAAACTTTTTCAATAAAATTGTGTGAATTGATGAGAAAGGATATCTAATACATTAGGCATTCCTATCACATTAATGATATGATTACTTTCCAAATGAATTATAATCTTTTGTGAGATGTTTGTTTGAATTCCAAAACTAGGTTTTCTAGAGCCTTCTTTTGTATCTACTTTTTTATTGCTTGGTTTTGGTTTGGTTTCCGTTATTGCAAAGGTAATTTTCTCATGGGAAGTAACAAGAACATAATGGAAACTAAGCACTATGAGAAATAGGAAAACAACCGAGACCTATGGACAAAGATTACTAATGGGGTCCTTGTATTGTATCTTGATTGACTTTATGGAAATGATCCAAAATTGACAAAGGATTTTGTGAATGGTTAGGAGAAAAGATTCCTCAAGGGATTTGGAGCAGAGTTTAGAATTGATAAATCCTTCATCATAGAGATATCTAGCATGTAGATAGAAGGCAAGAAGTTTTACAAAGAAAGGAAGGTGTTAGAAGAAGCTACTGTGGCTTTCTTCGACAAAGATAGTGAGAGGAAAAGGGTGCAAAAGATGAAGGATGGTGGCTATAACAAGAAGGACCTGCAATCACTTTGTGTGGAGATGGAAAAAATGATTATGAGGTACATTACTCTTGATGGATGCTATGGCAGTATTTTTCCTTACCACTTTATGATATTAAACCATAAAACATGCACAACAAAATAATTTCTTTTCCTTTTCTATTTGGTTATATTTTCTTGAAAATAGCCTAGTGAATCATGCCAAAAATTATGATAATCATATTCTACATGAGGGGATAATCATGCTCATCATGGAATATGCTAAGGATCATGCGGTTAAACCCTCACTAGCGTTTAAACCTCCTAGCCCTCTGACCAACACTAATGTGCATTATGTGTCGAATACAAAGATGGATGAAGAACTGTCTGTTATGGCTATGGATTGGCAGTACCTCAATGTCTTAGATGATTTGGAATATTGCCCCTTTTAGGAGGAGGGTCCCCAATAAAATATTACACCTGCCACTAGAAGTAGGAGAACAAACAAGCACCCCATATGGTCTTCCAGTAAGTATAAAACCCCCAACCCAAAATTACAGGATTTGGGGCCATTGAATATGAAGAAGTCTAAATCTAGAAAAAGTGGGGAAACCAAGGTAATGGAGAAGGAAATAAAACTGGAAATCCCCTTTAACATTGAATAGGAGGAATGGGGGGAATACCCAAAAAGATTATAATTTTGGTACTCTCCTTAGCAATGTTGTCAAAAGCCAGGAGAATTGTTTTCTTTGGGTCAGTAAGGAGATTAATCTGTTAAATAATAGAATTAAAAATATCATTAATACTTTCACTAAGATGCCCATTCCAAGAAAGATGAATAAATTTCTCCGAATGACATAGAAACTCACAAAATATGTAAAGACCATGAAAATAGATCATGAATCAAGGATTGGTCAGTTGGAGATCAACTTGGAATAAATTTAGGGTAATTTGAAGAAACTGGTGAATATCAACAAGGAAGCTATGAATAATAGCAATCATGGTCTTAAAAAGGTAAATGAAATGATAGTGGATCAAAGAGATCAGTCCACCACCAGTTCCCATCCTCAAACATCAAATAGAAGAAGAAAATCTAGTAACCGAACTTGTAGGGTATGAGACGTCAAACCACCATAGGCCCCTATACGAGGACTAGAAGAAGGAACCAGGAGAAGAATACCTCCAGGTTCATCATGGATGAGCTCAAGGACATCAACAAGAGGGTGATTCAAAAGAATTCAGAGATGTAGTTTATTTTTCTAACTATTCAGGAGCATGTGTTAGTTTAACTTCCATAGCTCAACCAAATGTCACCATTCTTCTAAAAGAGCTAAATTGATGAGGTTTATAAAAATTCATAATATATTTTTTTGTCCATGTATTTAAACATTTTTTAAAGCTAATTGAACAAACAAAGGCATGATCATAATCTCCCTTTGTTTGCTGCACTTTCACTAGAATAACACTTTTTGAACTTTACTGACTATGCTCTTCATGTGATTATTTATTTTCCTTGCGTGACCTTGAGTGAAGAACAATTTCCATGTCAATTCATTTGATTATGCTCTTCATTTGATTATACTATCGAGGGATATCAATTTTCATGCCAATTCACTTTATCAAATCATGTCAAACTTTGAGAGGTTTATTTGTAATGCTTATCCCTGGTCTTCATTGCTGCAAACATTTATATAATTTAAAGCAGAGTAAGCACATTGCATTTGATGGTTTTATTCATTATTTTGCCGAGACTTTTTATTTATAAGGAATATTTTATGCAAGAGACCATGTAAGACATGTTTTTCCATCTTTGTGAAGGTGGTAGGGGTTTGTGTGGCTGGCCACAAATCATTTCCTATACAAATTCACGTTTTGTATACTCATTTATTTTAACTTTTGAAAAAAAAAATGCATTTAAAATAAGAAAGTAGCAAGGAATTTTTTATTTTTTTTAAATATCATTTGATTAGCTACTAAAAGTCATTTTCACAATATGCATATGCCACCTAGCCTAATCCATTGGATACATTCACACTCTAAATTATAATGTGTTTTGATTATTTAAAAAAGAAGGTTTTCATGACCCGAAACCTTTAACAAAAGATATTAAGATAAGACACCAACAGTGCTTAGAAACCGCATACAAAAAGATTGGCAAAAAGCCAGTGAACCGAAAGGACAACAAAACAAACAACAAAGAAACTGAGAGGGCACTACACAAATATTTTCTTCAACAAGTCCTCCACCTTCATCACCAGCTTGTCATAAGTTGCCCCGACAACTTTAAGGTCTTCCAGATACTTGTTTGGTTTTTTATCCTTCTTTTTTCCTCTGATGTGGGTTTTGGCACCTTGAGCTTCCCCTATTCCTTCTGTTTCCAGGTCAATGCCCAAAATTTCCTTTCATCATCCAACTTGCTGATGAGAGTGTTGGTGTTGTTGGCTGAAATCTTCAAGATGTTGAGGCTCTATTCGGCAATGTTCTTTAGACACTCCTGTATTTTACCAATTTTACTGATAGTATCCATGAGAATGTGGTCATTAGTGTCAACAAGATTCTTTCTTTCCAGCAAATCCTTCTCAATTTTTTTGAACCTGGGATTGAAAGCATCTCTTATGTCTTCAGCTTTGGCGATGGTACTTTTCAGGTCCTCTATGAAGTTTGCCATGGTCTTCCCTTCCCCTATATTGATGGTTTCCAAGATCAAGATTCTATTACAGAGTTTTTTATTTTCGTCCACAGCTTTCTTGTAACCATTGATGAGCCACTCCATTGTTTCCATAAAACCATGCAAACCCTCGGGGGGAGGGTTAGAGGGGTGGTCAATTTTTTAGGAGTTGCCATTTCCTCTTTAGGGGTATACTGGATGGTAGTGTCAACAACCCTGAGAGCCTCATCCATGGTCTCATTTTTTTAGTTTTGGTCGTCATCTAGGGCCCTTACCTGCTTTTGAACTTCTGGTTCCTTAATAGTCTCCTCTTTTTTCTTGTGCATTTTCCTGGCCTGGGTGTGAGCTTTAGTCCTCTTCTTTAGCCGCCCTTGAGGGTTCTCCTCCTTGGAGTCATCTGAAGTCTCCTCTTCTGTAGAAATGCTAATCAGGGGTTTACCTTTAGGCTTTTTGCCCTTGGAGAATGAGGGTTTGGTTTTGATGTATTTACTCTTCTTCCCACTTTCATAATCTGAGACATCCATGTTGTCCTCAGTGTCGGTTGTAGGGTCACTTTCACACTCCTCATCCTCAGAAAAGGTAGGGTGAGACCCCTCATCCTCCGAATCCATAGAGGGTTGCATATGAGCAATTTGGTTGGCCTTAAGATGGTCCTAGATAAGGACCATAAGGCCTTGGTGCATGGCAATATCACCCCGTGGGTTCTCTTTGTAGGCCAGACGTTTCTTCTCTTTCTCAGTGTCCAGGTATCTTTTGATAGCTTCCCTGCTAACTTTCCTATCTCTGTAGAAGTTGTACCCTTCTCTAGTGAGGCCCGTAGCTTGAGCAATTAAATCCTCATCAATTTCTACAGTCTGGTCTCCCATTCTCAGCATACCCTTCTTCCAGGTTTTATAGAAAAAACTAGTGACCATGCCGTCATGACCATGGAGTCTCTCCATGAATTTTAAGAGGCCACCCTTCTATAGAATACCCCAAACCTCCTCCTTTTGTTTCCATTCTTTATAGCTACTTCGTTCATATTGCCTCCTGTTACCACCCATTTTGTCGTTGTTCAACACCAAATTTCAAAACTTGTAGAGCAGAATAACCGAAGAGCTTTTCAAAACTATTAGAGTCACCTAGAATGTGTGGGAACTTATGGCATTGATAATATAATAAATGAATATCTCATTATTATAGTGACTCAAAGTACTCAAATTATTTCTTTTCATGATTATCCTATCCATCAAGAATCTTAGGAGTACTTCTATAAGGATCATAGAAAATTATTTGCCTGACATCTTCAGGGAGTACATGTTCTCCCATCCACATAGTCATAACTTCCTTATTAACCGCCATGGTGGCAGCCCAGTCAGTAGAGCAGTTGGCCTCCTGTTAAGTGTGGGAAATGTATCTTTTTTGAAAGGTGCTAATAAGGTCTCTAGCAGAGACGATAATGTTGTTGATCAACCATGAAGGTTTTGAGACCCCGTTAAGATAATTTATGATATTGCTTGAGTCCCCTTCAACCCAAAGGTAGGGACAATTCTATTTTTTGGCTAGGATGATACCTTGGAGAGCAGCCATAGCTTTGGCTTTATGACTAGTTTGAACCCCAATAGGGATAGCAACTATTTCCTTACACATTCCTTTGTCATCTCTTAGAACAGCTCCACAACTTGAAGGACCCGGGTTACCTTTGGCAGCACCATCAAAATTAAATTTGAACCAACCTTGGGGGGGAGTTTGCCAATTAGCTTCAAGCCTTTTATTATGATAGAGGTTAGAGCTGTCAGTACACTTCATGTTCCACACCCTAAGAATGTTTGCTTCCTAAAGGTTGTTCACAAAACAAGGACCCTCATTGATCTCTATATTCTCCTGAATCGCCCATTGGATTTTCTAGAATACTATATCATGATTGAGGGAAACCTCCCTGAAGATTCAGTTGTTTCTTTCTTTCCAAAGTCCCCAAAGGATGTGAGGAAGCGAAAGCTGCCACAAAGATCTCAAAAAAAATTAGTCCATTTTATATTCCAGGATGAGAACAAAATCTGAAATGGTTTTGGGGAACACTCAGGCAATACTAAAATTATTGAGGAACCTTTCCCAAATGGAGGATAAGAAGGGGCAATGGATGGCAAGGTGGTCCACAGACTCTTCTTCCTGAAGGAAAAGAGCACATCTATTGGGGAAAGCAAATCCTCTGCATTTCAGGTTGTCAAGGGTCAAGATCTTGTTGTGAAGGATGGTCTAGAAGAAATTGATCTTGGGGGTAAGGCCTCTAATCCAGACTTTAGACCAGAAGGAATTTTCTAAAGGATCATGGGATAGGACACCATACATAGAGGAGACAGTAAGGGTACCTTTAGGATCATATTCCCAAATCAGGGAGTCAGCTTCTTTGTTCAACCAAACCGCAGATAGATGGATCTTGAGCTTAGAGAGGCTTGGGTGGATACTTTCAATGTTCTGCCACTCATTGCCAATCTGGTACTCAACAACTAAGGAGCCAAAATATCTAATAAAGAGGGAGCATAGGGGGCACATTCATTGATTTCTATCAGAGGTTTATCAAAAATCCGGGGATCCCCCCAGAATTTCACTTTCCTGCCATTTCCAACTTTCCAGGTCACTCCTTTAGCTATAATTTCTTTACATTTTGAAGCATAATTCCATATGTGGGAACCATTAATACTGATGTCAGAGTTGGTAAAAGAAGATAGGGAAGAAGATAGAAAAGAGTACTTACTTCGCCAAATTTTGCACCATTCAGTATCAAGATGGAACATTCTCTAGACTTGTTTGGACAGAAGGGCTTCTTTTAGAGTACGGATCCTTCTCAGATCCAGACCTCCATGACTCTTTGGTTTACAAACTTGTTCCCAAGCCACCAGGGACATTCTTTTCTTGTCCTCAACCCAAGACCAAAGTAATCTTCTTTGGATTTTCTCGATAGCATCAGCATACTTCATAGGAATTCTGAAAAGGCTAAGAGCATATATCAGAATACTTTGAAGAGAAGCTTTAAGAAGTTGGAGCTTACCAGCCTGACTTAGGAAGGCTCCTTTCCATCCAGCTAACTTTTTTTGGAATTTGTCCACTAGAGAGCTCTAGAAGGAGTCAGGAGTAGTAGTACCCAAAGGGAGACCAAGGTATTTTGTAGGAAGATCAGCAATCCTACACTCTAGGATTCTACTAATTCTCTGTTGTCTTCTCTCTCGGGTGTTGATGAAAAAAACTTCGCTTTTAGTCCAATTGATAAGCTGACCAAACGCAGAGGCAAACTTGCAAAGATTTCTCTTCAAAATTTTAGCTTCAGAAATACTAGATTCCCCCATGATAATAGTATCATCAACAAATTGTTGATGAGAACAAACCAGATCTGAAGAGGACGGGTGGAGGCCCTTAAAGGAGCCTTGCAGAACCAAATTATCCATACTCCTTCCAAAATACTCTTCCATAATAATGAAGAGGATAGGGGAGATAGGACCCCCTTGTGTCAGACCTCTGGAAGCTTGGAAAAAATGGGAGGGAGAACCATTGATAATGATAGCAAAAGAAGAAGAAGAGATAAGTTGGGTGATGAGATCCACAACTCTGGGAGAGAAACCAAAAGACTTGAGGACCTTCAAGAGAAAAGCCCAGTCAACCCTATCATAGGCTTTGGGGAGTTCAAGCTTAAGAATGAGACCATGCTTCTTAGCTTTAACAATAAAGTGGATGTTCTCATGGACAGAAATAATAGAGTCAAGAATTTGACGACCAGGGAAAATCTAGTTTGCTGGTGACTAATAAGAGCTGGAAGGACAGAAAGCAATCTGGTCGTAAGGACCTTAGATATAATCTTATAAAAGGAATTGCAGAGACTGATAGGTCTGAATTTGTCCATAGAGTCAGCCCCCTTGAGATTTAGGAATGAGAGCCAGAAAAGTGCCATTGATTTCTTTCAGAAATTTCCCCACCCCAAAAAAATTCCTTGACTACATCGGTAACATCTTTCTCGACAATGTCCCAGAAATCTTGAAAAAAAAACATTGGAAAACCATCTGGGCCCATCACTTTGTTACCATCAAAGGAGAAGACAACATTTTTGATTTCCTAATAAGAAGGTATGGAAGAAAGGGAAGCATTCTTATGATCATCAATGAGACAAGGGATGTTAAGAAGAAAAGAAGATTGGACTTCAACATCCAATCTGTTATCCCTCTTTAGTAGTTCCGAGAAAAAACTTTTGGCTTCCTTTCTAATTTCGTCCTCCTTGGTAATCTCCCCTCTATCCACCATGAGTTTGGAAATCCTATTAAGTACTTTATGCTTGATGGTCGACATGTGGAAGATTCTTGTATTCCTATCACCTTCCTTAAACCAGATGCATCTTGATCTCTACTTCCAGAAGGATTCCTCTTTGGCAATGATATCATGATATTTTTTGAGAATCTCATTTTCATCAACAATGGACACAGTTCTGAAACCATCTTTCTGGATTTGAGTTTGTATTTCATTGAGGTCCTCCTGGACTTTACCTTTGGCCTCAAAATGTTCCCAAAGCTAGATTTATTCCAAATTCTTATGTTGTCCTTTATACTCTTGAGCTTCTTAACAACTCTATACATTGCAGTTCCCTCCACTTAGATGCTCCAACATTTCAGGATGTTACTTTTGATGTCTAGGTGGAGGGTCCACATTTTTTCAAATCTAAAAGGGAAATTTCTCCTTCTATTGATAGAGTCAGCATTAAAGGTGATGGGAATATGATCTGAACCAACCCGAGTGTGAGCCGATAGAGAACAGAAATAATGACTAAACCAATCATCAAAAATCAGAGTCCTATCAAGGTGAACTTGGATAAGGTTGGTACCAGTTCTCCTGTTAGTCCAAGTATAATTACATCCCTGTATTTCCAAGTCATTGAGGGCCTAAGAGCTTATGATGTCCATAAGGGCCAATCTGCTTTCCAACTGAGGGGGACTTCCTCCATATTTTTCCTCCTCTCTCAAAGGATTGTTAAAATCTCCCATAACCAGCCGGCTAAGATTTCTAAAGTTGTCCCTAGCTTGAATAAGATTTTTCCAGAAGCAATTTCTAGCCTTTAAGGTGTTGGGAGCATAGATGCTAGTAAGTACCCATGTAGTTCCAGCTTTCAGATGCTCAAATTTCATACACAAGAAATTGTTGTCCTGGATCATAATTTGCCCTTTGACAGAATTGAGATTCTAGATGGTAGCAATGCCTCCTGAAGCACCTTCAGAGCTTCCACCACTGACTTTTTCATTTCTAAAAAACTTCAAAGATTCAAATTTCTCTTTACTTATTTTGGTTTCTTGAATTAGAAAGATATAAGGTTTACTGTCCCTTGTTATATTCCTGATAATATCTTGCTTATGGGGGTTATTAAGTCCCCTAATATTCCAAGAAATAATCTTCATGGATACTTACCAATTCTTAACTCCTTAAGAGTCTTCTGGGTTCCATCTGCAATGTTCTTGCTAGCCTCCTTGATTTTGACTATGTGGTTAGAGGGATGACTTGGGGAGGAGGAGGTATACCCGACATCTGTTGGCATATGGACACTCCAATGAGACATTGTGTGTGATTGAAGGTTTTGTCATTGATGGCAACCTTGCAATCCTATGGCACCGGCAAGACATTATACCGACAAAGCATTACACAGGCAACCTTACAATCCTATGGCACCGGCAAGACATTATACTGGCAAAGCATTACACATGCAACCTTGCAATCCTATGGCACTGGCAAGACATTCTACCGGTAAAGCATTATTCAAGCCAGACATTATACCAGCATCAGCAAGATCACTCCACACCGACACTGACACATAACAAAAGATGTATACCAGCACAGAGGCCGACAGGATTTTTGATATGTAATATTTTGTTTATTATTGTAAGCTGACTTGGAAAATTATAAAATGATGCTTGTATATAAAAGAGATCATTGTAGTCATTTGTAGGATATGGATAGGAAGCAAAAAAGAAAATTATAAGGCAGACCTAATGTGCGAATTGTAGGTCAAGGGATTATGTAAAGAACAGAGCAAGAACTGGTATTGAATCTGACATTGAAGATGCTATTGTAAAGCAGTATAGATCATTGGATTTGCATAATCCTCATTGTAAGTCAGTGTGACTTCTTATTGAGTATTGTGCTCTAGGCAGTTGGCCTTCCTGCATGTGCAAGCCCCTATTGTAAGTAATATTCTCTTATTGGCCAATAAGTGAATATTGTGGGTCACAAATCCCACCGAGGCTTTTCCCACACCAAGTTTCCTCGTTAAACATCTTGTGCTATGGTGTTCTTTTCATGTGGATGTTTTTGATTCTGTTAATTACATTAATTCTTGCATACCGGTACACTGTTACTTTATGTTCTTCATGTTCTGTTTCAAGAAAATCTCATTACCGGTCAGATACTGATTCACTCCCCCTCTCAGTATTTGTGGGAACCCTAACAATTGGTATCAGAGCTTGGTCCTCTATTTTCAGAAGCTTAATAGCTTGAGGAAGATCTTGACACCAGTAAAGATGGAAAATCTGATGAAGTAACTTGAAGGCGCTCTTACTGACTATGATGCAGAGAAGTTGAAAAATATCCAATTAGAAGATGATTTAAAAGCAACTCAGGACATTATTCAGGCACTTCAAGAAAATATTACTGTTACAAGAAATAAGAGAAGAGAACTTTGTGAAAAATTGCAAAATGAGAATGATGAAAAGAAATCACTAAATGATATGATAAGCAAATTGAAACAAGAGATCATGACAATAAAAAATGAAATGCGGGATATGACTATGAGATTTTGCAAAGAGATTGAGGACAGAAAGAAGAATGAAGAAGAATTGACTAGGAGACTAAGTGATGTAGCAAATGAGAACAAGACTTAGCTATGAAAATGACATGTTGAAAACAGATCTGATGCATACTCAGAATGACTCAAATGAACTAATGAGACAAAAAGAAATCTTGGAAAGGGATTTGGAAACTGCAAATCAACACAAAGAAAAATTCAAGAAAAGCTCAGAAGAACTTGGTACCTTATTGAAGAATCAAAAACCCAAAGGTGACACTTCTGGAATTGAACTTGAAGTTGGAGAAAGCTCTGGTACTGCAAATACCCAAGATCACAGCAAACCGGTAAGACCTTCTAATACTTACAAATTCAATGGAAAATGCTTTAACTGCAATAAATATGGTCATAGGGCAAATGAATGTAGATCTAGGAATTATCAGAATATCAACCCTCCCACCAGTCAATGCTCCAAATGCAACAAAATTGGTCATAACTCTGAAAATTGCAGAGTGAATGTAAGATGTTATGTTTGTGGAAGATTTGGTCATTTATCAAATCAATGCAGAACACAAACTGGCATAGGTTATGGGAAAGCTATTTAGAAAAATAATGTAACTTGTTATGCATGTAACAAGATTGGTCATATTGCTAAATTTTGTACAAGTAAAGGTACACTGGTAGACAACAAAAGTACTAGTTTAAAAGGTAAAGAAAAGATTGAAGAGGTTAAGTAAGAATTCTCAAAGCAATGAATTAGAAAAGTTGATCTAAATATTAGGGATACTCCTCCACCGGTAGAACCAACAAATGCTCCACCGGCAGGACAGAGCAATGCTCCACCGGCAGGATGTTCTTCATCTAATTGAAGAAAATTATCTTGAGGGTTTGGCAATCTAATGACACGTGCTATTATTCCCTTGGTTAGAGAACAGATGTTGATAAATCACTCATTACTGGCAAATAAAGTTAAGCTAATACATTACCGGCAAGCAATTAATGTGGTAGGTAGTAGAAAAGACTTTATAAAATAAGGTTTTGGCTCCATTTCACCTCACCGAGCATTCAAACTTTCAGAGAGCGCAAAGAATTCCAAGCTAAGGCATTTCGAGCAAAGAGGCAAAGCACTTCAGCAATCAATCCATCCAAAGGTAGAAAAAGGTATTTATCATCATGGCATCCTCCTCTGCACCTGAATTCATAGCAAACCCTACAGTAGTCGAGGTTATAAAATGCCCTAGGCCCGTGTTTGAGCTAGTTCCTGAGGTAGCTAAGAAAGATGACAATACAGGTGCTTTTTCCCAAATTCCAAAAGGTGTTGTTTATGCAGAAGACCCTAGAATGTATATTCATTGCAACATAGAGGAATTAGGTGATGAAGAAATTAAAAACATGTATAAGACTGTTATATGTGACAATTCTGGAAATGTAAAACCTGAATATAAAGTTGTTGAAACCCTAGGAGAGTGTAATATTACACATGGACATGTATAGAAAGTTTTTGATTCAAGTCTTAAATGAAATTCCTGATGAACTATACAAAAGACCTGAGGCCAGAAGGCAAGGAATAATTGAATTGGATAAGAAAATTAAAATAGAAAAACTACTTGCAGTATATGCGGTTAACTCACCTAAAGAAATTGATGATCTGATAGCTCAGGCCAACCAGACAGTTTTTTCCACTGCACACCGGCCAATTTCACTGATGGCAGGTAGAGTTACAAAGGTTTTAGAGGAAATAGAAAATGGTTGGAATATATTCTTGGTTGAAAAAGAAAAACAAGAAGAATATAGGAATCCCAAACCCATTCTGGTATATCAAAAGGACAAAGGGAAAGGTAAAGTTGGTGGACCACCAAGTATCAAGATTAGAGACAACTTACCCCCACCTCCTCTAAATACTCCACCAATAAAAACAACAACTACTGAAGATCAACTGGCAGCTGAGAGTATTGATTCAGAGGACAATAATCCTAATCCTGAAGTCTTATATATTGTGAATGTTGATACTCAGAAGATCAACATAGTGGTAGATAAGGATACAACAGATAAATCAGGTATAGCCAAAGAGCCTCCGGTAACAGGAACATAGAGCAACCGGTAGTAGATACAGAGAAAAAGATGGAATCTGAAACACAAACAGAGGAACCAATAGAGCTAAAGGCTCTAGAACAGATGCCACCGGTAAGAAATGAAGCAGGAAAACTAGTGCTTAAAGAAATGCAGACACAAACAGACCTACCAGAGGTCAATACAAGCTTGGTCACTTCCACCGGTACTCAATTTGTTGGGTCACAATCAAATGTGATTGAGGTATTACTTGAATCTATCAAGAAAATAACTAATTATATCTCACAAGCTTATAAAGCAATAGATGATTCAATTCCATTCTTGAAATCAATAGCTCCTAATTGTAATATAGACAATAAAGATTCTTTAGGCCAGTTGGATACACTTTGTAAATATATTTCTAGAAATTTTGAGCAAACAAAGGTAGAATCTATAAAGGAAATTGTAGAAAAAGAGAAACAAAAATTCTTTGAGGAAGGAATAACGAAGTGTAATAGGGAATTTCACACACTTCTACCGGAACTATGAAATTTATTGAAAGAATACAAAACTTTGTACAAAGACACCTGTAAGACAAACTTTTTGACCATAGATGTAGACAAAAAGATGAGCAAGGTACAGGAAGAGATCAATAAAATTGCAGATAATTTTGTTAACTCACCTGATACATTATTAGTTTTTGAAGAAAAGATAGCAAATTTTGAGGAAGAATTGCTCAAATTGGAAAGAGAGAAAGAGAAAATAATAAACAAGGCAAAGCTTTTGAGATCTAAACTAAGTCCAAGATTAGACTATTTAGCATCTCTACAGAAGGAAATCTTAGAGGCACTAACACAGGGAAGTAAAACACCGCCAGAGAACTTGCAGTATCTCACCGATACAGTAAACAGAACTAAGACAACAATAAAAGATAGTAAGAAATTTATGGATGGCATAAACTTAATTTTGGGAGATCTTCTTCAAATAATAACTACCCACCTACAAGGTTGAGGTTATGGATTGGTACAACTACAAAATCTACTAGCCTTTGTCATTGATGCCAAAGGGGGAGTAATAGATGAGAAAATTCAAAAAAACAAGGATCATATGCTCAGGGGGAGTTCTCACATTTTTGGTAACATTTTTGGTCTACACATTTTTGGATATCTTTTTGAAATTTCTCATGAGTGTTGCCATCAATGCCAAAGGGGGAGATTGTTGGCATATGGACACTCCAATGAGACATTGTGTGTGATTGAAGGTTTTGTCATTGATGGCAACCTTGAAATCCTATGGCATCGGCAAGACATTATACTGGCAAAGCATTACACAGGCAACCTTGCAATCCTATGGCACCAGCAAGACATTATACCGGCAAAGCATTACACAGGCAACCTTGCAATCCTATGGCACCGGCAAGACATTCTACCGGTAAAGCATTATTCAAGCAAGACATTATACCGGCATCAGTAAGATCACTCCACACCAGCACCAACATAGAAGAAAAAATGTATATCGGCACAGAGGCCGACATGATTTTTGATATGTAATATTTTGTTTATTATTGTAAGCCGACTTAGCAAATTGTAAAATGACTTTTGTATATAAAAGAGATCATTGTAGTCATTTATAGGATATGGATAGGAAGCAAAAAAGAAAATTATAAGGTAGACCTAATGTGTAAATTGTAGGTCAAGGGTATATGTAAAGAACAGAGCAAGAACGGTACTGAATCTGGCATTGAAGATGCTATTGTAAAGTAGTACAGATCATTGGATTTGCATAATCCTCATTGTAAGTCAGTGTGACTTCTTATTGAGCAGTGTGCTCTAGGCAGTTGGCCTTCCTACATGTGCAGGCCCTTATTGTAAGTAATATTCTCTTATTGGCCAGTAAGTGAATATTGTCGGTCACAAATCCCACCAAGGTTTTTCCCACACCGGGTTTCCTCATTAAACATCTTGTGTTATGGTGTTCTTTTCATGTGGATGTTTTTGATTCAGTTAATTACATTAATTCTTGCATACCGGTACACTGTTACTTTATGTTCTTCATGTTCTATTTCAAGAAAATCTCATTACCAGTCAGATACTGATTCACCCCCCCCTCTCAGTATCTGTGGGAACCCTAACAACATCCACTTGGGAAATTCTACTGGATTTCCTTATGAGAGAAGTCGATGGAGTTGATCCTTTCTTATTCCTTTGCTTTGGTGTTTTCCATTCAGCATCTATCTCAGGAGCCACTACCAGGTTAGTTAATATTTTAGAGATTTCTTCTTCATTTCCCCAGTTAGGTGTTCTAGATGCATTTGAATCATTGAGGTCACAATTAGCTGATTTTGAACTCTAGACTGAGTCCGAGAGGTTCAGGCCCAAAATTGCACATTTTTGAGCTTCTTGAATTTTGAAACTAGGCATGAGCAAAGAGGAATGAGTATTTTCTTCTTGGGAAATAGGGGTTTCCCCTTCCTCTGGTTGATAATTTTTCTCTTGTGGTTCATTTCCTTCACACGTGTCAGCCACCACTTCAGTTATGTTGATAGGGTGGTTAGTCTGGTCTTTCTGCTCCCTTGATTGAGAAGTAATCGGGAGGTTGACTTTGGTTGAATCTTTTTTCTAAGCTTCCTGAGTAGAAGGACTGGAGAAAGAGGCCACTTCCATCTTCTCCCCCAAGGGGTTAAAATGATTAGAGACTTCATCTTTTCTATCTAAGTTTTTCACTTGCTAGACCTTTTTATCTGGGGCTGTTTGGTTCTCAGAAGGGGGTTTGGGCTGTCTGGATTCTACCTTGGGTTTGGTGGGACAGGACTTCACCCAGTGCCTTTCTTTTTTACAATGGAAGTAGCCAAAGGGAATATATTCATATTCTATTTGTTGCTTCCATGTTCCTAGCTTTGAAACTAGATCTATCTGATCCAGCATATCTGCATCATGGGCTACCCCTACGCAAAACCTAGCATGAGTAAGTCTCCTTTTAGAGGCTATTACTAGGTCTATAGAAAGCAGTTCACCAAAAGAGTTTGCAATTCTAGAGAAGATGCTTTCAGCCCAATATTCCAGAGGCAAGCTTGGCAACTTTACCCAGATAGGAACTTGAGGTAGAAGAGAGTCTTTCATATTCAGATTTGGTTGCCATTTATGAAGAACCAAGGCTGTCTTTCCTACCATCTAGGGACTTCTACAAAGAATCAAGAGTTTATCTTCTTCTCATGAAAAGGAATAGGACAAAAGGCTTTTGGGAAGGGCCGAAATTTCAACATTACCCCTAAAGGCTCATTTTCATTTGACATAGGTCCTAACAATTTCAATATTAGGATGTGGCCCCATAAATTTGCCTACCAAAGAGTTCAACATACTATTTATGTTATGATCCAAAACTAGATCGGGAATAGAGATAGCGAAATTACCTTCAGAAGGATCAGATATATTCTTGACAAGAGGGAGAGAGGATTTACCAGTTGGTCTAGTTCCAAATAGGGAAGATCATTTTTTTAATTCTTTTTCGCTCTCCTCAGAGCCATCACATGGTATGGGCCCCTGCTGGTCCCTTCCCCCAAGGGCCCAGAGGGACCCTCATTCTTCTCTGGTAGGGTATTGCAAGTGTACTAGATAGCAGCAACTTCCAGAATGTCCGGAGGCTTATCTTGCTCCCCTATGGGACTAGATACGATCTGGCCGCTCCCACCATTGGAACTAGGGTTCCCGCCTTGCAGAGAGTTTGAATTTTGAATTCCCCCATTGTCGCTTCCTTCTCCTCCCATTTTTTTTTTGTTACATATACTTTGATGTTGAAGATATGGTGACTCTTTTACAATTAAATTATAATGTGTTGCCTTATCTTTCTTGCTGATAAACATATGTACTACATATAAAGTAACAAAATTTAGGGGGTGTTATCTTAATGATAGTTTCAATTTATTTGTTGGTTATAAATTGTTAGACATAATCTTATAAACCAAAATTGGTTTATAAAATGTAAATTTACCCAGATAAATTTTGATGTAGAGTTATGCAAAATAAATAATTGAATAATGGCAACCCATCTAGAATTATAATAATAGCAAACTCTAAGGGCAATTCAACAACATGGTGATTTATATGGGATTACAAGATAAACTACTTGGCACAAAATGTAAATAATGTGATGTTGGTAGACTTTTGGAAGGATTTGTGGGAGGGATTTCCAGTTTTATGTGGAGAGGTAGAGTTTAATGACATTCGGGAGGTACCAAAAGAGAAAGAGGGCCGAAAGGAGTCGATTTCATTAGACTGGTGAAAAATTCTTCCAAATAAGAACAAGAGTGGATTGATTGTAGTTCTCAATATAGGTTAGTAGTGTTTGGAATATGAAGCCCAATGGTCACATGACTGTTTGCCTTCTCCAAACTCTTTGTTTCGTACCTAGTACAATTATATAAATGGTTGTGTATTGTAAGGAAGTTAAGTAGCGGAAACAACTTCCTACACTAACCTTGAGAGGAGGGTAATGCAAAACTTTTTTAGATCATTACAACAGTTACAGAAAATAGAAATAGATATAATAGCATTCATACCACAACACAATGATTTACGTGGGGAAAACCCTTTCGAGAGAAAAACCCCACCCTCCAAAAGCAACTCAATATTTTATTCAGCAATCAAAAATAGATTACAAAATACTTGCAGAGCAAGCTCTTCACAGGAGTACCACTAATCAGAGATTCAGAGGCAACTCAATAGCCATAGGACTCTTACACACAACCTCTATCTCACACACCTCATAAATAGGAGATACAATACAAGAAACCATCAAACGGTATTACAAAACCATGGGCTAAAACCACCCAATAAGGTGTAGCCGACCTTATCTCCCTTCTAGATGCCCTATGACATGTTAAAACACACATCAACACGTGTCACTCCCTTTTACAGCTCATTTATGTATTCGATACAAATTATTTTTTCCTATTTCAGGAGTACAAACTTCCGGAGGCCATAACTTGAGAACCGGGTGTCCGATTGACGAACTGTTTGAAGCACCGGAAAGCTCGCGAAGTGCTCTATCACTTCATAACCCGCTTCGCCGGTTACGGCCACTTTTCAGGGCGTTTCAGAGCCTCTAAAGTCCCCAAAATTAAGTTTAAATATTTTATTGCACCCCTCCAAGATGAAAACTTTAATATCTTCAAAACTAGCTGTGACCTTGCGATGAAACTTTACCGGAATGCTTATGTAGCCAACCAGAAGATTCAGGGAGAGTTTCATACTATTTCGTGCTCAAATGAAAACTTACTATAAATAGTAACCTCACATAAATGCAAGGTTGAGACACCATTTTTCCCAACAAATCTCCGACTTGTCGAACACCTTGCAAGAGCCGAAGGGAATGTCAACACAATGAATCAATTGCTAGGGGCCATAAGGCCCATAGACTCTGAACACCATCTGAACTTTTCTATGCTCACAGCCTTAGTTAAAGCATCTGCAAAATTCATCAAAGTTTCCATCTTAACCAGCTTCACCCTACCATCTTCGACCATATCTCTAACAAAATGATACTGAACATCAATATGTTTGGTCCGGGCATGAAATGTCGGGTTCTTAGCTAGGCTAATTGCACTCTGACTGTCACAGTAAACTGTCACTGCACCTTGTTTTATTCCAATATCTGAACACAATCTCTTAAGCCAAATGGCCTCTTTACAAGCATGAGTAGCTCCATATACTCTGCTTCAGTAGTGGATAAAGCAACCACAGCCTGTCGCTTACTCATCCAACTAATTGCACCACCAAACAAAGTAAACACGTAAGCACTGGTGGATCTTTTGCTATCAATATCACCTGCCCAATCTGAATCCACATAACCATGGATATCAAGGGAAGTCATGTCTCCAACTGAATTACCATGATAACACAAAGAATGCTCTGAAGTACCCTTCAAATATCTGAAGACTCTTTTGACTGCATCCCAATGAACTCTACCAGGATTAGACATATATCTAGAAAGTACTCCCACTACTTGGGCAATGTCTGGTCTAGTACAGACCATAGCATACATCAAGCTTCCAACCGCACTTTGGTAAGGCACTATGCTCATGTCTTCCATCTCCAATGGGGATGTAGGACAATCTGAAATAGATAGTTTCATTCCAACTGTAAAAGGAACACTCAATGGTCTACAATTCTGCATGTTGAACCTCTGTAACACTGAATTCACACACTTACTCTGGCCTAGCCATAGCTTTCTATTCACCCTATCTCTTCTAATTTCCATCCCAAGGATGTGCTTTGCTGCACCAAGATCTTTCATTTCAAATTTAGCAGCGAGCTGAGACTTCAGTTCTGAAATCATACCTTTCCCTTTACCAATGAATAACATATCATCAACATACAATGCAATGAATAAGAAATGATCACCATAAGATTTATAATAAACACAGTGATCTGATTTAGAACGTTCAAATCCCAAACTCAACACATATGTATCATATTTCTGGTACCACATCCTAGGACTTTGTTTGAGGCCATACAAAGATTTCTTCAATTTACATACCAAATTTCTTTTGCCTTTCACCACATAGTGCTCTGGTTGTGTCATATAAATATCTTCCTCCAAATCACCATGAAGGAAAGTAGTTTTCACATCCATTTGCTCAACCTCTAAATCATAAGCAGTAGCAATAGAAAGCAAAAATCTAATGGATGTCATTTTTGCAACAGGAGAAAATATCTCACCATAATCAACACCCTCAACCTGAGAGTAGCCTTTTGCAACCAACCTTGCTTTATACTTCTCAATGCTTGCATCTGAACCAATCTTTTTCTTGAACACCCATTTACAACCAACAGGTTTTTGTCCTTCAGGCAATGGTACAATATCCCATGTATCATTCTTTTTCAAAGCTGCCATTTCTTCCTCCATAGCAATCTTCCAGGATTCTACATCATTCATACCTAATGCCTCTTCTACAGATTTTGGTTCATCCACACTAGTATTCAGAGCAAAAATACATCTCCAATCATCAGGTGAATACCTTTCAGGTGGTTGTCTATGTCTTGTAGACCTTCGAACAAGCTGAGTTGGAGGTTCTTCCTCCTCTTCTGAAGATTCAGAGCTAGACGAGCTCTCCTCAAATTCTTGTCTATCTAGGGGTCTCGATTCAACTCTTTCAGGTGTAGAAGGAAGTTGAATCACATCTTCTTTTTTAGTCTGTTCTGGCTGCAATGTAACAGAAGGAGACTTAATTTCTCTAAAAATAACACTTCTACTGTGAATTACCTTTTGTGCAACAGAGTCCCAAAGCTTGTATCCTTTCACACCATAACTATACCCGATGAAGATACATTTCACAGCCTTGTTCTCCAACTTTGTTTGCTTCTCCTTTGGCACATGTGCATATGCCTCGCAACCAAAAACTCTAAGATGTCTCAATGAAGGCTTGTGACCTGACCATGCTTCCATAGGTGTTTTATCAACAAGAGCTGATGTAGGAGACCTGTTAATCAGGTAGCAAGCAGTGGCAATAGCTTCAGCCCAAAACTTTTGTTCGAGACCAGCACCACTCAACATACTCCTAGCCTTCTCCATCAGTGTCCTGTTCATTCTTTCTGCAACTCCATTCTGTTGTGGAGAATATAGAGTTGTCTTCTGCCTGTTAATTCCACAGTCTTTACAGAATCTATCAAAATCATTAGAGAAAAACTCACCGCCATTATCAGTTCTCAAACATTTTATTTTCTTTCCAGTCTGCAACTCAACCATTGCTTTAAATTCTTTAAAACAACTAAAAACTTCAGATTTACTCTTTAGAAAATATACCCATGTCCTTCTACTAAAATCATCAATAAATGAAACATAATATGTGGATTTTCCAATCGAAGAGACATCTACTGGACCAAACAAATCAGAATGGATAAGGTCCAAAACACCACAAGTTTTATGAGAACTCGAGTAAAACTGAACGCGGTTTTGTTTTCCATAAATGCAATGCTCACAGAAATCAAAGTCAAGATTACAGTCATTCAAACCTTCAACAAGATTTTTATTTTTCAAGGTCCTTAGACTCTTTTCTCCAATGTGGCCAAGTCTCTGGTGCCATAACATAGTCTTCTCTGCAGGTAACTTTGCTTCAGACGAAAGTGCACCCTTAGGTACCCAAAAACCATTTCCATCTGCTGAAGGTGAAACCTTCAAATCTTCCAGTGAGGTATCCACAGATTTACTTTTTACAGAAGTGCTATTACACTCAACAGTGTATGCTTCAAGCTTATACAAAGTGCCAAACCTCACACCTCTAGCAACTACCATAGCACCCTTAATCCTCTTACATCCTGTTTCAGAAAAGACTACTTGCACACCTGCATCTATTAGTTTGCTCACAGATAACAGGTTTCGTTTTAATCCAGGGATATGCAGCACACCATTAATCCCTTTTATTCTACCATCAGAAAACCTGATTCTAACTTTACCTCGACCAACAATGTCTAGAGGTGAATCATCACCCAAGTACACCTTACCTCCATTAAATCCTTCATATTCAGAAAACCAATCTCTATTGGAAGTCATATGAAAAGATGCACTTGAGTCAATTAGCCAGGCATCATTACCTGCATGAGTCGCCAAAGCCGCAATAAATGCATCGCCATCTTCTTTGTCGGACTCAGAATCAGAATCGAACTTTTTCTTTTTCTTCTTCTTTTCTTCTTTGCAATCCTTACGGATGTGACCCGGTTTACCGCAATTCCAGCAAATGACTTTGGACTTTCCAGGAGATTTCGATCTCCCTTTGGATTTGGACTTGCTGCGCTTCTCATTCTTCTTGCCTTTCTCCTTAGGTCTTCCACGAATGGTTAGGGCTTCCTTTGAACTGATGGATACCTTCCTTCGCATCTCTTCACCGAGTAGGGCACCCACCACGTCTTCAGATTTCAAAACAACAGAAGTACTACCGATAGCCATAACAAGAGAATCCCACGAATCAGGCAAAGAACAAAGCAAGATCTGACATTTCTCCTCCTCATCCATCTTAACACCGACGGATACTAATTGAGCCACAATCATATTGAATGCTTCTAGGTGGTCTGCAATTCGTCCACCCTCTTCCATCTTCAAGGAATACAATTTCTTTCTTAAGAAAATTTGATTTAATAAAGATTTCACTTGATACATCTCACCAAGCTTAGTCCATAGCTTCTTTGCAGAGTTTTCTTCATGGACATTGATTAGAACAAAGTCTGCCAGGCACAGTCTGATTAGACCCTTGGCTTTTCGGTCCATAACATCATACTGAGTTGCCGCAGTAGGATCTGAGGGCCTTTGGACATTCGCATCAACAGCATCCCAAAGATCTCGATCTATTAGGAGATCTTCCATCTTCAGCTTCCACATCTCAAAATTACTTCCATTAAATTTCTCCACCTCTATTCTCCCTGACGAACTCGCCATCTGAATATTCCTGCAACAAGATCAAAAAGTGTCTTCTGCACAAGCTCCCACTCAAATCTGGATTAGTTCAAAAAAACCCAACTGCCCACAATTGAAACCAAAGGTGATCAGGCTCTGATACCACTTGTAAGGAAGTTAAGTAGCGGAAACAACTTCCTACACTAACCTTGAGAGGAGGGTAATGCAAAACTTTTTCAGATCATTACAACAGTTACAGAAAATAGAAATAGATATAATAGCATTCATACCACAACACAATGATTTATGTGGGGAAAACCCTTTCAGGAGAAAAACCCCACCCTCCAAAAGCAACTCAATATTTTATTCAGCAATCAAAAACAGATTACAAAATACTTGCAGAGCAAGCTCTTCACAGGAGTACCACTAATCAGAGATTCAGAGGCAACTCAATAGCCATAGGACTCTTACACACAACCTCTATCTCACACACCTCATAAATAGGAGATACAATACAAGAAACCATCAAACGGTATTACAAAACCATGGGCTAAAACCACCCAATAAGGTGTAGCCGACCTTATCTCCCTTCTAGATGCCCTATGACATGTTAAAACACACATCAACACATGTCGCTCCCTTTTACAGCTCATTTATGTATTCGATACAAATTATTTTTTCCTATTTCAGGAGTACAAACTTCCGGAGGCCATAACTTGAGAACTGGGTGTCCGATTGACGAACCGTTTGAAGCGCCGGAAAGCTCGCGAAGTGCTCTATCACCTCGTAACCGCTTCGCCGGTTACAGCCACTTTTCAGGGCATTTCGGAGCCTCTAAAGTCCCCAAAATTAAGTTTAAATATTTTATTGCACCCCTCCAAGATGAAAACTTTAATATCTTCAAAACTAGCTGTGACCTTGCGACGAAACTTTACCGGAATGCTTATATAGCCAACCAGAAGCTTCAGGGAGAGTTTCGCACTATTTCGTGCTCAAATGAAAACTTACTATAAATAGTAACCTCACATAAATGCAAGGTTGAGACACCATTTTTCCCAAAGCCCAATGGTCACATGACTGTTTGCCTTCTCCAAACTCTTTGTTTCGTACCTAGTACAATTATATAAATGGTTGTGTATAACCTTGTATCATGTATAATTGGATACAGTTAATATATGATATTTCCTTTCTTGAGAGTGGATGTAGCCATCTATATGGAGAACCACTATAATTTGTTATGTACTTTGTTACATGTCTACTTCCTATTGTTTTGTTTTATTCTTATGGTTTTCTCTACTTGTTTATAATTAACAATTGGTACCAGAGCCTGGCAAAATTGAAATCTTGTCAAGGCATGTTTTGAATGTAAGATAAAAAATGGAGATGTAGGGAATGTTACCATACATGGCTATGCCGATTGGCCTTCCCAAGGGAGATTGTTGGGAATATGAAGCCCAATGGTCACATTATTGTTAGCCTTCTCCAGACTCTTTTTTTCATACCTAATATGATTATATAAATGGTTGTGTGGAGCCTTGTATGATGTGTAATTGGATATGGTTGATATATGATATTTCCCTACTTGAGAGCAGACGTACCCATCTTAATGGTGAACCACTATAATTTGTTGTGTATTGTGTTATTTGTCTTCTTTCTTCTATTTTGTATTATTCTTATGGTTTTCTCTACTTGTTTATAATTAACAAGTAGTACGATAAAGAACAAAATTATTCTTTAACTCAATAATTGGAAATAAATACTAAATAATGAGGACAAGCAAATGTGGTGTGGGGGAAAATTGGACCAATACTTCTTGGAACTAGGTTATCAAATAATGTAGGATCAATAGGCAATATGTGTAGACACCGAAAATTGTCCTGTCTAATTAAATAAATATTTTTATTTATTTAATTATTTTAAGCCTAATTCTTCTATTATTTAAATAAATATTTATTTATTTAATTAATTCATTTATCCTCTTCTAGCTTTATTTTCTCATTTAAATAAATACATTTATTTATTTAAATTATCCTTTTCTCTTAAATTAAATAAATACTTTTATTTATTAAATTGATCCCACTTCCTCTATTAATTAAATGAATCTTTATTTATTTAATTCATTCATTAGCCTTTTCTACCCATGACACGTGCCATTCATCTCTTAATTCCTACACTACCTGCCTCTCATTATTTTTTAATTTCTTTTACCTACCCTCTAATCCTAGCCGACCATTTATGTTTTACACCTCTCAATCTTATCCCTCCATTTCATACAGTGTCTTCTATATAAAGAGATAATTCCTTCATTATCAACCCTAACGGTCCTAATCAAGCCCAACTATGCTTTCTAATTTTCATATGCCATCAAGCCTACTTGCAACCACATTTCTGTTCTTTGTTGTGCTCTTGTGCACACATAAAATCTGAGAGCAAATATATCAAGCAAGATCAATCGAGATAGAAAGAATGGAGATCAAAACCCTATTGGACATGTGATGGTATAATCTTTGTGATTTTATTTGATTTGCATTGTCTTAGGTAATCTTCATATGTTATGGTGGATCTTGTTGTTGTTACGCTAGGGTTTTGTGGCTGAATCTATTTTAGTCTTTCAATATTGTTGTTTCTATTTTTACCATAAATATTTTGGCACGCCTAGTGGGACATGGATTTGTGTTAGATCTATGTTTTTTGCAGATTTTTTTAACCCTATATTATTGTTTTGCAAAACAATGTGGAGAATAACCTTGTGCAGCTAGGGTTTTGGACACAAAGTCAAGATCTTGGAGAGATTTGATTTGATCTCACAAATGGCTATTAATTTTTGTATCAAATTTTGTTTGCATCTTCTAAATAGTATCAAGAGCTCACAGTCCAAAATTCAGATTTTTTGGGGCATATGTTAATTTTCTATGAATTGTTTATGAATTTTAATCAAAAATTAATTTTGAGAGAAAATGAGCAAGTTTTTTGAATTTTCTTATATTTTTGGAAATTAGGGTTTTTCATTATTTTGGTCAGATCTTCACAAATTGCTTTGAATTTTGATATCCAATTGTTTTTTTAGGTAAAGAATAGTATCAGAAATGCTGAGTAAAAAAAATCAGATTTTTTGGAGCATATTTCAATTTTCTATGAATTATTTATGCATTTTCATAAAAAATTGCTTTTGAGAGAAAATGAGTAATTTTTTTAGTTTTTCTTACATTTTTGGAAATCTCTCAGAATTATACACATGATTTGTTATTTGTTAATTTAATTTTGATGCATAGTAATTCCTAAAAAAATGGATCTTTAAAAGTTAGGTTTTTGCATTATTTTACTCATATTGCACAAACTATATGCACTTTTGGGGGGAATTGTTGTATGCGGGTTGGGAAGGCTAACATAAGTGTCTAGTAAAAATTTTAGATTTTTTGGATCAATTGTGAATTTTATATGAATTTTGTATGATTTTTCATAAAAAAATAATTTTTGGAGCAAATTAGCAATTTTATTACATTTATGGAAATGTATTAAAATTTTACAGGTTCTGTGTTTTTTTAATAATGAAAAAGAACTCATGGAAAATCATATCTTTGAATTTGTCAAAAAATGCATTGTTGAAGGCCCCCTATTTCACAAAGTCTTTTGGACCTAAAATTTACCTAACTTGTGTGCTTGTAGGAGGGGTATTATTGTAAAACTACTAACAAATCTTTGTTGTATAATTTTGGCAACATTTTTTAATCTTCATTTGTGTGCCTTGTTTTCATAGACTAGCAAACACTTCAATTGGTGCACTAAAATTGAACCATTGTCTTTTGTGTCTTGAGCAATAGGCTCTTTTTGTTTAATCTCTAGAGGGTTTGTCTCCCCGTGTGGTCATTAGGACTACTATGTTACTATTTACTAAGTTTCCATTAGTTTTATGTTCAAAGTCATTCTATATACTCTAGTCAGTTAATACTACTAAAATATTCAGTCGGTTATAGAAGAAAGTAGTCACAGAGCCTAGTATACACCGAGTTGTCTACCGAGTAACACTCTATGTCTACCGAGTAGCAAAAATGATATACCAAGTGAACACACACCGAGTGAAAAGTGTTACCAGATTCATTGAACCTAGACACACATGGGAAACGTGTTACAAGATCAAGGAACAAAGAACCGTTATCACATTAGAAATTGCACTTAAAGATTTTGTATGATCTTAAGGTCATCTATCCAATGAAATATTTTGTATAGTTATTCATTCGATGAAACATGTTTGTAAGATCAAAGCATGAACAAGATCACCGACATAAAAGATCTATTTATACAGCATGGATTAAGGATAAAACAAGAAGAAGGAAAAAGAGAGGTATATGAAACAAGACATGTGTGATACATAAGGAAGCAATGAGTATTGTGACTGTCAGAGACACAGAGGTCACCGAGAAGGATTTCAGAGAATAGTCCAGGGACAGAGTAAATAGAAGGGTTTACTGAGTTAGTTTATGGATTACCGAGGTATGCTATAAGCAAGCTAATCTCATTTTGAGCACATAGAATCTACTATAACATTTCAGATGTAAAGTTGTAGATATTTGTAAAGATTTTATTGTAATATTTTGAGTTGTAAGAGAAACCTTTAACAGGGTAAAAGACTCTAACAAAGTCTATAAATTGTAAAGCCTTTAACCAGGTGCAACATTTAGAATAAGTGTTGTAAAATCCTTTAGCAAGGTAGATCTAACGATCTTGATACTCCTAATAGGGTAAGCTATCAGAAATAGCTAAACATGTAGCTCTAACCAAGCAACCTTTATTATTGCAGTAGTGAAGTTGTGGGTGTCATCCCCACTGCAATTTTTCACTCTAACCAAGAGTTTCTGCATAACCAAAATATATGTGTTATGGAGTGAATCATGTATGATTGTTATTTATTTGTTTGAGCTTTATGTTATGTTACAATAGTTTTTGGTTTATTCATAACAGTACAGTTATTGTTGAAGAAAGATTTTGAAGTACTGATTCATCCCTCCCCTCTCAGTACATTAGCTTTCCGTATTAGGCCTAACAATTGGTATCAGAGCTTCAATCTTGGAAAAGGGATTAACAGCCTAAAGAAAAAGATCTTATCAATGGAAGGCTATAAACAATCTCGAAGAATTGTGTATTTGCAAGAAGAGTTGGATCATGCTAATCAAGTGATTGCAGACATGCAAAGACAAATGCAAAAATTTCTGAAAGTTGGAAGAAGGTTGTCTGATGATCTACAGGACTCTCAAGAGTTAGTGGAACAAATTGAGACATCATCTAAGAATAGTATATCTGAAGAAAATGAAGAGATGATTGGAAATCTAAAAGAAAAGAACAAAGCACTGACTGATAAGCTAAAAGCAATGAAAAGAGAACATGAACATTTCAGCATACAGATGACTGAAAATCTTGATGCATTGAGGACAACCAAGGATAACATAAGAGATATGGAAAAAGAAAGACATCAACTTGAAGTATTAGTGATTGAAAAGAATGATGAAATCACTCAGATGACTGGAATTCAAAGTAATATGTCAAATCAATTGGGTTATGCACATCATGAAGCAAATCTGAAGGATAATGAGAATCAAGCATTGAAACTTGAATTATCAAGATTGACTAATGAACTTGTCACAAAGAAGAAATCCCAAGAAACATTGAAGAAGAGTAATGAAGCATCAAAGAAGTTGGATGAGCAATTGAATACAAAAAGACCCAATAAAGTTGTAGGACTCGGTTACAAAGGAAAAGACTCTACCGAGAAGGGAATTCACACCACCAAGAGAGGAGAATCATCAAAGCAAGATGGAAACAAGAAGAACATCAAAGGAAAGAAGCCTATTTGCAACTACTATGGAAAACAAGGTCATACTGCCAACATGTGTCATATCAGAAAAGGTAAGCAAGCAAATGTCACAAGGTCTAATGGTTATTGTTACAATTGCAATAAGTATGGTCACACATCTAATCAATGTAGGACAAAGTCTACTAGCAATTATCAAAAGGCAAAATTGAAAGGGTTTTGTAAAAATAGAAATAGATATGGACATAGTACCGAGAAGTGTTGGTTTAAGCAAAATAACTATACGTGGTTTGCACACCGAGCAAATACTAGAGGCTACCAAACTCACACAGATCCTAACCAACATTATTCTACAGTACCATGGGATTACAATACAAGGATATGGTGTGAATGCTGTGGAAGATATGGACATATAAGTGCCAACTACTTTATAAGGTATGGAATGAACAACCGAAGATCATGAAGAAATCCTGGTATGGCATGTTTTCATTGTCACAAAGTTGGACACTTGGCTAGAGATTGCAGAGATCAACCTAGTGGAGACACTAAGGAAATAAAAGGCAAATTATAGATGATTTGGCAAAAGAAGGAAATTGTGTCAAATGAAGAAAGCACCTTATCTACCGAGTTAGGTGCACCTATTCCAAATTAATCGGTAAAGGTATGAAGGGACTACATTCTCTCAAGGTTAAATCTTAATAGTTTCTATTTTATCATGTACTTAATTAAAAATCTGCATAGCTAAAGATGCATTAGGAAATTCAAAATTTTTTCAAGTCTTTTGGAGGGTCTAGTCGGTTAATATAGGAAGTCTGGCTAGTTGGTAAAAGCATAAAAGGGAAGTGGTACCAAGTGCATTTAATGTTTTCTGACCTAATTGCATGAAGCTCGATAAGGTATATTGTGTACTTAAAGATTTTGTGTGGTCATTATACACTTACCAAGTTTTCAGAAAGAAGAGAAAAGCGATTCAAAGGCGATCTAAAACCTCCCAACCGAATTTCAAGGTATTTACACATTGATCTCAAGCATTTTTTAGGAGCTAGTTAACCTGGAAATATCAGTTGTGAATATCTATTTTACATTTACTAAGTGGAAAGCATCTGGCATTTAAAAGTCTTCAAACCCTAAGGATCTTTTGTTAAGTGATTATCCAAAATTTGAAATGGCAACTAAGATCCAGAAGCTCGTTGTTGTTGAGAACATTGAAAAGCCCTCACTGAAATACTATCTAACTCCCAAAGTAGCATCTGAACTAGATGATAAAATTGCATTTTCACTCATTCTGGATAGGGTTTTACTAGTTGAGGATGTCAGATTCTTCACTAAGTGTCGTGTTCAAGAACTAGGTCATATTGAGATCAAGGACACACATGATGAATTATGTATCGATGGGAAATTGGATAGCAAGTTTGAACACATTAAAATCAAGGGATTGACCAAATCCCTAACCTATCCTCATGTCTTCAAAACCCAATGGGTCAAGTTTGTTTTGAGCAGAGTTCATGATGATTTCATGTGGTTAGAGGAGCAACCATTTAAATTCACCAAGGAAATCATTCACTTGATCACTAGTTACCCTATTTTTGATCATGCCTGAGCTCAGAAAATGATATCACAAAAGGAATTGATCACTTTAACCGAAGTTGAATCTGATTGCAAAGGACTAAAATTGAACAATGTGATAGATGCAGAGCTGAAGTTTGCCATTAGAGTAATAGGTTATTGTTTCTTTCAATCGGCAAGGGAAAATAATGTACCCTGTGCAGCAGTCGATTTAGCATATAAAATTGTGAAGAAAGGAATGAAAATTGATATATGCGAAGTATTGTTGAAAAACCTATTTGAGAATCTAAAAACCATAAGGAAGCCAAAGAATATCAACTCGGCAAACACACTAAAGTTTGGATCACTTTTGGTATGCATGTTTTTCTATTTTGAGAAATTCTTTCCATCAGTCGATAATGTAGTTTGGGAGCTACACTGACCAATCACCCATCAAATCAATGACTTCATCAAAATCTAGGTGATAACTTCATTGATATTATGGATGATTACTTTAGCAAGTTTCAAGAAAAGATGCATAATAGGTATAGAATTCCACCCAAGTTAGTGGAGAAATACAAGGATGATATACGCTTTGAAGTAGACACTGACTACTGCTATGTCAATGTTGTGGAATCGAGAACTCAATCTTTGCCACCTATGGGTTATGAGATTGATTTTGACATCACACAACATCAGATAGATGCTTTTCTTAAATTACCAGGGCATGCTACCAAGCTGAGATATAGTACATATGAAGAAGTTAAAGAGAAAGTTAAGATGAGCATTGTAGTACCCAAGGCTACAAGGAAAGCAACAAAAATTATCAAGGCATTAACAGAGAAATTTGGAGAGGGTTCTTCCTCCACACTTGTCAAGGGCACTGTAGTCATCACCGAGGAGGAATCTAAAGCCCAAGAGGAAGCCATTACATTGAGCACCGAGTTGCCTAAAGGGAAAATTTTGAAAAGAAAGAAACTGGATACATCAAAGGTATCACCGACTCCTTCAATAAAGCGCCCAAACACAAGATCATCTGCAACATCACCAAGTAAGAAACCAAAGAATGTTGCCACACCAAAGGTAACAAAAACTTATAAGAAATCTACTCGAAGACTCATTTTGACTAAAGAGTCCAGTGACACCGAATCTGAAGACAAAAGTAAATTTCAGATTGTCAAGAGTAAAAAGGAAGATGTACATAGTGTTGATAATTTTTGTGCTAATTTGAAGCAATATGGTGGATTTGGAGCATTCAGATATGTAAAATGTGAATCCAGATCTGATGTAGAAAGGAGAAAAATTGAAGAAGCTGTCATCTGCACACTTCTGAAATTCTGATTGGTCCCATTGGAAGTATCTAATTCTCTTCCAAAAGAGTTGTACTTGCATATTGATAATAGGTGGAAGTATTGTATGGACTCAAAGAAATAGATGAGAGAAAGAAGTCTAGTACATCTCTTTCCAGAAATGTCGATAAATGAAATAAGTGAACATCTAAAAAACTACCACACAAACTCCCTAGTCAAGCAAAGAGCCTTGAAATTGATGAGTGGCCTTTATTTGGATGTAGAGAATGAGACCAAAGAAAAGTGGCAGGAAATCTTTCAAATCAAGAATTATGGTGATCAAGTTGAAGTTGAAATAATTGATGTCATCGAGCAAGATCCTGATATCACCGAGCAAGACCCTGCTGACACTATACAAATTGATGAGGATATCATGGACACCGAGGCACAAGAATAGGAAATGATAGAAGGGAATGCATATGCCAAATTGGTATCTATTGAGTCAGTTTTGGAACAAGTTCATCCCTATCCTCTGGTCACTCAGCCTATTTCAACCAAGGCCCCTCAGGATACTGAACAAGGGACACAGGGTCACAAGTCTACAGAAGGAGAAGCTACTTCTCAAGCCACTGGGGAATAGACTTCTCAAGATCCTGAAAGTACTGAAAATGTTACAACTGAGACACCAAGCATAGAGGCACCAAAGGACACTATAGAGGCTAAAGAAACTGACCAAAGTGTTGCCTCTACCAAGCAACCTACCGAGGGTCAACAAGCCTCACAAGCCATTGTATTAGTTCAACCAGTGAAAACTAAAGAAAAGAAAATGAAAAGGCATAGTTTCAAATTAGATTTGTCAAAACCAATAGTGTTGCCAAATGTAGACATATCCAAAATTAAAAGGGCAAGCACTCATTGAATTCAATGAACTATGCAAAGCCAAAGCATAATAGGAAAAACAAATGGCTATTCAAAAGAAAAACAAAGTACTTCAGAAGGTGAAAGAACTATTAACAGATATGCTACTTGAAGCTACAGTGACAAAAGATGCAGCCATTCATATTCAACTGGATGAACTCCTAACAAAAATAGAGACATCTGGAGTAGACGCATCTGAATATTTGAGCAAATTAAAGGATAAAGAGATCACTGCTAAAATGATTGAAGAGGTACAGAAAGCCATTGCTATTGGAAAAGTTTACTGCTGAGTTGTCCCCTCAACTCAAGCACATTCTTTATTTATTTCAAAAACTCGATACATTCTCTTTATTCATTAAAGATATCAAAAATAAAATAGAAGTGATTGAGAAAGAGATCACCGATATCTCAAATAAGTTGACCACTGAGTCAAATTCTATTCATAATTTCTATACCAAGCTACAAAAGCTCATGGCTCAACAATTGGAACTTAGGAATTTGAAGTACTGATTCACCCCTCCCCTCTCAGTACATTAGCTTTCCATATTGTGCTTAACATACTAGTGAGGAGAGAATGACCCAAGTGGTAGCGAGGAAAACCCACCTCTTCCGAATCACTATAAATAACTGTATCCATGGTGAAATCCATGGGTAACATTTGTTGATTAGTTCATACCAACATTGTCGCCCCATAAACCCATTTGATCAGTTGTAGGGCATAACCTGAGCCTTCTATATTTATAGAGCTGAAAGTGTCACATGTATGGCAAAATGAGAGGATGCCCTTACTAGCACATTTATGTTTTAGAAAGCCAAAATCCTTCTAGTTGTTGGGGTAGGAGGTCAGACCTTTGGAGCGGCCCACACATACAGTTCTTAGTAGAGATGCAAAGTTCTCCACGAGGAGTTTTCATGGGGACTGATGCTTGACTGCTCTGGAGAAGTGAGTGTCGAGGGTGGAGACAGTGGGGTCAACCATCTATGTATCTGCTCTGAATAGCGTAGCCTCGAGGGAAACCCCATGTGGGATTAACAACTATTGTCTTGGCCAGCCATAAGAATTGTGCTTGTCTTCTTTTGAACATTCAAACATTCAAGACCAAACATCATAACATTGTGTCTTCTGTGTCTTCAAGTGTATGCAAAACATTTTTACATCAAACAACACATTTTTCTTTGAGTCATTTTGAGTCTAAACACTTGCAAACATTGAGTCCTCATCAACATTGTGTCCTCTTGTCATGAAAAATAGTCAAAAATTTAGATTTGGGCACAACAAACAACTTTACACATTGGAAAAATTGCACTTAGTTTCTAGAAATGCATTTGTGTCAGATAGAGCCACATCTGTGTCATTTAGCTACATCTGTGGAGGGCAGAAACAGGTTGTATTCTCTCAAGAAACATTACATTCACAAAATATTAGAAACACATCTATGCAGTTTTCAATAGTGTCTGTGTCATTTAACTGCATCTGTGAAGTATAGAGGGATATTTGTGTTTAGAATTGAAAAAAAAAAACTTATAGTCCAGAAAACAAGAACAATCAGTTTCAACATTTTTGAGCTTCCTAGGTTATTTCTCAAGGTTTTCATCTAGCATTCAACCTTTCTTTAAGTTTCACAAAGCTCATCATTTCTTTACACCTTGCATTACATTCACATTTGTCTAAACTTGAGTCAAAATGTCACTTGCTTTTCCTCATATTGCTTTTTCAACACATTACATACAAGATCTTGCTAAGTGGTCCCTCATCAAGGTCTATCACCTTTGGGTCTCATTTGTTCTTACTTAGAGTCAATGTCAACTTACCTAATCAAGAGATATATCATCTCTTTGAAAGTCACACCTACTCTACTACATACATACTTGGTCTTACACTTTGGACATTGCAAATACACCTCAGATTCATTTGCATTCCACCCAACCCTTGTTCTTCCATTCTCTTTCCATTTTCATCAAGTCTCAAACATCTTGGTAAATACCTAGTTCATGGTTGAAACCCGTTCCCAAAAATCTAGGAGAGAAACTAAAGAGGCTCAAGAGTCCACAAACATGAGTGCCTATGAATATGATAATAATGTCTTTTTCAATTATGATCATACCACATTACCTAACATGGATGCTTATAGAAACATTCAAAATGTTGAGAACATGGATAACACAAACAACAATGATTCACACAATGACAATATGGACAACTTTTCCTTACATTTGGCAGAAGTGGAAGACTCCATTATGGATCCCTGTTTTAATCGATTGGTTGAGGAAATAATGAAGAGATAGATAATATTTCTTACAAGTGATTGCACAAAGTGGAGCCAAGATCCCTCATGATTTTGACATGTCCCAAATAATGGAAAATCAACCTTTGCAAGAACGTCAACTCAACATGGATAAAATAAGGCCTAATAGTGGAGGCAATAGAGGACCACATCTTGTGCCTGAATCACCATCATCTTTGTTTCAAAAACTGGAGGTCCCACATACATATGATCAAGCATATGATACTCACCTTCGTAGACCATTATGGAAGTCTTATGCAGAAAAATATACTAAATCACATGCCAATGCTAAGGAACAACCACCAAAACAATTGGATATCCAAAGGCATGTTCAAAATTTGGACATAAGGAAACCCTACATCAAATTTGGGGGCAACACATTAGAACAAGCTCATGACATGCTTGTAGAGTATGGTATACATGGACAAAACAGATATTCCATTCCTCATCATGAATCTATACCAAGTGGTCCTTATACGCAATATCATTATAGATCTCCTCCATATGAACATGTGTATGATCAATATCAACCATATATGCAACATTCTCCTCCTCCACCCGGTGGTTTAGGCATGGGGTATGGTGCAAGAAGTTGGTCTCCACCTAAGAACAATTTGAAGCAACAAATTAAGGACTTGCAAAATAAAATGGAGGACAGAAATACACCAAAGTTAGCTTACATAATGAGTGACATATGTATGTATCCATTTGACAAAAGTATTCCAATGTCTCCATTTCCTACACACTTTGTGACACCTAAGTTTGATAAGTATAGATAAAAAGGGGATCCTAAGGCACATATAAGACAATTTTTCATAGCTTGCATTGAGGTAGTAGCAGAAGAGACATATTTGATGATATTATTCCCACAAAGCTTAGGTGATCAAGCTATGGAATGGTTCCCCCAACTCCCACCTGGAATTAAGTCATGGGGTGACTTAGGAGAGGCATTTATCCAACATTTCTCATACAACATAGAGATAGACATATCAGTCACTACTTTGTGCAACACAAAACAAAAGGATGGAGAATATTTTTCATCATTTTTACAAAGATAGAGAAACCTACCCAACAGATGCTCTTGTGAAATTCCACAAAAACAAATGGTAGAGATGTTCATCCAGAATGTCCATAGAGAAATTCATTATGATCTAAGAAAAGCTTGTTTGTCCACCTTCAAGGAGGTCTTTGAAAAAGGCTTAGGAACAGAGAAGGTCCTAATTGAATAAGGAGTAATTAAGATATTCAAAGAAAACAAAGAGGACTTTAAAGGAAAAGACAAGCAAAGATTTTGGAATAAAAACAAGAACACAGTCAATGATGGTGTTGTTTATGCCAATACAGTACGACCCAAAATTGTTTTTTCTAGATCAAGCTCTACAAACAATCAACTGAATACTCAAACAACTTCAAAACCATGAAGGAAATACACCCCATTGGGAGAACCACTTGAGTCATCTTTCAAGAAACTAGTGGCAAACAAAATAATAACAATTATAGATATGCCTCCATATGAGTGAAAGGTCAAACCAAATTGGTGGAATGATGATGAATACTGTGAATATCACAAAAGCAAGGGCCATAAAATAGGAAATTGTCATCCATAGAAGAATATCATACAAGATCTTATTGATTGAAGAGACATTGAGATCAAAGGACACACATCCAATCAAGAACATGAAATGTTTAAAGAGCCATTCCCAAAACATGACAAGGGAAAAGCCAAAGCCACAAATGACTAGACCAACTACACCAGAGCATCCTATAACTATGATTCAACTATCAATCGCATTTTAATGGACAATTACATCTCTACCATTATCATCAAGGACAAAATGCTTGAAAATTCTACCCAAAGACCCAAGGTTGTCCTAAAAGGCATTGGTTCTTCTTCTGAACCTACCTTTGAATGTAATGTTACAACTCATTGAGGTAAATTCACTTTGCAAGGTGCACCAGCTAAAAACACTGCTTCCTCATCAACCAAACTTGAGTATGACCTTGTAGAACAGTTAGGGAAGACACCCGCACTTATCTCCATCCTTGAGCTCTTACACATATCCCCTGCACATAGTCATTCTTGATAAAACTTTGATAGACACTGTCCCCACTGATTTGAATGTGGACTAGTTTCAAGCCATGGTGGGATACCTTTCTGTTCCACACTCACTTACACATTGAAGGATTCCTACACAAACTTCGAATAAAATGAGTCCTGATAGATGGAGGAGCTGGTCTAAATATATGTACTTTGAACATAATAATACAATTGGGATATTTAGACAAAGTTGTGAATGCTACAAACAAAATTACAGTCAAGGCATATGATGATGAAGAGCGTTCATCCAAAGGCAAAGTCACCTTGCCTCTTATAGTTGGGCCAGTTACAAAGGATGTGGTTTGTCAAGTCCTAGACCTGGATTTCACATACAACATATTGCTAGGATGTCCTTGGATTCATGAGATGAGGGCAGTCCCATCTACATACCACCAATGCATTAAGTTTCCTCAAAATGGAGTTGAAGTAATAGTTAATGGTGATCCTAATCCATTTATATACTGCAATAACTTTAGACCAAAAGCTGAGACAATCATTCCTATTAATAGAGAAGCTATCCCTTCTTCTACATACATTGACCCTGAATATTAAAACCTTCAACATCAAAGCAAGGTAAGCTTATATGGAAATATCAGGACAAAGGCATGGGTGAATACACTTTGAATCAAACCATGTGCTTACAAAAAGTTATGAGTTCACCAAAAGAATATGGATGACCACATCCTTCTAAATGGGTATCTATCATTACACTCAAATGGGATACTACTATCTTCCAAAAGTGGGGTGAAATGGAAGAAGAAGACTTATAAAAAATTCTTTACAAAGACCCTGAAGATGGTACACAAGATCACATCAGCATACCATGTGAAAAATATTGTAAAGGATTCAAGATCCTACAAAAGTTTGGATATGATGGTAAAAGTCCTCTTGCCTTAAGAAAATAAGGTATCACTCAACCTTTGCAGCTAGAATTAACATTTAAAAATCAGCACTCGAAAGGGCTTGGTTTCATCTATTCCAAGGCAAACACTCACAAATCAGAAGATGCATTATAGATCATGAGGTCCAATGATCAACAAGAGAACTGCTATTCCACTGACTCTAATGAATGGGAATGGGTTTCAGACAAATCCTCCAGTGACTATCAACTCATCAAGACATTCAAAGAACCAGGTGAACCCGCGAAAGAAGAGGAATTTTTTAGATAATTCAAAGTTGGTCAAGAAATAACCCCTAAGAATCCAACATAGTCTTGGCCTCTATCTTCTAGGTTGAAATCATGAAGGATGAGGGCACTCATCCCCAAATGCGCTTTTAGTGATGATAATTTGGACTTGTTCACAATCGAGATAGATGAGGAGAGTGCCAATGATGACCTCGACATACCTGAATATAACTTCATCTTCACTCCTAGTCTCGCTGACTTTGAAAAAATTGAAGGCCTTCCCCTTGTTCACCACTGACTTATTGACTGGGACCATGAATGACCTGTGCAATTCGACACATTCCAAAATGATGAAGCCTTTATTGACTATCCAGGCATATGAGATGATCTTCTGCTTAGGGACCATAAGGCAGGATACACTATAGAACTCAAAAACATGGCATATTTTGGTGAGGGTGTTGGGCCTTCAAGTCGCAAAAATATTAAAAAAACAAACAAATCATGGGTCTTATGGTGAAAACCATATTGTGGCACTGTCTAAACCCCAAAAAGTAAAAAGAAAGGATATATCTAAGGGTGAAAACCTCTCTGAGGCACTCGAAGATGGAAGGATCAACATTCTCCTGACATCGTATGAAGAAAAATCATCTATGTTAGTAGAGGAGACTATCAAAACAAACATTGGTATAGAAGAAATAACATATTCCTGGCACAATCTCTAACACAGACAGAAAGACCGAAGTTCATAAGTTTCTTCATAGAGTGACAAATCAATTTTGCATGGTCATATGCTAATATGCTTGGACTGGATCTGGATTTAATTATGCATAATTTGAGAGTTAAACTAGGAGAAAAACCAGTGAAACATAAATTAAGAAAGATGCATCCACAAGTGGAATTATTAATCAAGGTGGAGCTTGAAAAATTATTTGATGTCGGATTCATAAGCCCAATTGATTATCCTAAATGGATCTCCAACTTAGTACCAGTAAATAAACCAGATCATAGCATAAGAATATGCATAGATTCTAGAGACATCAACAAAGCTTGTCCTAAGGATAATTTTTCATTTCCAAATATCTACTTGATTATAGATCTCACAATAGGTCATGCAATGTTATCTTTGATGGATGGATTCTCTAGCTACAACCAAATAAAAATTGCATCTGAGGATAAACACAAAACAACATTTACTTGTCCCTGGGGAACTTTCTGCTAGAATTTCATGCCCTTTGAGCTAAAGAATGCAGGTGCTACATATCAAAGAGCCATGACTACTATCTTTCAAGATCTAATGCACGTAACTGTAGAAGACTATCTTGATGACCTCTTGGGAAAATCAATAGACCAATATAAACATTTGGACATACTTTCAGTCATTTTTGATCGGTTAGAAAAATACAAAGTAAGATTAAATCCCAATAAATGTGTCTTTGGAGTAACCTCCAGGAAGCTCCTGGGATTCATTGTCTAAAAAAGAGGAATTGAAGTTGATCCAGCAAAATTCAAGGCGATCCTAGAGATGCCACCACTACAAAATATCAATGAACTTCGATCTTTACAACAAAAACTCCAATCCATATGAAGATTCATAGCACAACATGCAGGTAAATGTCATGCTTTTCAGTACTTTCTACACAAGAACATCAAATTCAAATGGGATGATAACTATCAAAAGGCTTTTCAGATACTCAAATATTATCTTCTAAATCCACCCAGTCTTGATGCCACCAGTTTCAGAACAACCCCTATTACTCTACATATCAGCTACATCAACAACACTAGGGGCACTCCTAGCGCAACAAGAAGCCGAGGGCAAAGAAAAGGAAGTCTACTACAGCAGTTGTACTTTAGTAGGCTATGAGCTAAACTACACACCAATTGAGAGTGTGTGTCTCATTGTGGTCTTTGCTTCGCAGAAATTACGACACTGCATGCTAACTCATAAAACTAAGTTGGTTGCAAGGATCGATCCATTGAAGTACCTTCTCAATAAAGTGACGCTTACACGTTGACTAGCCAAATGGGTGATGCTCTTGAGTGAATTCAACATTGAATATGTGGACACAAAAGCAATAAAAGGATAAGCTATTGTAGATCAATTAGCAGATGCTCCTCTAACTTCAGAATTTCTAGATGAATCCATCTCGACAGTATCACACATGAAGCCTTGGGAACTATACTTTGACAGCTCATGCACACAACATGGTGCAGGTGCTAGCATCCTCTTCATCATGCCTCAAGGGGATTCCATACCAAAATCATATCCATTATCATTTCCTTGCACTAATAAAATAACATAATGTGAGGAATTAACAACTGGATTACAGATTGCAGTTCACTGGAAGATCAAGGAACTTCATGTTTTTGGGGACTCTCAACTTGTAATTCATCAAGCAACCGATGACTACCAAAGAAAGGATGAAAAATTAATGCCATACAAAATAATGGTGGATGACGTAAAGAAACATTTCATGAAGTTAACCTTTGAGAAGATGCCAAGGGAGAAAAATCGAGCCGCAGATGCCATGGCTACTATTGCCTCACTGATCGATCTACGGCACAATGAAACCTGCTATGAGTTCTTGGTGGATAACCTTTTGGTTCCCTTGTATGATATCACTCCTACCAAGATGATATGCATCGTTGGTCTCGATTCCCAGTTATATGATTCCATTTTCACATACCTTCATCATAATAGCCTTGCTCCTAACTTATCCAACAACCAACGTCACACTTTCATTCGCCAATCTTCTCGATACGTTATTTTAGCCGATATCCTATATCGTCGACTTCTAGATGGCACTCTTATTATATGTTTAGAAAGGGATGAAGCTCAGACTGTGTTATAGGAAGTTCTTGAAGGGATATGTGGTCCACATTCTAGTGGTCCTACCTTAGCCAAGAAACTCATCATGACTGGATATTACTAGCCCAATATGGAAAAAGACTCATATCAGTTTGTCAAGAAATGTAAGAAATGTCAAATTCAAGGAGAGCTTATTCATGCACTAGCACAAGAACTTCAACCGATTGCGACTCCTTGGCCCTTTTGTCAGTGGGGGCTTGATCTAAGATGCAAGATTCACCCTCCTTCTTCCAATGGCCACCAACTCATCATCACTACCACAGAGTATTTCACAAAATGGATTGAAGTCGTGCCTCTTACACAAGGCACTGGAAAACAGACTGCTACATTCATTCTCAACTACATCATTTGTCGGTACGGTATTCCTATTTCTATCATCATCAATAATGGACATCCCTTCAAAAATCAAGATGTTCATGAACTTTGTGATCACTTCCATATTACCAATCATTTATCCATGCCCTATTACCCCCAAGGTAACGGTCAAGCTGAGGCGTCTAATAAAACCATTCTTAAAATCCTAAAAAAGGCAATCAATGATGCTGGCCGCAATTGGCATATCCAACTTAATCCCACACTTTGGGCTTATTGCACAAGTGTTTGCACCCCTACAGAAGCCACACCTTATTCACTTGTCTATGGCACTAAAGCTATCTTGCCTATTGAGGTCGAGTTACCATCTTTATGAATCTCTTTGCAAAACATTATCAGTGATGAAGACTACAGGGTCTCTCGCTTGCAAGAACTAGAACTATTGGATGCATGAAGACAAATTGTTTTTAATCATCTCAAGGCTTATCAACAATGAATGAGTTGCAGTTACAATCACAAGGTGAAGCCTCACACATTTGAGGTAGATGACTTAGTTCTCAAATAAAATCCTAAAAATCAGCAAGATAGAGAGAAGAAGGGCAAATTCGAACCAAATTGGCTTGGTCCTTACATCATTACAGTAGCCTATGGATCCGGTCCATATAAACAATCAACTCCAGATGGCGAACCTTTGGAGGATCCTATCAAAAACAATCACCTTTGCAGGTTTTACACATAATTATTCAGTATAAAAAATACAAAAAAAACAAAAATACAAAAAAAATAAATTCAAAAATACAAAAAAATTCAAAAAATTCAAAAATATAAAATAATCAAAAAATAAAAAAAAAAAAAATCAAAGAATACAAAACAACCACAAATTTCAAAAAGACAAAAAAAAATTAGTACTTGGTGAAAACTTGGCAAACAGGCACCTTGTGACACAAAAGAAATTGAAAAATCAAAAAAAAAAAAAAAAAGAGGAAAAAAAAGCATTTCGTCCAATGGTGAAAACCACTTTCGTGGCGCCCTAGGAAAGTACCATGGTGAAAACTGGGTCACTAGTGCCATGTGTAGAGACATTGCTCCTCCCTACTTCAGGATTCAATCTCATCCTTTCACTTTACACACACCCACAACCTATCCATCCATAATAAATCAGCTCCTATATGTGGCTAAGGAAAATCCCAAGTCTAGTGATGGGTGTGGAACTGAGAGCATCACATGTTCTAAGCAGTACAATTTTTTCTATCTTTCTTCATTCTATCCGCACATAATCCACAATAAAACAACACTTGCATCGGTGATCCACAATAAAGTTCCACCTTCTCCGCAATAAAGTATCAGTTTCATGGGTTCAATCAGTTTCAGATGAGACACAGCAGCGACAATGGGCTTCAAAAAATCAAATCTTTCAACAGACTCAGACAACATTATGGTTCAGTGCTATCTATCCTTTTTTGAATGCAAACATTTTGATCACAATCAACTAGACTTATACAAGTGACGAGATACTAAACTTGAGGACTGCAGTGGATGTTGGTGTCAAGTCTTGGTTTTCTTTTGATTTTATCTTTTAGTGACATGTCTTTTATCTTTTTTAGGATGTCTTTGACTAGAGATTTTATTTCCAGGATGTCTTTGACTAGAAATGGGAGGATGGGGTATCATCACCTATTATTCTTTTGTGTTTTTGGATTTTCTCTTAGTAATGCTATGACTTGTCCAAGGATATGAAGACACTTTGAGTCTAGTATGAACTAGGGCATTCTTTGTTTGTGACTGACTGATCTCCATGCCAACAAGTACAATGACTTTCTAGTTTGAACATATACTTGGATTTACATAACCTTTTTGCGATAATAAAGTTCAATGATGATAATAGCACAAGAATCTCTTTCACTTCCATATCTTCTATCTTTCATTCCCCTTTCTTGATTGACCTACATCACCTTTCTTGAGTCCATGTAGCCCGCTATCACATGACTGAGTATAATGAAATGCCAAAAATATCTCCATTTCATGTAGTTTGCACCTACATTACCACATTTTAGAGTTTCATACATACATATAGATATCACAATTGCATCATCCTCCCACTCCTCATAGTCTAAGTAAGGCCTCCATATCACACTATCTATCTCATCCATAACCAAGCACCCATACTCTAGTCTCCCAATCCATGATTGTGAAGTAATCATATCATACTGATGCACATAAGTGCACCCATATCCTCTTCCCTTGAAGTGTATCGGTCGTGTAACTAGCAAATGCTCATATGCCCATACCTACAACAATGTCACTCTACATCCCAATCCTACTGATCTATGATACACAAACTAATGCAACTCATAATACAAGTGTTCCTGTAGACACGAACCCCATGCAAACCTGGTGTGCTCAGCCACCAATGTCTCCAGTGTCCTCCCCCATCCCACAACCAACCCTCGTGTCGCCCTATCCAGACAGAGGAATCCACTGATCACTCCTACTAGCACCCATAGTAGCACCAATCTTGTTTGTTTCATGGTGTCCCAAGCCACATGTGATGCCCTCATCTCTAGTCTTGGATCCTAAAACATGTGTCTCAGTGCATCCCTATCTCTATCTTGATCGTAAGGAACTAACTCCCCATTGATAGGTATCCTTAATATCCTATATACATCCTCTAAGGTGATTGTCATCTCACCAATCGGCAAATGAAATGTGCATGTCTCTGAGTGCCATCTCTCAGCTAAAGCAGTCAACAACCCCATGTTTGCTCAAAAATCAAGCACATATAGAGTATATCACAAGCCCATAGCCTGAACTATTTTTCTATGCTCGAGTGTCAACTCCGGTCATAAACTTTGAGTCAAAGGGAATCTCTCTCATGACTCCAGCATCGGTAGGTCCTCTTGCAGTCAAGCAAATCACTTGTGTTAATCCTAGTGGCATTCCCTATTCATCACAAAGTGCTTCTTTTTGTCCTAGTGCTTATATCTATCATATGGCACCCTATCCTAGTGGTACTCCCTTTTCATCACAAAGTACTGCTTTCTATCCTAGTGGCATTCCCTTTTCATCACAATGTGATGCTCTTTTTAGTACTCCTTGTTTATCACAAAGTATGTTTTTTATCCTAGTAGCATTCCCTGTTCATCACAAAGTACTGCTTTGATCCTATCTTTTAGGGCTCCTACTTGAGTGTATTCTCTTAAGTATCTTATCCAATTGACAATGTATGTTCTATCACAAAATTTTCAATTTCAGCCTAACCTAACTGGCAACGTATGTTCTATCACAAAACTATCAATTTCAGCCTAACCTAATTGGCAATGTATGGTCTATCACAAAATTGTCAATTTCTTTGGTACTCCCTGTTCATCACAAAGTGCCTCGATCTATCCTATCCTAGGGCCTCTTCTTGAGTGTATCCTCTTTTGTAGTTTCCTAATTTGCAACATATGTTCTATCATAGAATTGTCAATCCTAGCCCTACCTGCTCTTATTGTTTCAAACATAAAAGTAGCCCCTTCTTAAGGTTGATCTGCTACTGCTATAACTATGGCATCAAAACCATGTATTTTCAGTTCGTCTTTCACAGTGTACACCCAACATAATCTCCTTCACGTCATTAAATTATTAGGAATGTATGATACATGTTAGTACATGATCCACACCATAGGAATCAAAATCTTACATACATGGTTGGATCATTATTTCAAAGAAAACCAACAAATCAATAAATGGGAGATTGCAGACTTAGGAAAATACAATGCAAAGTATGTTCCTAGGGTTTCTTGAACCTTTAGTAGAATATTAGAATGTAGAATGCATAAACACTCTCTCAGGTCATTTCAAAACTAAATTAAATACTACTTTAATGCAAATAAAGCATATAAACCACAAATCTGTAGGAAAATTAAGAAGTTTTATTACTATTGTGTTGCAGTTCAGACAACCTTGTACTTTCTTATCTTCCTCCCCATACAAATACCTCTCGGGGATTCAAATAGGCCTCCAACAAATTCCCCAACTGATCCATGGAGTTAGTTGTCATTACAAATGATTAACAAGTCGGTTTTGTCATTTCTCACCAAAATGGTACTAGTCATTGATATTCAAATATTTGAATTAAAAACTCCTATTTAACAACCTATTATAACTTCTACCCAAACATAATGACTCTTAAATGATTACAATGATTTATTCAATATGTGTAAACACTCTCAAGACTATTCCCAATCCTATAACCCCAAAATCCCATATTTGGTCCTTTCGTCCTATTAGGCCCTTCAGGATAGTTAACCATTACATAAGGATCATTACAATGAAATTCCATAATTGGCTTTAAAACATCAAAATTGAGTCTATTAGACCCATACATCTCCCTTTCACACTTCCATGGTGTCCTCCATGTTATCTTCATGTCAGGTGCTCCTACACCACAAAGTTATAGGTGTGTAGAAAGAGGGGGAAAAAAGAGAAAGGGTGACATGTCTAGAGATAGTAGGAAAGAGAAGAAAATAAAGGTAGAGATAAAGATAGATTGAGCAAAGAAGAGAGAGGAAAATAGATAGAGAGATATAAAGAGGTGGAAGAAAATATAAAGATAGACAGAGATAGGGAGATATATAGGAAGAGGGAGAGGAAACTAGATATATAGGAAGAGGGAGATAGATATATATAGATGGTGAGCTAAAGTGAGAGTGAGAATGATATAAAGAGATGAAAAAATGAAGTGGAGATAGAGATAGAGAGATGGAGATAGAAAGAGTGGGAGATTGAGATATATGAAAAGAGAAAGAGATATAGATAGAGATACATGGGAAGCGAAAGGGAGATACCTTTAGAAATAGATAGATAGATAGTAGAGTATGAAGAGAGTGAGGGAGGGAGAGATGAAGATAGATAGAGAAAGAGATGGAGAAAAACGGAAAGAAGAGGGTGGAGAGGGAGAGGCATAGTTACAAGAGTTGGGATAAAGAGAGCTAGGTAGAGAGAGAGAGAGAGAGAGAGAGAGATATAGATAAATGGATATATAGAGATATAGACGGATAGGGAGAGAAATAGAGAGATAGGAAGATAACAACAGTGAAAGATATGGATGGAGAGAGGAGTGAATAAGAGGGAGGGAGAGGGGAAAAGAGATAGAAATAGGGGGAGATAGAGAGAGATAATAGAAAATATAGAGGGGGAAGAGGTAGGGAGAGATGCAAGGAGAGATAAGGAAATATAGATTGAGGAGATAGATAGAAAGAGAGATGGAGAGAGGAGAGAGAGATTTTATAGACCTCTGTCAACATTAAAATAATTAAGATTAAAATTACATTAAAGATAAGTAAATCCAATCAAATTTAATCAATTCTAATATATATTATTTTGTCAATTTCATTCTCAATCAATCCATTTCTTCATATTAATGACTTAAAGGTGTATTTTCTTGCCTAATTTGACAGTCATGTAAAATTCTATTTTATTCACCATGGTAAGGTGGGTTGTGCATTGTGCTAGGTCGCGGGGATACCTCTAAAGTAAACAAATAAAAAATCTATTTTATTCATGTGTATGAAAAAGTTCCATTAGAATAGTAATCATGCAAGGTGAGAGATGTATAAAGCTTTGACCATTTTGTATTGTCAATTAGGATATAAATTCCACACTTTAATATGTTTTTGCATGATAAGTTTGTAGAAGTTTTGCTTGTTTTTTATATATAAATAATTTTAGTCATTTCTTTATTTCAAATTAAGTTTTTAATTTTTAAAGTGTAAATGTTCTACAAATATTAATTAAAAAAATTATGTTATATCTTAAAAATAGAATAATGATATGCATACATTTAAGAATCTAAGTAGCAATAACTAATTTTTAACATAATTTAAAACAATAAAAATTGAACTTTGAAATTGTTTAAAATGTAATTAGTTATAATTAATCAACCAAAAGCCCCTGTTAATGTGCCTTTAAGGGTTGATCCTTCTCAACTCTTGCATAGCATAATCTAGTGGGGATTGTCAAAGAAATGATGGGTTAAGATAAACTTTGATGGTATGATGAAGGGTAATATTGTTGGTAGTGGGCTAGTGTCCCTTGTGGGGATTCATGATATGGTTTAATAGCCTCTCGTGGATTCTATAAGTCTAGTTGTTGTATCGAGCATTGACAGGTCGATCTTTTGGTGCAACGACAACCCTATCTTGTAACAAGTGGTATCAGAGCTTGGTCATAGGTTTGAATCACGTAGGCCACGACGAGTGACGTTGTAAGGGGGATTGTTGGCAGTGGGCCAGTGTTCCTCGTGGGAATTCATGACATGGTTTAACAACCTCCTGTGGATTCTATAAGCCTAGCATTTGTATTAAGCACTGACAAGTCGATCTTTTGGTGCAATGACAACCCTAGCTTGTAAAAAATTAAGGGTTGTTGAGTACATGATGTATTGCAAGATTTGACACAGGTAACCTAGTTTCTAAATATTTTTAAACTTTAGGAGAGGGTACAAACAATGTCACAAAGGATAAAGTTGCACTCCTTGTTCAATTGGTGGGATCACTAGGAATTCCCAATATCCATTTAGAAGGAGATTCACAGATAATTATCCATGTGATACTGAAAGGCAAACCTAAAAATTAGAAAATTGATAAAGATATCCAAACAATAAGATGCCTACTAACCACTTCAAAAGTTTCAGGTATCATACATAAGGAGAGAAGGAAATCAGGATGAAAACACTTGTGCTAACCAAGCCTTTGAAATTATAGAGAGAATGAAACAAGTAATTGGATATAGCCATAATGTTCAAGAAATTAAAACCTTTTGATTTCCAATTTCCATCACATTGGGAAGGATTAGGCTTGAATTATAATATGAGAAATATTATCCTTACCTCTTGAATAGACTCATGATTATTGAGAAGGACGATGGATTAAATGCTCTAAGGTCTCCAGCCTGCTAGGATTTATATAAAATCCCACTATAATCTATGGTGAATTGTGGTACATTTCTAGTTTCAACACACTTGAAATTCAGGTGGTGATAGCTAGAGCGGATGTGGGGGTTTGATAGAAAAGTGATATGGAAGGATTTGCATGAAAAAACCTATCCATTACAAATTATGTTGAGGTGGATATTATGGCTACAAAGGACCAATACTTTAATTGAAAAGAATGTATCATTAATTGATCTTGGGTGGGAGAAGTACGTGGGATGGTTAGTCTTGACGATAACTTATTTTCAGTGTGTTGAGTTGAAAATCTATGAGATGCAAAATCAAGAAGCTCTTTCACTACAAAACCATGGAGCCAAACTTCTCACTAAGGGCCTCAAAACCAATTGTGGCTTTTTGGGTACCGATATCGGATGAGAGATTATCGAATATTTTTATTAAATTTCTTGAAAGTTGAAATGGTGAATTTTGAAGGTGTTTCCGATTCTAGAGGGATCAAAAATCAATAAAATCAACAAATCTTCTAGATTTAGGCTATTAAATACGGTCATAAAAGTCTTCCAAAATTTTGAGGAAAAAGAACAAGACCGTGGTAGGAATTCACATGGTCTAACCAAATTTTTTTGAAATTTTCACAGATGGATATTATGATGATTTTAAAACTAATCCCAAAAAATTGGTGAATTTTACGATCTCTAGATGGGTGAAATGAAGGCACAAAGGTGAAAATAGGACCCTATTAGGCTTTTGTAGAAAAAGAGGAATTGAATTGTAATTTTGTAAAGGGTCAAACCTAATTGATTAGGACAACTTGAAAAATGTTTATAAATCTGAATGTAACTGAAATTGATTTGAAATTCACACAAAATCGAATTACTTTAAAAAAATAGGGCTTGATGACCCAAAAAACTAAATTTTGAAATTTAAATTTTGGGAAAAAGGGGAGAAACTAAAGTTTTGAATTGTAGAATTGAAAAAAAAATTTAGAAGAATCAGAAATCTGAAAATTAAATGGAAATCCAATTTTGTGCACAAGTTCAAGATAATTTTTGAAAATTAGGGTTTTAACAAGTAACCTCTTAATAGGGTTGGAAAAAAATATCTTTGTAATTAAGCGAAAGGAGGCTGCTTGGTGCTTGGGTAGATGTGGCATGGGAGGATTCGCCACATGTGCCTCAATGGGTATTTTCCAAAGGGAGATGGGAAGATAGGGCTCCACAGACTCGCAGACATTACAGGGGTTTTCATCCTGTTTTGAAATACTTTCATGGATTTTTAAGAGCAACCAATCTTCATGTCATCACAAGGGGAGCTTCAATCAGCAAACATAGGGTGGAAATGTTTTGAGAAACCATAACATTGGGAAACAGAAGGGCATTTCAGGTTATGATAAACAGTCATTTGCTAAAGTGGTGGCCGCGGGAGTCAAGGATACTTCTAGGGAATCTATGTTTGTCAAACCAATAGGTACTTTTCATATCTCTGGTAAGGACGTGGAAATCTCGAGTAACAAACCCCATTCTGCTTCAGGTTTGGAAAAAGTTAATACGACGGATGTAGCCTCGACGAAAGAGGTATGGTTCCCGTTGCCGTGTTTTGATTATAGAGGTTCTTTTGTGGCAGAAAGGGCTTCCAGGTTACACTCTATTGCACTTTTGGGGGAATTTTGGGGTCATCAAACCAATTTGTTTAACTTGCATTCTAAATTGAGAAAACTTTGGCCTACACTAATTTGTTTTTCAGTTATTATCAATGAATTCTTGTGTATTTGTCTTTGACTCCCCCCATTTTCAGGATGGTGTTCTTGCAAATTTGTTTCATTGGTTTGGTAATAATTTGATTAGGGTTTCTTCTTGGAAACCCCTTTTTGTCCCAGAATGGGTCAAGCCTAAAACTTTCCTAGTTTGATTTGGATTGCCTAAACTTCCCTTCAAATTCATGGACCTTGAAGTGTTGAAATCTATAGGAGATAATTTTGGGAAGTTTTTGACATCTAAATCTATCTTAGAGGAAGGGAAGGTTTTGGTAAAAATTTGTGTGTTGGTTTCCCCTACTTTTGTATGCCTTATTTCATGTAATCTCAAATCGAATGAGGGTATTTGGAAACAATCTATTGTAAAGTTGGACAATGACCTTAATCAAAATTTGATTGTTGTGGACGCCCCTCTATTCTTGGATTTTCGTAAAAATAACTTCAAATCTATTACAAACAATAAGGATGGTTTGGATGTTCCTGAGAATCTCATCCCTGTTAAATCCCCTCCTAATTATGTCTTGGTTGAGTCTAATTATCAGTCAAAGGAGGGCCCCCAAGGAAATAATGTTGTTCAATCTCTCCATAAAGCCTCCACTGACAAATTGGAGAGTGTTATGAACACTTTAAATCAAGCTGGTTTGGAAGGGTTTATTAATTCTAATCCTGACTATTAGGCTTAGGGTGCAAATGCTTGCCGAGCTAGCCAAATATGTCCTCCGCCGTCCCAAGGTCCCAGTCTTTGTTTTCCTTATCAGAAGGGTGGGCTAGATGGAAATATAGGTGATAAGGTTTTTGGTTCTTTAGAAGGGCCAAGTGGTCATATAGATATTCCACTCAATATTGGAGGTGCAGGGGACAATGCCCTGATTGAGTCTATTCCCTTAAGTCATGACGATGTTGTCCTAATTCAAAAGGTAAAAGAGTTAGTGTATAGTGAGCCTATCAAGGAGTTTGGCAAGCCTCAGGAGTCTCTAGATGTTTCTCCAGATGAACAAACTGTCCAGCAAGTTGAGCATTCATTCAAGTCTAACAAGGACCAATTAGAGGAGGAGGTTTCAGATAAGATTGTGTGTTCTATTGAGAATGATTTGGATTTAATTCATAAAAGTTTGCCTCTATCCCCTTCCTTCAATCCCTTTGAGATCCTTAACAATGTTACTTAGGATGCTTCAAATCGAGTGGATCCCCAAAAATTGGTGGCTTCTCCTTGGTCAACTTTAGTTAAAACTCCTATAGGCCTTCCTATTACCCAAGTTGAGATGAAATTACCTATCTCTTTTGTGTCTCCGGGAAGGGGTAGACCTCCAAAAAACTGCAAAACTCAATTGGAAATTGATGCAGGCATTCAATAAGTTTTGTCTGCTTCCCCTGGGGTTAAGAAGGCTTCAACCTTGTATTTGGCAAAAGGGAATAACATTTGCCATGGCTCAAGCTCCATCAAAAATAAAAAGAAGTGTTTAATTAGTCCTCTAGTCACTAGATCTGTGGTGGTTAAGAGGAGCTTACATAAAAGCTTTGGGGAGAACATTTCTTCCCCTAAGGACAAAAAGAGGGGAGTGTCAACCTCCCCTTGAGGGTAATGAGGTTCATTTCATGTAATGTTAGGGGCTTAAATGCCCCTAACAAGAGATGCTTGATAAAGTCTCAATTAGACTTGGTTAAGTGGGATACAGGCATGCTCCAAGAAACTAATCTCTCTTTGGAGAATTCGGAGTTTGTCTTTTCTTCTTGGAAGAGGTGGAAATTCTTGTCTTTCTCGACTTCTGGGGCATCAGGAGGTTTGGCCTTGTTATGGAATGATTTTGTGGTTGATGTAGAATTGGTTGCTTCTACTCCAAATTGGATGTTATCATTAGTGTCCTAGAAAGATTCTAGGTTTAAAGTATGGTTGTTTAATATATATGTCCCCTTAGGTGTCTTGGCTAAATACTGAAGCAGGGGACATTTCTAGTGAAGTAGTAAAGTTTTTCAAGAATCTACTTTCATCTGAGGATATTGATGTCTCTAAAAATATCTCTTCTCACATTCCCTCTCTAATTTCTCCCGATGACAATAGAATGTTAATGTCTCCTTTTATATTAGAGGAGGTTAGGGGGGCTGTTTTTCGTATGAATCCGGATAAGGCAGTGGGATGCATTGTATAGGCCTGATATCTGATATAGAAACCACATTTTTAATTTGTGCATCAGTCATTCATAAAGTCATTTATAGGGTGGCGGCATGTGTGTTTTGAGCAGTTTTTGTTTCATTCCTTTATAGGTTGTGGCATACTTGTAAATTTTTAAGGTATGGTACGATCATGGGCTTTTATTACTTGATTAATGTACTATATCACTGGCTACCTTGTGTGTGTTTTCAACCTTGACAAAATTGGCTTATGTGATAATCATTGTTGAGGGTGGAGTTCTCTCTTACTAGATATTCATTTATGGATGTGAGTGTAAGGGTTGTTAATCCTTGTGAATTTTTGTAATCAAGTAAGCTTGCAATGGATATTTTTTATTGCCTTTATGGAAAGTTAAGGGCGGTTTTCTCATTTACATTAGCTCATGATATTATCTTGTTAAACAGTTTTTTATGTTATGTTTTTGTGGCTTTTTCAGAGCTCTTCCTCCTCCAAATGTCTTCTTCTTTGTCCATTGGAGCATACAGAGTGGTTTAGAAGCCCGAATAGTGGAAGAAGAAAATGAGGACAATTCTATCAAGCTTGGTAAGGTTTTTAACTTGTTTACTCCTGTAGTGGATTTTGAATTTCGTAGGCTTATGGGGTGTCGGTGGTTGCAAGTTTGCCCTCAGGTTTCTTATGCTAAGCTTCTGTCTCACTTTGTTACTATTTACTATGATGTTTTACTTAATGAGGATTTGGTCTGCCTCTTGGTTTCCATGTTTATTTTTCTGTCAGTATGTAACTAGGCATTGGTTTCTCTTGCATTGGCTGATTATCGTTTTGATATGGGGTCTTTTTACTATGGTGGCTTTCTTCCTCATCACGAGCTTATGGCTAATGGTTGGTCTGGCCAATTATTGCATGAATTATGAATGGGTTTGATATGTGATTCCATGGAAGACACTCGGGCCTCCATGGATTTTCTATTGTATTTGGCTCTTGATCAGTATGTTGATAAAGCTTGGGTTGTCTTTCTGGCATTGCATTCATTGATCACTTTGGGCTCTTTGTGGTCTTCTCTTGCTTGTTTGTCTTTTCCTCTAAGGGTTATCCGCCTCCAGCCTCAGCTAATGAACCTCCGAAGGACTAGCTCTTGGTTTTTTGATATCTAACTATTTTCTTTTTTTAGTTAGTGGAATGGTTTTTGTTGTTGCAGATTTGAAGGTTCTATGGCTTCTATTATGCTCGAATGATTATCTACAGCTTTGGCAGGAACTTTTACCTATCTTATCTCCCTGGTGGTCCTTCATGGCATTTTTTGATCAACCCTTCATTTAGTGGCAATCTGGTTTTTTGGAATTGTCCTATGGGACCCTTGTAAAAATATTAGAGGTAGGGGGTCGGGGGATCTACCTGGATAGAAACAAATGATGTAAGGGTAGTGCCTAGTTTTATTTTTTTGAAGGCTACAACTGGAGGTTTTATTGCAGGTTCTTTCCTACCATTATGCCTTTTTTTGAACCCGATGTAAACATTTTATTATTAATATATAAGTTAAGCAAATCTTCCACTTTTATTTAAAAAAAAGAAAAAGTAACCTCTTAATTTTGTAAATTTTGATTACAAATTGAGAGGGGGAGATAAATAAATAGAGTGAGAGATAGAGATATATGAGAAGAGAAAGAGATATAGATTGAGATACATAGGGAGAGAAAGGGTGAGACCTATAGAAATAGATGGATATATTGTAGAATACAAAGTGAGTGAGGGAGGGAGAGATGGAGACATATAGAGAAAGAGATGGAGAAAAAGGGAAAGAAGAGGGGTTAGAGGGAGAGGCATAGTTAGAGGAGTGGGGATAAAAAGAGCTAGGGAGAGAGGGATAGAGAGATAAATATATAGAAGGAGAGGGAGAGATATAGATAAGGGGATATGTAGATAGACATAGACGGATATGGAGATAAATAGAGAGATATGGAGATAACAGTAGTGAAAGGTATGGATGGAGAGAGAGGAGTGAATAAGAGGAAGGGAGAGGGACAAAGAGATAGAAAGAGGGGGAGATAGAGGGAGATAATGAGATTTATAGAGGGGCAAGCGGGAGGGAGAGATGCAAGGAGAGATAAGGAAATATAGATCAAGGAGATAGATAGAATGAGAGAGAGAGAGAGATGGAGAGAGGAGAGAGAGTATATTTAATGAAGATTAATATTACATTAAAGTTAAGTAAATCAAATCAAAGTTAAGTAAATCCAATCAAATTTAATAAATTCTAATATATATTATTTTGTCAATTATTCAATTTCATTCTCAATCAATCAATTTGTTCATAATAATGACATGAAAGGTTTACTTTCATTCCTAATTTGGGAGTCATGTAAAATTCTATTTTATTCACCAAGGTAAGGTAGGTTGGGCATTGTGCCGAGTTTCGGGGATACCTCTAGAGTAAAAAAAAAAATATATTTTACTCATATCTATGACAAAGTTCCATTAGAATAATAATCATGCAAGGTGGGAGATGTACAAAGTTTGGACCATTTAATATTTCAATTTGGATATTAATGCAATACTTTAATATATTTTGCATGATAAGTTTTTAGAATTTTTGCTTATTTTTTATATTTAAATAATTTTAGTCATCTCTTTATTTCAAATAATTTTTCTAATTTTTAAAGTGTAAATGTTATACAAATATTAATTCGAAAACATCATGTTGTATTATTTTATCAATATTAAAAATACCATGTTATTTTTAAAAAATATATTAATGATATAGGTATAGTTTAGAATCTAAGTAGCAATAAATAATTTTTAACGTGACTCAAAAGAATAAAAATTGAACTTTTAATTTGTTTAAAATCCAATTAGTAGTAATTAATCAAGAAAAAGTGCCCATTAATGGGCCTTTAAGGGTTTATCCTTCTCAACTTTTGCATACCATAATCCAGTGGGGACTGTTGAAGCGAGGATGGGTTAAGATAAACTTTGATGGTGCGACGAAGGGTAATCTAGGGTTCTCGAGTGTAGGATGTATTCCAAGAGGTGACAAAAGGTAACCTAGTTTCCAAATGTTTTTAAAATATAGGAGAGGGTACAAACAATGTCACAAAGGCTAAAGTTGCACTCCTTGTTGTTCAATTGGTGGGATCAATGGGAATTCCCAATATCCATTTAGAAGGAGATTCATAGATCATTATCCATTTGATTCCCAAAGGTAGAGCTGAAAATTGAAAAATTGATAAAGATATCCAAATAATAAACTGCCTACTAGCCACTTCAAAATTTTCAGGTATCATACATAAGGAGGGAAGGAAATCAAGAGGAAAATGTTTGTGGTAACCAAGCCTTTGAAATTATAGAGGGAATGACACAAGTAATCAGATATAATCATAATGTTAAAGAAATGAAAACCTTCTGATTTCAAATGTCTGTCACGTTGGGAAGGATTAGGCTTGAATTCTAATTTGAGGATGAATATTCTCCTTACGTCTTGTATAGACTCATGATTTTTGAGAAGGATGGTGTATTAAATGCTCTGAGGTCTCCGACTTGCTAGGATTTATATCAAATCCTACTATGGTATATGGTGAATTGTGGTACATTTCTAGCTTCATCGCACTTGACATTTAGCAAGCAATAGCCAAAGGGGATATATGGGTTTCATAGGCAAGTTCTTTGGAAGGCTTTACATAAAAAATCCTATCCATTGAAAATTGTGTTGAGGTGGATATTATGTCTATGAAGGAATGAGAATTGAATTGAAAAGGATGTATAATTGATTGATCTTCGGTGGCAAAAGTATGTGGGGTGGTGAGTCTTGATGATGGCTTCTTTTTAGAGTGTCGAGTTGAAAAATCTAAGAGATGCAGAATGAAGAATCTCTTTCTCTACAAAACCATGGAGGTGAACTTCTCACTAAGGGCCTCAAAGACAATGGTGAATTTTTTGGGACTGATATTAGATGAGAGACTTGAATATTTTTTGGTTTGAAGGGATTTCTTGACACAAGTCAAGATCATTTTGGGAGAGGAATACTTGGATGCCACCTTCAAGTATCATAGCAATGTTGATGTGGCACCTATTTTCATCTCATGGTGTTTCAAGTTGGAAATGAAAGAGATAATTCGATGGGTGGTGGAGAATTTCATCCAAGAAGAATGGAGGGGAGGTTTTGATAGCCTCATGGAAGTGGCGCGAGATGGGCAATGCTTCATTTTCCTTGGTGGTGTATGGATCAATGTGAGTGAATTCATCCTACCCCTATTCCCATATCTTGTGTAGAGTGCAAATAGAAATAAGAAAGTTTGATGTGCTTCATCCTAGGAAGGCATGACGTGGGTGAAGGTCTACCTCAAGGAAACGGAAGATAGGAGCCTTAGGAGGGAGACAGAGAAATGGGGTCCATATGACCAAAAATTGTCCTTTGCAGATAGCTTTCCCTCACGATGAAAGAAAGTTAGATCGAAGGCTAGGAAGAAGAAAGGTTGTTCCCTTTGAATTCAATTTCCCCCAAAGTGACACGTGGAAGAAGAGAAACCGCAACCAGAGCACAAACAAGGGGTGTCTATTGATAGGAAGGGTAAGACAATTGTGCAAGTAGGGTAAAGGGGCAATGTCCAGGTGGTTTTCATGTTTTTTGGTATGATATAAATATATTGGGAGTACATATTTATGTATATGTGCATTACATATTGATGTATATGTTCATACATAAAGGTGGGTAGGCATAGAAACTAATTACCAGGGTTAAAGAAAGGAAAAAAAATTGAACATGATGAACTCTAAGGGAGATTATATTTGTTTTTATACTAAGAAATTTGTAATACTTTTTTGATATAAATACAAATACAACATTCACCAACCAAAAAAAATTGATCAAGAAAAAACTCATTACAATAATGGTTTTGATTAAGGATCAAACAAGTTTTGAGGGGACATGAAACTCAGTGCAACAAGTTTTGAAGGGACTTAAAACCCTAAGATTTTTCACAAACTTAGAACCCTCAATATAACACTACAACAAGATACGACATAGATATTCAACAGCCCGACCACAACCAAGCAATATAGAGTAAGTGTTAAAGAACTTGTGGCGAAAGAAGAAGGTTGAAGCCATCCTCAAAGAATTTAGATGAACATAAACATAGGAAACAAGCCTCCCTCAACCATAACCATGGACTTTATCCAGTCTCCCACAACCTTATCCATAAGAGTGATCACAACTGTGAGTAGCTTTTTTTGTTTAGATCTCCATCTCCATAGGAGATAAAGGAAATTAAGTCAACAAAAAGGCCATTATCAGCTCCCATATAGCCAAAAGGTAAGGCTTCATTAGCCCCCCAATAGAACTTCTAGGCATAACTAGTAGCATCATACTCCACCTCAATAGGATAAAGGTCACATCTAACGACACCCATCTCCCCCTCAATAGAAGATAGAACTACCTCTATAGGAAAAACCAGAGAAACCCAAATATGAAAAAAATGAAGCACAACAAGAAAATCCATGAAACCAAGAAGGAAAGAGACAATATAACCCTCACCACATAGAGACATAGGAGTTAGAAGATATAAACATAGAAAAATAGACCCCATCATTAGAAAAATCAGAAACCAAATAGATTTTGAAGAGGAATCCATAATAAAAGACATCTCACAACAGATGATTATAAACATAGGAGTGCAAAGAGAAAAGAGAAATACAAAAACCATCATATTTTTGCTTCAAGGGCTAAGATGAAGCTGAGACATCGTTAGAAGACCTCAAAGAAATAAACATAAAGATCTCCCAGTCAAGGCAAAAATAGATTACATGTAGTCCCATAGAAATATGAATAGTAACAAAACCTCGTAAGAAAATAATGGAACTAAAAAATAGTAAGGGCGAAAGATCAGGCAAAAAAAAAACCATCATGAGGTCCAAAACATCCACCAAGCAACCAAGTAGGAGCCAAGCCCCATAAGAGCATCTATCATAAAAAAAACCAAATGGGTGTAGAAAGAACCAATGAAGTCTCCCATGAGAAGCACCCACACTTGAGGAAAGGAGTCCTCTAGCCAGATCAATGCAGAATACGAAAAACCTCCACCCAAAGGAAAACTGAATGTTGAGCCAATCCAACATGTCAAGGAGAGAAAGGCTTTGAGAAAGTTGGCTTCAAAGTGTCTGTGAAACCAATGTGATGAACAATCCACACAAGAGCATCCTCTAGAAAGTGAAACAAAAGAGCAGTTGCCCACTTTGGAGATCCTAGAACACACTATAAGCCAAAAGGAACGGGGTAAGGGGAGCTTGACAAATCAAAGAAAAAAACTCACCAACAACACTACATTCCTCTCGATCCCCAAAATCGACCCCAACACCTGTGTCCTTTGTAACCTTAAAATAAGCCCTCGAACCAATCTTTCACCTGCTCCAGCAAGACAACCATGAGACAAGGCCAAAGAAAGAGAAGAAAGAGGCGAAGAAACCCGCACCATCCACCTCATCATTAGGATTTCCCTAATCTTCATTGCCAACATCTTTTTGTGCAGTTCTAGCTGCTCCTGCTCAACGGGTGCACTAGTCCCATTGTTAGCTTATTACAATATTGTTACTTAATGAAAGCTATAATAGTAATAGCATATATGAGATCTCTCCCTAAAAGAAAAAATCTCATAATAATATATATAATGTCATTGACAACATTAAAAAGATACTCAATCAAAAATTAAAAATACCAATTGGCCTCTACTTTTTATATATAAATAATTTAGTTATCTATTTATTTTAAATTATTTTTTTAACTTTTAAAGTGTAAATATTTTAGCAATATGAAAAAACTATGTTATGTTATTTTATCAATACTTAAAAACTATGATATATTGAAAAATCATAATAATTACATATAAATAAAGTTTGCATTTTCTAAGTAGCAAATAAAGTTCTTAATAGATAATTTATAACATTAAACATAAATTGATTTTTTTTTTTAAATATAATTAGTAGTAATTAATTAAGTAAAAGCTCATTACTATTTAGTATTATTGAAAATTACAATAATAACAATAATGATATTCCTCCCTAAAAGTAAAAATCTAATAATAAACTAAAGTCTCTCAAATCTCAGCTTGATGAGATTTTGGCTAGGGAAGAAATTTATTGGAGACAGAAGTCTATGGAATTATGGCTTTTAGAGGGGGATAGGAATACAAAAATTTTCATTCCTCCACCAAGTTGAAGAGGAGTAGGAATAGGATTGCTTGTATTCAGGATCAGCAAGGTCTATTATTGACTAAGCAGGATGATATTGCCAAGGAGGTTGTTAGGCTTTTTAAAAGCCTTTTTAAAAACCTTTTTGTCATCAGAAGTAAGAGATGTTAGCAACTTCAATTCTCATGTCCCTTAGCTGGTAACCATGGAAGATAATAAGATGCTAATGGCACCTTTTTCTCTTGAAGAAGTTAAACAAGCAATTTTTGCTATGAACCATGATAAAGCTCTTGGTCTTGATGATTATACACCTTTGTTTTTGAGAAATATTGGGACTTTGTTAGTAATGATGTTTTACTAGCTCTTGAGGAGGCTAGGTGGAATAGGTCTATTTTGAAAGAATTGAATACTACTTTGATTTCTATTATTCCTAAGAAAGAGGACATAAAGTCTTTTATTGACTTCCAACCTATTTCTTTGTGTAATACATTATATAAAATATTCACTAAGGCAATTTCAATAAGGTTAGCGAAGATTTTACCTAAGATTATTTACTTGGAACAAGGGGGTTTTGTTCCAAGGAGGGAAACTATTGAAGGAGCAACTGTGGCACATGAGGTGTTGCATTCTATCTCCTCCCAGAACTCTCCAGCCATGATTCTTAAGCTAGATATGATGAAGGCCTATGATAGAGTAGAATGGCAAGCTTTGTGTGAGGTTCTTTTGAGGTTGGGTTTTTCTTATGCTTGGGTAAAATGGATGCGCTCATGTATATCGTCTGCAAGATTTTCACTAATTCTGAATGGTTCTCCTTGTGGTTTCTTTTCTTCTTTTAAAGGTTTGAGGCAAGGAGATCCCCTTTATCCTTTTTTGTTTATTCTTCTTGTTGAATCCTTTAGCTGGGTAATTAGGGATGCTAGATCAGGGGGTCTTTGGCGAGGTATTTGGATTTAGAATTATCCTCAAATCATTTCTCATTGTATCTTTGATGATGATACTCTGTTGTTTGGTCATGTTTCTTTGTCAGAGGCTAAGATAATTTCAAGTAAAATTTAGGAGTATGCTTCATTTTCTGGTGAGAAAGTCAATATCGATAAGTAAAATTTTCTTTCCTAATACTTCATTGATTGTGCAAAAGAGGTTGCATTCCTTTTGGGGTTTTCATATTGGTAACCTGCCTTGTATATATCTTGGGATTCCTTTTATTGTTAAGAAAGATAAGTTTGGTTTTTGGGATAAGGTTATTTTGGCCATTTCAAAAAGAATTATTTCTTGGAATCATAAATGATTGTCTTTAGCTGGTAAATTGATATTAATTAAATCTATTCTAAATTTTGTCCCTATTTATTTAATTTCGGTATTAAAATCTCCTAAATCTGTTATTGTAAACTTGCAAGATACCCTAAGGTTGTTTCTTTGGAATAACAATAAGGATGGCAAAAAGAGGTTGCCTTTGGTTTCCTGGGATAAAAATCTACCTTCCTTAGGATTCAAGTGGCACTGGTGTTCGTAATTTGAAGAATCAAAATTTAGCCTTAGGGGCCAAATTTGTTTGGAGATTGTATGAGAGGCCAAACTCTCTATGGGCTCAGATTATGTTCACTAAATATCTAAATAATGTTCCCAAAGAGAGTATTTTCAAATTCTAAAATTTACCTTCTGGTTCTGTCATTTGGAATTTCTTATGTAAATGTAGAGCAGTTATTATTCCCTGCCTCTCATGGGTTGTTCATGATGGAAGGAAAGCTAGGTTTTGGGATGAATCATGGAATGTGCATTGCTCTTTCGTTAATATTAGAGATTGGTCTCCCTTGATTGGTCTCCTCACCTCTCTTTGGTGTGTGTTTGTGGCGGATTATTTTGATATTGTTCAGAATGGTCCTCTAAAATTAGCCAGATGGAAGTCAATTGATTTCCTTGATGTGGGTCTGCACTTGAAAGTGGAGTTTGATAAGATTATGATTGAAAGGTTTGTTACTCTCTCAGATTCTAAGGATGAACTTTTTTGGACTGGGAATGCTTCTGGTAAGTACTCTGTTAAGGATGGTTATATCTCCCTTTTACCTGAAAATTCTTGCTCGTGTTGGCCTTACAAGTTGTTCTGGTACTCGACTTGTTTACCTAAAGTTGGCACCTTTGTTTGGTTGGCCATCTAGGATAGAGTTCTAACAGGTATGAGGTTGGATAGATCAAGCATTACTACGGTTTTTCCATATGTTCTATGTAATAAGAACCTCGAGTCTTCTTCACATCTGTTTCTTCATTGTGATTTTCCTTATGACTATTGGAATTGGTTGCTACGTAAATTGGGCTTATCTTTTGTTATTGGTAAGGATATTGCTTACCACTTTTGCTCTTCGCCTCTCATGTTTTCCCCTTCTTTCTATGCATGCTTTTGGGTTATTTCTCCCTCTATTGTCATCTGAAATATTTGGCTTGAATGAAATAATATGATTTTCGAGAAGGTGAGTTCTTTTGTATCGGATGTTCTGCAAAAAATAGAAGCCTCTATTTTGGAAGTTGTTTTGTCTTATATTTATAAGAACTTGGGTAATCAAATTTTCTTTTTTGCATCGGGAGAATAGGGTTACCAGGGTTTGGGAAGCCCTCTTGATCTTACCCTCTCATGGCTCAGTCTCCAAGAGTAACAATTCCTTTGCGATGCAGTTGTTGGCCAAGTGTAAACCTCCTCTTTGGGGACATTTCAAACTTAATTTTGATGGTGACTCCTGGAGAAACCCTGGGAAGGCGGGGGTTAGGATGGCTATTTTTGATCATAATGCACAACTCATCCTTGCTAAATGTCATAATAATGGTTTTAGCACTAATAACTTTGTGGAGTATCAAGCTTTATCCTTGGGTTTGGATATGGCAATCTCTTTAAAGATAAAAAACATAGTGATTTAGGGTGATTCTATAGTTATTATTCATAGCGTCATGAAGAAGAAATCAAATTGCTGGAAGTTGTAGTATTTGCTTGATCATATTTTACAAAACTTAGATTCTTTTGATTCCTTCTTAATATGTCATTGCTATAGGGAAATTAACATAGTGGAAGATTTTCTAGTGAATCTTGCCATTGACAGCAAGGCTCATTTCAATTTGGTTTATTCTAATGAAATTCCTTCTAAATTTTGGGAAGGAGCTCAAAATGTTTTGGGAAGGAGCTCAAAATGTTTAAATTCTTTGCATATCATCTGGGTGTTTGCCTGCCCTCTTTGATTTGTCATGCTTATGTTCATTTTCACTATATGGATGACTTTGTATATGTCTAGTATTTGATGTAGAAGTTATATTTCTATTTTATGTATTCGTCATATATGATGCCATTCATAGGGTGAGGGTATGGGTAATCATGATACATTCAAGGGTGGCAACATGTGTGATTTTAATGGTTTTATTAAAGATTTCATGCGAAATTGGCATGAGTGAGATTTTATTATGCGGCACATACTTGGGCTATTATTGTTTGATGATGTTTTGTACTACCTTGAAGCTCATTATATGTGAGTTTTGGTTGTGGCATTGTTCTATGATGTTTATAATTATTTGTTGGTGTTTGCGTTCTCTCCCACTTGGCTTTGATTGATGGCTGTCAAGTTTTAAATGTTGTTATTCAGTGTGAAATATCAGATCATGGCAGTTTGTAAATGATACTTTATCATAAATCTGTTGTCACCATGATGGTAAGTTGATGGCAGCCTTTTGTTATTTCTTCTATGCATTTTCATTTCGTTTATTTAGATTGTGGAAGGCTTCTTTTTGGAGTGTTTGCTTCTGCAAACGTCGACTATCTTGGCTTCTAGAATATACAGAGTGGTGCTCGAATCTGGGGTTTCGAAGGAAGATAATGTGGATAATTATGAAAATCTTGGTTGGGTCTTTAACCTGTTTTCTCCTGAGGTGGCTTTCGAATTCTGCAAGCTTTTGGGGTGTGGTTGCTTGGAAATTTTCCCTAATATCTCTTATTCTAAGTTTTTGTCTTGATTTGTTACAGTCTTTTATGATGTTTTACTTGATGTTGATTTGGTCTGCCTCCTAGTTTCCACATTCATTTTTCCATTAGTATGTAATCAGGATATGGTTTTTCTGCCTTGGATGATTATCATTTTGATGTAGCATCTTTTTATTATGGTGGTTTTCTTCCTCGCCATGAGCTCTTGGGTAATGGTTGGTTTGGTCAATTGTTGTTTGAATTAAGAATGGGGCTGATATGTGATACCATGGATGATACACGGGCTTCTATTGATTTTCTTCTGTATCGGGTTCTTGGTCAGTTTGAGGACAAAGCCTGGGTTATTTTTGAGTCTTTGTATTCATTACTTTCTTTGAGTTTCTTGTTCTCTGCTCCTGCTCTGGATGCAGCTCATGATCCTCCGGTTGAAAGCACTAGTTCTTGGTTTTTATATGTCTGACTATTATATCTTGGAGTTGTGGTATGGTTTTTTGATGCAGATATGGATAATTTTGGCTTTATTTAGTTTTGACTTGCTGGAGATTTGGCTCCTTGGTACCTCTGTATGATCTTCTTGAGGAATTTTCTCATAGATATCCAGCTATTCATTTTGTAACCAGCTGATACTCCCCAATTGGCATAAGTATATGGGCTCTTTGGTGTTTCTACATGATGTTCTCGAGGAGATATTTTTTGTTATCCAGTTCTTTATTTTGTAGCTAGCTGGCTTTGTATCTAGACATTTCCTATGGGACCTCTTTGTATAGTTTCAGTTGTATGGGGTTGGGTGGGTTTTCTTGATATGTAACAGATTATGTAAGGGTAGTTTTAGTTTTTTATTCAAGGCTATAACCAGAGGTTTTCTTGCGGGTTCTTTCTTGCCGATATGTTGTTTGAACCTGTTGTAAAAATTATGAAATATAATAATAAAGTTTAGTGGCTTCCCCACTTATAATGAAATATGTATATATATACATATGTATATACATATGTATATATATATACATATGTATATACATATGTATATATATATACATATATATATATACATATGTATATATATATGTGTGTGTATATATATATATACACACACACACACACATATATATATACATATATATATTCATATGTATATATATATGTGTGTGTGTGTGTGTGTGTGTGTGTGTGTGTACATATATGTATATATACATATATATACATATATATCTAATAATAAAATATTACATCATTTACAACTTTAAAAAATCTACTAAAATCAATATTAAAAATATAATTCTAATAATGTATATTCTAATTTATTGAGAACTAGAAATATTACCTCATGATCATGTTTTAATACCAATTTAAAAAAATATTGTTCAAATTATCTAGCCTTAAAACATGAATATAGAAACTTTTTTTTAATTGAATAGTAAATTTAAGATTTTTGTTTTGTGTACATATTTTTCTATGAATTTATCATATTTGTTAGAGAAATACATACTAATTTACAATAATTAATATCAATTTTAAAATTTATTATTGAAATGATCCAATGGTTCTAGACATTGCAATCGCATTGCAAGTCTCTTCATAAATATGAACGTGGATCACAAAAGTTAGTGGATAAAGTTCATATATGGAACCCTTAAGCATACTAATGTGATTTTGCTTTCTTGGAAGACTTATATCATCTCATCTTATAAAAAGATAGGAAATGATAATGGAAATTTTTTCAATATTTTAGTGTGATTTTACTTTATTTAAAAGAAAAAAAGAGAAACAATGAAGATATGTTTAATAGAATGATTACCATAGTTAAATCTGAATGTATTTTTTTCATGAAGATAGAATGTAGATTTATCTTATCTTATAAAATAATTAGGAAATACTAATTGACTTGTTTGGAGATGAAAATGTATCTTTTTGTTTCACAAAAATAGAAACAAAATTGATTTGAATAGATATAAAATGGATAAGAAATAATAATAGAATTATTTCCATATCTTAGTATGATTTTGTTATTTTTTAATACAATCAAGTTCATCTTATGTTATTTCCATAAAAAAATTCAATAAATTATTGGTTCACTATTTTAAGTTATTTTTCCTAAGATTAATAATTGACAAGAGAACATTAAGGTTTTTAGTAAATAAAATAAACAAGTAAATATGTCTTTATAGAAGCTTGGTAATTTTATTTGAAATGGTAACCCTACTTTATTTTAAAAGAAAATTAAAAAAGTTCAAATTTTCATAGAAAAATTTTGAACATTACACTAGGAACATCTATTGTGTCATTTCCTTAATTCCATAAAAAAAAATTAAGAAATTATTCATGGTTGCAAGTGTAGAATAAATTAGAATCAACATCTAAATTAGAATCAATATCTAATTTAGAATAAATTAGAATCAACATTTCCACATGGTCTCCTTTCCTTAATTCCATAAAAGAAATTAGAAAATTGCTCCCCAAAGAAAAATTGTTATTTTAAAAGATAAGACTAAATTAGAAATTTCTATTATTTTTTAACAACTGTTATCAGGAGTGATGCAGTTTGCTAATGGTAAGGACACTTGTGGCTATCTTCATTGCTTCTCAGTCTCTAAATAATTGCATTAGTCTCTAAATAAATAAGACTTAGTCTCCATGGCTTTTCAATAATGAATATCTTTTGACTGCGTATTTCTTTATAACTTATAAAATAAAAGTTAAAAAAACATAATTTACTGGGCCAAATTTGGAAAGTAAATACATAAGAGAGCAAGGCAGTATGGAAGTAAAATTCTGTGATGATAACAAAACTTTGTGCATTAATTCCCAAAAAATATGATTGCATGTGGAATAATTCGAAAAAAGTCTATATGAGTAGTTGAAAACAAACTAAAGAAGTGAATACTAGAAAAATCAGCATAATCCATCAAAGCAAAGTCCAAATATGGTTGATAAAAATATAGCTAAAGGTACTCAGTCCATGGTCATCATTATATGAAAAATTGGTGAATTTGGTATTTGGACAATAGTTGCAACAACCATGAGTAGCAATGAAATTTTCTTTTCTTTTCTTCATAAAAGTGATAAGTCTGATGTAAAATGGGTAACAATAGAATACTTCTAGTTATGGGAAAAGGGTATATTATAATCCACACCAAGGAAGGTGAAAATAAGGAAATAAAGAATGGTTTTTTTTTTTCTAGTATTAAACATAATTTTGTGAGTGTTAGATAATTGATTCAAAATGGTTAGAAAGTGTTGATGGAGAAGGGTAAATGTGTTATTTTCGACAAAAGTGACAGAAAGAATGTTGAATTGCAGTAGTTCAAATGACAAAGAACAAATATTTAAGTGAGCTAGTGCATGTTGATTTGTGCGCCGTTAAGAAAACACATTTGTATTAGTAAGAGCTAATATTGTATGACCCTCATAGATGATTACAATCTTAAGACATGGCTCTTTTTTGTAGCATAAGTCTGAAGCATTTCAAAATTTGAAAGTGTTTAAGGCCCATGCTGATAATGAAAGTAGAAAATTCATCAAGGTCGTAAGGTCAGATAGAGAGGGAGAGTGTACCTCCACTATATTTGTAAATTTATGCAAGCATCATGGCATCAAAGAGCTAATAGAAAGATATATTCTATAGAAAGATGGAGTGGAAAAGAGAAAAACAGAATCATCATAGATATGACAAGAAGTATGCTAAAATCAAAGGGACTCCCAAATGAATATTGAGGTTGGGTTATTGCAATAGTAATTTCTTTGATAAATAAAAGTCCAACAAAGATAGTATGTGAGAAGATTCATCAAAAGGCATGGACAAAATGTAAGTAGGCAAAAGATGACTTGAGAGTGTTCCAATGAGTGGCATATAAATCTTTTTCAAAGGTGAAGAAGCAAAAGTTGGATGACAAGGTGAGAAGTGTATCTTAATGGGTTATAGTGAGTAGTCAAAGGCATATAGTCTACATAAACCAGACACCAAGAAAATATTGATTTGTAGAGATGTTGAATTCATTGAGAATGAGTCATGTGATGGCTCAGTGGACACATCTTTGGGTATCTTAGCTATAGTTCTCATTGATTAAATTAAGATTAAGGGTGCAAGATGATAGTGTATCACATTTGGAGTTTGACAAATATCTCCAAAGAGCTTCAGTTTTGCACAACCTATAAAAAAATTGGCTCTGGGAAGCTCTTGACGTAGAAAAGAATTAATTTAAATTATCACAAAATTCAATTAGAGAGAGTTTCAAATAGCTATGAGAAATTCCTAGTGCAAACACACAAACATGGAATCAACCATAGATGGCCAGAGAATTGCCTCTAGACAAATCCTGAAAACTCAGAAAAAGTTTATAGATAATGAATAGAGGTTTTCAACGTAGTCTATACAAGAAAGTAGTAGTAGTGGCGTTAGTAATTCAGGCCCCACTCTCACCTCCCTAATGCCAAGAAAGACCTAAATTATAATGGAAATTTACCCAAATGGAGGTTATGATGATTAATTTTATGAAAATGTGAATTTTGCATTATTTTCTCATAATGATCGAATTTGTTTCGAGGATGTTGAGAAAGAGGTGAAATGGTGTCAGGTCATGAATGAGAAATTAGATGCAATAGAGAAGAATAGAATATCAGAGCTAGATGATTTTCCTTTCAGTAAGCAAGTTGTTGTAGTAAAATAGGTCTATAAGACCAAGAGCAATATTTAAGGAAAAACACATCGGCACAAGAAAAGATTGGTTGTCAAAGGGTACAATTATTAGTTTGGTTTAGAGATTGTGATGAGATATATTTTACAATTGCTTAAAAATGGTTTTAAAGTTTAGAGTAAAATAAAATAATATCCAAGGAAACAAAAACTTTTGAGAAAAATACTTTTTAATGTTTATTGTACTAACTTTGTCAAATAAATTGAGAAGAAATTTTAGGTAAAAATACAAGTATTTTTGAGTAAATTAAACTGGGTGAGGACCAAAAAAATTACATAGATCCTTCTACCAAAAAAAACCTAGGGTCTCATGAGGAGTGAGAGTCCAAAACCAAAGTGCTAGCTACTGGAAAACAAAACCTAGTACACACTTGGAACGAAACACAATAGAAACCAAAAACTAGACCGAAATAAATATAGAAAGAAAATGAAAAAAAATAGATACAACACCAACAAAGACACAAACTAATGGCCTACCTAGTGGGGTGCTTCTCAATTTTCCAATCCTAGCTCATTGCTTTCAATTTGTCAAAGAAGGAGACTCTCTTGTTTGAACCTATACCGAATGAAATAAGTGGGGACTCTAGGATAGCTTTCACCCTAGACACTGATGACTCTAAACTAGTAGTAGGGGAGGAATTCAATTGACACTTCTTTCTTGTTTGCATCTTATCAATTTCTTCCTGAATGACCCATAGAGCTGCAAAACATTTCTTGGACATTTCATTATTCTAGTCTATCATTCCTCCATTTTCCTTTTTAGGGACACATGGTTGTCCTAGAAAAACACAATTTCCTTGATCAACTCCTTCATGTACTGCTTCTAGTCTATATCTTATCACACAGACCCTTCAAATCCTCCTTCATTCTTTCCCACCTTTCATAATTTTTAGCTAAATCGTTAGTTACCACCCAAACCCTTTGGTCTTGATCATCTGTCCCAACTTGAAGCTCTAGAATCCAATTTGACAAGGTCTTCAAATCTATTAATTTTTTTTTCACTATATTTAATTGCCCCAAAATCTAATAGATTATAACTTCATGATTGTTATAGCCATCATAAAGTTGATTATCCTTATCCACAAAGGTAAGTAAATCCCATTTCCTTTGGAAATTTGAAAATGAAGGGTAGATGACCCAAATGAGGGGTTACAAGAGGTGGTAACATTGTTAACAAGTTTTTTTGAAGTCCACTTAGACCTAGTACACAAGGAAGAAAAGTCCTAACAATCATTCTCCTCTACTTCCACCTCTTCAATAATGCATTCAATAATGGGGAGGTCACAAGATTCCTAGATTTAGTTGTCCTACTAAGGTTTACCCAAGTAGCGGTCTGCTTGGGTTTAGGAGTGGAAATGACATTTGTGCTATCTATGTTATTCAACAACTCAACACACAAAGTGGGACTAGAAGGATTGCAAGTTAGCCCACAAGTGTAGGTTAAATTTGCATAGAAATTAAATAGATGCTAAATAAGCTCGAAATGCAAGGGAACACCATTTTTTTTTTGGCAACAATTGTTGAATAGGATATAAATGAAAAAATTCAATACTTGAGAAATTCATCTTCACACCATCCCTTAAATGGTTGCTGAGAATGGAATTGATTAAACCTCTCATCCAAAGTGGTGAACTTCATAAGGAGTAATGTGGCCTCTTACCAAACCCCGAGTAAGTCATTTCTATTGAAACCACTTGGTATAAAAGCAACTTTTTCCCCTAGATTTAGGAACCTCTTGAAAATAAAAGCATTTTTTTTCTAATTTAAAAGAATGAGTTTTAAATTTCAAATAAAATACTACATATATAATAAAAGAATTATTAACAGTTGTAAATATAAAGTTTCTAGGCACACCAATCACTTTGAGTGTCAATGATCATATTCTTGAATTTGTTAGAGAAGGGTTACCTATCAACAAACTTTCCTTGGATTATAGTTAAGCATTTATTCAACATCGTGAAATAATAAGGTAAAAAAAATTGGAGAGTAGGAAAGAGGATAAACAATTCTAAATATCATTGTAGTTGATAATACAAAAACAATTGTTTATTTTTTTACTTGTGACAATTGTAAACAAAATATCCTAGTAATGAGCTACAAAAGAACCCACTAATCCCTCTTGCCAACACTGTCGGTAGAGCCAATCTTGTAGTTGTCATAGTATCCCAAGCCACATGTCCTGCCGTCATCTCCAATCCTAGATCCTAAAACACTCATCTCAATGAATCCCCATCTCCCTCTTGATCGTAAGGAAACAAATCCCCAACAATCGGTATCCACAGTATCTTATATACATCCTCTAAGGTGATTGTCATCTCACCCATCGACAAATGAAAAGTGCATCTCTTCACCCAAAACTGAGACATATATATAATATAATCCAAGCCCATGGCCTCCACTTCTTCTCTATCCTCCAATGTTAGCTCTGGTCATAATCCCTAACTCAAAGGGAATCTCTCCCATGACTCCAGCATAGGTAAGTCCTCCTCTAGTCAAGCAAATCAACTGTGTCAATCCTAGTAGTACTCTTTGTTCATCAAAAAGTGCTTCATTTTTATCCTAGTGCACATATCTATCATATGGCACTCTATTTCTAGTAGTACTCCCTATTCATCATAAAGTGTTGCTTTTATCTTATCTTTTAGGACACTCTAGCTCATCCAATTGACAACGTATATTCTATCACAAAATTATTAATATCAGGCTAATCGAATTGACAACGTATGTTCTATCACAAAATTGTGAATTTTTATGGTACCACCTGTTCATCACAAATTGCCTCAATCTATCCTATCCTAAGGCCTTTGCTTGAGTGTATCCTCTTGAGTAGTTTCCAATTGACAATGTATGTTCTATCACAAAATTGTCAATTTCTATGGTACTCCTTGTTCATATCACACAAGATCAATGGATATAGGAAGAATGGAGATTCAAACGCTATTAGACATGTGATGGTATAATCTTTTGATTTTTTTGATTTGCATTGTCTTAGGTAATCTTCATATGTTATGGTGGATCTTTGCTGTCGTTAGCTTAGGGTTTTGTGGTTGAATTCATTTAGTCTTTCAATATTGTTGTTTCCATTGTTCCATTTTAACCATAAACACTCACTATTGATAATCCATCCTATGAATCTATGATGCATAGTGCAAACCTTCAGCCTATAAATTTGTATTCACAAATTCTCCCAAGTTTTAACATTTATATATTTCTCTATTTCTGATTACTAGGTTTCAGACACTACTATTATCTATATTTAATTTGTCATGGCTTGAATTAATATTTAATTTTGAACTCTATTTTTTGAATAGGAGACATTAGACATGTAGCAGTTGTTAAATTGTTAATCCGGCCTATGATGGCCATGTATATTTGTGTTGAGTTTGTGATTTTGATGTTGAGTCTTCACGTGTTGCAAATCAACCTGAAGTTTTTGTTGCTCCTTTGTTTCTATAAAAGGGAATTCAGGGTCATTTGCAAATGGTTCTGAAACTTTGTGGACTTTTGCATGGAGAATCACACAGAGTGGTTTATTGAATGAATTGTATCATATGACTATATTTTGAAATAATTAATGGAAAATCTAAGTTCTCAAAATGTCTAAATAAACATCTCTGTATCAATAAACACATTATTGTCTTTTATTATGCTATATTAAATCTAAAAAATAGAAAGTTGAAAAATACAATTACAAATCAATATTAAATTCTAATCACAAAAATGTGACAGGCTCATAAAATATGATCAAGTTATCAACCATAATAATATGATTTTGTAAAATATATTATGAGATACAGTAATAAGATTAATAAATAACAATCTCTTATAGTTTTCATTCATCCTCATCAAATTCAGAGCTTTCTTGATTCTTGTCTGGGTTTTCTTCACTCCGAGTTCAGATACCTTCATTGAATTGCATCTCAACGCTACCGGTATGTATAGTACATAAGTTAATAGTCCCACTAGCACTTTGGTTTGAAGTGTTTCCCAAACCTCTTCTTTCACATTTGGACCTCCAGATTTGTAGTGCCCTATCGTAAGGAAAAGTGTGGACATCATACCTAGATGTATAGAGCCTCAAGAAATTTTCCAAACTTTTGTCTAGTTTGTTTCTTAGCTTTAATTTTAGGAACCCCAAGGCACTGAAAACTCTCTCATCTTCCACTGAACCCAATATCATTGTAAGACATAAATTGACAAGCTTCAAATATTTTGGCATTGAATCATGCAACACTGCATTCTCAGCTATATATTTCCAAAGCCTTGTTTTTGATCCCTCTTCGTGGGGGTTCTCCATTGTGGCATATTGTTCCCTCATAGTGTATGCAAAATGAGATGATTTCTCCCTAAGATGAGTTTTGTCTAATATTCCATGTATAGTTACTCCATTTAATTCTTCAAATATGCAAAATTGTTTGATCAAAGTCAGTAGCTTACTTCAAAAATTAGTTGCACTGTTGAGGTTCTAATATTGAGGAAACACAATAGACATGGCTTCAAGTAGGTTGTCAAGAGGGAATCTGCTTCTAATTTGTGAGGAAAGATCATAGGCAATTTTCTTCACAAATTTAGTTACAGACTCAACAATCTTGTCGAAATCTTCCCTTGTAAATCTTGCTAGTTGCTTCCTATGGTGCTTTCCTGGTTCCTCGAGGTTGACTGTGGCATAGAAGAGCATTGGTATCTCAACTCCCCATACATTGGCACATACCTCCCCATTTGCACCAATTTGTAAAAATTTATCAAGATTGTTCAAATATGTGAGTGTCTGCCACTTAACAAATTTTTCATCATATAGTGTTGTTTGATTTCGATAGAGATTGTTGAGTGTCATGCATGTCATCTTACGTAGCGTAGCATATTCTGCAATATACAAAGCTGATTTTTGGGAAGCCTTCATAATATTCCTCATTCCCTCTAGCATGGGTAGAAGAGCCGCTAAAGTTAAGAGTGTCTCTAGATTACTTAACTTCCGAAGAAGGTCAAGAAATTTTGGTTTCTTTGATTCCTCACGAGTTGTGTGAAATAGTCCAATCAACGTTGGATATTCTGAAAAAACTTGATGCACTCAACCATCCAAAGAGATCCATCTGGTATCATTATCATTGAGAAGCTTGTTCCCATCAGTTATTCCATCACCAAAGAGTTGAAATTCCATAAATCACTAGGGCTTTCGACAGAAGTGTGAGTAGAGATCTTTAATTAAAATTCTATTTTCTTTTTACCGAAGCATACTTGCTCATAATTCCAAAATTTAGATTCATTTTGTTAGCCATGCAGTTAATTGTAGTAATGTACGGTTCAAATGAAGGTTCAATCTTTATACAAAGACCATTCATGTGACCTTGCATTATTGAAGCTCCATCTGCTCCAACACACAACAATTTTTTGGTAATCGTCGTGTCATCCATACCTCCATATTCAATTAAACTTCTCTTTACTAGTTGAAATAAATTTTCCGTTGTCGCACTCTCCTTCATTTTAGCAACATATAGTAGATAAGGTTGATGGGAATGATTCTGTATAGTATAAACATGCATGCATACCCATGAAGTATTGTCAACTATCGTAGCTTCGTCTAAAGAAAATACAATAAATTTGACTCATTTTTTCTTTTACATCTTCTTTTTCAACCTCAGCAAGACAATTTTCCCATTCCCATCCACTGTTTGTTGACCACTGTCTATTAGGATAGTTAGGAACTTTCAAAAAGTGTAATAAACCACTAATTGATGGGAAATCTATCATAGCACGCCCTCTGGTCAAAATATAAAAAAACAACGCTTAACTAAACAACTTTTCCTAGTTGTTCTATTTGCATTGCTTTTCCAAAATTAGCTTCAATAGAACCTTTAAGTTCACCAGGCTTTGTCTGTGTTTTCGCATGAAAATAATACTATTTGGTATTCCTCACATGCTTACATTCCTCCTTTGTTTTCTATCTTATCACTGATTTTTCAAATCCGTCTATCATTTGTTTTTCATAAACTTTACCCATATGCTTTTCTATTGTGTGAAATTTTAGCTACAACCTAATTTCCTTGTTATGTTTCTAAGTGAAAATCTTACACTTACATTCTATTGGACGCTCTCCTTCAATTGGATTCTCCATTGGTTCAATGAATGGATGCTTCGATGCCCAATTAATTTGAAAATTTCTCATTGACATATACCACTCTTGATCCATTTTTGATTGTGGTTGATCCTATTTTGATCTGGCTTTTCTTTTCCCTTCCGTGCATTATCATCAATGGCATTATCACTCATATAATTTTCTTCAAGATCATCCTGATCTGAGATATCAGGTTCACCATCGTCTTCAACATGTTGTGTAGGTTGTGAATTTTATACTTGTTCTTGAGATGATGTACCTTCTTGATTTTTACCACAATCTTTTCCAAAGCCAAAGTATGAAGACAACGTTCTTCTTTTTGTTGGCCTCTCATGGCCTTCCCCACATTTAGGTTTCCTACCCTTCTTTGTGTTCAACATCTCCAACAAAATAAAGGCTGCCAAAAAACTATCAATTTGTTGAAGAATCAATAATATATTATAAAGTATAATATATGTTTCATTGGCCCTACGACCTACAATCTAGATGTCTAAGGTTTGAATCTCACGATTGACCACTTGGCACTAACGGGTCCCCACTAAATAAGAAGGAACTCAACAATGCAAACAAATATAGATAAATTTGAAATAATATTATAACACATCAAAAATATGACCACTCGCCTTTAGGTCACTAGCAGTCACCAATGCAGTCAACAACAATGATTTTCCTTGGTCTAAAACTTCGCTATTGATCAGAACTCAGAGCCTAGAACCCACCAAATTGTGTAGAGATAGATATGATCTTTGAATGTATTTATACCAATCTTTATATGGTGAATTCCACAAAAATTTTATATTGTATACAAATATTTGGTGAATCCTATGTAACTATAACATGACATGTAATTTTTGAGGCGATTATGAGTTATCTAAATAATTGGTAAATACAATATAAATGACGAAAGTTGGGGTGAATGGAGACATGCGTCGACAAAATGTCAGTCGAATTGTGTCCTCCTAGATAACAAGTCTTCATATGCCTATAGGAAAATTATGGTCATCTATTAAGGAAACCTCAAAGAGTGTAGGCAAAAAATTAAATTTACTATGTGTCCACTATATATTATATTGGCGAAATCCTCGCGTAGAAATACTTAATTACATAAAACATATGGCGATTGGGTCATGAATTTGACGGAAATTGATAATTTTTCTAGCGAGATGGCCACCCCCAGGTGGTACAACATATCTGCCATTTCCCAGGTCTTTGACATGAAAAATTCACCATTGGTGAATATTTGCCACTAAAGTAATCTCTGCTGAGTTGGGATGTTGTTCAATTTTAACAAACTCTTCATATCATGCCAAGAAAGAGATTCCAAATTAGTAAAACCATTCTCCATATCAATAGGAGAAGACTTCCCAACCCTGGAACAAAAATTAACAATAGAAAGCCCTTTTAACCTAAAAAAAAGAGCAGAATCCATGATAGCAGAGGACTTGCTAAACCATTCATTATCTTTAACGATATCTTGCTGCTAGGTACCATCTAGAGATTTTATGTTACAATAGTGAGGTTGGTTAAGTTTAGGGTTAATCAACACACATATTTTGACAAGGAAATGATCATCCTCAAAAACCGAATGCGACAATAAAAATTTCCCAAAAGGGTCTCCAATTTTCTTCAAAATCTCAGACTTAGCAAGCTCAAAGGGTAATTTTTCTACATCTCGGCAAGGATGAAATTACTCTCTAACCAGAAGAAAGGGACTTCCATAGCCTTATTTCTGTCTTCCTCTGAATCAAAGAGAATAATAAAGGAGCTAGATGACATAACTTGAAAAAACACAGTGCCAAACCATCTATCATGAATCAACTATTTTAATTTAGAAAGCTTAACATCCCCTCCCCAAACATGAATGATAACAGCAAGAGAATGATGATCATGAGCTTTTTTCCCAAATGAATTAACTGTTAAATCTGTTAAAGGAACCAGAAACCATACCTTATCCCCTAAGCTAAGGTTAGCACCCACAGAGTTACGAATATCACTTGAATTGCCCATAGTATTCACCTTCAATGGAGCCTAAGGCTGGGAGATCGACAATCGTTGGTTATGATTGGTGAGCCTCACAAGAGAATAAGCCCTAGATGCATGAGACAGACCCGACATCACTCCATTTTGGAGAATAGGGTTTAAAGAAGCCGAAATCCTCACATCCATATTCATTAAATCCTTTCATGATTTGTTGTTATCAACCCCAACCCTACCATGCCTACAACCAGAGGATGCTTTACCCATATTCCACTGTCAAGGATTTGTATTCTTGTTCCTATTGTAAAACTGTCAAATACTGTCCCTTGAATGGAAAAAAACCTCGAAAGTACTTGGAGACCAATCGAAGGACTGCATCATTATGATCCCCGGTCTGCACATTACACTGCCAACCCACTTGCCATAATGGAAAACCCACTACGGGGTGTGCAAACGGAGTACGCCAAAGGGATCCAACTCTATCAAAAACCTCAAAATCTTCATCTGCCCAATGTTTTGATAGCCCTTTTTCATCATTGCAAAAAATTGCTTATTATTATTATTATTATTATGTTGTGAAGATAAATAATTTTTCACATTAAACATAAATTGAATTTCTATTTTTTGAAAATCTAATTAGTAGTAATTAATTAAGTAAAAGCTCATTACTATTTAGTATTATTGAAAATTACAATAATAACAAAAATGATATCTCTCCCTAAAAATAAAAATCTGATAATAAAATATTACATCTTTCACAACTTCAAAAAATCTACTAAAACCAACATTAAAAATAAAATTGTAATAATGTATATTCTAATTTATTGAGAACTAGAAATATTACCTCAAAATCATGTTTTAATACCAATTTAGAAAATTATTTTTCAAATGATCCAACCTTAATATGAATATAGAAAGTTTTTTTAATTTAATAGTAAATTTAAGATTTCTGTTTTGTGTACAACTTTTTTTTATCAATTTTCATAGCAAAATTTTGGACATTACACTAGGAACATTTATGGTCTCATTTTCTTAATTCCATAAAAAAAATTAAAAATTTGCTCATAGTTACATGTATAGAACAAATTAGAATCAACATCTAATATAGAAATAACCTCCTCAAGAAACATTTTCACATGTTCTCCTTTGCTTAATTCCATAAAAGAAATTAGAAAATTGATGCTAAAGAAAAACTGTTATTTTAAAAGATAAGACTAAATTAGAAATAGTGTTAATGTTGGTGGTGATATTTGAAGGGATGAGAATAGTTTCAGCAGGCTGCGACTATCATCTCACTAGAGAGTGCTCTGCTGGCTTAGTTTCAAGAACTTGTTCCCTTGATGATGGAAAATTTCAAGATGAAGATGACTGAGACAGGATATTAGAACGTGTTCCCTTGATGATGGAAAATTTAACGATCTATGTGTAGAGGTGGGTTGCTAATTTTAAACCCTTGGCACTCATTGTACATTTGAGCCAGTTTAGATAACACTATATAATTTTCTTATGAATTTTTTTACGACAAGAATTTTCGAGATTGATAAGAGCTTCAAAGTAACAAATTCGTTCTTGAGCTTTGTCTGAATACTTCCTCTCGAGAATATTCATTCTTGAGATTGCGATAGAAAATTCTTTTTCTTCTAGCATAAGAGATGAAGACATTGGGAAACAAATTGCCCCAAAAATGTTACAACCTCAAAATTGAAATGTAGATAGAAGCAAGATGAGGGGCACATATGGAGGGAGTTTTGAACAAGTGTCCTAATAGAGGCGATGCTACCCCTAAGAAGAGTTCCAATCCAAAAAGCAACTTCTAGCTGAAAGAGGCTCCAAATAAAGGTAATATTTGTCAAAATGAAGGAAGATAAAGATATTGGAATGTATTCATCCACTCATGAATGAATATAACAAAAATATGCTTATAAAGACTTTCACTAATTAGGAAATCAAAGAAGCAACATCTATGGTTCATCTTTCTAAGGCCTAAGACTTTCACTAAGAAGAATTCATGCATCATTGGGAGGGAAGTCTAAGAGTTTGTAGAAGAATTTTAATTAAATAATAAGTTTACAAAAGACATCAATAAAAATTTGTGCATTAATTCGAAAAAAGTCTGATTGCAAATCACTATGCAATATGTTATATAAATTATATCGAGAGTAGTTGCAAACAAACTAAAGAAGTTATTGAATCGAGTCATTTATGAGGACCATATTAGGTATACTATGGGAAGAAAAATAGTTGATAGTATTATCTTTCAAACAATGAGGCAACTCACTCTATCATGGGCTCAAGGCTTTAAAAGCAATATTAACCATGGACAAGTTCACATTTAGTAGAATATTATTGGAATGGATATATCCATGTATCTCCATGGTATGGTTGTCAATAGCAATTACTAGATTGTTAGAAATCAAGTCTCCAAATAAATATAAAACCACAATTTGTTTCTTAGATTCCCAATCAGCTAAAAATTTACAAAATAAAGACCAAAACAAAATACACAGTTGGAAATAGGAAAATTGCTTTTTTTTTATTAAAATATTAAACAAAATTGTAAATAAATAAATACAAGCTGATTACAATTCTGATTAAATATGGTCTATAGTGATCTGGAGGTACACCCAATCTTTGTGTGGTTGAAGTGGGTGTAGTGGACACTAGATAACTCCAAATGAATGGAAGTTCAAGAAATGCAAGGAGTTATGAGCATCTTCAGACAAACTAAGATTGGATGCAGATTATTTGTAATCCGTATTGTTATCCGTTTGTGTTTATTTTGTACAAGTTTGTTTAATGTTTTAATAGAAGAAAAAAATTTGCCGATATCCTGCTTTGTATTTTGTTTTGGTTTTATCTTGTTAATTTCCACCTGATTGGGAGTTAGAGCTGCAGGTTTTTGTTTTTCGAGATTTAAAATTCTATCAGTTGCTATCAAAGCTAGTAGGTATTAAATCCTTATCTTATTCATTTCCACCTGACTAGGAGTTAGAGCTGTAGTCTTTGTGTTTTTTCCCTGTACCTATTTGAGATTTAAAATTCTCTTAGTTGGTATCAAAGCTCGTAGGTATTAAATCCTTGATTTTGGGCATTTTCTTCTAGGAATTGAAGTTTATTATGTTGGATACATGGCTGGACAAGAGAGAAAGAGACGACAATGCCCACCATACTTGGATGGAGTATGAGAGAATTATGATATCTAGTCAAAGAAGATGAAGACCATCATACTTGCAAATGATTTTTGGGAGCTTGTGGTCACTAGGTTCATGAATGTATATAACCTAGAACAGTTTGTAGCCCTCACCAACAAGCATAAGACTCAATTCAAGGAGACAAGGAGGAAAGATGCTAAGGCATTGAATTTGATTGAAGCAGACTTGACATGGGCCATTTTTCTCAAATTAGCAGTAACTAACTAAGTGGAGGAAATTTGGTAAATCCACCAAACTACTTACAAAGGGACTAATAAAGTCACATTGGTAAAGCTCTAGATGCTTCAACGAGATTGAGAGTCTCCAAAGGAAGGACAATGAGTCCATTTCATATTCTCATGCAAGAGTCTCTCATTTGATAAACTAGTTGAGGGAAAATGGTGAAACAATGGAAGAAAAAAGGATTGGGGGAAACTCCTTAGAATCTTACCCTATCAGTTTGATGCAATAGTAATTGCCATTAAAGAGGCAAAGAACATCTCCATATTGGAAATGGATGAATTCATGGGTTCATTGTTCACCTAAAAGGGTTTGCAACTTCTTCCCATTAACAAGATTTCAAATCTCAAGTCAATGTAAGACGTCGGGGGAGAGGTGAAAATAGCAATAAATAGAGGTCAAGAGGAAAAGATAGAGGCAACTCTAGATTAGGAAGTTTTGGAGGAGATATCTTGAGACAAACACATGGTCATGAAGAAATAAGAAACTCTCTATCTAGCTCTGGACCATCCAAGAATAACAATATCTTGAATAAAAGGTATGATAAGAGAAATGTTGAATGCTATTATTGTCATAATTTTGGTCATTGTCCAAATGAGTACTAGAAAAAATAAGATAATCCATCAAAGAAAAGTGCAAATGTGGTTGATAAAAATATAGTTGACTTGGTACTCAATCCATATCCTTCATCATATGAAAATTTGATGAAGAAGGTATGCTTGAAGTATTTGGACAATGGTGGCAACAATTACATGAGTAGTAATGAAATTTTATTTTATTTTATTGATAAAAATGCTAAGTCCAGTATAAAATGGGAAACAATGGAATAGTTCTCATTGTGGGCGAAGGGTCTCTTATAATCCACACCAAGGAAGGTGAAAAGAAGGAAATAAAGAATGTTTATTTTTTCCCTAGTATTAAAATCAATTTTGTAAGTGTTGGATAGCTGATCCAAAATGATTAAAAGTGCTGATCGAGAAGGGTAAATGTGTAATTTTGACATAAATAAGAGAAAGAATGTCATTGAAATAGTTCAAATGACAAAGAACAAGATGTTTCCTTTGTGGGTAGAGTAACAACCTTTTTGTGGATTCTATAAGTCTAGTGGTTGTATCGGGCATTGACAGGTCGATCTTTTGGTGCAATGGCAACACTAGCTTGTAACAAGTGGTATCAGAGCTTGGTAATAGGTTCGAATCGCGTAGGCCATGGCGAGTGACATTGGGAGGGGGATTGTTGGCAGTGGGCCAGAGTCCCTTGCGGGGATTCATGGTTTAATAGCCTCTTGTGGATTCTATAAGTCTAGTGGTTGTATCGGGCATTGACAGGTCGATCTTTTGGTGCACCGGCAACCCTAACTTGTAACAGATGAACTCAATGATATTGCGTGACAAGCATGAGAGGATAGAGGATAATTTTATTGGATTGGATGTTGTAGAGAGTTGGAGACCTTCTAGAAGAGCTCAAGAATACCTAGACTTGTTGTAGCCTCAGTTTTTGGAAGTCAGCCCAAATAATGTGAATTTTCCAAGTGTTGTACTATTGTATTATGAGCCATCAGTATCTAGTGCTGATTTTGCATTCAAATTATGTACACTTCCAACTTTATTCTCATCTCTGCATATACATTATAGGAAGTCTATAGTTGCAGAAAGTTCTATGCACTTTAAAGTATCATTCTAGACCCCTCAAAGACTTTGGCATTTAAAGTATGGACATCTAAGCTATGTTGATTTGAGTCCCTTTTTTGATAAGGGTTTGGTTGGAGTTTTGTCAACCATTCTAGACAACTCTAGAAGGGAAAGAGCACCATAGGAGTTGGAGCATGCTGATTTGTGTGGCCTTAAAAATACCGTTTATATTGGTAAGAAGTGTTATAGGACATGGGTCTATTTTTTAAGCATAAGTATGAAGTATTTAAAAAAGTTAAAATATTTAAGGACCATGTTGATATAGAAAGTAGATTCAAATTCATCAAGGTCATAAGGTTAGATAGAGGGCCCAAAGAGTATACCTCTAATCTTTTTGTGAATTTTTTCAAGCATTGTGACATCAAGAAGAAGGTAATAGAAAGCTACACGCTATAACAAAATGGAGTGGCTGTGAGGAAAATAGAACCATCATAGAGATGAAAAGAATTATGCTAAAAGCTAAAGGGACGCCCAAATGAATATTGGGGTGAGGTTGTTCCAATAGTAATTTATTTGATAAATAAAAGTCCAACAAAGACGGTCTATGAGAATATTTTTGAAAAGGCATGGACAAAATGCAAGTAGATAATAGAGCACTTGAGCATGTTCAGGTGTGTGGCAAATGGAAAACTTGGATGACAAGGGTGATAAGTACATCTTAATGGGCTGTAGTGAGTAGTCCAAGGCATATAGGCTGCATAAACTAATCACCAAGAAAATAGTGAGTAGTAAAAGGCATATAGGCTACATAAATTTTATGGATAGTGTTATTATGCAATAGTTATGGTCATAAATCTAATCAATGAATATCTAGAACACATTTAGTAAATTCAGTGCAGAACATCACATATTATGTGCAAGTAGTCCAGACATTATGCTAATTAGTGCAGGAATGAATTTGTCATGGAGAAGTCTACAAAGAATAATGTGATGAAGACTAGAAAATCATAGAACCATTAGGAAGCAAGGATGCAGTAAAAATTCTCTCCCTAGGACCACCCCCTAGATATTTATTAGGCATAAGAACATCCCATTTGCTCGAGGGATCCTTGTACAACTTCCAAACAATATTTTCTCCGTGGGCTTTATTCTGAGCCGAGAGGTTTCTAATACCTACACCCCCAAGAAAATTAGGAAGACAAACCTTGTCCTGGGATAGAAGAGGAACTCTCACTTTCGCTCCTCTATTATCATTCCAAAGAAAGGACCTTAGAGAAGACTGAATTTCATTAATGGATTTCTTGGGAGATTTAAGGACTAGCATCCAATAGGTAGGGATAGTATTAAGAACTAAATTAATGAGAAGAATCTTACCAGATAGAGTTAACCATTTATGATTCCAAGACAAAATCCTAGAAGATATCACAGAGACCACCCTATCCCAAAAATTATGTTTTTTCAAACTATTAAAAAAGGGGACACCAAGACATTTACAAGGAAAACAACCCACCTCATAACCTCAAAAATGAACCAACCTATTCTTAACTAAAGGGCAAATACTCAAGAAAATATCTTAGATTTGGAATTATTTACCTTTTGCCCTGAGAAACCACAATATTCATTGATATTATCGTTAGTAGTTTTGGCTTCAGCCAAAGATTCATATCCAAAAAGATGGGTATCATCCGCAAATAAGCAATGAGAATGACACTGTGGGACACCCTTAACCCTAATCCCTCTTCAAACCCCTAATAATTTTGTGGAATGAATGGCCCTACTAAAAGCCTCATCTAACAAGATAAAAAAAAAAAGAGACAAGAGACCACCTTGCCTAACCCTTCAAGAAGAGGAGAAGAAACCACATGGGGCACCACTTACTAACATAGAGAACCTAGTAGTAGAGATGAAAGGGTAAACCCACATCCCTAAACCACAAAGGTTCAAATTTAAAAGGAATTTTGAGATGAGGTCTACTGTCAAGGATGTGGAACAAGATTGGAAAGTGGTTTGACCCAACATTAGGGAGAACTAAGGAAAAAAATTTGAATTCAGTATCCAACCAATTTTTAGACACCAAAAAATAATAAAATCTCTCCACAATTTGAGAAAAATATTTTCTCATAGCAGTCCAAGTAAAAGGGCCATTCTGAGTTTTACAATCAACCAGACACATATTACAAATAAAATGACTAAAATAATCAATCATATATCTATTGGGAAGAATACCCCCATCTTTCTCATGAAGGCTTTAAATTGCATTAAAATCACCTCCAAAAATCAATAAGTTGCCCTTGAAAGGAGAATAAATCAAAACCAATCTATGCCACAACCTCCTTTTACCCAAAATAGACATAGGCCCATAGATATTAAAAATACAAAACTTAACATTTGAAAACTTACTCTTAACCAAACCTAACATCCAGTTCAAGGTAGAAGCAACCAAAGAAAAAGCTACACTAAAATCATTCCAAAGTAAGGCAAGCCCCCAAAGCTCCATCAGAAGAAAAAGCACAAAACTTCCACACTTTCCATGAGGAAGACAAAGAATCAGCAAAAGGAAAAGATAACTTGGTTTCTTGTAACATCAAAATATCACACTTCATTAAATACAATTAAGATTTAATCAAGCATCATTTGTTAGGCGCATTTAAGGCCCTAACAATCCATGATATGATCCTCATTAGCCTCAAGAGAAGACTAAGGCTCCCCTCTTCCCAAAATTATCAATCTAAGACATCTTCCCCTCATTAAATTCATTCTGAAGATTCCTCTTAGAAGCTAGAGACCTAATCAGAGGTGGTCTAAAAACCTTCCTTTTTCTCCTCTTCCGCTTTCAATAATTCAAAAGCGAGATAAGAGTTGATTGAATCCCAACATCAATCTCCTGATGCGTCTTAAAATGTTTAGGTTTTCTACCCCTCCTTATGGAGAAGTGAAAGGAGATCCTATTGAAAGAGGAGTTTGAACCAAGGGAGATTTGTCTATGTCAGGTTTGTTCTACATAGAAGAAGAAGGTACCTTTTCTATATCAACCTCCTTATCCAGAGAAAGTGCATCAAAAGGGTTTACATAAGGAGGAATGGACATATCCTTTCTTAGTTTAACTAAATAATTGTCAATGGAATCAATCACTTTTTTGGTCATTTCAAAATCAAAAAATATGTTCTTTTTGGTTACCAAGTTGTGAACTTGAGTAATAAGATGTTCCTCTAGGGCAAGCAGAGGCATGTCCAAACCTGAGGTATTGCAAAGAGTAGTTGAGCCAATCATGAGTTCAACATGATTAGGAGAAGTTCCAACCTCAAGTGGCCCCCCTCTATCACAAGGCGACTTTAAGGAAATGTGAACTGTTGGAGGGGGATAATTCACTCCTCGATCTAGTGTTGGCTTATTCAAACCAACCTCAAGACAATTGGGAAGAGAAAAAAGAAGAAATGTCTCAAGTACTCGAAAGAGCTCCAACCCCCAAACACATATCTTGACCAGCATTTGAGATAAAGTTCTCATGATTAATTGTGGGGGGGCCTATTGAACCAACTCCACCACAAAAAACCTCAACATTAACAGATTTATCTAGAGATTTAGAAGACAAGGGAGGCAGAAAACCCCTTTTAGGACCACTAGGGATGTTGTTAGATTTTAACAAACTCTACATATCATGTCAAGAAAGAGACATTTCAAATTAGTAAAACCCTTCTCCATATCAATAGGAGAACACATCCCAACCTCTTATCATAGGTGAGCCTCACAAGAGAAGAAGCCCTAGATGCATGAGATGGAAGCAACATCACTCCCTTTTGGCAATTAGTGTTTAAAGAAGTCGAAACCCTCACATCCGCATTGATAATGTCCTTCCATGATTTCTTGTTATCAACCCCAACCAGAGGATGCTTTAGCCCTATTCCACTATTGAGGATCCGTATTCTTTTTTCTATTATGAAATTATTGACCATTGTCCCTTGAATGGAAAAAACCCTGAAAGTACTTGGAGACGAGGCAAAGGACTACATCATTATGATCCCCGGTCTACACATTACACCACGGCACCATCATATCATCCCACTTGCCATCATGGAAAACCCACTGCAGGGTGTTCTTTGTTTGCACACTAAAGGGATCCAAATCATAATAATCCTCAAAATCTTCATCTGCCCACCGTTTCGATCGCCCTTTTTCCATCATTGCAGATTATGTTGTTGTTGTTGTTGTTGTTGTTGTTGTTGTTGTTGTTGTTGTTGTTGTTGTTGTTGTTTTTGTTATTAATGTTATTATTGTTGTTGTTGTTGTTGTTCTTATTATTATTGTTATTGTTATTGATATTGTTATTGTTGTTGTTGTTGTTGTTGTTGTTGTTGTTGTTGTTGTTGTTGTTGTTATTATTGCATTGTGAAGATAAATAACTTTTAACATTAAACATAAATTGAATTTCTATTTCTTGAAAATCTAATTCATAATTAATTAAGTAAAAGCTCATTACTATTTAAAATTATTAAAAATTACAATAATAACGAAAATGGCATCTCTCCCTAAAAATAAAAATCTAATAATAGAATATTACATCATTCAGAACTTTAAAAAATCTACCAAAATCAACATTAGAAATACAATTGTAATAATGTATATTTTAATTTATTGAGAACTAGAAATATTACCTCATGATCATATTTTATTACCAATTTAGAAAATTATTTTTTAAATGATCCAACCTTAATATGAATATATAAACTATTTTTTTTAATTCCATAAAAAAAAATTAAAAAATTGCTCATAATTGCATTTATAGAATAAATTAGAATCAACATCTAATATAATCCTTAAGGAACATTTCCACATGATCTCCTTTCCTTAATTCTATAAAAGAAATTAAAAAATTGCTCCCAAAGAAAAACTGTTATTTTAAAAGATAAGACTATTATCTTTTTAACAACTGTTATCATAATCCAACAATTCCTTTCATTTGTGTATCTCTATATATTTGTTACACTTATTTAAGCATAGCATACACATTCAATCAGTCACCGAACAAAAATGGGTGCAAGGAAATCAGGAGTGATGTAGTTTGCAAAGAAGTTTTTAATAGTGTTAATATTGGTGGTGATATTTGAAGGGGTGAGAATAGTTTCAGCATGTTGTGACTGTCATCTCACTAGAGAGTGCTTTGCTGGCTTAGTTTGCTGCCAGGCATACTACGCTAATGGTAAGGGCACTTGTGCAGTAAATTGTGGCTGAAAAACTCACTGCAAATCATTATGCAATACGCTATAATTTATATGAGTAGTTGATATTAGTAGCGATAAATGATTTCAGGATGATATTTAAATGTATTCATATTAAATGACAACAATATGCTTATGCAGCCTTTCACTAACCAGGAAATCTATATGAGACCTCAAGGCTGCATGGGTTACCGACATTATTCTATCAAAAGCCACAGTGTTCGTTGCTCAGATTCCCAAACAGCTCAAAATGTACAAAAGAAAGACCGAAATAAAATACAACACCAACTGAATACAATTCTGATTAAAAATGATCTGTAGCGATCTGTAGCTACACCCAGTCTTTGTGTGGTTGACGTGTGTGCAGTGAACAATAGATAGCTGCAAATGAATGGAAGTTCAAGAAGTGCAAGGAGTTGATAGTAGTAAGCAAGCTTTCAAAGCTCAATCCAAAGAAAGAGGTAGGGGGAGAGGTAGAAATAGCGTTGAATAGAGCTCAAGAGTCAAAGATAGAGGCAACTCTAGATTAGGAATTTCTCAAGGAGATAGCTCAACATGAACGTATGACCACGAAGAAACAAGAAAATCTCAATCTATCTCTACACCCTCGAAGAATAACAATTGCTTGATTCAGAGGTATGATAAGTGAATAAAATTGCATAGTTACACTTGTCATCTTTAATGATTTGCAATAAGATGTCAAAATTATTGCATATGATATGATCACAACTATTTTATCTTTTAACTCAATCTAAATAGTAAGTTTTAGACATTTTATACGATATGTTCACAACTATTTTGATTTTAATGATTTGCATTAAGATGTCAAAACTATTTTATATCATATGATAACAGCTATTTTATATCTTAACTAAATCTAGATTATAAGATTTGGGATTTTATACAATTAATCAAAACTATTTTATCTTTTAACTCAATCTCCATAGGAAGGTTTAAATATGGGTAAATCATTTGCTTCCAAGAAAAACAAACAAACAAGGGTTGTCAGTGATGGGGTTTTCCTAGCTTGCTCACACTTCACCTAGCTGGTATTGCTCAACTCCACCAAGGTCTAGCTATGCTCTAAGACCTCCAAGCCCTTCTCAATCTCTTCTAGGGCTTGCTTCTTGTCAATCTCAAGGTGTTTGCTTTAAGTGTTTAACTATGCAAAATTGGTGGAGAAGGCAACCCTAAAGTATTTGGACAATAGTTGCAACAACCATGAGTAGCAATGAAATTTTATTTTCTTTTATTCATAAAAGTGTCAAGTCTGAAATAAAATGGGGAACAATAGAATAGTTCTAGTTATAATCCACACCAAGGAAGGTGAAAAGAATGAAATAAAGATCGTTCTTTTTTTCTAGTATTATAAACAATTTTGTGAGTGTTGGATAATTGATCCAAAATGGTTACAAAGTGTTGATGGAGAAGGGTAAATGTGTTATTTTTTACACAAGTGAGAGAAAGAATAAATGACAAAGAATAAATTTTTAAATGAGATGGTGCATGCTGTTTTGTGTGCTGTTAAGAAACCCATTTTTATTGGTAAGAGCTAATATTGTATGACCCTCATAGATGATTACAATCTTAACACACGGGTCTATTTTGTAGCATAAGTCTGAAGCATTTGAAAATTTTAAAGTGTTTAAGGCCCATGCTGATAAGGAAACTAGAAAATTCATCAAGGTCCTAAGGTCAGATAGAGGGGGAGAGTGTACCTCCAATATATTTGTAAATTTATACAAGCATCATGGCATCAAAGAAATAATAGAAAGCTATACTCTATAGAAAGATGGAGTGGCAAAGAGAAAAATAAAACAATCATAGAGACGACAAGAAGTATGCGAAAATCCAAGGGAATCCGAAATGAATATTGGGGTCAGGTTATTGCAATAGTAATTTCTTTAATAAATAAAAGTCCAACAAAGATAGTCTATGAGAAGATTCGTCAAAAGACATGGAAAAAATGCAAGTAGACAAAAGACCACTTGAGAGTGTTCAAGTGTGTGGCATATAATGGGGATGTCATGAGCTTCCTAGATTTAGTCGTCCTACTAAGGTTGACCCAAGTACGTGTCCCCTTGAGTTTAGGAGTGGAAATGGCATTTGTACTATCTATGTCATCAAACAACACCAACACACAAAGTGAGACTACAGGGATTAGAAGTTGGCCCACAAGTGGGGGTTAAATTTGAGTGGAAATTATATAGATGCAAAATAAGCCCCGAATGAAAGGGAAGGTCTTTTTTTATTTTTTGGCAACAATCGTTTACTAGGATATAACCAAAAAAAATCCATACTTGATAAATTCATCTTCACACCACCCCTTAAATGGTTGAGCATGAAGAAAAGATGAGAATGGAACCAATTAAACCTCTCATCCAAAGTGATGAACTTCATAAGGAGTAATGTGGCTTCTTTCCAAACCATCAATAACTCATTTCTATTGAAACCACTTGGTAGAAAAGCAACTTTCTCCCCTAGATTTAGGAACCTCTTGAAAATAAAAGCATGGTTTTCTAATTTAATAAAATGAGTTTAAAATTTCAAATCAAATAATACATATATAATAAAAGAACTATTAATAGTTATAAATTTTAGGACAAAAAAACAACATAGACAATTATTATATATAACTCAGTTATTTGTTTTGGTTCTTGTGTTCTTTAGGTTTTATTCAAGGATGTCATTCATCACATAACATAAATTTACAAGTTAACTAATGAACTAATCAATTCAGTGATACTTTTATGGCCTTACTATTACACAAAGATTGTCTATGTTGTACACATACTATAATGTTTCTAGGCACACCAATCACTTTGAGTGTCAATGACTATATTCTTGAATTTGTTAGAGAAGCGTTACCTATCAACAAACTTGCCTTGGATTATAGTGAAGCATTTATTCAACATCGTGAAATAATAAGGAAAAAAAAATTTGGACAACGGGAAAGAGGATAAATAATTCTACATATCATTGTAGTTGATAATAGAAAAAAATGGTTTTTTTTTTTACTTCTGAACTTTGTAAAAAAAATATCCCAGTAATGAACTACAAATGTATTTAATGTATCCCATCTCTATAGTTAGAAATATCGATGCATTGCACAATTAAGTACCATTCATCCTTATTATTTTTCATATTTTAAAAACAATCCATTTACCTTACAAATAATTAATATAAATAAATAAACTTATTATCTTTTGTGATTAGTACACCATCAACCACATTATTCAAAATACTTTTTTCTATCAATTTAACCATTGCATCTCCTCCTAATGCAAGTTCTAGTATTAGACTTCATCAACCCTCTACTCATCGATCATAAAAACTATACATGACTCTAATAATTCACATCAGTATAATATTATTGGTTTTCAAAGGCTTAATACTTAAATTTACTATATAAAATAATTCAACATTGAGATTTCCAGCTTGCAACTGACAGGCTCCTTATTGAAAAAATCATCTGTTTAATTTATATAAGTGAATAAAATCGCATAGTTGCACTTGTCATCTTTAATGATTTGCAATAAGATATCAAAATTATTTCATACGATATGATCACAACTATTTTATCTTTTAACTCAATCTAAATAGTAAGTTTTAGGCATTTTATACGATATGTTCACAACTTTTTGGATTTTAATTATTTGCATTAAGATGTCAAAACTATTTTATGTCATATGATGACAACTATTTTATATCTCAAATAAATCTAGATTGTAAGATTTGGGCTTTTATACAATTAATCAAACATATTTTATCTTTTAACTCAATCTCGATAGGAAGGTTTAAATATGGGTAAATAATTTGCCTCCAAGAGAAAAAAAAAAAAAAAAGGGTTGTCAATAACAACCATTTGACCTACATTGGAGCATCATCATTATCTTCTTTAATTTCAATCGCCATTTCAAATTCCTCTTCCAAACACCTCAGATAAAAAGAACATCAGAACCATGCATAGAACTAAGATTTAATTGTATGAAAAAACATCAAAGCATAGATCTAACCAATTTATCCAACATGTGAGAGAGTAAATCCACACTAACCAATATCAAATTATTGAAGAAACTCAACTATAGAAAACAAAATGTATGATTTCGATTAAAAAAAATCAAAATTTCATAATTTTTTAGTATTATAACACATTGAATTATGTATAAAAATTTTCAATAATGCTAACAAAATAATCCACAACCATTAATATAGACACATAATTATATTTATATAGATTTTACATCAAATTTTTCAATTGTACGACTAGGGTTTGGGCATAGCTATCTAGCAAACCCAAGAATGTTAATATAAACTAAAAATAAATCAAACTACAATATATCTAAACCAAAACTACATCTAATTAAATTCCCAAAATCATTCAAAGATTGGAATATTGTTTAAAGGAGCATAAAACAAAAATCATTGCCCTAAAATAGAGGCCACAATGCCAGTTCACACATTGGGACTATGAATGCTTTTTTAGGACTTTAGTTTCCTTCCAATGTGGCCTTATCACATGATGTAGATAGATCTCAAACTTTAACTAGAGAAAGAAATAATCATGTTGGAACACACCTAAAAATATAATTATCTTTGTGAATTCTTCGGAAAACTCTATGGACGACATGAATGTAGTGGAGACAAAAACAACAGATAGAAGCTTCAACCTTAATTTTTTGTTTCATACCAACTTTGAAAACTCAATGCAATACCAAACTCACTTGAAGAACATATGTGTTCATTTCACAAGTCAGCAATAGCATTAGGGAAATATTTATAGATCATGTTAACAATCTATTGAAATTCTCTAAGTCTAAAGTCTTGGTGTATTTTATTTTAATATAGTATAACCATATCTAAGTCTCTCTAACCTTTTCATCATCTCCTTATACTTTGCAAGGTCTAATTACATTTTTTTGAACTCTCCCTTGATTAATGTTGTAAACTCAATGTTGTCTTTGGTATATTATTGGTGAAGTTTATTCTTGAATTAGTAGATGATAGTTGTTTATTAGGAAGGTAATAGGCCAACGAACCACCTGGACACAAACATAGGTGTGGATTATATAGACATACAATGGTGGATAGGAAAGGAAACTTTTTCAATAAAATTGTGTGAACTGACGAGAAAGGATAGCGAATGCATCAAGCATTCCTATCACATTAACGATATGATTAAATGCCAAATGAACTATAATCTTTTGTGAGATTTTTGTTTGAATTCCAAAACTAGGTTTTCTAGAGCCTTCATTTCTATTTAGTTTTTCATTGCTTGGTTTTTGTTTGGTTTCCATTATTGCAGAGGTAATTTACTCATGGAAGGTAACATGAATAGAATGGAAACTATGCGCTATGAGAAATAGGAAAATAATAGAGACCTATGGACAAAGATTACTAATGGGGTCCTTGTATCGTATCTTGATTGGTTTTATGGAAATGATCCATAAATGACAAAGGATTTTGTGAATGGTTGGGAGAAAGGAATCCTCAAGGGATTTGGAGTGGAGTTTAGAATTGATAAATTCTACATCACAGAGATATATGGCTTGCAGATAGAAGGCAAGAAGTTTTACAGAGAAAGGAAGGCGTCAGAAGAAGCCATTGTGGCTTTCTTCAACAAAGATAGCGAGAGGAAAAGGGTGCAAAAGATGAAGGATGGTGGCTATAACAAGAAGGACCTACAATCACTTTGCGTGGAGATGGACGAAGTGATTATGAGGTACATTACTCTTGATGGATTCTATGCAAGTATTTTTCCTTATCACTTAATGATATTAAACCATAAAACAACAACAAGAAAATAATTTCTTTGCCTTTTCTATTTGGTTATCTTATCTTGAAAATAGGCCGGCGAATCATGCCAAAAATTGTGATAATCCTATTTTGCATGAGGGGATAATCATGCTCATCATGGAATATGCTAAGGATCATGGGGTTAAACCCTCACTGGCGTTTAAACCTCCCAACCCTTTGACCAATACTACTATTCATTATGTGTCGAATAAAAAGATGGTTGAAGTGTCTAGTAGGGCTATGGATTGGTGGTACCTCAATGTCTCAAATGTTTTGGAATACTTCCCCTCTTAGGAGGAGGGTCTCCAACAAAATATTACACCTATCACTAGAAGTAGGAGTAGAAACAAACACCCTAGATGGGTTGTTGGTAAGTATAAAACCCCCAACCCAAAATTTTAGGATTCAAGGCCACTGAATATGAAGAAGTCTAAATCTGGAAAAATTGGGGAAACTAAGGGAAAGGAGAAGGAAATAAAATCTGGAAATCCCCATTAACATTGAATAGGGGGAATGGAGGGATACCCAAAATGATTCTAATTTTGGTACTCTCCTTAGCAGCGTTGTCAAACTCCAAGAGAATTGTTTTCTTTGGGTCAGTAATGAGATTAATATGTTAAAGGATGGAATTAAAGATATCACTAATACTTTCACTGAGATGCCCATTCCAAGAAAGATGAGTAAACTTCTCTGAATGACACAAGAACTCACAAAAGATATAAAGACAGTGAAAACAAATCATGAATCAAGGATTGGTTAGTTGGAGATCAGCTTGGAATAAATTAAGGGTAATTTGAAGAAACTGGAGGATATCATTAAGGAAACTATGAATATTAGTGCTCAGAGTCTTAAAAAGGTAAATGCAATAATAGTGGATCAAAGAGATCAGTCCGCCACCAGTATCCCATCCTCAAACATCAAATAGAAGAAGAAAATCTAGTAACCGAACTTGCAGGGTACGGGATGTCAAACCACCATAGGCCCCTCTACGAGGACTAGAAGTAGGAACCAGGAGAAGAATACCTCCAGGTTAATCATGGATGAGCTCAAGGACTTCAACAAGAGGGTGATTCAGAAGAATACATAGATGATGCAATCTCCGGTCTAGTGAGTTTGAGGTTTTTTCTTCTTCTATTTTATTTTTTGTTGTGTGGGCTTGGACCCTATTTTTGTGGTTGTTGTATCGTTGGTTATACACTGGTTAGCGACTTCTTCTTTTTGTTGTTCTCTGTAACTTTGAGTTTCAGTTTCCTATAAAACTCGTTTATCTTATTCAAAAATAATATTCTTAATCTTATAATCTCATTTTCCATATGCTATAGAACCCATATTCTTATTATAATCTAGTTCATAGATAAAATAATTTACTATACTTCACTTGTACGAAATATGGGTTGGAGGATAAATAATGAAGTATCCAGAGATGCTACATAGAATGATTAGATAGGACTTACCTCTTAACTCAATCTAAAAAATATTGTGATTCATTGAGCTATAATATCCTTCCTTTGTTCCATGATAATTCCTATATTAAATTTCTCATATTTAAGATATTGATAGATATCATGTAATCATATTGTCATGCACATAATTTTTTTACAATTGAGATAAATATAAAATATTACCTTTCTAAATTACCAAATTATTTCCCTATATTGTACTTCATGCATAGTGCTAATATACACACTTTATGATGTTGGTGTCCAATATTCTATTTTTCTTGGATATGTCTTCTTCTCATTGATATTTATTTTCTAGATATGTTTTCTTTTTTAGCGATAAGGTTTCTTTAAGTGTTTCACATAGAGTTAGATGCTACTTTCCAAGGTGATGGATAGATCCCCTTCACAAAATAAATATGTACATCTTTAGATGAGTTTATATAATCTCAATGATTCAAAGCTATTTTTTTTTTTATGTTAATTTTTTATGTTTTATGTACCTTATTTTTCTAACTATTCAGGAGCATGTGTTAGTTTAACTTCCATAGCTCAACCAAGTGTCATCATTCTTCTAAAAGAGATAAATTGATGAGGTTTAAAAATTTTCATTATATATATATATTTTTTTTCCATGTATTTAAATTTATTTTTTTAGCTAATTGAACAAAGAAAGGCATGATCATAACATTTTTTCAAAAACATGTGTATTTTTTTATCTGCTACAATCTCCCTTTGCTTGTTGCACTTTCACTAGAATAACTCTTTTCAACCTTTACTAACTAACTTTTAGAGGTTTATTTGCAATGCTTATCCCTAGTCTTCCTTGCTGCGAAAATTTGTATAATTTAAACCAGACAAAGCACATTGCATTTGATGTTTTTATTCATTATTTTGGCCGAGACTTTTTATTTGTAAGCAATATTCTTCACGCAAGTCTTTAAAGCCCATTTTATACAAGAGGCCATGTAAGAGTTTGTGTGGCTCGTCATTCATTGGCAAGTAATTTGTATGCAGTTTTCTACGATCGCAATTAGATAATGGGCAACTAGTTTTAATATTATTAAGAACAGATAGAGATGATGATAGAATACAGAAATATTCTATTGTAAAAGCCATATTTTGGAAATAAATCTTGGCATTTGTAACAGATAGAGATGATGATAGAACATAGAAACATTTTCACATGTTCTCCTTTGCTTAATTCCATGAAAGAAATTAGAAAATTGCTCCCAAAGAAAAACTGTTATTTTAAAAGATAAAGACCAAATTAGAAATTTCTATTATTTTTTAACAACTATCTCTATATATTTGTCCTGCCTGTTTGTTACACTTATTCAATCACAGCATATACATTCAATCAGTCGCCGAACAAAAATGGGTGCAAGGAAATCGGGAGTGATGCAGTTTGCGAAGAAGTTTTTAATAGTGTTAATGTTGGCGGTGATATTTGAAGGGGTGAGAATAGTTTCAGCAGGCTGCGACTGTCATCTCACTAGAGAGTGCTCTGCTGGCTTAGTTTGCTGCCAGGCAGACTGCGCTAATGGTAAGGGCACTTGTGCAGTAAATTGTGGCTGACTATCATATACTATCTTCATTGCTAAGCAGTATGTATTACTGTCTAAATAAATAAGAGTAGTGTAATAGACTTAGTCTCCATGGCTTTTCAATAATACAGAAATTAATGTATTTATTCGTGGGTTGAGGTGAATATCGTTTTACTGCTTGGGATAAATCGAGACAAACTTTTTTTTTTAGTCAAAACATATTTTATTGAATATTAAAATGTTAACAAATTTTTTTTGTATGTATGAAATAGAAAAAAATTATGTGGATTTAAATATTCTGGATAACAATGATTTGAGGAAGTCATTTAATATATATTTGATGTATTTCTTATACAATTGGATATATGATCATAATTTGGTTTAAATAATCAATATGAATTTAATTAAATGTTATTAAGATAATAGAATTCTGTTAAATGAATCATTAATTTCTTTTCATTATGATATTTAATAAATGTTGAGAAGTCTAAATTAATTAAATGTATTTATTTATAACTTATTAAATAAAAGTTAACAAAGAGATTATTAAAAAAAAGCAAATATATAAGAGAGCAAGGCAGTATGGATGTAGCAGTTTCTGTGATGATAGCAAAAGTGGGTAATCATGAGACTTGAAATAATTCTAAGAGATCAATAAAACTTTGTACATTAATTCCCAAAAAGTATGTTTGCATGTGTTTGCATGTGGAATAATTCGAAAAAAGTCTGATTGCATATCATTATGCAACATAGGTTAACTATGGGAAGAGAAACAGTGTATGGTACTATCTTCCAGACAACGAGGCAATTCACTATATCATGGGCTGAAAGCATAAAAGCATGATGATCAAGCTACACATTCGTAATGAAAAATGATTTCAGAATGATATTTAGATGTATTCATCCAGTCGTGAATGAAAATGACAACAATATGCTTATGCAGCCTTTCACTAACTAGGAAATCTATATGAGACCACAAGATGAACTACAAGATTTCAGTTGAAGGTTTCTACTACTAACCATGGACAAGTTTAGATTTCCACATTATTCTATCAAAAGCATTCAGTTGAAGGTTTCTACTTTTAACCATGGACAAGTTTAGATTTCCATTGGAATGGATATATCAGTTACTAGATCTTTAGAAATCAAGTCCCCAAAATAAATATAAAGCCACATAGTTCGTTGCTCAGATCCCCAAACAACTCAAAAAGTACAAATTAAAGACCGACACAAAATACAACACTAACTGAATACAATTCTGATTAAAATTGATCTGTAGTGATCTGTAGCTACACCCAATCTTTGTGTGGTTGAAGTGGGTCCAGTGAATAATAGATAGCTGCAAATGAATGGAAGTTCAAGAAGTGCAAGGAGTTATGAGCATCTCCATACAAACTAAGATTGGATGCAGATTATTTGTAACCAGTGTTGTAATGAGTTTGTGTTTATTTTGTAAAAGCTTGTTTCATGTTTTGATAGAAGAAAAAAAATTGTTCATCTCCATCCATGTATTTCGTTTTGGTTTTGTCTTGTGCATTTTCAACTGATTGGAAATTAGTGAATTGGGCATTTTTCTCTAGGTATTGAAGTTTATTATGTTGGAGACATGACCGGAAAAGATAGAAAGAGTTTCCAATAGCTACCATCCTTGAATGGATAGAACTATGATATCTGGCCAGAGACGATGAAGACCATCATGCTTGCAAATAATTTATGGGAGCTTACGGTCACTAGCTTCATGAATGTAGCTAACCTAGCTCAATTTGTATCCCTCACCCCAACAACCATAAGACTCAATTGAAGGAGACAAGACGGAAAGATGCTAAGCTATTGAGTTTGATTGAAGTAGCCTCGACAGGGGACATTTTCTCGAAAATAGTAATAGATAACTATGAGGAGGAAACTTGGGAAATCCTCCAAAATAGTTATAAAGTGACTAATAAAGGCACATTGGTAGAGCTCTAGATTCTTTGAAGATATTTTGATAGTCTCCAAATAAAGGACAGTGAGTCCATTTCATATTCTCATGCAAGAGTCTCTCATTTGACAAACTAGTCGAGGACAAATGGTGAAACAATGGAAGAAAAAAGGAATGGGAGAAAACCCTTGGAAGTGTAATCTATAAGTTTGATGCAGTACTAATTGTCATTGAATAGGTAAAGAACTTCTCCATATTGGCAGTGGAGTTGATGGGTTCACTTCAAACCTATGATAAGCACCTAAAAGGATTTGCAACTACTTCCCATGAACAAGCTTTCAAAGCTCAATCCAAAGAAAGAGGTAGGGGGAGAGGTACAAATAGCATTGAATAGAGCTCAAGAGTCAAAGATATAGGAAACTCTAGATTAGGAATTTCTCGAGGAGATAGGTTAACATGAACATATGGCCATGAAGAAAAGAGAAACTCTAAATCTATCTCTAGACCCTCCAAGAATAACAATAGCTTGATTCAGAGGTATGATAATAGTAATGCTTGATGTTATTATTGTCAAAAGTTTGGTCATTATGCAAGTGAATATTAGAAAAAGAAGCATAATCCATCAAAGCAAAGTCCAAATATGGTTGATAAAAATATAGCTAAGGGTACTCAGTCCAGGGTCTTCATCATATGCAAAATTGGTAAAGAAGGTAACCCTAAAGTATTTGGACAACCATGACTAGTAATGAAATTTTATTTAATTTTATTCATAAAAGTGATAAGTTTGATATAAAATGGGGAACAATAGAATAGTTTTTGTTTATGGGAAAAGGTTCTATTATAATCCACACCAAGGAAGGTGAAAAGAATGAAATAAAGAATTTTATTTTTTCCTAGTATTATACACAATTTTGTTAGTTTGGATAATTGATCCGAAATGGTTACAAAATGTTGATGGAGAAGGGTAAATGTGTTATTTTTGACACAAGTGAGACAAAGAATGTTGAATTGCAGTAGTTCAAATGAAAAATAACAAATGTTTAAGTGAGCTAGTGCATGTTGATTTGTGTGCCATTTAGAAACCCATTTGTATTGGTAAGAGCTAATATTGTATGACCCTCATAGATGATTAGAATATTAAGACATGGGTCTATTTTGTAGCATAAGTATGAAGCACTTGGGAATTTTAAACTGTTTGAGGACGATGCTGATAAGGAAAGTAGAAAATTCATCAAGTTCCTAAGGTCAGATAGAGGTGAAGAGTGTACCTCCAATATATTTGTAAATTTCAGGAAGCATCATGGCATCAAAGAGCTCAGAGCAAGCTAGACTCTATAGAAAGATGGAGTGGCAAAGAGAAAAATAGAACCATCATAGAGATGACAAGAAGTATGCTAAAATCCAAGGGACTCACAAATGAATATTGGGGTTGGATTGTTGCAATAGTAATTTCTTTGATAAATAAAAGTCCAACAAAGACAGTCTGTGAGAAGATTCATCAAAAGGCATGGATAAAATGCAAGTAGAAAAAAGAGAACTTGAGAGTGTTTGAGTGGGTGGCATATGAATATGTTTCAAAGGAGAAGAAGTAAAATTTGGATGACAAGGGTGAGAAGTGCATCTTAATGGGTTAGAGTGAGTTGTCAAAGACATATCGTCTACATAAACCAGTCACCATGAAAATATTGATTTGTAGAGATGTTGAATTCATTGAGAATGATTCATGTCTTGACTTAGTAGACACATCTTTGGGTATCTTAGCTAGAGTTCTCATTGATTAAATTAAGATGAAGGGCACAAGATGATGGTATAGCACATATGGATTTTGACAAATAGCTCCAAAGAGCTTCAGTTTTGCACAACCTATCAAAAAGCCGGCTCTGGGAAGATCTTGACGTAGACAAGAATTAATATAAATTACCACAAAATTCAATTAGAGAGAGTTCCAAATAGCTATAAACAATTCCTAATGCAAACACACAAACATGGAATAAACCATAGATAGTCAAAGAATCGCCTCTAGAGAAATCCCAAAAACTCAAAATAAGTTTATAGATAATGAATAGAGGTTTTGAACATAGTCTATACAAGAAAGTAGTAGCAGTAGCGATAGTAATTCCGACCCCACTCTCACCTCCCTAATGCCAAGAAAGACCAAAATTCTAATGGAAATCTACCCAAATGGAAGTTATGATGATGAATTTTATGAAAATGTGAATTTTGCATTATTTTCTCATCATGATCCAATTTGTTTTGAGGATCTTGAGAAAGAGGTGAAATGGTGTCAGGCCATGAATAAGGAATTATATGCAATAGAGAAGAATAGAACATCGGAGCTAGTTTATTTGCCTTGCAGTAAGAAATTTGTTCTAGTAAAATAGGTGTATAAGAACAAGAGCAATATTGAAGGAAGAACACAGTGGCACAAGCAAAGATTGGTTGTCAAATAGTATAAATATTAGTTTTGTGTAGAGATTGTGATGAGATATATGCTACAATTGTTTAAAAATAGTTTTAAATTTTAGAGTAAAATAAAATAATCTCCAAGTAAACAAAAACTTAAAAAAAAATACTTTTTAATGTTTATTGTACTAACTTTGTTAAATAAATTAGGAACTTTTAGGTAAAATACAAGCATGTTTTGAGTAAATCTAACTGGGTGACGACCAAACAGTTACATAGATGCTTCTACAAAAAAAAATTAGGGGCTCGTGAGGAGTGAGAGCCCAAAACCAAAGTGATAGCTACCAGAAAACAACAAAACCTAGTAGACACTTGGAACCAAACACCATAGAAACCAAAAACTAGACTAAACTAAATATACAAACAAAATGAAAAATAATAGACACACCCCCAAAAAAGACACAAACCAATGGCCTACTTAGCGGGGTGCATCTCAATTTTCCAATCCTAGCTCATTGCTTTCAATTTGTCAAAGAAGGAGAGATTCTTGTTTGAACCTATACCAAATGAAATAGCTGGGGACTCCAAGATAGCTTTCACCCTAGACACTGATGGCTCTAAACTAGTAGTAGGGGAGGAATTCAATTGACACTTCTTTCTTGTTTGCATCCTATCAATTTCTTCCTGAATGACCTATAGAGCTGCAAGACTTTTCTTGGACATTTCATTATTCTAGTCTATCATTCCTCCATTTTCATTTTTAGGGACACATGGTTGTCCTACAAAACCTCAATTTCCTTCATTATCTCCTTCATGTACTCCTTCTAGTCTATCTTATCACACAACCCCTTCAAATCATCCTTCATTCTTTCCCACCTTTCAATATTTCTAGCTAAATCGTTAGTCACCACCCAAACCCTTTGGTCCTGATCCTATGTCCCAACTTGAAGCTCTAGAACCGAATTTGACAAGGGCCTCCAATCTGTTAATTTTCTTTTTCACTATATTTAATTTCCCCAAAATCTAATGAATTATAGATTCATATTTGTTATAGCCATCATATAGTTCATTATCCTTATCCACAATGGCAGGTAAATCCCATTTCAGTAAAATATTAAACAATTAGAAAGAAAATGAATAATTATAATATGATGAAATGTGATGATTAAATTAGTTTATAAAAAATTAATTAGCCCAATTAAATTTTTAAATAATTATTTAATTAATACTAACGGATAATTATGATGTTAATAATGAGACATTTTTAGGTGTCTACAATATGCACTACTGCCCGAGAGAAGATATAGTGTAATGCCCCGCCAGGAAACCCCGAAGGGATAAGCCACAATTACGAGAATAGAGTACAATTTTTTTTTTTTTAAAGGTACAACACATAAGATGCAACAAGATAACAAAGATTCAGATTACATAGCGGAAGACATCAACTAACACCTAAAGAGTTTCCCAACGAGATTACTTAAATATCACAATACATTTACTCACACAGTTAATCCAATAAGCTGATTATTTTAATAACGAGATAATTCATAAATAGGATAATTTCTTTCAAAGGACTGAAATGTAAAACACAAGCAAGGATTCATCCTTAAGATCCATTCATGATTCTCATTCAAGCTTTTCATTTAAAATTACAAACCATACATCTAACATACTAATACACTAGGAATTTCACCATAAACATAAGAGATCTTTCCAAGCATATTTAAATTTCTTAACAACAACTGAGTATAATTCATTACTCTAAGATACATTATTCCATATTCCAACTTATTGCATTAAAAGGACGATTTCACACATGCATTACGATAAACCGTATCTCAACCAATTATGCATTCGATCCACATGGCATTCAAGATAGAATTGAGTATAAGCATTTAAAGTTAATTCCAATTTTCCACTTAACCATTCAACATAAATTAATCATACATGATAAAGCTGAATAAAGAGACATAAGAGAATACACCACATAACACCATAATGATCTCGGAGTTCACCCCTAAAGGGCTACATCTCCGGGTCTGCTCAACTGCAAGACCCCCTCTGATAGATAATAAGGTTAAGAGTACAAGAGGTTACACAATACAATCCAGCCATCAAGGCGATACATAAGCAATATACAATGACCACAACGGTCAATAATACATAAACGATCCTTACAAAGAACAGGATCCAGCTGAACATAATCAAAGCTAATAACATAAGAGTCCATGAGAATATCCATAAACTGAGCCATCACCACCAAAGGTCTAACCTGAAACCGACACTCACAAGGGCAGAGACAAAGGACGACTCACAAAGGTACTCAAACAGGACAAGACGACAACACACTAGCGAACGTAGGGACAAGTGTCATCACACAACCTGGTATGGATACCATGGCAAGTCTTCATAGGTCCCGGCCCATACACTGGTAACCCTGGCAACCTAATCCGAACTTCCGGCCCATCCAAGCCTCGTGTGGACCCACACATCCTCTCATGAAGACAAGGAAGATGGTTTGCCATTTCAGGCCTTCTCACAGCATGCCGAATCTATGATAGCATTCGTCCCATGTGTGAGGCACATTATCTTATTTAGAGTTTTCATTCTAATCTATTTAGGTTATCACTTATTAGACTCACTTTCGACGGGTTACCCAGCAGCCACTTTGGGCGCGGCCCCCAAATCGAAAGCCACTTTCCCATACGGCACTAGACTATACTCAGATGAACTCAAACCACGGAATACACATGGCAAGACGAACGGAGTTCAAGAAGATACAATCATCAGGTCAAACACAATTCAACGGTGAACACTTACTGACGATACTCAACTAGAGACCTGACAAATAAGGTTAACCACGAATCATCATTCGACTCGTACAAAGAGGATATGACCAATTATGACAACATCACAATACGACAGTCAACTCGGAAATCGAGGACTAAAACAGGAACACCAAATCATCCTTACGACAGGGTCCTTTAAACAAGCAAAACATGCCATTTCGTAATTAAAGGCGAATACAGTAATTAAACTCGCAATGCAATAATCAGAAAGGACAATGAATTCTCAAATTGATTTAATCATTAAAATTGATCAAGTTTTTCTACAAGATCTAAATCAAATTATAGTTATCTACCTCAACAAGGGATAATTTGTTCTTGGTTTTCTAACTCCTAAGGTTCAAGCATCGAACAGGCAAATTAAAGCCACAATGAGTTCTTAAACCAAATTCATGAAAATCAACTTCAGACAACCATTAAACAATTAAAATAAGATATTTAAACTCCAATCAAAACGTCATTAACATACTGGACTAAAATCAATCTCTACAGATTCATAATTTCACTTCCAGATGCATTATACGAATTACGGAAATAAAAATGTAGAAAGAGAAACTAAAGAAGCTAATCATTTCCAAAAGCACATCGTTTAATTTCAATACCCAACGATAAGTATTTCACTACTATACAGTTACTCAAATGATCTGTTCCACGATAAAATTTAACATCATCAACAATTTTCAATTGCGAAAATCAACAGTTTTAAAACTTAATCAGGAAAGGAGCATAGGTCGAGAAATGGGATTGAATAATTAATTCACTTATAAACCCATTATAAGATAAATCCATATCTAATTATCATTTACCACTATATGCCACCCTAATCCAGTTTAAAACTAATTAAACTCAACATTAAAATTACTCTCCTTTAAATGATATAAATATCATATGTTTTTCTTCCCTTTTTTTTTTTTTATACTAAACATTACATTGAATACGCATTTAAAACTTCGTTTAAAACAACTACATTTAAACAAAGAAATGTATTTAATTAAAACTAAGCTCTTTTATAAAAAGGAAAAGCATTAAAAAAAACACGCATTGAACGCGGCGAGGGCCATGCCCTAACCCTAGCCGCAGGGCAAGGGCGTGGGCGGCGCTCGCGGTGGTGCCCGCAGGTGCCGCGGCGCCCTGCGGCCACCGCCGTGAGCCGCAACCGCCACGGCCGCACCCACCATCGGAGAACCAGGCTTCGCGGGGAGCAAGGGAAACAAGGGCGAGCGGAAAACGGTGGACGTGCGGTAGAGGGGAGAGGGGAGGAGGAGCGGGGGGGGGGGAAACCCCAACTCACCGCTTGTCAAACACAAAACCTCCGCCCAGCTTAGTAAACAAAATAACGCACAGTCCGAAACAAAGACAAAAAAAACGTCCAGCTCGGATTCGAACGAAAATGCACAGTTTGGTCCATTTTAATAAATTTGCTATTTAAAACACACACACTGTTCGTTTTCAAAAAGGGACGGAATAACCATGAACTGGTTCGAATTCTAATTTCGATAAAACCTTCAAGAATTCCATCTTTCTCTAAATAGGGATATGAGTTTAAACACTTCCTTTCAACACAGCAAACCCCATCATGATAAAACACAGTCCAATAAAGAGATTAACAATATGGTTTCCAGCATGGTAAGTTCTCCCAACCCCACCCAATCTTTCAACACAGACTCATGTTGAGCCAACAGGATCCATTTAAACACAATAACTAAAATTGAGAGATAAATCCTACCTGATCTCGCGATCCTGGCATGGCTGAAGGAGAGCCCCAATCTTCAGCTCCCAAAATCCTCCAATTTTCATTCCCAACCAAAATCTCTACCAAAAATGTCCATCCTCTCCAAATTCCCAAATTGGGTTATATGGAAGAGTTGACCCAAAAATTTCTATTTTTGGAATTTAAAACTTTATTTACAATTAATTCCTCAAAATTTTATCCTTTTCTACTAGCAACAATATAACTTGCTTTATCAATTCAAAATTCGATTTTCTCGATTAATCAAATTTAGCCGTTCAAATTTAATAATCCAACAGAACACAATCAATCTATTGCGATAATAAAAACAAACTTTCTTTTCCGACAGCATATATAAATAATGCATTTAATATTCAAAAACAGACATTAATTCAAATTTACTCCCAATTTAAAACAGGCAATTCATTAACAACGAAAGTCACCTAACGGAAACCAGATTAATTTAATCCATTAATCCTCAATGCACAAACGCATATATTTAATCAAGAAATTACTAAGGACTAATTCATCAATTAACCAAACACACCAAGCACGCAAACTGAGGAGGTCAACCAAACAGACGACTCGCAAACCCAAACAAGAAGGGATTACCGACGACGGCTGACGATGCTCACTTGAGCACGACTAAGGTCGACTAGGGTCTTATGACCACCTAATCCAACTCTAAGGATTAAAAAGGTATGCTCAAACCTGCAAAACCAGGTGACGACGAACCTCGCACTCATGCGACTTCGTACCTGAAATCTCCTGCAACCAACGATCATACATGCATACATATATAATAACTTAATGAATGCGTTAGCTCGATGAATACCATGAAATAAGAACACTAAACAACTAGCATAAAACTAGTGAGAAAACCACATCAATAGCTATGCGTAAAATCAACATCTGATTATAATCATAATATCATGATAAACTGATCAAGATTAAACCAAGGTTAGAGATCGATTACGGTAGGGGTACTACATTCTTCCCCCCTAGGTTCCGACTTACTCCTGGAAGTCGTAAGGCTAGATGAAGAACATGTCGTACGCATCAGCCCTGAAACTCATTCAACAAAGATCAAATTGCACATAGAAATCTTTTCATAAATAAATGAAATATTATTGCAAAATCCTTTACAAACGCCATTATCCATTGGCCAAATACATCTAAAACCATACATTCCTTAATATATTCCAGGAATTATCCACAAGCATAGCAGACAAACAAGAATTTTCTTCCTTTCGTAACATCAAATTAAAGCATTTTAAAGAGGTAAACCACAATTACCATAATCATCGATCAAAATGACAGAAAAACATGCCATAAGATCAATTTCCTTTACCAATCCATCTTTATCATAAAATTTAATAACATAGAACTAGCTCAAAATATCAATTTCTATAACCAAATCAACTTTCATGAAATAAGAGCAACATAAATAACTCAATTGGTTACACTTGCCAGGCATAAGAAAACCTTTCCAAAGACTATGTCCCATAACATAGCGACAAGCTAACACAATTTACTCCATGATACAAATAATAACCATCCACATGACTGGAATGCATAACAGAAAAGGCCACATGTGAGCATGTCTAATGCTCGGTCAATGATAACATGCACGATCAGCATCTCTATGCCTGATCTCATAACAACAATATGATCATAAATATCCAATATCTCGCTCAAAGGCTCGATGGTGCTAGGCACACCATAGCGGTGCTACCTTCCATACAAGACCTTTGTGAATATCCCTTGTTGTACAAGGTGGTTAGCCTCCAAGAGATAGTCACCACACATAGGTAGGTAGTGGATACTAGCTGCATCACAGCCTCACATACCCCCATCCTCACGGTTCCCTACAACAACTTCCTCGCACACACTCTACCAATTCCGTATCATACGTCCTTGGAGAGGAATTTCACATTTCGACACAAGATCAGCATCCGAAAACAATAAGGATAAACCAGTTCAGCCACCAAAGCACAGATGAATAAAGATAATAAATCATCAATTCCAACAGTAAGGCAAGAAAATAATCCGGAATTTCAACACCAAATCAAAGTGCAAAAGATCACAAGATCGTGGCTAAACCTTCAAAGTCAAAGTAAAATAAATTGCTGATCCCCAAAGAAATATAAAGAATATCACAACTGCACATAACAGCACTGTGTGACTAGCATCTAGCCACCAACGAGGAAGGAAGGAACAACTGACTAGCTATTGCAGTAGCTCATCATGTGGTGCGACATAGTCACACTATCCACATGGCATGGCGGTGTGCACCTCGACATCACCCCGCATCACGTCGTCACGTGGCATGGCAATACCCCAAGTGGAGAAAACACACAATGGACGTATCCCGCATGGTAGTGCACCTCGCGGAAAAAGCACGCGCAAGCCACATCCCGCATAGCGACGTATCTAGAAGGATACTCGCCGTAAGTCAGAGGTATACATGACTCTGGTCCACCCACAAGTCTACCAACACCGGCCAGTTGGCAACTTATGTAAGAATAATAACACGCCTCTCAAGAAGACAAGGCAATAGATACTCCAATAGAATCCAACAATATGCACAAAAACTACCATCTATATGCTCAGATAAGGAAGAGAATAGGCTGACACACATAAACCTATAAATAGGTTCATCAAAGGGAAAGTATTGAGTACACCTTGATACAGTTTAGTAGTACAACTATATCATTCCTCGAAGTAGAGAAGCTAAAGTCACTTCGCGTCGACATTACTCGCACGCCAATCCATACTATTCAAGGAATGGTCGCTTCGAATACTACCCCTTAACATACCGAGTTACCCACAACCCGAGGTTTGGTACTCAGTAGGGAAACAAATAAGCAACATTACATAAACAGTATGGTTTCCCATACTCATAAGCAACATATCCTCCATGGTTGATTACTTCACCAACCCATGGGCACACAAGATAAGCACTGGTTTCTCACAATGCACATAAAACACCAATACTGGTTTAGTCACATTACGGGGAATACTTTTCAGTACGCTAACATCTATTCAAGGAAGATTCCAATTACGCTTTCTATATAAATAACTAAATCACGTTTACTCTAGATTCAAGTATTGAATTCATTAACAATTCACAATTACATAAGGAAATAACATCATTCCTATATCTTTCTCGAATCTTACTAAGCATTCATAACTAAATTACTAGCTAAGCAAATTCATTTCTAAAGCTTAAGACTTTCATCTATCACTATGAAGCCAAAAGCAAACACATAACTTCACAGGTTTTATAAACATTATATTTAAATCAATGCATTCTTAATATCATTTCTATAAAAATCTCATTATTAGGCAAAGAGAAGGGAAAGAGAGTTTGATAACCAAACTATTTCCTACAAAGAAACGCAAGATCAAACAAGATCACGCTACATTATACATTAAATTTCTCACTATAAGCCTATCATTTCAATTACACGGTTTTCATTTCGCTACCATTAGAAGGATGACAATCAGTCTAACAAAACCATTTCCAATGATTATGGTTGCAACAAGAGGTTCTAGTTTTCCAAACAAGGCAGAGATCAAGAGAGGCAATCTTTCGATAATGTAAGACCTCATAAGAACACTCACATAAATAATACAATTCAGACACATGTCGTCATTTGCAACCTATTAGAGAAGATCACATTACGATCAAAGATAAGCAAAGAGCTATTGACCAAATAGAACATATTAATGCATACACATCAAACAAGCTTTTCCATTCGCACCTTCTAAACACATTAAGGTTATTACATATACCCAAAAGCGAGTTCAATGGAGCATTTGCTAAAATAAATCTTCAATCAAACTGGTTAATGAAACACATAAGACAATCTTTCAGAAGACACATTATTACTCTCTCGAAGCTACAATAATCATGCTCCTTTTAACCTTCTACAAACCAAGCAGTTTCACATAATTCAACTATTCACATATCAATGCACCTTACTAAGGTGGAATTTAATCATGCTACTCCTACAACATACATATGGAGAATTCTTTAAACATACACATGCAGTTTTCTCCCATCACCCAAAATAAATTTTTAAACCCATAGCCCATTTACTAATCTAAAACATAAGCGACATAAGGCTCACACAAAGGTTCAAGAAGTCACAACCTTTTCTCTCTTGCAAACAAGAAAATTCGAATCAAAGATAATTACACATATCTTAATCATTTTAATTTCCAGAAAGAGAGAGAGGATCATTTAATTTTCTACAAATAAGCATTCAATAATTGTCGTACTAGTCCTTCAAGTGGACCACATAAGCTAGATCCTAATCTTTTTAAACAAATGCAATTCACACTTTCAGATTCAAGACAAGCACGGACCAATCCAACTGGGTTCGTCTAAAGAGTACAACACTCAAAAGGGAAGGCACACAATGCACACAGAAGCACTCAACACCAACATCAAGAAGGCGAAGACAAGGTGTGAACACACACATGTTACACACCAGCTAAGGTCTGCTCAATCACTCACATGCAAAAGGAGGACAAGCATACACATAAGGTCGATACAACTCACACAAATAGAGGGCACACACGACACCAGAGATCCCAATGTTTGCAACATGGGCTCTGATACCAAATGTAATGCCCCGCCAGGAAACCCCGAAGGGATAAGCCACAATTACGAGAATAGAGTACAATTTTTTTTTTTTTAAAGGTACAACACATAAGATGCAACAAGATAACAAAGATTCAGATTACATAGCGGAATACATCAACTAACACCTAAAGAGTTTCCCAACGAGATTACTTAAATATCACAATACATTTACTCACACAGTTAATCCAATAAGCTGATTGTTTTAATAACGAGATAATTCATAAACAGGATAATTTCTTTCAAAGGACTGAAATGTAAAACACAAGCAAGGATTCATCCTTAAGATCCATTCATGATTCTCATTCAAGCTTTTCATTTAAAATTACAAACCATACATCTAACATACTAATACACTAGGAATTTCACCATAAACATAAGAGATCTTTCCAAGCATATTTAAATTTCTTAACAACAACTGAGTATAATTCATTACTCTAAGATACATTATTCCATATTCCAACTTATTGCATTAAAAGGACGATTTCACACATGCATTACGATAAACCGTATCTCAACCAATTATGCATTCGATCCACATGGCATTCAAGATAGAATTGAGTATAAGCATTTAAAGTTAATTCCAATTTTCCACTTAACCATTCAACATAAATTAATCATACATGATAAAGCTGAATAAAGAGACATAAGAGAATACACCACATAACACCATAATGATCTCGGAGTTCACCCCTAAAGGGCTACATCTCCGGGTCTGCTCAACTGCAAGACCCCCTCTGATAGATAATAAGGTTAAGAGTACAAGAGGTTACACAATACAATCCAGCCATCAAGGCGATACATAAGCAATATACAATGACCACAACGGTCAATAATACATAAACGATCCTTACAAAGAACAGGATCCAGCTGAACATAATCAAAGCTAATAACATAAGAGTCCATGAGAATATCCATAAACTGAGCCATCACCACCCAAGGTCTAACCTGAAACCGACACTCACAAGGGCAGAGACAAAGGACGACTCACAAAGGTACTCAAACAGGACAAGACGACAACACACTAGCGAACGTAGGGACAAGTGTCATCACACAACCTGGTATGGATACCATGGCAAGTCTTCATAGGTCCCGGCCCATACACTGGTAACCCTGGCAACCTAATCCGAACTTCCAGCCCATCCAAGCCTCGTGTGGACCCACACATCCTCTCATGAAGACAAGGAAGATGGTTTGCCATTTCAGGCCTTCTCACAGCATGCCGAATCTATGATAGCATTCGTCCCATGTGTGAGGCACATTATCTTATTTAGAGTTTTCATTCTAATCTATTTAGGTTATCACTTATTAGACTCACTTTCGACGGGTTACCCAGCAGCCACTTTGGGCGCGGCCCCCAAATCGAAAGCCACTTTCCCATACGGCACTAGACTATACTCAGATGAACTCAAACCACGGAATACACATGGCAAGACGAACGGAGTTCAAGAAGATACAATCATCAGGTCAAACACTATTCAAAGGTGAACACTTACTGACGATACTCAACTAGAGACCTGACAAATAAGGTAACCACGAATCATCATTCGACTCGTACAAAGAGGATATGACCAATTATGACAACATCACAATATGACAGTCAACTCGGAAATCGAGGACTAAAACAGGAACACCAAATAATCCTTACGACAGGGTCCTTTAAACAAGCAAAACATGCCATTTCGTAATTAAAGGCGAATACAGTAATTAAACTCGCAATGCAATAATCAGAAAGGACAATGAATTCTCAAATTGATTTAATCATTAAAATCGATCAAGTTTTTCTACAAGATCTAAATCAAATTACAGTTATCTACCTCAACAAGGGATAATTTGTTCTTGGTTTTCTAACTCCTAAGGTTCAAGCATCGAACAGGCAAATTAAAGCCACAATGAGTTCTTAAACCAAATTCATGAAAATCAACTTCAGACAACCATTAAACAATTAAAATAAGATATTTAAACTCCAATCAAAACGTCATTAACATACTGGACTAAAATCAATCTCTACAGATTCATAATTTCACTTCCAGATGCATTATACGAATTACGGAAATAAAAATGTAGAAAGAGAAACTAAAGAAGCTAATCATTTCCAAAAGCACATCGTTTAATTTCAATACCCAACGATAAGTATTTCACTACTATACAGTTACTCAAATGATCTGTTCCACGATAAAATTTAACATCATCAACAATTTTCAATTGCGAAAATCAACAGTTTTAAAACTTAATCAGGAAAGGAGCATAGGTCGAGAAATGGGATTGAATAATTAATTCACTTATAAACCCATTATAAGATAAATCCATATCTAATTATCATTTACCACTATATGCCACCCTAATCCAGTTTAAAACTAATTAAACTCAACATTAAAATTACTCTCCTTTAAATGATATAAATATCATATGTTTTTCTTCCCTTTTTTTTTTTTTATACTAAACATTACATTGAATACGCATTTAAAACTTCGTTTAAAACAACTACATTTAAACAAAGAAATGTATTTAATTAAAACTAAGCTCTTTTATAAAAAGGAAAAGCATTAAAAAAAACACGCATTGAACGCGGCGAGGGCCATGCCCTAACCCTAGCCACAAGGCAAGGGCGTGGGCGGCGCTCGCGGTGGTGCCCGCAGGTGCCGCGGCGCCCTGCGGCCACCGCGGCCCCTGCGGCCACCGCCGTGAGCCGCAACCGCCACGGCCGCACCCACCATCGGAGAACCAGGCTTCGCGGGGAGCAAGGGAAACAAGGGCGAGCGGAAAACGGTGGACGTGCGGTAGAGGGGAGAGGGGAGGAGGAGCGGGGGGGGGGGGAAACCCCAACTCACCGCTTGTCAAACACAAAACCTCCGCCCAGCTTAGTAAACAAAATAACGCACAGTCCGAAACAAAGACAAAAAAAACGTCCAGCTCGGATTCGAACGAAAATGCACAGTTTGGTCCATTTTAATAAATTTGCTATTTAAAACACACACACTGTTCGTTTTCAAAAAGGGACGGAATAACCATGAACTGGTTCGAATTCTAATTTCGATAAAACCTTCAAGAATTCCATCTTTCTCTAAATAGGGATATGAGTTTAAACACTTCCTTTCAACACAGCAAACCCCATCATGATAAAACACAGTCCAATAAAGAGATTAACAATATGGTTTCCAGCATGGTAAGTTCTCCCAACCCCACCCAATCTTTCAACACAGACTCATGTTGAGCCAACAGGATCCATTTAAACACAATAACTAAAATTGAGAGATAAATCCTACCTGATCTCGCGATCCTGGCATGGCTGAAGGAGAGCCCCAATCTTCAGCTCCCAAAATCCTCCAATTTTCATTCCCAACCAAAATCTCTACCAAAAATGTCCATCCTCTCCAAATTCCCAAATTGGGTTATATGGAAGAGTTGACCCAAAAATTTCTATTTTTGGAATTTAAAACTTTATTTACAATTAATTCCTCAAAATTTTATCCTTTTCTACTAGCAACAATATAACTTGCTTTATCAATTCAAAATTCGATTTTCTCGATTAATCAAATTTAGCCGTTCAAATTTAATAATCCAACAGAACACAATCAATCTATTGCGATAATAAAAACAAACTTTCTTTTCCGACAGCATATATAAATAATGCATTTAATATTCAAAAACAGACATTAATTCAAATTTACTCCCAATTTAAAACAGGCAATTCATTAACAACGAAAGTCACCTAACGGAAACCAGATTAATTTAATCCATTAATCCTCAATGCACAAACGCATATATTTAATCAAGAAATTACTAAGGACTAATTCATCAATTAACCAAACACACCAGGCACGCAAACCGAGGAGGTCAACCAAATAGACGACTCGCAAACCCAAACAAGAAGGGATTACCGACGACGACTGACGATGCTCACTTGAGCACGACTAAGGTCGACTAGGGTCTTACGACCACCTAATCCAACTCTAAGGATTAAAAAGGTATGCTCAAACCTGCAAAACCAGGTGACGACGAACCTCACACTCATGCGACTTCGTACCTGAAATCTCCTGCAACCAACGATCATACATGCATACATATATAATAACTTAATGAATGCGTTAGCTCGATGAATACCATGAAATAAGAACACTAAACAACTAGCATAAAACTAGTGAGAAAACCACATCAATAGCTATGCGTAAAATCAACATCTGATTATAATCATAATATCACGATAAACTGATCAAGATTAAACCAAGGTTAGAGATCGATTACGGTAGGGGTACTACATATAGATTCTGGAAAATGGCCCATTTATGATGGGGGGATGGGATTTTATATTAAGGAGTAAAATAAAAATTTGACCCAAAAAAACTTTAATTGAAGAAGCCCCTATGTCACAACCCTCCTTTATCACTTTTGGATTTAAAATACAAACTCTATTATATTTTTGGATAAGCTATTTAAATGATTGAATAAATATTATAAAAGGATAAAACAATAATACACACACACACACACATGGAAAATATACATTATTTTTATTTATTTATTTTCCACATCCAATTATGGCACATGTTGTAGGAAGAATAAGAAGCTTCTAGAGGATTCTCCACCACCTAGCATGTAACTCCTCCCACTAAGTCTAATAAATTTGCATGAAGTCCAAAATTGGGAAAGAATCTCTTTTTTTAATTAAATTTTCAGATAGTGGAATGGAGGGAATTCTCTTATAAAATTATATGCATGTTTCAAAGAGGGGAGTTGATTTTATTTTGAAGAAAAATTTACCAAGTTTAGAAGTAGGATTCTCTTTGTTAGTCTCATTTTGGTTGCAGGAATTTTTGAGGATCAAAGAATATCTAGAGGATTCAACTTCGAGCTTCAGTAAAGCCAAGTTCTCTCCTTTTATCATATGAGGAATTTGTATAGTTTTTAAATTCTTTGGTTGAATATAGTATTCTGAAGAAATCATCTCTCAATTTCTAGATAGGAAGAAAAAATAAATAAATAAATCTATTTTTGTTTCTTCAAGAAATGTAGTGATATAGTTTCTTCTCATTTTATATGCAAATGCAGATCTCTCTTGCATATCTTATCTATTTTAAAAGGTAGAAAATCAATTTTTTCTTTTCTTTTTTCTCTTAGAATATATTGAATATAAAAATAAATAAATCTCCCTCTTTGTGAATGAATAAATAAAATTTCTCTGTGAATATTAGCTGAATCTATGTGAATATTAGTTAAATGAGTCGAATAAAATTTCTCTATGAATATTAGCTAAACCTCTATGAATATCAGCAGAACAAACTATCTCCCTATGAAATCTGAGAATAAATAATCTCCTGTAAACAACATTCTATCCCCCTCTTTGGACTTTGGTTGAGGAATAGAATATAATTCCTTTGTAATAATTTGTGCATCGCTGGAGCAAATTACTTCTCTGATTATTTTTATTTCTCTGTTATATTTCATCCCTGGGATTAATATGATATTCCCTCTTACATTAATATCTTCTTATGTCTTCATACCTGTTTGTGTATTCTTTTTTTTAATATATACAAATTAATATTCTAGAATGAACTATATATATATATATATATATATATAATTATATAATGCGAAGTGATTAATAAATTTATGAGGAGTATGCGAAGTGATTAATATTATATTCGCACGATGTAGTGCCTGTGCGTACCGGCTCGCAGGTAAAGGATGGAGTTAATACTCCGTAGGGAGTGGTACCATTACGGTACCCCCCCCCCCCCCCCCCCCCTCACCACTAGCCTGCGGTCACTACTGCAACAGTGGCCGTAGGGTAGTGGAGGGGACCCATGGGGTCCCACTCCCACTAACCCCTTTTTAATGCCAATCAACATAACTCGAAGGGCAACATTAATTTTTAAAAAGAAATTCTCTTTTTCATATATGTTTAAAATGTTAGTTTATTTAAATGCCTTTTTTTATATAAATATAAATTTTAGTTTAATAGAAATTTTTAACTTAGGTAATTTCCGAACAGTATATATTATTTTTTTTTAGATTCCTTTTCCAATTGTAAATTAAATTGTATAATTGCCTTAGAAAAAATTATAATAATAATTAAATTACCTTTTTGTAATTTTCAAATTGTAAGTTAAAAATTGTATTAAATTTTATAATTGGAAAACTACTTAAAATTCGTTGGGTTACTTAGTTGGTATTTGGACTCATTGAAAAGCAATTATTGCACATTATCATGATTTGAATCTAATGACTAAATTAATTGCTATTTTGGAATCTATGACCATAGGAATCATGCATTGCTTAATCATGCACACAAGTCGCACTATTCTTATAACATGCAAATTACTTATAGATTAATTACATTTATTGACTTTTTCATGCAAGTTGCACTATTCTTATAACATGCAAATTACTTATATATTTATTTACATTTATTGACTTTTTCATGCAAGTTGCACTATTTTTTTAACATGCAAATGACTTATAGATTGTTTACATTTATTGACAATCTCATGCAAGTTGCACTATTCTTATAACATGCAAATTACTTATAGATTAATTACATTTATTGACTTTTTCATGCAAGTTGCACTATTCTTATAACATGCAAATTACTTATAGATTAATTTCATTTATTGGCATTTCCATCTCCATGCAAGTTTCACATTTAAATATTATTATGCAAGTTTCCTAATCGTTATTATTATGCAAAGCTATATTTCAAGTTTTGAATAATAAATAATGTTAGTTATGGTTTTTATTTCATGTAATTCATCAAGTAGTTATTTCAAGTAATTGAGCTTTGCAAATGTCTAAATTCATAAATTTTTTTCAAGCATGATGTTTATAATAAGTTAGAAAATTAAATAAAGGAAATTGGAAAACCAAAACCAAGTAGTGTTCGGTATATACAGTGCCTCTAGGTCACCCTTACGGGTAATGTCGTCGTGTTGAACTACTGCACTTAACTCCTAATAAAGCTACATCAATGACGTCTGTGGCATTGTCCCTATAAATCATCGGGGAGTAATAAGGGACACTTGGAAGTTAAAATCCAAGGGGCAGGTAATCCCCCTTGGATCGATAATAAGATAACTCTATAACGATCTTTCATCCGCTGAGTTAAATTATAGTAAGCCCCCATAGGGATGGTGAGTGAAATGCTTTTATGAAATTGATTTAATCTCAAAAAATTTTGTCAATTGACAATTGGTCATGGGTGATGCTTATGATAAGAATTTAGGATCTAGTATTTTAGGCCACAAGCAATAGGCCATCTTGAGCCTTTGCTTAAGCGCTACCACCATGGGTAGCAACCACAGAGAAACTGTCTAAGACATTGACCCTAGAAAGGGTTGTGTACCTACTAATCCGTTTACATCAAACCATAGAGTAGAAAACAAAACTACATACTTTATGCCTTGATCCCGTGCCAAAGCAGGTATGTAGGCAGTCTTGGGATGGAGTTGTCCCTCATACTCAGGCATTCGTGGGTGGGGTCTAGGCTTGGTAAAAGAAAGATTGAATAAGAATCCTATTTTAAAAGATAAGATAATTAAATTAGAAAAAGAAATTCAATGCATACTCGGAAGTAATCCTGTATGGATTCGCTTGACTTCTTGAGGCTTTAAGCCAAATTCTGATGTGGAATTCAAGCTTGTATTATGTTATTCAATTACTCCTAAGGACGACGACCTCGGTGCACTTCTATTAAAAAAGTGTAGTACTTAGTGAGTGGCTCAGGACCCGAATGGTCTCGATGAGTCTAAGTCTCTGGCCAGAGCACCTCCTATCCTGATTGGATAGATGCCTATCCCATATTGGATAGATGAAATCTTATGCCTACCCCGTATGGGTAGATGCCTATCCCGTATTGGATAGATGAAATCTTATGTCCCGTATGGACAAATGCCTAACGCGTATGGTTAGATGCTCATCCCAGATGGATGAATGCCTAATCCAAATGGATGGATGCCCAGAGTATGAAATTGAATCAAACATAATGATTAAATTAATAAAAAAAAAAGAATGGTCAATTTTGTTCAGTTAATTATGATGGGTTATTACATGTGGTATCAGAGCAAAGGTTCAAATCTAGGCCTTGTGCTCACTTCAATTTATTCAACTAAGGGAATGTTTTGCAATGGTAGAAATTAAATTTTAAAAAACCCTAAATCAAGAACTAACTACATAATTTAAATTTCAAGTAAAATCCTAAAATGGCTAGGGAAGTAACCAAGTGTTGCCGAGGGCAAGGGTACAATTCCCTGAGTTTGAAACAAGGGTAGACCTCTATGTGGCACCCCTAGGATTGTATGATGTAATTATTGGAATGAGTTGGTTAACAGACCATCAAGCTAATGTAGATTGCTATAACAAAATTGTTGAGTGTTTGGATGATGGAGGGAAAAGGGTCAAAATTCAAGGAAAGTTTAAACCCATTAATATAGAAATGATCTCAGCCATGCAATTAAAGAAGGAAAGGAGAACAGGAGGCCAAATCTATATGGTTAAAATTGATGAAGGAAAAGAGGAAAATACACCAACCTTTGAAAATACCCCTTTCTTAAAAGAATTCAAGGATGTTTTTCCAAAAGAATTACCCGGCTTACCCTCTAAAAGAAAGTTTGACTTTTCTATCGAAGTACTACCAGGAGCTGAACCAATATCAAGGGCACCTTACCGAATGAACACAACTAAATTACAAGAGCTCAAAATGCAATTAGAGGAACTCTTAGCAAAGGGATTAATAAGGCCAAGTGTATCACCGTGGGGAGTGCCAGTTTTGTTTGTTAAGAAGAAGGATGGAACCTTAAGACTATGCATCGACTATAGGATGTTGAACAAGGTCACAATAAAGAATAGGTATTCCTTACCTCACATAGAGGATCTTTTTGACCAGATGAAGGGAGCAGTAGTTTTCTCAAAGATAGACCTTCAGACAGGGTACCATCAACTCAGAATTAAGGAGGAAGACATTCTGAAGACAACTTTCAGGACTAGATATGGGCATTATGAATTCATAGTAGTTCCTTTTGGTGTAACCAACGTCCCAGCTACATTTATGAACCTAATGAATAGTGTACTCCATGACTACTTTGATAAATTTGTTTTGGTATTTCTGGATGACATATTGATTTACTCTAGGAATGAGGAGGAACATTTAGTGCACCTACAAATTGTTTTGCAAAGGTTGAGGGAATATAAGTTATATGGGAAATTGTCAAAATGTGCCTTCTTCGAGGAAGAGATTCACTACCTTGGGCATATAATATCAAAGGAAGGAATAGCAATTGATCCAGATAAAATAAAGGCAATAGTAGAATGGTCGATCCCTAAAAATGTTTCAGAGGTAAGAAGCTTTATGGGGCTAGCAGGTTACTATAGGAGGTTTGTGGAAGGATTCTCTAAGATAGCAAACCCCATCACCTCATTACAAAGGAAGGGTAAAAGTTTTGTGTGGACAGAACAAAGTGATAAGACATTCCAAATTTTGAAAGGGAAACTAACTTCAGCACTCATTCTAAAGGTACTAGATCTGAATGGACACTTCATAGTCGTAATTGATGCTTCTATTGAAGGTTTAGGAGGAGTACTTGTCCAAGATGAAGGGGTAGTAGCTTATGAATCTAGAAAGCTAAACACTCATGAAGTCAATTATGCACCCCACGACTTAGAGTTGGTAGCGATTGTGCATGCCCTACAAAAATGGAGACACTTCTTACTAGGGAAGCCCTTTGAATTAAAGTCAGATAACCAAGGACTAAAGTACATCTTTACCCAACCCCACTTAAATGCCAAACAAAGAAGGTGGTTAGAGTTTCTAAGTGAATATGATTTTGAAATTGAATATATTAAGGGGGAGGAAAATAGGGTGGCAGATGCCTTCAGTAGGAGGAGACACTTGATGACTATAGTAACATTCAAAACTTCTTTCAAAAGGCAAGTAATGGATGAACAAGGACACGACCCATGGTATGAGCAAGTCAAATTGACTTTAGAATATGATCCAACCGATCCTAAGATTGAAGGGTATACATTAGATGAAGATGGGTTGCTCAGATACAATAATAGAATCTATATTTCTAATTCAGGGAACTTAAGGGAAGTAGTCTTGTCAGAGGCTCACAATGCCCCTTATTCAGGGCACCCAGGAGTTAACAAACTTTATGCAGATCTAAAGAAGTTATACTTTTGGCAAGGGATGAAGATGACATTGTCAAGTATGTGGCTAAATTTTTGGAGTGTCAAAGAGTAAAGGCAGAGCATAGACATCCAGCTGGATTGTTACAATTGCACGATGTACCTCAACACAAGTGGCAAAGTTGTTAGCATGGATTTTGTGCAAGGGTTACCCATGTCACCTTCTAGGCATGATGCAATAATGGTGGTAATTGACAAACTCACTAAGGTGGCACACTTTATACCAGGGAACCTAATGGATGATGCACCTACCTTGGCTAGGCGCTTTGTTAAGGAAATATTTAGGCTGCATGGACCAACAAAGGAAATGGGAAGAATACCTACCTCTAGTAGAATTTGCTTACAATAATACATATCAAACATCTTTGGGAATGACACCTTTCGAAGCTTTGTATGGTAGACCATGTCGAACACCTTTGAGTTGGGATAGTCTTGAAGATAGAGTGATTGTTGGACCAGATATGTTGAAAAAGATGGAAAGGAAAACTAAGGAAATTAGGTAGAGATTAAAGGAAGCCTCAGATAGGCAGAAGAGTTATGCAGACAAAATAGGACACCAAAGAAGTTTGAGGTGGGAGAGAAAGTCTTTCTAAGGATTAGGCCACACAAGAGTTCCATAAGATTTGGGAAAAAGACTAAGCTTGCACCTCGTTATGTTGGACCCTTTGAAATATTGGGAAGGATTAATCCAGTTGCATACCAGCTGGCCTTACCTCCCTACTTGAGCTGAATCCAAGATGTCTTCCATGTATCTCTTCTTAAAAAGTATGTACCTGATGAGAAACACATTTTGAATTGGGATGCCTTACAGGTCTAGGAAATGGGAGGAATAATGATAGACCCATTCAAAATCTTGGAGAGGTGCCAGTGCCAGTTGTGCAACAGAGAGGTTGATTAGTGCAAAGTGCAATGGGACCAGTATGATGAAAAGAATTCCACGTAGGAAGATACTAAGGAGATGCAACAATTGTTTCCTTTTTTGTTTTAATCATGAACTATAGACTCTTTTGGATGCATTCAATAAGTGCATCGGGACGATGCACAAATTAAGGGGAGGAGGATGTCACAACCCTCCTTTATCACTTTTAGATTTAAAATACAAACTCTATTATATTTATGGATAAGCTATTTAAATGATTGAATGAATATTATAAAAGGATAAAATAATAATACACACACACACACACACATGAAAAATATACATTATTTTTATTTATTTATTTTTCACATCCAATTATGGCACATGTTGTAGGAAGAATAAGAAGATTCTAGAGGATTCTCCACCACCTTGCATGTAACTCCTCCCACTAAGTCTAATCAATTTGCATGAAGTCCAAAATTGGGAAAGAATCTCTTTTTTTAATTAAATTTTCAGATAGTGGAATGGAGGGAATTCTCTTATTAAATTATATGCAAGTTTCAAAGAGGGGGGTTGATTTTTTTTTGAAGAAAAAATTCCCAAGTTTAGAAGTAGGATTCTCTTTGTTAGTCTCATTTTGGTTGCAGGAATTTTTGAGTTGTTGAAGGGTTTCTCTCAAGTTGCAAGGAAGGATCAAAGAATCGCTAGAGGACTCAACTTCGAGCTTCAGTAAAACCAAGTTCTCTCCTTTTATCATATGAGGAATTTGTATAGTTTTTAGATTCTTTGGTTGAATATAGTATTTTGAAGAAATCATCTCTCAATTTCTAGATAGGAAGAAAAAATAAATAAATAAATCTATTTTTGTTTCTTCAAGAAATGCAGTGATATAGTTTCTTCTCTTTTTTTATGCAAATGCAGATCTCTCTTGCATATCTTATCTATTTTAAAAGGTAGAAAATAAATTTTTTCTTTTCTGTTTTCTCTTAGAAGATATTGAATATAAAAATAAATAAATCTCCCTCTTTGTGAATATTAGTTGAATCTATGTGAATATTAGTTAAATGAGTTGAATAAAATTTCTTTGTGAATATTAGTTGAACCTCTGTGAATATCAGCAGAACAAACTATCTCCCTCTGAAATCTGAGAATAAATAATCTCCTGTAAATAACACTCTATCCCCCTCTTTGGACTTTGGTTGAGGAATAGAATATAATTCCTCTGTAATAATTTCTGTATCGCTGGAGCAAATTACTTCTCTAATTATTTTTATTTCTTTGTTATATTTCATCCCTTAGAATAATATGATATTCCCTCTTACATTAATATCTTCTTATGTATTCATACCTATTTGTGTATTCTTTTTTTTATATATACAAATTAATATTTTGGAATGAACTATATATATATATATATAATGCGAAGTGATTAATAAATTTATGAGGAGTATGCAAAGTGATTAATATTATATTCACATGATGTAGTGCCTATGCGTACCGGCTCCCAATTAAAGGACGAAGTTAATACTCTACAGGGAGTGCTACTGTTACGGTACCCCCCCCCCCACTAGCCTACGGTCACTGCTGCGACAGTAGCCGTAGCGTGGTGGAGGGGACCCGTGGGGTCCCACTCCCACTAACCCCTTTTTAATGCCAATCAACATAATTTGAAGGACAACGTTAATTTTTAAAAAGAAATTCTCTTTTTCATATATGTTTAAAATGTTAGTTTATTTAAATTCCTTTTTTTATATAAATATAAATTTTCATTTAATAGAAATTTTTAACTTAGGTAATTTCCGAACAGTATATATTATTATTTTTTAGATTCCTTTTCCTATTGTAAATAAATTTGTATAATTGCCTTAGGAAAATTTATAATAATAATTAAATTACCTTTTTGCAATTTTGAAATTGTAAGTTAAAAATTGTATTAAATTTTATAATTGGAAAACTACTTAAAATTCGTTGGGTTACTTAGTTGTTATTTGGACTCATTGAAAAGCAATTATTGCACATTATCATGATTTGAATCTAATGATTAAATTAATCGCTATTTTGGAATCTATGACCATAGGAATCATGCATTGATTAATCATGCACGCAAGTCACACTATTCTTATAACATGCAAATTACTTATAGATTAATTACATTTATTGACTTTTTCATGCAAGTTGCACTATTCTTATAACATGCAAATTACTTATATATTTATTTACATTTATTGACTTTTTCATGCAAGTTGCACTATTCTTATAACATGCAAATGACTTATAGATTAATTACATTTATTGACGTTCTCATGCAAGTTGCACTATTCTTATAACATGCAAATTACTTATAGATTAATTACATTTATTGACCTTTTCATGCAAGTTGAACTATTCTTATAACATGCAAATTACTTATATATTAATTTCATTTATTGGCATTTCCATCTCCATGCAAGTTTCACGTTTAAATATTATTATGCAAGTTTCCTAATCATTATTATTATGCAAAGTTATTTCAAGTTTTGAATAATAAATTATGCTAGTTATGGTTTTTATTCCATGTAATTCATCATGTAGTTATTTCAAGTAATTGGGCTTTGCAAATGTCTAAATTCATAATTATTTTTCAAGCATGATGTTTATCATAAGCTAGAAAATTAAATAAAGGAAGTTGGAAAACAAAAACCAAGTAGCATTCGGTATATATAGTGCCTCTGGGTCACGCTTACGAGTAATGCCATCGTGTTGAACTACTGCACTTAATGCCTAATAAAGCTACATCAATGATGTCTGTGGCATCATACCTGTAAATCGTCAGGGAGTAATAAGGGACACTTGGAAGTTAAAATCCAAGGGGTGGGTAATCCCCCTTGGATCAATAATTTAATAAGATAACTCTATAACGATCTTTCATCCACTGAGTTAAACTACAGTAAACCCTCATAGGGATGGTCAGTGAAATGCTTTTATGAAATTGATTTAATCTCAAAAATTGTTGTCGATTGAAAATTGGTCATGGGTGACACTTATGATAAGAGTTTAGGATCTAGTGTTTTAGGCCACAAGTAATTGGCCATCTTGAGCCTTTGCATAAGTGCTACCACTGTGGGTAGCAACCATAGAGAAACTGTCTGGGACATTGACCCTACAAAGGGTTGCGTACCCACTAATTAGTTTACATCAAACCATAGAGTAGAAAATAGAACTACGTACTTTACGCCTTGATCTCGTGCCGAAGCAGCTATGTAGGCAGTCTTGGGACAGAGTTGTCCCTCATACTCAGGCGTTCGTGGGTGGGGTCTAGGCTTGGTAAAAGAAAGATTGAGTAAGAATCCTATTTTAAAATATAAGATAGTTAAATTGGAAAAAGAAATTCAATGCATACTCAGAAGGAATCCCTATCTGCCTCACTGCACACCTCACGACCATACCATGGACCAAAGTATGTATTAAATTTGTTTGGCTTTCAAACATAAACAAGGGTCGTAGTAGTTGAAGAAATAGCTTTGGTTAATCTCTTTTTACATCTGCGACTCCCCACCCTCTTTAATGCACCGTCCTTCATCAATTCAATGCCAAGACGTCAATGCTATCCTCTTTAACATGCCTATTATTTTGGTCAATATTCCTCTATAATGATATAAAACAAATGAAGGGTATGAAGCCTCATTAATGGTAATGGCACCAACCTTATCAAGGAGTAAAATAAGGAGGATAATTAGAGAGACATGTTAGCTTGAAATCTCCAATTTATCTATTTTTGTGAAACAAAAACTAAATGGTCCCTCTTATTTATTTTTGTTGAGACTCCTATATTAGGATATAAAATATATGCTAGGAATCTATTGACAAATGATTCATCATTATAAACACAAATCATTTTCACTTGCATAAGTAGGTTAGACAAAATCCAATATCTCATAAAATCTCTATAGTGGTAGTCTCATTGTGCAACAAGAAAAAGTAATCACGGACCTTATAACTTACAATCATTGCAAGTAATATATCATTTCCATTCACTTCTTTTACCTATAAATTACTATATTCTATCCATTTAAAAATATTTTCTCCTTTTAAGTTAGTTGTACATATTAACTAAGTTACTTTACACTATCATTTATTTTTTTTACTTTACATATATATGGTTTGGAAAGAATTATTATATTTTTCTACATCCATCAATAAATGTAATCAAGATAAGTTTATAAGCCAATGTATATAACATTGAAATCAAACTTAAAATATCTCAAAATAATATTGAAACATGAAGTGTCTATGTCTGTTTATAGGCAGGGCTAGACAGGGCTAACAGTGGCCTATTTCTAAACCCTAGGTAAGCCATTTTATTGAAACCACTCTATAGACAAGCAACATTTTTTCCCCTAGCTTTAGGAACCCCTTGAAAATAAAAGCATGTTTTTCTAATTAAATAAAATTAGTTTTAAATTTCAAAGAAAATAATGCAAATGTAATAAGGGAGTTTTTAAACACTTGTAAATTTTAGGACAAAAATAACATAGACAATTATAATGTATTATTTAGCTATCTATTTTGGTGCTTGTGTTCTTTAGGTTTTATAGAAGAATGACATTCATCACAGAACCTCGACATACAAGGTAACTAATGAATTAATCAATTTAATCATACTTTTATGGCCTTACTACTACACAAAGATTGTCTATGTTGTACACATAGTATAAAGTTTCTAGGGATACCAATCATTGTCATGTCAATTATCATATTTTTTAATCTGCTAGAGAAGGGTTGCCTATCAACAAACTTGCCTTGGATTATACAGAATCGTTTGTTCAACATCTTGAATAATAAGGAAAAAAAGATTTTGGAGAATGGGAAAGAGGATAAGTAATTCTACATATCATTGAAGTTGATAATACAAAAAAAAATATATGTTTTTTTGACTTGTGACAATTGTAAACAAGATATCTCAGTAATGAACTACAAATGTATTTAATGTATTCCATCTCTACAGTTAGCAATATCAATGCATTGTACAATTAATTATCATTCATTCATATTATTTTTTGTATATTTCAAAAGCAATCTATTTACCTTACAAATAATTAAGATAAATAAATGTATATTTTATCTTTTGTGATTAATAGATAGTCAACCACCTTATTCAAAATATATTTTATAACTATCAATATAACCATTACATCTCCTCCTAATGCAGGTAGTCAACCACATTATTCATTTCTGGGTTGAGGTGAATATATTTTGAATGCTTGAGATGAATAAGAGAAAATTGTTTAGAATAAATATTTTTAACTAAATATATTGAAATTTTAACAAATAATCTCTTACTTTCATGAAAATAAAAATAAATTATTAGCATTTTAATAGTTTAAATGATAATAATTTGTGGAAGTCACATAAGATTATTGAGAAGTCAAAATTAATTATTAATTCAATATATTTATATCTAATATTTAAAATTTAATGCAAAGATGATCGAAGGGAGCATAATTCATTATAAAAAGCCCAAGGAAAAACTTCGAAAGAAAGCACAAAAGAGAGGTAAGATAGGGTGACGGTCAAATTGCCTATGAACATGCTTCTAAATGATGGCAAAAGGGATGTAATGATGTGAAAATAGGGCATTCACTATTTTAGCTATGTAAACAAGGAATAAGTCTATTTTCGACGCTCAATTCCATTAAAGAGATGTAAAGTCAATGGATTCAACCCAGAGTGAATTTTAATGACTCATGATTATCCCTTTGTTTGAGTTGAAAATGAGCTATGGAAAGATGTAAATTGAATGCTACATCTAGGGCTAAAGGCGTAGAATTAACATAAATTAACATGAACAAGTAGTTTCAAGTTTGATATGAAACCATAAACATAGATCTAGAATCAAGAAGCTAAAAGAAACATGTTTCTGTGATCTAAACTTGAAAGCGTGAGACAATGATGCACCAAACATCCCCATCATCAGAATGCTGGATGTGGACAACAAATATCTTTTTAGGATCATAATACAATCCAGAATGACCTACTAAAGATTCATCAAAAATTGGTTGGATATAGTTGTATAGGGTGACCTTGCCCTCTACTTTCCACCCCTACAAAAGCTAGGTCCGATTGTCTCTATCTACTCGACCTAGTTCTATAATTGTAAATTTTGAACCTATCGCCTACCCATAGAAGAAGAGAAATTGTGTTTTTGATAGGGGTTTGCCTAGATAAAACCTTGGGTTTAGAGTTAACCCTTGAATTGAATTGAAATGCTAATGGAAAATGTCAAATGCTATACACCATATCTGTTATGGTTGATAACGGTTGATGATGCAATGCTCTTTGAATTTGATCATAAGCTTCGATGCTAGACCATGACATGACATAACAATACATAATGGAATCAAACATGAACAAAAGATTGCATGAAGATCATTGTAGTTTGTTTCTCTATTTTGTCTAGATCTTGAAGAATACTTGAGGGATATGGAGGGATGAAGTTACCTTGATGCTCAATGAATGTTTTGTGAGTGGAATTATTGATGATTAAATATTTACATAGATGTGAAAATGAATTATTGAATGCTCTTATATAGGATTCTTAAGATATTTCATCAATTAGGCCAATTGCCAATATTCCAATAGAGGCATCATGATTGCAAGAAGCAAACACTATTATATTCTTAGTTTTGGGGGACAAGGATGCCTTAGAAACCCTTGTCTAGTTTGCAAGGGCACTCTAAATGCCCTTGTCCACCCAAAATAGGGTGAAAAAGGTAAGGATGGGGTGCACTTAGCTCAAGATAGGGGTTCAAACCACCATGTAGACAACATGGGGGCTTCACTAGCTAGGCAATATTATATCACATGCATTCATATTTGGGGGTTTAATATCCCAAAAATGAGGGTACAATATATTGACTATCGATGTAATAGGGGGGGTTTAATTTAGGCTATGAAAAAAAATTTTTTTTGGTGAAAATAGGGGGATTTTAATTAAACTTGTATATTGGGAGGGGGTGACAAAAAGGAGTTTAGAGCAAGTTTTGAAAATAGGGGAATTCTTTAGTATGCCATGAACGCACGTGCTATAACCCAGGTTAATTAAATGAAACCCCCGTGGTAGACAGATGACATCAATTTTGAGCTATAAATATTGAAAATAGGCTTGATTGTGAGCTAAAATGGGACACACTAAGGCAAGTGCACAAAATTTGACACATAAATTGTACAATGTTACAACTTACAACATTACATTTAGCCCTTATTTTAGTGGGACTGTGAGCCTACACACATACACGATAAAGTAGAAGAGAGAGGGAGAGAAATAAAGAAGAAATTGGGAGCAAGATTACAAGGAGATAATACATCACTAAATTAGAGGGAACAATCCCCCAAGCTTAGGATTTTAAGTTGCACAATCATATACAAGGATACACAAAACAAGATAAAAATAAACATAAGGCAAAAAGACAAGCAAAGACAAAAGACACACAAAAGGGGTTAGTACTAAAAACAAAACCTCCAAGTCAACTAGTTGAAGAGACCTCAATAACCAAAATGTCTCAACCATTAATATCATTCTTAAAATTTTATTACATGAGCACAAGCAATCCCATAGAAAGAGAAAGAGCATACATCAAGTAATGAACCATGATCCAGTGACTAGAAAAGTGTATTATGCTATGAGCTCATAGGAAAGGAGAAAGGAAACATGGATTAAATCCTATAAATTTGTATCAAGAAAGGTGATTCATGTTACAAAGAGAACATGAATTCCATTATCCATCAAGTTGAATTATGATAGGTGATCCATTGAAGTACATATTATCATGAGGTAACAAGTTGTGTTATGTGTCAAAAGGAAGAGTTGAAATAGTCTAGCAAGATGTGTTTTGTTACTTCCACTTATCCTACAAAATGGAACAAGTTGTGTTATGTTGTGTGTTATGTGTCAAAAGGAAGAGTTACAAGGGTACCATAACTAGGATAACCAAACAATATTTTTAAGTAGGGAAATCCATAAAATAAATTGAAAGGAAATATTTTTCCAAGTGAAACTTTCTTATCAGAAGGCAAACTTTCTTTAGGTTTTTGACCATTTCATGTAGTGGTTGACCTATATTGAGGAGATAGATTTCAGAATAAATAAAGTAAGCCATTGAAAAGGTGGCTAAATAATGTTGATTGTATCTCTTTTAGGAGTAACGAGAACAACTAGGTTTACATTTCTTTGATCAAATAATGGTATTTATGAGGTTTCACTCCTATTCTCCCCTTTATCACTCCATTTTTTATTTTGGGAGAGCTCAAAAAACTTTCCTTTCTCATCAATTGATTGTAAGATACTCATATACATTTTTAGGGGAGAAATGCACTATGTTTTCTAAGTTAGCTCATTAAGGTGTCCTCCTTCTCACACAAGTATTGTTGGCAATGTTGTTAGTATAGCCAATGACAAGTGAATTTGGGATGAAACACGACTCTTGAAAATAACTAAGTCGCTCCAAGGTTTCTTTGAAGTTTAGTCTTGACCATGTGAAATGACTCAATAAATCTATGTGATTATTATACGAGGGGTGTTGCTAATAATAACAAGTATTCAACTATAAATAAATCTATTCAAACTCCTATAATATCAAAGCATGGAAAAATTTTTATACCAAAATTTAATTACAAGAAGATTTATAAGTAGATCTAAAAATGAAATTGCTTCTTCAACATGGATTTTACTTTAGCATGAATCCAAAAAATATCTAAAGAGAATATGGTAGAAGAAGTCAAATGACATCTATTCTAATAGACAAATATAGCTATAAATTTTCCTGAATGCACTAAAAGGTTAGATTAGATATTTCAAACCAATTTTTTATTAACTCACAATCAATACAAACACTAATGTAATCAAGAAAAAAACATTAAATTTGAGAGATTTTTAGTTTCCATCAATTAGAACACCATACCCATGCATACAACTAAGATGAAATTGTATGAAAAATATTGAAGTATAAATCTAACCAATTAATCCAATACATGAGAAACTAAATCCACAACAACCAATATCCAATGATAGAAGAAAATCAATTATAGCGAATACATTATTTGATTTTGATAAAAAATGAAAATTCCATACTTTTTTAGAATTATAACACATTGAATTATGTATATACTTATTCTACAATATATTAAAATTTAATAAGAAAAATATATAAATTAAATTAATTCTATTATCTTTTTAAATTATTATTTGTAACTTCATAAGACAAAAATAATTAAAATTGTTTTTAACATAATGTAAATTAAACCTTAAAAGAAGAAGATGATGATTACAATAATTTAATTAAAAAAAAAAGATATAATATCCTAATAAAAGAAGATTAAATTAAAATATATTCTTATCAAAAGAAGATATAAATAGAAGATAAATTTCTATTAATTCAAAAATAAGTATTCTAAAAATAATTAAAATTTTAATAAGAGAAATAACCATAAATTAAATGATTTATAATAATTCTAAATTATTATTTGTAATTTCATTAAATATAAAAAATAATTAAATTAAGATTTTCACTCAATGAAAAATTAATCATTTAAAAAAGTGGAAAAAATAGCTAATTATTGCTTTTTTATAATTTTGTGTTTTCCACTTTTGAAACTAAAAAAAAAATGGAACATTCAAATAAAAGAAGATACCATTAAAAGATATTATTATCAAAAGCATAAATTGCACATTCTTTTTCTAATTAATTATATTAAAATATATATTTTTTTAGTTTTTATCATTTTTTTAATTAATTAAAATATGTTTCTATAGTTTTTAATCATTTAAAAAAAAAATTAATATTGATGTAAACATATCATTGAGATCAATTCAATCATCTTGCATCCTTCTAGCCAATTTTAAACCATTGATTTCAATAAGTAAGTTAAAAACTTCATATAGGGTATGTGTTCGACATAATAACCAGTTGATAATAGAATTATTTACATATCATGTACTACTAGAAATTATTTTTTGCTGTGCAAAAGGTATGCCAAAGAGGTGTGAAAGATCAATCAAGTAAAATTTAATTCAAAGTTTTTCATGGATTTGTGTAGTACATGAGGTCAATTGGTAGGCCATTTGGAAAATGATTTTTTTTGTACAAAAAAGGTCTTACAAGCATCCAAGCCCAATTGATACAAAACCTCTAAATCAAGAAGATAAAAACTGGATCCATTACCAATAGACTCATGATATGTTTGCAATAGGGAGATAGCGATAGAGAGGGGACATAGAGGGATAGAAAGAGGAAGATACAAAGGGGATTTTTTGGGGTAGTGAGAGTGGGTGAGAGGGTAAGAAAGAGTGATGAGGAGGGGGTTATACACACACACACACACACACACACACACACACACACACACACACAGAGAGAGAGAGAGAGAGAGAGAGAGAGAGAGAGAGAGAGAGAGAGAGAGAGAGAGAGAGAGAGAGAGAGAGAGAGAGAGAGAGAGAGAGAGAGAGAGAGAGCTTAGTGAACCTGGGTTATATCACATGTGTTCATGGCATACTAAAGAATGCCCCTATTTTTAAAAATATTGCACTAAACTCTATTTTCATCACCCCCTCCTAATATACAGTTTGAATTAAAATCGCTCCCTATTTTCACGAAATTTTGCACTTTTTCAAAGACTAAATGAAAAAAACCCCCTATTTTCACCGATAGGAAATATTATACTTTTATTGTTTGGATATTAAACCCTCCAATATGAATGCACATGATATAATATTGCATAGATAGTGAAGTCATCATGGGGTAGAGAGATGAGAGATAATGAGATAGAGATAGAGGCAGAAGTAAATACAGATGGAGAGATAAATATATATTAAAAGATACATAGTTATAGGTGTGTAGAAACAGGGGGGAAAAGAGAAAGGGTGACATGTCTAGAGATAGTAAGAAAGAGAAGAAAGTAAAGGTAGAGATGAAGATAGATTGAGAGAAGAGAGAGGAAAATAGATATAGAGATATAAATAGGTGGAAGAAAATATAAAGACAGACAGATATAGGGAGATAGAGGAGAGATAGAGAGATATATAGGAAGAGGGAGAGGAAAATAGACATATAGATGGTGAGATAAAGTGAGAGTGAGAATGATATAAAGAGATATAGAGGGGTAGAGTAAGAGATTGGTAGAGAAATAGATGAAAAAATAAAGTAGAGACAAAGATAGAGGGAGAGACAAAGAGGTGGAGATAGAAAGAGTGAAAGATAGAGATATATGAAAATAGAAAGAGATATAGATAGAGATAAATGGGAAGAGAAAGGGAGAGACCTCTAGAAATAGATAGGTAGATAGAAAGTAGAATACGAAGTGAGTGAGGGAAGGAGAGATTGAGATAGATAGAGAAAGAGATGGAGAAAAGAGGAAAGAAGAGGATGGATAGGGACATGCATAGTTAGAGGAGTTGGGATAAAGAGAGCTAGGTAGAGAGAGAGAGAGAGAGAGAGAGAGAGAGAGAGAGAGAGAGAGAGAGAGAGAGAGAGAGAGAGAGAGAGAGAGAGAGAGAGAGAGAGAGAGAGAGAGGTTTGGAGATATATAGATAAACAGATAAATAGAGATATAGACAGATAGGGAGATAAATAGAGAGATAGGGAGATAACAATAGTGAAAGATATGGATGGAGAGAGAGGAGTGAATAAGATAGACGGAGAGGGACAAATAGATAGAAAGAGGGGGAGATAGAGAGAGATAATGGAAAATATAGAGGGGGAAGAGGGAGGGAGAGATGCAAGGAGAGATAAGGAAATATAGATCGAGGAGTTAGAGAGAGAGAGAGATGGAGAGAGGAGAGAGAGATTTTATAAACATTTGTGAACATCAAAATAATTAAGATTAAGATTACATTAATGATAAGTAAATCCAATAAAATTTAAGCAATTCTAATATATATTATTTTGTCAATTATTCAATTTCATTCTCAATCAATCAAATTGTTCCTATTAATGACATGAAAGGTATATTTTCTTTCCTAATTTGATAGTCATGTAAAATTCTATTTTATTCACCAAGGTAAGGTGGGTTAGGCATTGTGCTGGGTCACAGGGATACCTCTAGAGTAAAAAAAATAAAATTCTATTTTATTCATGTGTATGACAAAGTTCCATTAGAATAGTAAACATGCAAGGTGAGAGATGTATAAAGCTTAGACCATTTTGTATTGTCAATTAAGATATAAACGCCATACTTTGATATGTTTTTGCATGATAAGTTTGTAGAAGTTTTTCTTGTTTTTTATATATAAATAATTTTAGTCATCTCTTTATTTCAATTTATTTTTTTAATTTTTAAAGTGTAAATGTTGTACAAATATTACTTCAAAAAAATTATGTTGTGTTATTTTATCAATATTTAAAAAAACTATGTTATATTTTAAAAACATAATAATGATATCAATACATTTTAGAATCTAAGTAGCAATAACTAGTTTTTAACATAATTTAAAATAATAAAAATTGAACTTTTAAATTATTTAAAATCCAATTAGTAGTAATTAATCAAACAAAAGCCCTTGTTAATGGGCCTTTAAGGGTTGATCCTTCTCAACTCTTGCATAACATAATCTAGTGGGGACCGTCAAAGTAATGATGGGTTAGGATAAACTTTGATGGTATGACAATGGGTAATTTGGGGCTGTTGAGTGCAAGATGTATTGCAAGAGGTGACAAAGGTAACCCGATTGCCAAATGTTTTCAAAATATAGGAGAGGGTACAAACAATGTTACAAAGGATAAATTTGCGCTCCTTGTTCAATTGGTGGGATCACTAGGAATTCGCAATATCCATTTAGAAGGAGATTCACATATCATTATCCATGTGATACCCAAAGGTAGACCTAAAAATTAAAAAATTGATAAAGATATCCAAACAATAAGATGCCTACTAGCCACTTCCAAAGTTTCAAGTATCATACATAAGGAGAGAAGGAAATTAGGAGGCAAATTCTTGTGCTAACCAAGCCTTTGAAATTATAGAGGGAATGAAACAAGTAACTGGATATAGCCATAATGTCAATCACATTGGGAAGGATTAGGCTTGAATTAGAATTTGAGGAATATTCTCGTTACCTCTTGAATAGACACATGATAATAGAAAAGGATGGTGGATTAAATGCTCTAAGGTCTCCGACCTTCTAGGATTTATATCAAATCCTACTTTGATCTATGGTGAATTGTGGTACATTGTTAGCTTCACCACACTTGACATTTAGGCGGAGATAGCCAGAGGGGATGTGGGGGTTTGATAGGCAATTCATATGGAAGGATTTACATGAAAAATACTATTCATTAAAAATTATGTTGAGGTGGATATTATGGCCACGAAGGAATAAGACTTTAATTGAAAAGAATGTATCATTAATTGATCTTGGATGGGAGAAGTACGTGGGATGGTGAGTCTTGGCGATGGCTTCTTTTTAGTGTGTTGAGTTGACAAATCTATGAGATACAGAATGATGAAGCTATTTCTCTACAAAACCAATTATGGCTTTTTGGGGATCGATATCAGATGAGAGACTATCAAATATTTTTTGGTTTGAAGAAATGGTTTCTGGACATGATTCAAGATCGTTGTTGGAGAGGAATACTTGAATGCCACCTTCAAGTATCATACCAATTTTGATGTGGCATCTATTTTCATGATATGGTGTTTCAAGTTGGAAAGGAAAGAGATAATTCAATGGGTGGTGGAGAATTGCATTCAATTGATGGTAGAATTCTTTTCATATCATTTGTTACTAGAATTTTCTTTTTGGTGTGTAATAGGTATGCCAAAGAGATGTGAAAGATCAATCAAGTTAAATTTAAGTCAATTTTTTTCATACAGTTGTGTATTACATGAGGTCAATTGGTAGGCTATATGGAAAATGATTTTTTACATACAAAAAAGGTCTGAATGGAGAACTGCTAGCTTCAAATCAACCGTGCTTCCACTTACAAGGATCCAAGAAAAATTGACGCAAAACCTCTAAATCAAGAAGATAACCACTTGATCCATTACCAATACACTCATGTTACAATGCGCAATAGGGTGATAGTGACAAAGATATAGAGGGGGGAGTGAGAGAGTGATAGAGAAATAGACAAAAATATGAAGTGGAGACAAAGATAGAGCCAAGGAGATAAAAAATAGAGATAGAAAGAGTGAGAGATAGAGTGATAGATAGAGATATATGAGAAGAGAAATAGATATATATTGAGATACATGGGAAGATAAAGGGAGAGACCTCTAGAAATAGATAGATATATAGTAGAATACCAAGCGGGTGAGCGAGGGAGAAACCGAGACAGATAGAGAAAGAGATGGAGAAAAAGGGAAAGCAGACATAGGAGAGGGAGAGGCATAGTTAGAGAAGTAGGGATAAAGAGAGCTAGGTAGAGAGGGGGAGAGGAAGAGAGAGCTCAATATATACAGGGAGAGGGAGAGACATAGATAAAGGTATATATAGATAGATATAGATGGATAGGGAGAGAAATAGAAGGATAGGGAGATAATAGTAGTGAAAGGTATGGATGAAGAGAGATGAGTGAATAAGAGGAAGGGAGAGAGACAAAGAGATAGAAAAAGGGGGAGATAGAGGGAGATAATGGGAAATGTAGAGGGGGAAGAGGGAGGGAGAGATGCAAGGAGAGATAAGGAAAAATAGATCAAGGAGATAGAGAGAGAGAGATGGAGAGAGGACATAGAGAGCATTCCTAAACCTTTATTAACGTCAAAATAATTAAGATTATAATTACATTAAAGTTAAGTAAATCCAATCAAATTTACTCAATTCTAATATATATTGTTTTTTCAATTATTCAATTTCATTCTCAATAAATCAATTTGTTCATAATAATGACATGAAAGGTATATTTTGTTGCCTAATTTTACAGTCATGTAGAATTCTATTTTATTCACCAAGGTAAGGTGGGTTGGGCATTGTGTTGGGTTGCGGGGATACCTCTAGAGTAAAAAAAAACAAAAACCGTTTTATTCATGTGCATGACAAAGTTCCATTAGAATAATAATCATGCAAGGTGAGAGATGTATAAAGCTTGAACCATTTTTTATTCTGAATTTGGATATTAATGTCATACTTCAATATGTTTTGCATGATAAGTTTGTAGAGGTTTTACTTGTTTTTTATATATAAATAATTTTAGTCATCTCTTTATTTCAAATAATTTTTTTAATTTTTAAAGTGTAAATGTTATACAAATATTAATTCAAAAAAATTATGTTGTATTATTTTATCAATATTAAAAATATTATGTTATATTTAAAAAATGTATTAATGATATGGATATAGTTTTGAATCTAAGTAGCAATAAATAATTTTTAACTTAATTCAAAAGAATAAAAATTGAAATTTTAATTTGTTTAAAATCAAATTAGTAGTAATTAATCAAGTAAAAGTGCCCATTAATGAGCTTTTAAGGGTTTATCCTTCTCAACTCTTGCATAGCATAATCTAGTGGGGAGTGTCAAAGCGAGGATAGGTTAAGGTAAACTTTGATGGTGCAACGAAGGATAATCTAGGGTTGTTCAGTGTAGGATGTTTTGCAAGTGGTGACAAAGGTAACCTTGTTGCAAAATGTTTTCAAAATCTAGGAGAGGGTACAAAAAAAGTCACAAAGGCTAAAGTTGCGCTCCTTGTTGTTCAATTGGTAGGATCACTAGGAATTCCTAATATCCATTTAGAATGATATCCATGTGATTCCCAAAGGCAGAGATGAAAATTGGAAAATTGATAAATATATCCAAATAATAAGATGCCTGCTAGCCTCTTAAAATTTTTTAGGTATCATACATAAGGAGAGAAGGAAATTAGGAGGCAAACAATTGTGTTAACCAAGCCTTGGAAATTCTAGAGGGAATGACACAAGTAATCAGATATAGCCATAACGTTCATGAAATTAAAACCTTCTAATTTCAAATGTCCATCACATTGGGAAGGATTAGGCTTGAATTATAATTTGAGGAGGAATATTCTCCTTACATCTTGTATAGACTCATAATTGTTGAGAAGGATGGCAGATTAAATTCTTTGAGGTCTCTGACCTGCTAGGATTTATATAAATTCCTACTATGATATATTGTGAATTGTGGTACATTGCTTAGCTTCATCGCACTTGACATTTAGGCAATGATAGCCAGAGGGGATGTATGGGTTTCATAGGCAAGTTCTTTGGAAGGATTTACATGAAAAATCCTATCCATTAAAAAATATGTTGAGGTGGATATTATGGAGACAAAGGAATGAGACTTTAATTGAAAAGCATGTATAATTTTTTGATCTTGGGTCGTAGATGTATGTGGGGTGGTGAGTCTTGATGATGGCTTCTTTTCAGAGTGTCAAGTTGAAAAATCTATGAGATGCAGAATGAAGAATCTCTTTCTCTACAAAACCATGGAGGCAAACTTCTCACTAAGGGCCTCAAAGCCAATGGTGAATTTTTGGGGACTGATATCAGATGATAGACTATCAAATATTTTTTGGTTTGAAGAAAGGGATTTCTCGACATGTGTCAAGATCATTCTGGGAGAAGAATACTTGGATGCCACCTTCGAGTATTGTAGCAATGTTGACGTTGTGTCTATTTTCACGACATGGTGTTTCAAGTTGGAAATGAAAGAGATAATTTGATGGGTGGTGGATAATTACATCCAAGAAGAATGGATGGGAGGTTTTGATAGCCTCATTGAAATGGCATGAGATGGGCAAGGCTTCATTTTCCCTAGTGGTGTATGGCTCCATGTGAGAGAATTCATCCTAACCCTATGCCCATTTCTTATGTAGAGTGAAAATAGCAACAAGGAAGATCAACCTGCTTTAGCCTAGGAAGGCATGATGTGGGAGAAGGCCTACCTCAAAGAAATGGAAGCTAGGAGCCTTAGGAGGGAGATAGAGAAATCAGACCCATATGACCAAAATTTGTCCTCTACTAATAGCGCCTCTTGATGATGAAAGAGAGGTATATCGAAGGTTAGGAAGAAGAAAAAAGGTTGTTCCCTTTGTATTGGCTTTCCCTCAAAGGTACACGCATAAGAAGAGAAACTGCAATCAGAGTGAGAACAAGGGGTGTCTATTGATAGGAAGGGAAAGACAATTGTGCAATCAGGGTAAAGGGGCAATGTGCAGGTAGCTTTCATGTTTTTTGGTATGGTATATAAATATTTAGCATTACATATTTATGTATATGTGCATTATATATTGATGTATATGTGCATATTTAAAGGTGGGAAGGCATAGATACTGATTACCAAGGTTAAAGAAAGGAAAAATATTTTGAACATGATGAAGTCTAAGGGAGATTATATTTGTTTTTATACTATGAATTTGTATTATTTTTTGATATAAACAAAAATAAAAAATTTATCAACAAAACAAAATTGATCAAGCAAAAGCTTAGTACAATAATATTTTTGATTAAGGAACAAACAAGTTTTGGGGGGACTTGAATCCCTATGCAACAAGTTTTGAATGGACTTGAAACCCTCATATTTTTCATGAATTTAGAACCCTCAATAGAACCCTACAATAAGATACAACATAGATTTTCAATAGCCCGACCACAACCAAATAATACAAAGTAAGTGTTAAAGAAATTATGGCAAAAGAAGAAGGTTGAATCCATCCTTAAAGAGTTTAGATGGACTTAAACATAGGGAACAAGACTCCCTCTACCATAACCATGGGATTTATCGAAGCTCCAACAACCTTATCCATAAGAGTGATCACCATCAGCAGAAAGGTCATCATCTGCTCCCTTATAGACACAATGTAGGGCTTCATTACCCCCCCAACAGCACTTCCAAGAATAACTAGTAGCATCCAACTCCACCTCAAAAGGAGAAAGGTCACATCCAACCACATCCATCTCCCCCTCAATAGAAGATAGGACCACCTCTATAGGAAAAACCAGAGAAACCCAAAGATGCAGAAAATGAAGCACAACAAAAAAAGACATGAAATCAAGAAGGAGAGGGACAATATAACCTTCACCACATAGACACATAAGAGTTAGAATATATAAACATAGAAAACTAGACCCCATCATTAGGAAAATCACATACCAAACTGATTGTTAAGGAATCCATAATAAAAAAAACCTCTCACAAAAGATCATTATAAACATAGGGGTGCAAGGAGAGAAGAGAAATATAGGAAGCACCATATCTCTGACTCAAGGGCTAAGAACAAGTTGAGACATCCAAACCTGACCTCAAAGAAACAAACATAAAGCTCTCCCAGTCAGGGCATAAATATATTCCACATAGACCCACAAAAATATGAACAGTAACAAAGCCCCATAAGAAAATAATAGAACTAGAAAAAATAAAGGGCATCATGGGGTCTGAAACCTCCACTAGACAACTAAACAGGAGCCAAGCCCCATAACAACATCTATCATAGACAAAAATCTAATAATAATATATAATGTCATTGACAACATTAAAAAAGCTACTCAAACCAAAATTAAAAATACCAATTGGCCTCTACTTTTTATATATAATTAATTTTAGTTATATATTTATTTTAAATTATTTTTTAAACTTTTAAAGTGTAAATATTTTAGCAATATTAAAAAAATATGTTATATTATTTTATCAATACTTATAAACTATGATATATTGAAAAAGTATAACAATTACATATAAATAAAGTTTACATGTTCTAAGTAACAAATAAAGTTCTTAAAAAACAATTGTTAACATTAAAAATAAATTGAATTTCTATTTTTTGAAAATCTAATTACTACTAATTAATTGAGTAAAAGGTCATTACTATTTAGTTTTATTGAAAATTACAGTAATAACAAAAATGATATCTCTCCGTAAAAATAAAAATCTAATAATAAAATATTATATCATTCACAACTTTAAAAAATCTACTGAAATCAACATTAAAAATACAATGGTAATAATGTATATTCTAATTTATTGAGAACTAGAAATATTACCTCATGATCATGTTTTAATACCAATTTAGAAAATTATTTTTGAAATGATCCAACCTTAATATGAATATAGAAATCTTTTTTAATTTAATAGTAAATTTAAGATTTTTGTTTTGTGTACAAGTTTTTCTACCAATTTAGCATATTTAGTAAATTTTGAAATTTACTATTTTGGCTCAAGACATTGCGATAGTCATAAATATGAACATGGATCACAAAAGTTAGTGGATTAAGTTCATATATGGAACCCCTTAGGCATAATAATGTGATTTTCCTTTCATGGAAGACTGGTCCTATCCCATCCTATAAAAAGATAGGAAATGATAATGGAAATTCTTTCGATATTGTAGTGTGATTTTACTTTATTTAAAAGGAAAAAAAAAAAACAATGAAGATATGTTTAATAGAATGATAACCATAGTTAAATCTGAATTTTTTTCTCATGAAGATAGAATGTAGATTTATCTTATCTTGCAAAATAATTAGCAAATACTAATTGACTTGTTTCCACATGAAAATGTATCTTTTTGTTTCACAAAAATAGAAACAAGATTAATTTCAGTAGATATAAAATTGATAGGAAATAATAATAGAATTATTTCCATATCTTAGTATCATTTTTTTATTTTTTAATATAATCAAGTTCATCTTATGTTATTTGTAATGCCTCGTCAAGATACACTAAAGGAAACAACTACAAACACTTGAAAACAGTGCAATGTTTTTTTGTTTTTTTTTACAACATTAACAAACTTTAAGATGCATTAAGTTAGACATTGAAATATCATTTGCACAAGCTGAAGAGTTAACACAACTCCTAAAGGGTTTCCAATGAAGATTACTCGATTAATTATGTCATGCCCAAAATTTGCTTAAAAGAATATGTTAGCATTGCTAAATAGAGGTGACACTTCTCGTCAATAAACCTTTTACTAAAATTGTTTAATTCATGGTCTTAATCATTACAAGTAAGAAACTCTATCATTGAAGACAACTGCACATACTAGTACTTATAATATTAACACAAATGTTACTTAGATACTCAACCTTTAACTAGGGGCAATAGTGTAATGACAAAGGATGGATAATTCATGTTATTTATAATGGTATTTTTATTTTCCAATAGCATTGTCTAATATCAACAATAGAAATAACAATCATTTTTTTTTTTTTTTTTTTTGATAAAAGTGGATAGAACCACTGAACTATATTAAATTTTAAAAGTTTTTACAGTGTTTGGTTCAAAAAGCACTGAAGGGAAAGAACTAGTAAGAAAACCCTTCAGTATTGCTTAAGTAACACAAGCCTATTCTACCCAATACCAAATGCCCATTGGCACAGTACATCAAAAAACCCATCCCAATTACATAAGCTGCATTAGATATAAAGGAAGCTGCCAAAAGAAGCATATAGAAGGAAGATTAAAGTATGATCACCGAAGGATGCATATCCATTGCTGCCAAAAAATACCAGTTTGAACCACCCCTATCTATGAAACACAATTCTCCAAACCACTGGTTAGAATGATACCACATAGCAGAAATGAAACCAAAATTAGAGACCCTGTCAAAATAAACATTGTGATCAAGCATAGCAAAACCCACACCAAAGGAAAGCCACACCAAATAAGGAGGTTGATGAAGACTACAACTATGCCCTTCTTTACTTCAAATATTCCAAAACTGAGGAAGGGATCTCATCCACACTTACCTCCCGCATATTAGCTTCACTATCAATGGCTAAGTTAGCCAAGAAATCTGCAATCTTATTCACATCCCTATAACAGTGGAAAATAAAAAAGGAATCAAAAAAATCTAAGTTTTGCAAAATATGATCAAGTATATATTGTAATTGCCAACAATTCGACTTCTTTTTCATGACACTTTGAATAATAACCATAGAATCACCCTCAATTATCAAGTCCTTAATTCCCAAAGATATAGCCATATCCAAACCAAAGGACAAAGCTTTGTGGAACATTATGAATCCTAATTCCCTTCCAAAGCCCTCCCAGCTTAGCAGCTCTTATAGCCCAACTAAACATTTCAGCTAGAAGAATGAACAAGAAAGGAGACAGGGGATCCCCCTGCCTCAAACCCCGAGAAGAGGAGAAAAGACCACAATGGGAGCCATTAATTAGAACCAAGAACCTTGCAGAAGAAATACAAGCACGAATCCATTTGACCCATGCCTTGGAAAAGCCCAATTTAAGTAGAACAACACACAATGCCCCCCATTCTACTCTATCATATGCTTTCATCATATCTAATTTTAGGATCATGGCTGGGATTCTCTGGGTAGAAATAGAATGCAAAACCTCATGCACCACTCTAGCTCCCTCTGTCGTCTCCCTTCCTGGCACACAACCACCTTGTTCTAAAGAAATGATCCTAGGTAGAATTTTAGCCAACCTTAAAGAAATAGCCTTGGTAAAAATCTTGTACAAAGTATTAGATAAAGCAATAGGGCGAAAATTAGCAAATGTCTTAGTAACCTCATTTTTAGGAATAATTGCAATCATTTTGGTATTAAGCTCTTTCAAAATAGACCTATTCCTTCTAGCTTCCTCATGGGCCAATAAAACATCATTCCCCACAAAATCCTAGCATTTCTGAAAAAATAAAGGAGTAAATCCATCCGATCTCGGAGCCTTATTAGGGTTCATTGCAAAAACAACATTCTTAACTTCATTCAAAGAAAAAGGAGACATCAACATTTTATTATCTTCCAAAGATACCAAAGAAGGAATATTAGAAGAAATGTTATTATGAAGATCTCCATGCTCCAAAGACAATAGTGACTTAAAAAACCTAACTGCCTCTGAAGCAATATCCTCTTGTTCTGTTAAAAGTCTGCCATTTGGACACTCAATACAAGATATCCTATTTCTACTTCTCTTAATTTTTGTTGAAGAGTGAAAAAAATTTGTATTCCTATCACCATCTGAAAGCCAGATCTCCCTCGATTTCTGTCTCCAATAGATTTCTTCTCTAGACAAAACTTCTTCAAGCTCTGCTTTTAGCAGTTTTAGTTCATCAAAAACAAGAGGCACCATACCAAGTTGAATCACATGTGAATTAAGACATTCAATCATATCTTGAATCCTCTGTTTTTCCAGAAAGATGTTCTTAAAATGCAATATATTCCATTCTCTAATACTAAATTTCAAAAATCTCAACTTCTTAGCAATCTGAAACATTCAGGATCTAGAACAATAAGGAGCATAACTCCACCATTTTTTAAGCAAAGGCAAAAAGGAAGAATCTCTAAACCACGTAGGTTCAAATTTAAAAGGTGACTTAAAAGGAGCTTTATCTTCCAGAATTGATAGAGAAATTAGAAAATGATCTGACCCTGAAACTGGAAGAATAGAGGAAAAAAATTTGAACTCTGAATCGATCCAAACATCTGATAACAAAAACCGGTCTAACCTTTCCGCAATCTGAGAAAAATCTCTTCACATATTTGTCCATATGAAAATCCCATTCTGAAACTGACAATCAAAAAGACTCATGTCCTTAATGAACATCCCAAAGTCTTCCATAATTTTTTTATTAGGAAGAATACCTTCTTTCTTTTCTCCCAAGTTAGTGATAGTATTAAAATCCACCCCAAAGATTATAAAGGGACCATGCCTTAAAGGGGAGGAAATCCTCTTAAGTTCTCCCAATAATTTAGTCTTCCTTTGAATACCAGAAGGAGCATAAATATTAAAAAGCCAAAACTTAACCTTCGAAAGCTTGCTTTTAACTAAGGCCAACATCTAGTTTATAGTAGAAGCAACTAGCTCAACCTCAATGTTATAGTTATTCCAAAGAAATGCCAAACCCCCTAATGCACCACAAGTTGGAGAGGAGAGGAATTCTCACTTTCTCCAAGAAGAAAAAATGAAATCAGCAAACTCCTTTGACAATTTTGTCTCTTGTAACATGAAAATGTCACACTTAACTAAGTCCATCTGGGACTTAATTAAGTGCCTCTTGTTAGGGGCATTTATGCCCCTAACATTCCAAGATATAATTCCCATTGCTCTTGAGGGGAGACCGAGGCTCCCCTCTTTCCTTTAGATGGTGAAGACTTTCCTTCTCCAAAACTACTTTGAAGATTATGCTTCACAACCCCCGACCTAGTCATAGGAGGATTGATAATAGACCTCTTGCTCCTCTTGCCCTTAGGAGTACCACTTCCTTTCATAGCGTCACCAAGAGAAGCTGAATGCTTGCCTTTCCCAACACCAGGAGAAAGAGACAAAGTTTGCTGAATCCCAGCATCAATCTCCAATTGAGTCTTTCGATTCTATGGAGGCCTACCCCTACAAGGAGAAACCACAGATGAAGCCCTAATTAGAGCAGTTTGAACAATTAGTAAACTCTTACTTGACTTAGGAGAAGTCATGGCTAAATTATCTATGATGCCCACTTTTGATGAGGCCAAAATCTCAAAAGGGTTAGCAGATGCAGAAATAGGAAGGGTCAATTTAATTCCCCCCAAGTCATTCTCAATGGAACAAATAACCCTATTCGTAATGTCCTCATCCATCTGATGCTCATGATCTTTAAAAAGATCATTCACTTGGTGAACCGGATTTTCATCTGGCACAATAACAGGAATGTCCCCCAACTGAATATTATTTCCTAAGGTGGCGTTATTATCCACATCCACATCAACATGCTGCAAAGAATGAGACACCAATTCTTTGACTTGTTGACCAAAGATAGCATCATCAAGAAACCCTAGAGAAGAAACCCCAGCATTAGACTCTGAAACAACCCCATCATTCTTTGCAAAAATCTGACCAATATTATTTTTAATTGTCAACTTAATGATATTTACTACAAGCCAAATCTACATTGCTTACACCAAATATCATTTATAGATATGATGTTATCACAGTACATAACTCTGAATTCATTCATTTTCCTTTTCCCACGTTATTAAGTGTTTCCATAGCTTAACTCCAATAAAAATATTAAACAATAAAACTGTTATTGAAACCCATGATTGTATTTCATGACATTGACAGATTTTGATTTTGATTTTGATTTCAAAGAGTGATTACTAATCACACATAAATAGCATTATTCCAAAAATATTAACTTTGGAAGTTTGATAATACTTTGCCCTTATTATATCTTTCAATCAACTTTATTTTTACAGCAACTTTAGATACCAAACAATTATATCTACAACAAATCAACATCCTCTACAATTCTGAAAATACATATGCAGATTTTAAGAGCAAAAGTTGAATAAAACAGTGATCATGTGAATAACATAAGAAATAACTCTTTTTAATAATGAATGCAGCACTCAGCCTGAAGAAAGGAATCAATACTTGAAAGTGCTATGGAGATGAACACCATATCAATCAAGTTTTGCATCTCATTAATGATCACCATAGACAAATAGAATAAATTATATTATACCTACAGGATCTGAAATAAAAACATGAAGCGATAGAAAGAAAAGAGGCTGAAATATAAATATGCAGCCATAAAGAGTAACAAGGTTTTATTTTGAACCTTTTTAAATGAACTATAGAATAGTTATACTAAATAGTCAACCAGGATATAATCTTAGTGTTTTAACTTTTAAGTATAAATGCTTTTTTTAAAAAAAAGCTAAACTATTTATTCTAAACGCAGGCCAACTTGAAAATTAATTACAATTATATGTGACTAGACATAGAAGCATTGGTCTATAAAGTGTAGGTAGATAACTACAGAGTTGATTTATCCAGATGCAAGATAGAATAATTTTATGCACAACACCAGATTTATGTGGTTCGCCAATTTGGCTACGTCCATGGAAAGGGCAGGGGAAGTCTTATATATTAAATATATCCTCTAGGTTAAATCTACATCAACTTGTATGCATCAATAATACAATGGATAATTACTTTATCCTTTCACTCCAATTTCAAAACTCCAAAGGAGTAAATAAAGGGAAATAATGTATGGTAAAGAGCCTGAGCATCAGGCTTCAATGCCTAGCATATATAGTCATTCAAATGCCTTCAGAAGTTCTCTCTTCTCTATCTATAACTAATTAAACTGGCATGCCTCGGATTGACCTTGCAGATTGTTTACAATTCAAAAGTTAGAGACAACTTGCGAGCAAAAGGAAGCCTATCACATTGTGAAAAGTTCCATGTTTCAATAAGATTGACTGTTGATTCCCCCAGTAAGCTTGTAAGCAAAAGAGAATCAGAGGTTAAGCGTAACAAACTGGCAACATAATTGATTTTTGACTTTCCAGACCATAAAAGTTGTTGAAGGCAATAAATCTAATATCTAATTCTTTTGTATACATACAATCTACATGAGACATATTGCCAAGTCTGAAAATATATAGCTTATGTTTACTTAAATGCATGAATTGACTGGCACAAGTGAATCGAAACAGGCCGACTATTATATTGATTTGTAGTCATTGTAAGTAACATTGTATTGAAAGCGTGAGTTACTTCTGGATAGACTCCACAGTTTTACAATGGCACAAATTCTCTGGCATTAAATCTTAAATCAGATGATTCAAAAAGAAGGTTTAGCCATTATGCAATAGGAAATTATTATAAAATAATAATAAAAATGATAGCCAATACTTGAGCTGAAATTAACCTCAATTTCAGTCAACAAAATATGATCAATAAATGAAGTTGTCAAATTGGAAACAATATGAAATGATATGACAACATAAATTAACAATAATATTCTATAGAATATACGGAAGACTGGCTAATATCTTTAGGATGAAAATGTAATTGAGCTACATAAACAAAAGGTATTGTTTCAACATAAATGCTAACCAGTATGTTAAAATATTAAATCAAAGTTGGTGCATTCAATATCAAAAAGAGGGACGCCATCAACAGCAGATAAAAACTACTTCAGCAGGTGTATTCCATGTTCAATTCTTAACATAAATATGTATTTTATTTTATTGATGTGAAATTCTAATTGGGCTCCATTTAAATTCCTACTGTGTAAATGTTGAAACTAAAAAGAAAATTCAATATTTGAAATCAATAATTATTCTCATCTTGTGTACTAATTCTGGAGCTGTAATTTCCCCTACCTTGTGCACAGATGGTACTCTTATCTTATTAGAAGAAAATCTTTCAATATAATTTCTGGACCCTGTTGATTAAATAAGGCTCTATACTAGTAATCTCTGTACTCAGCTGAGATTCTCTTATAATGAAGAAAACTTAGACAACAAGTGGTAGGAAAATATAATATAAGAGAATATCAGGTCAGACACTCATAGCAAACAAAACCCCTACAAAATAAATATCAATTTCACTAGCAAAGGAAATTTCCTAATAGCTCTATTTTTTTTGTACCCAAAAGACAAGAAAGAAGAACAAATTTCCCAATTAAAGAATCACCTCCTTCCTTCACCAATACCACTTATGAACATGCGTAGTTACAATGTTTGCAGGGTAAAATGCTTGCAGAAAACATAGTAGAATCAATCAATTATTTTAATTTATTTATTTTTCTAAAGGGATTTTGGAGTTACATGGCAATTTATGTTTTCCTCCACTTTCCTAAACAAAACAGTTTCATACCAAGCACCTCCTCAAATCGATATGCACTCCCTCTCTCCTCAGAATGTGTTCTCCCAGAATGCAGTGAAGCATGCCCATTTTCCAAAAGGCTTTAGCCACCTTTCAAACAAATTTCATAGTCCCCTCTTTAAGTTACCCCCCCACTGCCCATATTTGTTCAAAATGGATTTCTATCTCCATCGATTGGGGCTCCCCAAGCTATGCACCCCGTACATATTTGACTAACTCGCCTTCTAGTCCCCCATGCCCATTCATGAGCCTTTGTTGCAGAAAATGTATTCCCATACTCACCCATCTACAAACATTGACTAACATTAATGAAAAGATGGAGTATGATTTTCAATACGCAGCTTCACATTAATTTCAATGGCCTTAGTACTCAACCAAGGGGTGTGGTAGCTGAGAATAGTGGCATTAGATGATCATAATGGTGTTAATACATTAAGTATTGCGTGTGACAGCTAGGATGTGAAAGGACCAAGTTTATTGATATGGTATGGCGTAGGAAGGTAGAATAGGTACTCGTAGTGGTTGCAGAATGTGACATTTGGACTAGACAATGGGCATTAGTTTCAGCTTCTCATTCATTTCGCTCTTATCTTGAATTCACTCACTCCTTGCTTAACAAACCATATTTTATAAAGGAACTAATTTTTCCTTAGGGGATGTTTGGCATAAATGTTACATATTTTATAATATTTTATTCATATGCATGATCCTCCTCACATATGTATAATATATATGTGTAGACACCTAAAAATGGTCAACGCTTACGGAATCATACTTTAACATTTGCGCATTGCCTCATTTTAGGTTTTTGCATCGCATTAACATTTCTCCTATGTCACGCACTTGGTTTTTATCATTTGCGAGCATTGAGTCATTCTTCTACATTCTTCATTCATCTCGCTCTCAAATTTGGTCTTGTCGACAACACTATCCAGTCATGACTTTGATCGATTTTATCTTGTCGCATCAATGTGTGTACTCATTTGTCAATATTTTTGGACATCGTTAATCCTAATTAGGGTTTTGTCCTCTTATCAATTTTGTCATCTTGCAATCTATTTTGTCATCGATCCTTGTCCTCTTGTCAATTTTGTCATTTTGCAATTAATTTGCCATCGATCATTGTCTGTCTCAATTATGTCAATTTGGATCAATTTGTCATTTGTTCCTCGTCAATTGGCACATTTAACAATCAAATCATTCGTCAGCATTGGTCTTTTATCAAGTCAAAATCATGATCAAATTGACCCTTCAATCAGGACCTAATTGTCATTCCTTGCATTTCTAATTCATCTTTTAGGGTTTCATGATTTATTCATTTAACCTTATTTGTCATTTCTCCCTCTAGGTTAAATAATTTATTTATCTATCCTAGGTCTTCATGTCACAATTAAATGTTTAATTTAATTGGCTAACTAATTATTCCTCTTTTTGTAAATTAATTAATAAATGACAAATTATTAATTAATTCACCTAATTTATCTTAATTCCTAATTTTCCTCTTTTTCTAATTTTCTAATTTTCTAATTCCTAATTTCAATTCTCTCCTATTTCTCTCCTAATTTCATGGGAATGACATTTCAATTTGTCATAATTTGTCATAATTGACAATCAATCAATTTTTGACATAGAAATTTGTCATAATTTGTCATAAATTATCAATCAATCAATTTTGCATAGAAAGTGCATAATTTGTCATAATTTGTCATAACTGACATAATTGATTTGCAATTTCCATTTGAATCTCTTCATGCTAATTTGATCATCTCTCCAATTTGTCTATAAATTGGATGAATTTCTTCAATCTCAGCTAATAAAATCAGATTATCTAATAATCACATTATCGATCTAATAATCACTTGTTTGAATTACTTTATCGAATCAATCATGCCTTGAGTATTCTTGTGCCAATGTCAATCTTGCTTTCACATTAGGTTTATGCACTTGAAGGTGAGATCCACAAACAAAGGCTATTTGGAGAAGAAAGAAGGAAAATGGAGCCGCATGAAGGAGACATTCAGATCTGCATCTAGTTTGCTTAGTTTTTAGTTTTGAATGTTTTATTTTCATGTCTTTATTGAGTGTGTTAGGATTGATCATTGCATTTGTTCTTTCGTGATTGAGCTATGACTAATATTGATATTTGCTTTGATGATTTCTGATTTCCTAGCTACATTAATTGGTGAACCTGACATGAAATAACCCCCTAACCATGCTTTTGAGTGCTTTTGAGTTGATTTGTAGGTGAAAAACCCAAGAAATAGGGTAGTGCAGGGTTTTCTGGGAACTTCTGCCCCTATGTCAAGTATTCTGCACCTGTGTCAAGCATTGTGCACCTAGGTCAAGGACATTCTGCACCTATGTCAAGCATTCTGTGCCTGTGTCAGACATTCTGCGCCTATGTAGGACCATAAACAAAGGTAAAAGACAATGTTTTTCACTAGCAAATTGTTTTCTTTTGCATTCTGTTTCTGCTTTTTTTGGTTTTGTTCGTACCGATTCTCTGTGCAGAACCTTGGCATATGCATGGCAAAGATAACAAATGAAACTACTAACATGTTTTTGTGTAGGTTCGATAGTCAAAGACTAAACATATCAAACTTCTGACTTGGGTTTTGCAAGTTGCCTTGGAATACAACTAAACTTTGTGTTTGAAATTAATATTTAGGCACCTAGTATGATTTCTAAATAGGATGGAATCAATATATGTTGGCTTTGATTGTTGAGTTTGACATTGGAGTAGGAGAGTATGCTCTCATCCTTCTTAGGGTGATCATAAATCCAGATCTTCAATACCATGCTCATGTTTTTGATTGTGTGTCACCTTTAGAGGGCCTACCTTCCCGACCATTTGCTTTTGCAAGCAAGTGATAATCATGAGAAGGGAATGACCCAAAGTGAGTACGGCTAGAATACCTTGGCATTATAACTCACTATAAACAAATACCTGATGGGCGAAAGCTTTGAAGGAAGGGTTACTTGGGAATTGCAGTTACTTGGGAAGTGATGACCCTTGAACTCTTTCTCATATCAACATCTAAGTAGGACCTCATGGTCTAAATCATGCTTGCATGACTACATTTGTTTGGTATCTTGATGGGCTTAATGTCTCAATCACGCTTGCATGACATCAAGGAGTAACACTTAACAGAAATCCTTACTAAACATCTTGTTTTTAGAGGCCAAAAACCCTTCTAGTTGCTTGAGAAGGACAAGTTCGGATACTTGGAAGAGATACTCAGTTCGCCATGGGGAGATTTCCATGGGGACTGATGCTTGGCTACCTTGAGAAGTGAGTGCCATGGAGGGGAACCCGTGGGGTCAAGCATCTATGTATTCTCCTTGAATCCCATAATGAGTCTACCTCTCAAGTACCTAATGTCCTTGCCTACCATAAGAAATGTGTGAATGAGCATGATTGTCTTGAGTCTAAGTTGAAGTATCTTGTCTTCTTTGCTTGTCAAAAGTTGAATTGCATCTCATTTAAAAAACAAGGCAGATTGATTCAAAACAAGGTTAAACACAAGAACATTTCTTCCAACAAAGATCAAAGCACCTTCAAACATGGTTGCCAAACATTGCTCAAAATCTTGTCTCAACATTCATGTCACTTAGATTTAGGTTCATCCTAGGTGTGCATTTTGCAAAGTCATTGTCCAGTACCAAGGTTAGGTTTCACCTAAGTCATACTCCTTTGCATATCAATAAAAGTCATCCATTTACATGTGTCCTCTTGCATTAGAGTAATACCATTGTCATACATTCATATTTGCATACCTTAAGTCTCTTCATTAAGTTTAGGTCATTATCATATCATATTAAGGTCATTTGAATAGTAATTGCCCCTTAGCATATAGTGCCAAAGCTAGGTTTTGTCATACTTGAGTAATCCAAATCTTTGATAAACCCTAAGTCATTGTTAACAAATCTAGACCTTATCAAACCTTTTCTCTTTATGTCATTATTGTCATTTGGTCAAACCTAGCTTAGTATCCAAGCATATAGGGGAGACATTGTCATCTTGTCCTTTTGTCACTTGGTCCTTTTGTCCTTTGATGTCTAGACATCATTTCAATTTCCTAAGGGTCTCATTTTTAGAATTGCATTCATGAGTTTGTCAAAATCTTGAAAAACAACAAAAACATTAAGTTGCATTGTCATCCTTTTAGCTTGCATTTGTCAATCCGATTAGTTGCATTGCATAGTGACATGTTTGTTGAAATGAGGTCTCAACCTTCTTACGAAGCCATGTCATCACAATTGAGCAATCAATCATGTCAATCCAGTCTCTACATGTCTCAGAACTTGGATCAAACTTATCATGATGATGTAAATGTCCAAATACAAAAACTAGAGGAGAAACTAGCTCAAGAAAATGAGATTTTGGAACAAAGAGTGAAAAACATTGAGAAAAATAGATCACAAATGTCCAAAATGTTTCAAAAATTTCTAGGTCGAAATCCAAAGATTGAGCCAATTGATGTAAGATCTCTTCTTGAATGATCAGACATACCGGCTCTCCTCTCCCAAATAGAGATGATGAAACAATTTCAAGAAAAGAGACAACATCAATTTTAACATTACGTGCCTCCACAACAAGAATAAGGTGTTTACTATCAATCAGATTTTCAACCAATACAACCAATGGTTCAACCAATTGTTCAACATATACAACCAATACAACCAATGGTCCAATTTCAACAATACGTCCAACCAACTATACAATGTCCACAAATGGTTCAACTAATGGTGGAATATCAATGTCAACAACCACAACCAAACATTCAAAAACAAAGGTTGCAACACACACCAACCCAAGTTTCAAACATGTTAGAACAATTGAACCAAGTCCAATATCAAAACATGACATTAGATCAGAACCAACTCCTTGCCAAACAAGTTCAAATTCCAGATTCAACTATGTCAAAACCTCGAAAGAAAGGTGGCTTTATTGCAAGGCTCTTAAGGAACCTACCAAGTGAGTTCTTTGAGGAAGATCAAAATAATACACTTATGTCTAGCAATGCCTCATCCCCTCGCAAGCAAATTGACTCTCCAGTGGCATCTATCCCTACACCTCTAGAAGTTTCACAAAAACCTTCCATAGTATCCTCATCAAACAATACACCCAAGGATGCAATTATGCAAGGGCTATCCATAATTGATTGCCAAGATAATCCAATTCATGATGCACATCCTTGTCATGTTTCAAAAATGCAAGACCCAATGCCACCATGCACTTTATTGCCATTACTTGTTTTAGAGAACCCCATTCGAAGTCCCTCTTCCTCATGTTCAAGCATTGATTCCCTGCTAGAATCCATCACAAAGGTTCAAAGTGCATTTCCTTCATGCCAAAACATTGATTCCTTGTCAGAATCCCCCATGCATATCCAAAGTCCAACCTCATGTCAAGAGGATAATTTAGAGCATAAAGAAATGTGTCTTAAAATAGATCAAGATCAAGATCTTGAAACCTTATCATCCCATCCAATTGTTGACCAGGATCCCATTTCCCCAGACACTCGCAATGATTCACTTATTCCTATCAATTCTATCCATGAACACAATGTCCTTTCAAATCCCATTGACATTCCACTTCCTGAGAAAGACCAAGATATTCTATCCATCCTTTCTGGTGATCCCTTTAAAAGTCAAGAGAAAAGCACCTTTAAAGAGGATTCCAATGATCTTCCTCCTTGTCAAGATCAAATTATTCCTTTAAATCCTCCACAAGATCCTTTTGTTCATCCATCTCCTTGTCTTAATGGTCCATGTACACTCCAAGATCGTATTTCTTATGATGATCCCATTATTCCTCCCATTCCATCTTTTGAAGAGCCTGTCATTGAACCATGTCCACAACACAATCCTAGTCCCCCTCACGATCCTAATCCCACTCATGATTCTAACGTGTTAGTGCAAGATGTTCATGAACCCTCGACATGCATAATGGGTTCTTCCACTTTGGTGCAATCCGATCCACTTCAAGATCTCATTATTTCTCTCATATCATATCCACCTCATAATGGACTCGTGTCTTCTTCCCAAAGAAAAGAGTATCCTACACGTCAAGATATTCATAAAGGCAAAGGAGTAGATCTTCACAAGAAAGAACCCCTCCATATCAAAGAAGATCTTAAGGGTCATGTCTACACAACTCACTCTCAAGACGTTGGTATCCCTCCATCAAAATAAAAACATATCCCTTCCCCATCATACTTTCCATCCATCTTAGGTCCTTATATCCCTTCATCCTCTATGCAAAGTCAGCAAAGGCACACATCCTTGAGTAAATTTCATCCATCCAAAAGAAGTCCATTTCATTCCTATCCATCTATGCATTCCTTTCCTCCTCCAAGCAATTTGGATGCCAAGTATAAAAGTCACCAGTCGAGCAATCCACATGTATTTAAGGATCAACATGTCCAATATAATCAACATGTCAAAGAAAAGAAAAATTTGATCTATAAAGACAAAGAAATATCCAAAAGGCCACAAAGGCCCACTGAGAAAAATAAAGGAAAGTCAAAATATATATGGGTTCCTAAATCCCTTGTGCAAGCAATGCACTCCAAGGAACCACAAAAGCATGAAACATCAAAAACCATGTGGATTCCCAAGAAGCTCCTTGAAGCACAAAAAGAGCAACCCAGATTGGCATCTAAAATTGTTGTTCCTCCCTCCAAACCTTCCAAGTCTATTTCTCCACCACCTTCTTCATCCGTTTTGGGCCCTTATGTCCACAAATCCCTAGCTATTCCTTCCTAAAAATCTCAATATCCAAAATACATTTTTCCTTCATCAGTCCATCACCCCTCAAGGTGTGTGCCAATGTCAATCTTGCCAACATTTCCATCCACTCAAGACCAATTCTTCCAATACCCTATCCATTATCCAATGCATATTTTCCATCCTTCGATCCCTTTGATCCCATCCTTTGCATAAATCCTTTCCTTAGTTTCATCTCATTTTCCATGTCCTCATCCTACCAACGTCTTTGAGCATACTTTCAAAGGTGATGGTCCATTTATTTCAAGGTTACTATCCAAACAATAATATGCTTGAGTCCTTCCATCCCCTATCATGTGTCCATCTTCTATTGAAAAAGTCAAAATACAAAAAAAAAAAAAAAAAAAAAAAAGAGAAAAAAAAAAAAGAAAAAAGAAAAGTAAAGAAAAATAATTCATCCACTGGTGAAAACCTGGCAAACAAGTAGCTTGGGCAAGTACCATGATGAAAACCTAGAAAACAGGCATCATGTGTAATCTATGAACTTCTTTCATACCGTACTTGGGGGCAGGTTTCCTCCTTCATATCTTATTGCCCTTCACTATCCTATCGAACCCCTGTCATTACCCTTCATATCCTATTGTCCCTCATGTCCATTTCCTCTTTCCACCTTTGATCTTGACAAGGCTGAGGATCATCATGAGCATCATGCATCTTGTTTGCAGCTTTTAGTCCATCATAGCTTTTGGTCTTTATCCATTTGCTTATTATAACCTTTCATCCATATTCCCTAGCTTATTGCAACTTTCTGCCACTATCCCTTAACCTATCCCGAACTTTAGTCCATGTCCTTTAGCCTATTCTTGGTCTTGCTTATCCTATCCATGTCTTATCACTATCCATACACTCTTTCTGTTCCTTGATCTTGATCTGACATAAGGACGCGAAATGAAAAACATAGTTTCAAAAGCCTCTTGACATGTCCCTCATGCCATGTTCCTGCTTTACATTGTCATATCCAGTCTATTGTCCCATCATGCAATAGGCCTTGAAAATTGCATTCGCTTTGTCTCCATGATAAAAGGCCTTTGTCTTCCCTCTATCCACCATCATTTCAGCAAGCCTATTTATTCACCTATCATATTCCTTGCCTTGTTAGACACTGGGGGCAAAAATCTTAAAAAATTGAAAAATGTCCTTAAAAAAATCATAAAAATTGAAAAATGTCCTGAAATAATTCAAAAAAATTGAAAAATGTCCTGAAATAATTCAAAAAAAATTTGAAAATGTCTTGAAATAATTCAAAAAAAATTGAAAAATTTCCTGAAATAATTCAACAAAATTGAAAAATGTCCTGAATAAATCCCTAAAAAGGTCAAATAAATTCCTAAAAAAATGAACACAAAAATTGTACACACTCGAAAAGAAAAACAAAACAAAAAAAATCCCCTTTGTGCATAGACAGATCGCTGAGCATACCTCCAACGACACACAATCACATGCTGCGCTCTTTCAATCAAACCAGACATTCAAACTGATCAAAATTGTCTTATCAATCGAACATCAGCATCAATATCATTTGACTTTGTCACTTCTATCATGGGTCTTATACAGGGTTTGGTATACACGAAACTAGACTGTGTCCTATCTTAGATAGGGTACCGCATGTCCTGAAACCAGACAGCATGATGGTCCTATCAGCACTTTCAACTTTTGACAATGAAGATCAAGATGTTTGTTTGATTTGTTGGAATTTGTGCATCTTATCTTTTTACTGATTTATCTTTATCTTTGATCATGTTCTTGTGTTGCTCGATGATGTCACTGAATGATTTAGAGTGACCGGGATGGTTCATGGTCTCTTTCTTTTTTTGTTGTGATTGCTGTTTGTCTACGATGTGTCTATCTTTTGCAAAAAGGGTTGCATTTCAGCTCTGGCCTTCAATGCCATGATGCTACGCATCCGTTTTGCTACATTAAATAAAGGTTCTCACCTACAAAGTGCATTACTGAAAGCAAGTTTTTCTTCATCTCTAACTGTCCTCTATCTCATTTCTTCTTACTAACATTTCTTTCATCAGTCTTGGTAGTGTGTTTGATCCTATCATTTTCTATCATTCTTATTGATCAATTGGCCTCTTTTCTAGATGTTTCCGGCCAATTCCTTGAGGGGGCATGCATATGTCATTGTTATTTTCTCGAGCATTTTCATTATTATTCTTTGAAACAACGCTTAAAATCGCATTGTCTCAAAGAGGGGCAAAATGTAGACACCTAAAAATGGTCAACACTTGCGGAATCATACTTTAACATTTGCACATTGCCTCATTTTAGGTTTTTGCATCGCATTAACATTTCTCCTATGTCACGCACTTGGTTTTTATCATTTGCGAGCATTGAGTCATTCTTCTGCATTCTTCATTCATCTCGCTCTCAAATTTGGTCTTGTCGACAACACTATCCAGTCATGACTTTGATCGATTTTATCCTCTTGCATCAATGTGTGTATTCATTTGTCATTATTTTTGGACATCGTCAATCCTAATTAGGGTTTTGTCCTTTTATCGATTTTGTCATCTTGCAATCTATTTTGTCATCGATCCTTGTCCTCTTGTCAATTTTGTCATTTTGCAATTAATTTGCCATCGATCATTGTCTGTCTCAATTATGTCAATTTGGATCAATTTGTCATTTGTTCCTCATCAATTGGCGCATTTATCAATCAAATCATTCATCAGCATTGGTCTTTTATCAAGTCAAAATCATGATCAAATTGACCCTTCAATCAGGACCTAATTGTCATTCCTTGCATTTCTAATTCATCTTTTAGGGTTTCATGATTTATTCATTTAACCTTATTTGTCATTTCTCGCTCTAGGTTAAATAATTTATTTATTTATCCTAGGTCTTCGTGTCACAATTAAATGTTTAATTTAATTGGCTAACTAATTATTCCTCTTTTTGTGAATTAATTAATAAATGACAAATTATTAATTAATTCACCTAATTTATCTTAATTCCTAATTTTCCTCTTTTTCTAATTTTCTAATTTTCTAATTCCTAATTTCAATTCTCTCCTATTTCTCTCCTAATTTCATGGGAATGACATTTCAATTTGTCATAATTTGTCATAATTGACAATCAATCAATTTTTGACATAGAAATTTGTCATAATTTGTCATAAATTATCAATCAATCAATTTTGCATAGAAAGTGCATAATTTGTCATAATTTGTCATAATTGACATAATTGATTTGCAATTTCCATTTGAATCTCTTCATGCTAATTTGATCATCTCTCCAATTTGTCTATAAATTGGATGAATTTCTTCAGTCTCAGCTAATAAATTCAGATTATCTAATAATCACTTGTTTGAATTACTTTATCGAATCAATCACGGTTTGAGTATTCTTGTGCCAATGTCAATCTTGCTTTCACATTAGGTTTATGCACTTGAAGGTGAGATCCACAAACAAAGGCTATTTGGAGAAGAAAGAAGGACAATGGAGCCGCATGAAGGAGATATTCAGATCTGCATCTAGTTTCCTTAGTTTTTAGTTTTGAATGTTTTATTTTCATGTCTTTATTGAGTGTGTTAGGATTGATCATTGCATTTGTGCTTTCGTGATTGAGCTATGACTAATATTGATATTTGCTTTGATGATTTCCGATTTCCTAGCTACAATATGTTTATGAGCAATTATGTGACAACATAAATTTTACATAATATTATATTGATTTATATATATAAATTAAGTAGATGGTGGTTTTAGATATCTAGAAGGGAGTGGTTACTTATTATTATAGGTATATTAATTTCAGAAAATTACTTTAACAATGATTGTATAAGAAATATATGTTATTTCAATGTAATTGTCATATAACACAACAAATCTCTATTCTCCTCTTTCAGCTTAGATAAATTACCATACACTATTAGTTTCAAAATCATTTTTTTCAATCAAGATGATATTGCCTAGAAATTAAACCACATCGTATTTTCATTTTCACTTCAAGTATATAAGATAGACTAATCTACATGTCCACCATAATCTCAATAAAAATTTAATCTCAAACCAAATCCCTGTATTGTCCAAATCTAGTTAGTGTCGCAAGTAGCATCTAGTATGGAAAACCTATAACCATCTACAAGTGGGTCATCCCAAGGGTAGGGGTACTACATTATTTGCATAAAAAATTTCAATAAATTAGTGGTTCACTATTTTAAGTTATTTTTCCTAAGAGTAATAATTGACAAGAGAGCATTAAGGTTTTTAGTAAATAAAATAAACAAGTAAATATGTCTTTAGAGAAGCTTCGCAATTTTATTTGAAATGGTAACCTTATTTTATTTTAAAAGAAAAAAAAAATAGTTCAAATTTTCATAACAAAATTTTAGACATTACACTAGAAACATTTATGATCTCATTTCCTTTGTTCCATAAAAAAAATTAAGAAATTGCTCATAGTTGCATGTATAGAATAAATTAGAATAAACATCTAATATAGAAATAACCTCCTTAAGGAACATTTCCACATGGTCTTCTTTCCTTAATTCCATAAAAGAAATTAGAAAATTGCTCCCCAAAGAAAAACTGTTATTTTAAAAGATAAGACTAAATTAGAAATTTCTATTATTTTTTAACAACTGTTATCATAATCCTATCTCTATATATTTGACCTCCTATTTTTACACTTATTCAAGCACAACATACACATTCAATCAGTTGTGGAACAAAAATGGGTGCAAGGAAATCAGGAGTGATGCAGTTTGCAAAGAAGTTTTTAATAGTGTTAATGTTGGTGGTGATATTTGAAGGGGTGAGAATAGTTTCAGCAGGCTACGACTGTCATCTCACTAGAGAGTGCTTTGCTGGCTTAGTTTGCTGCTAGGTAGACTGCGGTAATGGTAAGGGCACTTGTGTAGTTAATTGTGGCTGACCATCATATACTATCTTCATTGCTTCTCACTGGAGATGGATTATATGTTCTCAAATAATTGTTAAGCAGTATGTGTTACTCTCTAAATAAATAAGACTTAGTCTCCATGGCTTTTCAATAATGCAGAAATTTATTTATTTATTCATGGGTTGAGGTGAATATCTTGTTGGTGTAAATAATTATTCATCATGGATATTATTACACTTTACTTAAGTTTACTTAGGAAATTCATTTCATAATAGTTTGGGTATGAGATACTTGGGTGTTTGTTCCACATTGGGATAGTGTGTGTAGGATAATTTCCACCTTTTGTGGGCTTAGCTTGTTGTTATACTCCACATTCAGTGGGTGATCCACCTCATGTGGATTGTTATATTATTTCTCCTACCTACCCACACCTATTTCCTACCTACCCTTGTTTCTTATTGAGCCACATGTCATGTTTGTGTGCTCACATATCCATATAGCCTTGCCTATATAAGCAGGCTCGTATTCATTGTATGTAATGAATGCTTAATGATCCAGTTGATCATATTTTTCATCTTGATAGAATACAGTTTATTTCTATCATCTATTTTGTTCTCTCTTATTTGTGCTTTCCATTGCCTCTTGATCTTGGCAAAATCTCACATAATTGTTAAGCAGTATGTGTTACTCTCTAAATAAATAAGACTTAGTGTCCATGCCTTTTCAATAATGCAGAAATTTATGTATTTATTCGTGGGTTGAGGTGAATATCTTTTTACTATATTTTACTGAATATTAAAATGTTAACAAATAATTTCTTGTATAAATAAAGAAAAGATTTATGTAAATTTAAATATTTTGGATAACAATGATTTGAGGAAGTCATTTAAGATTGTTTTACATATATTTGATGTATTTATTATAAAATTGGGTATATGATCATAATTTGGTTTTGGCTACATGCATTTAAATAATCAATATGAATTTGATTATGTTATTAAGATAATAGAATTTGGTTAAGTGAATGATTGATTTCTTTTAATTATGATATTTAATAAACGTTGAGAAGTCTAAATTAATTAAATGTATTTATTTATAACTTATAAAATAAAAGTTAACAAAGAGATGATCCAAAAAAGTATAATTTACTTAGGCAAATTTGGAAAGTAAATACATAAGAGAGCAAGGGAGTATGGAAGTAAAATTCCCTAAGGATGTGGTAGTTTCTGTGATGATAACAAAAGTGGATAAGGATGTGGCAGTTTCTGTTTTGCACAACCTATAAATTTTTTTGGTAAGATCTTGATGTAGACAAGAATTAATATAAATTACAACAAAATTTGGAAAGAAAATGCATAAGAGAGCCTTGGATGTGATGATAACAAAAGTGGGGTAATCATGAGGCTTGAAATAATTCTAAGAGATTAATAAAACTTTGTGCATTAATTCCCAAAAAGTATGATTGCATGTGGAATAATTCGAAAAAAGTCTAATTGCAAATCATTGTGCAATACGTTATAATTTATATGAGTAGTTGAAAACAATCTAAAGAATTTATTGAATCTAATCATTTATGAGGACCAAAATAGGTTAACTATGGGAAGAGAAACAATGTATGGTATTATCTTCGAGGCAACGAGGTTATTCACTATATCATGGGCTGAAAGAATAAAAGCATGATGATCTCAGAATGATATTTAAATGTATTCATGGGCCGAAAGGACACATTAGTAATGAAAAATGATTTCAGAATGAAATTTAAATATAATCATCCAGTCGCGACAACAATATGCTTATGCAACCTTTCACTAACTAGGAAATCTATATTAGACCTCAAGGATGCATGGGTTACCCACATTATTCTATCAAAAGCATTCAGTTGAAGGTTTATACTATTAACCATGGACAAGTTTAGATTTCCATTGGAATGGATATATCAGTGTATCTCCATGGCATGTTTTGTAAGGAAAACACAGTGTGGAAGACGCTCTCTTAATGTCAATTTGTAGGGAAATAAAGCAAGTATGTATTAAATTCAATTTATAGAACTTAAAGATGTCCACAAACAAATGGATAAAAAACCAAAGAGACAAAACATGGCAGAGAAAGAACACAAGAGTTACATGGGAAAACCCTTACGGGAAAAAAAAACCCACCACCTAAAAGAGATCACTTTATTTCAGTAAACATATGATTACAATAAAGTTTCAAATTTTTCTTTTAAGATATCCACTCTCAGAACTCTTTCTCAAACTAATAGACAAAAACCATATATCGTTCAAGAATGCAGAACATAGCAAAAAAAGCCAACCCTATTTTGGTTCCCTCTGTGAACATATACTTTTGAAATGACCCCTGTCTGTTCAACTATCTATTCATTCAATCATCGGGAAGCTCAACCGTCTGTTTGTTCATAAACTCATGAGAACATATTATCCCACATTCACTAGGAGGTGAGTTGGTTCGTATTCATATACACCGATGCAACAACATTAACTATCCGCATGATAAAACTTTTAACCATTGACCCATGTGGACACTTGTGGTAAGTAACCACTCATAGGGAGAACTCCCTCTATCAACAAGATCAGTTTTGACTTACTCCAATACTTGATGAACAAGCAATGTGGCTCCATCGACAGAAGACCCCCAATGGTTACCCCGATTGCCAATAGGTGACTTCGTCAAAATAACACCTGCTATCAGATAGACCTCCATCATGCTACTCCAATCCCCAATGAACAAGCAATGAGGCTCCATCGGTAGAGGTTACTCCGATTTCCAATAGGCGACTTCATCATTAGATAGACCTCCATCGTGCTACTTCGATCCATGATGAACAAGGAATGCAAATCCATCGACAGAGGTTACTTTGATCAATGAGAACAAAAGTCAAGTGAATTCGAGGCAATTTTCCAACAAACTCCCACTTGAAAAGGAATTCACTGGACTGCTTAACATTTCCAGACATTACTGAGAACCATGCGTACTAAGACCCATAGAGCTAGAACACCACTTGTACTTGTAAGTTCTTACTAGTTTCATTAAGGCATCTGCAACATTTTCCAGAGTGTCTACCTTGTTCAAATTTACTTTTCCATCTTCCACCATGTCACGAACAAAATGATATTGGACATCAATATGTTTACACCTAGCATGGAATGTAGGATTCTTTGCCAAACAAATGGCACTCTGACTGTCACAACAAACTTCAATTTGCCCTGCATCAAAACTAATATCAGAACTCAAATGTCTTAGCCAAAAAACTTCTTTACAAGCATGTGTGGCAGCCATTTATTCTACCTCTATAGTGGACAAAGCGACTACAAGTTGCCTCTTGCTCATCTGACTGATAGCACCACCATTCAACATAAATATATATCCACTGGTGGATCTCCTGCTGTTAATGTCCCCTGCCCAATCAGAATTCACATATCCTTGAATGTTGATAGTCCTCTATGATCCATCCAAATGTCCATGGTAACATAGAGCATACTAAGAAGTACCTCTCAAATATCTAAACACTCTCTTCACAGCATCCCAATGCAACCTTCCCGGATTTTCCATAAATCTACTAAGTACTCCCACTGGTTGGGAAATGTCTAGTCTGGTACAAACCATTGCATACATAAGACTGCCAATAGCACTTGCACATGGTACATCCTTCATTTCATCAATCTCCTTTTGCGATTTGTGACTATCATGCACAGATAACTTTGTTCCCTGTGGGATCGAAACAACTTGTTGTTTATAGTCAGACATGTTAAACCTGTTGAGAACATTAGTAATACATTTTCTCTGACTGAGCCAAATCTTTCTCTTAGATCCATCCCTTTAATTTCCATTCCTAGAATGTACTCCACTGCCCCCGAGTCTTTCATTTCAAATTTCAAGGACAATTGAGATTTCAAATCTGAGATCATACTTTTACTATTTCCAATGAATAACATGTCGCCTACATAAAAAGCAATTATAAGAATCCTATCATCTATAGTTTTGTAGTACATGCAATGATCAGCTTTAGATCTCACAAATCCTAAAGATAATACATAGGTATCATATTTTTGATACCACAATCTAGGAGATTGTTTCAAACCATAAAGAGAATTTTTGAGTATACATACCAAATGTTCTTTACCTTTTTCCACAAAGTTCTCTGGTCGGGAAATATAAATTTCTTCTTCAAGATAACCATGAAGAAAAGTTGTCTTTACATCCATATGCTCAACTTCCCAATCATATGCTATTGTGAGTGACAAAAGAAATCTAATAGATTTCAGCTTAGCTACAGGAGAGAATATTTCTCCATAGTCAATACCTTCCTTTTGAGAGTACACCTTCGCAACCAGTCTCACCTTGTACTTATCAATGTTTCCATCTGGACCATACTTCTTCTTAAATACCCACATGCTTCTTGCCTTTAGGCAATAGTACCAGATCCTAGGTTCCATTCTTTTTCAATGATGTAATTTTATCATTAATGGCTTCCAACCAAGAATTTGAATCAGACATGTTGATAGCCTCTTTCACAGTCCTAGGCTCATCAACATCTGTAAGAAAAGCATAGGCACAATTAACATTCAACATTGAGTAGCTAAACCTTTATGGTGAATAACTGTACCTATTAGGTTACCATCTCTCCCATGTGGGTCTCTTTTCTACCTGTGGTGAGACTTCATGAGATTCAACAGGAGGTTCATCATCATGTTCTTCTTCTAAACTTGTAGAGCTGCTTGAACTCTCTACATTTATAGGTACATTTGGAGTTTGTATTTCCTCTCCTAGTGGAATTTCAACCACACCTTTTTCTTTCTTCTCTGTTTGTCTATCTATTGAGATAGGTTTTAGCTCATGAAAGATTACACTTTTTATGTACACAACCTTTCTACTCATAGTCTTCCAAAGCTTGTACCCTTACACACCAATGTCATAGCCAATGAAAAAACATTTGACTACTTTGTTATCCAACTTAGATCTATTTACTTCAGGCACATGTGCATATGCCTCTAAACCAAAAACATGAATGTGTCTTAAAGAAGGATTCTTACCAAACCATGCTCCCATAGGTGTCTTGTCTACCAATTCTGAAGTAGGGGAACAATTCAGTAGGTAACATGCTATAGTAACCGCTTCAGCCCAAAAATTTTGTTCTAGACCAACACTACTCAACACGCTTATTCCTTTCTCCATCAGAGACCCATTCAACCTTTCAGCAACTCCATTTTATTGTGCAGTGTAAGGTGTATTCATATGCCTCTTTATTCCATGATCTCTGCAATACTATTCAAATTATACAGAACATAACTCACCACCATTATCAGTCCTTAAGCATTTAATTTTCCTTCCAGTCTGATTCTCAACCAAGTTTTTAAACTCCTTAAATTGACTGAACACTTATGATTTACTTTTCAAAAAATATACAAATGTCCTTCTCGAATAATAATCTCTGAAAGAAACATAATATCTAGACTTCGATAACAAAGGAACATTTACTAGACCAAATACATCAGAGTGAATATAATCCAACAAACCAGAAGATCTGTGAGGACTAGAATAAAAAGTGACATGGTGTTTCTTTCCATATATGCAGTGTTCATAAAATTCAAACTCAAAATTACAATCATCAAGCCACTCTACCAGATTCTTATTTTTCATAGATTTTAAAGCCTTCTGTCCAATGTGATTGGGCTTATGATGCCATAACATTGTTTTCTCTGCATGAAGTTTAAGTTCCATAGAATTTACGTCACATGTTAACACAGTTGTTTTTTCTGATTTTACAGAGACATTATAACAACACACAAGTATAGCATTTAACTTATACAGAGTTCCAATGCGTTCACCCTTAGGCAATACAATAGTCTCTCTAGTCATTTACAACCACCAAACACAAAATTTACCTAAACTCCAACATCTTTAGTTATACAATCCTAATAGATGAAAAAAGTGATAAATAGGTATAAAATGTATACTAATTAAAAAATTATTTCATTTATATTTATCTAAGAATTATTTAATAATTATTTTGTTTCTATTTCTTAATAGATTATATTTTTTTTACCTAATATCTTATCTCTAGTTTTTAAAATATATGCCAGTTCTTTAATTTTTTTAATAACACATTCACACCATTACACTCTATTGGGTATTTCTGCACAACCTCCACAACTAAAAGTTTAGAATCTTTGCTAAAATATTTACAAAAGAAATTGAAAATCACAAACTCTGGCATAGATGGCTACAAGATAGAGCGTATACTCTCACTAATGTCTCTTCCTCCATCACCAAGATAGTGAGTTTAACCATCAAAGGTTATGAAGCCACAAGCTTCAAATCCAAAAGTCATGTATGATGGTCTCTTTATATAGTCCTCTACTTCTCTTGTAGGTGAAATAGAAGAGGATGATATTCTCAAATCACTTTTCAAAGAAGACAGTGCAAACAAAGAAATATGACATTATGAGATTTCGCCGACACAATATGGTCTAGGCTATAAGATGCTTCAATGCATGGGATATTCAAGTACTGGTCCTCTAGGCAAACGTCAAAAAGGTATTGTTGAACCTATTTAGTTACAAACTAAGTCTACCAATGATAAAGCTAGACATCCCACCATCAACGTAAGTGGAAGAAAAAGGTACTACCTTTAACAACACAAGAAATTAATACTCAACAAACTCAGGAAGAGTGTGACGATGAAAAAAAAGAATTGCCCAACCAGAGAGAGGAAATAGATGGTAATCAAGTTCCAGTTATATCAGCTATAATACCATAGGAAGTAGAAGTCCCAGAGGATATGAGAGATGAAGTATACAAAATCAAAGAATTGTTTGCACCGCTGAACATTCCGGTCATATATAATGGCAGACAACAATTAGATGATTCATAAACTAATTCAAATGAGTATGAATGGGGTCCTAACCATCTCTCAGATACATCTATTACAAAAACCATTGAAGAGTCCAGTGATATCACAGATAATGCACAAGAGTTGATACACCTAAAAATTCAAAAGGAAATAGAAGAAATTAGACTAAAAAGACAAGAAGACTATGAACGATAGCTAGAGGAAGAAAGGACACAAGAAATTTCTTCACCTACTAACTCCCCCTCTAATGAGGTAGGACAAATCAAGTATGGAACTACAAAAGAAGAATTAGAAGCTACAGAAATAGAACCAGTCATCAGTCTAGAGGAAGCTAAATGGAATAGATGACAAGGATTAACAGAACTATCAAGGTTATGTCCACAAGTGTGTCAAATAAAAATAATCAATGAACCAAATCTTGAAGAAACTTGCAGCATCCAAGATGTGGGTGTTGATACTATATAGTTTTACTAAGCCACTTGAAGAAGAGTCAGAAACTTCATCTTATGGCTCTAATAACTCAGACAAGAGCTCTATTTATAACAATAATTATTCAATAACACATTATGATTACTCTGTCATGAATGTTGAGATGTTATCCGCTGACCCTATTACTATCACACCATGGTATGTAGTCCATTCTAAAGTAGGTGACGATGCTAGAAGTACGTTGGTTGGGTTAGGTCCAATAAATACTAACATGAATTTTGATAATCATATCGTAACTCTTCCTGGTCTCGAGACACATATGCAAGGTAGTCTTTTGGAACTTGACTAGTCAGTTTGAAGCCATGATGATAGTACCGTGAACTCCCTTGAGCCTGTTCCAACCTTATCCTTAATGCATCCAGAACTAATTGATTGTACTCTTTATAACCAACCCTTGAATGAACCTACTTTTGCCAATGACTATACGTTAGCCTATTATCTCAATGCAGTTGAACCCATATACTCTTCCACCAGCGAACAAAATGAAAACATGATTGAAGTGGATATCAAAAATCTTAGTCACAAAAATAAGAAAAATAAAAATAAAAGATCTAATGGCGAAAACCACATTGTGGCGGGGTCAGAATCTAAAAGAGAGAAAATAAAGGACGTACCTAAGGGTGAAAACCTCTCTGAGGCGCCTGAAGGTGAGATACTTGATATACTGCCAAGTCACTTCTAGGAGAGATCTTCCATATTGATCGAGCCAACTCAACCAGTGAACATTGGGAGTCAAGAGACACCACACATCATTCATTTAGCTCAATCACTATCAGCAGAAGAGTTAAAAGATTTCAGCAACCTTTTTTTAGAAAAGAAGATCAACTTTGCATGGACATACTCAAATATGCCAGGACTAGATCCTGATCTCATCATGCATCATCTCTCTATTATACCAGGAGTTAAACCAGTCAAGCAAAAACTCTATAAGATGCATCCTTATGTGGCACTGCTAGTTAAGGTTGAACTAGAGAAATTGCTAAAAGCTAGATTTAAAAGAGCTATAGACTAGGTAGAATAGATATCAAACATAGTACCTATATCAAAGGTAGACAAATCCATTAGAGTTTGCACAGACTTTAGTGATCTCAACAAAGCATGTTTGAAAGATGATTTTCCATTGCCCAACATTGACATGATAGTAGATATGACTGCTGGATATGAGATGTATTCATTATTGGATTGATTCTCTAGTTACAATTAGATCAAGATAGCACCTGAAGATCAAGAAAATAAAGCTTTCACATGTGCATGGGGAACCTTTTGCTGGAATGTTATGTCATTTGGTCTAAAGAACGCAGGAGCAACTTACCAAAGAGCAGTAACAACTATCTTCCACGATATGATGCATAAAAGCATGGAAGATTATGTTGATGACACCCTGGTAAAGACTATGAAGAGATCTACGCATATTCAAGAGCTAGCCCTCATACTAGATAGAATGGAAAGATTCAAGCTCTGGTTAAATCCTAAAAAGTGTGCATTTGGGGTAACATCAGGAAAATTGCTTGGTTACATAATTTCAAAAAAAGGAATTGACGTTGACCCTGAAAAGGTCCAAGCTATAATGAAAATTCCTCCACCCAAGAATATCAGTCAAATGAGAAGTTTACATGGCCATCTTCAATCAATAAGGTGTTTTATATCTCAGCTAGCTGATAAAGGTCAACCCTTCATGAAGGTATTAAGGATAAAGATTGTGAACAACATTTAGAAAAAATCAAAGAATATCTCTATAATCCACCCATATTAATGCCACCGATTTAATGTAAGCCATTGATCCTGTACATATCAGCTACAGATACTTCACTAGGGGCACTTCTGGCACAACAGGATGAAAATAAAAAGGAATGAGCTATTTATCACATCAGAAGAACATTGGTGTCATATGAAATGAACTATACTATAATAGAGAAAGCATGCTTAGCATTGGTCTTTGCATCACAAAAATTAAGGCACTATATATTGGCACACTCTATTAAGCTGGTAGCTAAGATTGATCCACTCAAATATCTTCTCAATAAAGCAATTCTTATAGGAAGACTGGCTAAATGGGTCATGGTTCTTACATAATTTTATATCAAATTTGTGCATCATAAAGCCATCAAAGTATAGGTTATTGCAGACCAACTTGTTGATGCTCCACTTGAAGATAGTCAACCTCTGCATATAGAATTCCCAAATGAATCAATAATGCACCTTACTAAATAATCATGGAAGATGTTCTTTGATGGGTCTTTCACTCAACATGGTTCTGGTGTCGGAATACTTTTTATTACTCCTCATAAATATTCAATTCCAAAAGCTTACAATATTCTCTTCCCTTGCATAAACAACATTGCAGAATATGAAGCTATGGTAAATGAGATCAAGTTGGCCATCAAGTGGAAGATTGTTGAATTACACATCTATGGAGATTATCAACTCATTATCAACCAAATCAATGATCTATATCAGGCAAGAGATGAGAAATTAATTCCTAATAAGAGAATGGTGGATTATCTCAAGAAATACTTTGCGTTTGTATCATTTCAGCAGATCCCCAGAACAACAAATAGAGCAATAGATGCAATGGCCACTTTGGCATCTATACCATAGCTACAGGAATCTAATTTTCGCTTTGAATTCTTCGTGGAAGAGTTACATTACCCTACGTATGATTCTCCTGAGTCCAAGATGGTATGTTCTATTATTGGACATGACTCATCTCTTTATAGCTACATTTACTCTTACCTGCATGACCAAGTTGTCCTTGCTAATCTTTCCCAAAATGAAAAAAGGAACCTAATCCGAAATGCGTCATGGTAGGTCATCATTGCTAATGACCTATTTAGGCAAGTTTTAGATAATAATTTGCTTAGATGTCTAGAAACTGAAGAGTCCCAATGCGCATTATTTGAGGTTCATGAAGGTGTTTGTGGATCCCATTCGAATGGTCTAACTTTAGCATGAAAACTACTAATGGCTAGCTACTACTAGCTAGACATTGAGAAAGAAGCTATAAGATTTTCTAAAACCTGTGAAAAGTGTCAACTGCATGGGCACCTTATCCATGCTCCAGTAAGGGATCTCATACCCTTTGTGACACACTGTCCCTTCCAATAGTGGGCATTTGATCTAATTAGCCAAATATATCCTGCATCATCTAATGGACACAAATTTATTATCACTACCACTGAGTACTTCACTAAGTGGGTAGAAGTGGTTCTGCTCATCAAAGCAACTGACAAACAATTAGCTCTCTTTATTCTTAATTATATCATCTGCAGGTATGGTATACCTTTATCCATTATAACTGACAATGGAGGACAGTTCTAGAACAAAGATGTAGATGAACTCTATGTGAAATTCAAAATAAAACAACACTGATCATCAATATATTACCCTCAAGGTAATGGACAAACAGAGGCATCTAACAAAAACCTATTGACTATCTTGCACATAACAGTGAACAAATCTGAGAAGGATTGGCATCTACAACTCAATCCTGCATTATAGGCTTATAGAACAAGTATCAGAACACCTATTGGGGCTACACCTTTCTCTTTGGTGTATGGGTCCAAAGCAATATTACCTATTGAGGTGGAAATACCATCTCTAAGAGTTTCTTTGCAAGGTCTTGTTACTGATGAAGACTATAGAATATCTAGATTGTAAGAGCTCAAATTGCTAGATGAGAATTGGCAAGTGGCATTTGATCATCTCAGAGTGTATCAAAAGAGAATGTCCAGAGGATATAACAAAAAGGTTCAACATCGAGAATTTCAGGTTGGTGACCTAGTTCTAAGAGAAAATCCTAAAAATCAACAATTTTGAGACAACAAAGGGAAGTTTGAACCCAATTGGCTAGGTCCCTATATCGTTATTGTAGCTTTTGGCTCTGGTGCCTATCAACTCTCAACATTAGAAGGAGAACAAATCCATGAACCGATCAACACTATCCATTTGAAGAAATTCTTCACTTAAATATTCTCTGCTCTAGCAAGCCTATACAATGAAAAAGTCATGAAAAAATCCATAAAAATAATAAAAAGTCCTTAAATAATCCTAAAAATTAGAAAAAGTCCTGAAAAAATCCTAAAAAATAGAAAAAGTCCTAAAGAATTCAAAAAAAGAAAAAAAGAAAAACAAAAACAAAAAAAAAGAGAGAGAAAATGCTCTGGTGAAAACCTGGTATACAGGCACCTTGGTAAAAAAATATATATGCATCTCTGCAAAGCAGGTGAAAACCTGGCAAGTAGGTGCCTCTTGTACTCAAGTGCTCCATCTATCAATGCAATGTTGGCATTCCCACTTTCATGCATCTTTTCTTTTTCTTGTACATATCTTTTGGTCACTTTTGTGACATCCTGGTTCGTTGGAACCCTCATGGCTTGAAACCGATCATTGTCATAGTCTTAGGTTAATCGACAAGAGCACATTACATTTCCTAAGCAGTGTCAACCAAGTCAACTTTATGTCAATAAAACCTAGTCATCCACTCTGAGTCAGTCACCTGTCTCTTGTCTACTGAAGAGTTTTATCACTGAGTACACAAGGAAAACAAGACTACTGAAAAAAATCACTAAACTGTTTGAGCTATGACTGAAAATTTTCTTTGTATGCTATCTTTTATATGGGTTTTTGATTATTATCCCTCTAAGTAACTCAAGGAAGTCTATCTTGACTAAGAGGAGCAAGGATTGGGGGCATAATATCTTCTTTGTTTTCTGCTTGTAGGATTGATTCCAATGATCTGGAAACATCTAAATTAGTTGGGTGTCTGTGATAAGAGCCTTCACATCAAGGTGAAATCGCCTCACATACCTCGACTCCGCTTATTTGAATACTACAAGGAGGTTCCCATCATTTATTTGTCTATTTTGAGGGAATTTCTTTATCATGCAATCCAGGTCCCTGTGAAATCTATCCAAGGATATGAACAAAAAAAGGGTCATTGCGAACAAGATAATTAATATTGCATATGCAAAGAAATGAATTCTATTCTGCCTGCTATAATTGTAAAATGCTCAATGATGAATATTAAGCTTTTCAAAATCTAGTGAGTAGGTTTAGGATGCATTTTGCATATCATTTTCCATTTCATCCTACAATTTAGAGTGATTTCAGTATGGCAACAATGTTCTCTATATCTTATGAATGAGAGTTGGAAGCTTCATCATTTCTTAGCTAAGTGGTCTCTTTTTCATCATCATTTCTCTAATCGAGTACTTGTGTATTGAAATGTTAGCTACATACATGAGCATTTTATATAGATGCATACATTTCACTTTACACTTATTTGCATTCATATTATTGCATGCATAAAAATAAACATTTGCATTACTATTTACTCACTCTCCTCATTTATTTGCATCATCATTTATTTGCATAAAAAGAAACAAAAATAAACACCCATATTCCATTTGCATTCATTCATATATACTAAAAAGATATGCATACATATAGAATAAATCATATAGAACATCTCATAATCAATCAACACAAGTACGATGAAATCAAATCAAGAGCTCGTAAATCGACTGTCCTATCCATTATCAAGATCGAAATCAAAATTTGACGTCAATTCTCTCATTGAAATTTCATGACGTTGACCACTTAGTGCTTTCATCAACTTCTCATTCTCTTCTTCAATTTGTGCTCAATTTCTCAATAAATCAACACTGAATCTCAATTTTATTCTACAAATCAACTTTGCGCTCAATTTCTCGCTAACATTTCAAAAATTTCTCTGAATCAATTTGTGCTCAAGCGACTTATCATCACTAAAAAATTGCCTATCATCATGTACCCTTGCTATCTTTTGATTTTGCTTCCGAGGGGGCATACTCATGACCTTATGACCTCAAACATCGAGAAAATTTTCAAATCTCCATCAAAAGTCGAGCAAAAAATTATTTTAAACTAAAAACAATCAAATAAGACCTCATCGCTAGGGGCATCTCAACTTCATCACTTTATATCAAGTTGAGATCTCTCAATCAACTAAATCAAATCAATCTATAGGGGCATATCAGCTTCATCGCTTCAAATCAAGATAATATTTGTCTCTTACCTAAATCAATCTTTAAATGTTAATCAGTTTCATCTCCTTTCATCAAGTTGATTATTCGTTTAAACTCAATCAAGGGTTTAAAGAGTATCTTTGATCACACTCAATCTAAGTAGGTGTTCAGTATTCATCGCTTTGGATCAAGCTGGACAGTTTATCTTCACTCATTGCATCTTGATCAATCAAGTTCAAGATCAATTTTTATCATCACTCGCTATATCTAAGTTTAATCAAGTTCTAGATCAGTAAGATCCGCTTCTTGATCAATCAAGTTCAAGTTTGGTATCTTTTGTTTTCTATCGTTCCTAAGTTCAATCAAGTTCGGGATCGGTATTGCTTTAATCAGACTTCATTCAGCTTTGTCGCTACGAATCAAGCTAAACACCTCGCTTTTCATCTAGTTCATGATCAATCAAGTTTAGAACTGACATCTCCTAGACATCAAATTTTCTTTGAACCAATGCGCTGCTCGCACATTAATTCAAAGAGGGGAAAATGTAATACCCTAAAAATGGTCATCTAAACCAGTAGCCCCTAATCTTGACAACATCACCAAGGTCCTAACCAAAGGAAATTAAATAAATCTTGAGCACACAATTAATTCTAAAATCATCAATGTCACATGGCAAAATTAATCAATCAATATTAATTAAATATTTATTTAATTAATTAACCATTCCAAGTAAATCATTTTTAAACAATTATCTTATTCATTTTATTAAATATCCTAGCATATTTAATTAAATAAATCAATTTTCCATAAATCTTCAAAAAAGGAAACAAATCAAGAAAGAGGAATTGGAAATTATGAGCACAAATCTTCGAAAAAGGAAATAAATCAAAAAAGGAATTAATTGACAAAAAAAGAATTAAAAATTTGAGAAAAGAAATCAATTGGAGATAATATTGCAAAAAATAAATTAAAAATTGATAGATAATCTCAAAGAAAGCAATTAAAATAATTAAATATTAAAATTGAATGAAATAGAGAATAAATCAGTTTTTCTGATTTTATCTTAATTTTAGGTCAATTTCCTTTAAAACTAAGAAAAGCATCCAATCACATCAATTCACCTAGATTGTGCTTCCTCATGGAAAATATTGACCACTCATCATGATTTGATCTCAACCTTTGGTTTCCTTCTGAATTTTCTATAAATTCAAGCTCTCATCTCTCATTCAAAAATCCTAGAGAATATATTGTTATTATACTATTTTTGCTCTAGGTTCATTGAGAATATTGCATACATATTTAGATGATTTATCTCATTTATTGCTTAAATCTTGTTAGATTAATCTTGCATCCATCTAACATTAATATCATGCACATATAGATTACATCCTTCGTTTAGGTGTTTTCTAGTCATTGGATGGCTTAGCAATCTGAGAGCAATCTAAACTCGCATCTACTAGAAGGCAATGGGTCGATTTGTTATAGTTTTCATATTCATGTTTATATCTATCTAACCATGCATGTAATGACTTGATTGAAGTTTTGTGCTTACAGATACGGGTTCACTTTTCACACACACATCAGGCATGGTAGATGCTATCTCTGGCAGTTCACTCTATTAGATTGTTGTCCAAATATCTTGAAATGGTTTTAACCTCTCTGTAGCCAATGAGACTCTTTTGTAATGAGTTGTGCGCTCTAGGAAGTGTGCCTTCCTGCATGTGTAGGCCCCTCACTGTATCACATACTGTCTGTAGAAGTATCATCTAACTATGGGCAGGCTTCCCACCATAATTTTTCCCTTTACTAGGTATTCCACATACAAATCAGTGTGTTATGTGGTATGATTTCATTGTGTTTATTATCTATTTACTAATTGAGTTGCATTGTTTACTGGTATTTGTTTCCACCAGCATCTTTTTCTGCTTTTCTAATATTTAATAGTTATGTGCTCTGGTTTAAGGTTGTATAGGTTATTAATTGTTATAATCTATTAACAACTAATTCACCCCCCCCCTCTTAGTTGTTCACCAGTTATCCTGACAGTGCTTAGGATAATAACTTATTTTCAAAGGTTGTTTTTAAAAGAAAAGAATTTATGAACCACAGATTCATCCCCCTCTTAGTGGTACATTGTGTTCAACAATTGATATCAAATCCTAGGTTCCCAATTGTTTAAAGATTGGGTAGATTTTGGTCTTAGAACATAATGGAAAGAAATGAGTCTGCCTCCTCAAAAACTCCAATGTTTGATGGATCTAACTATGCCTTCTAGATCAGAACAATGGAGATCTATATTTCCTCCCTTGGTTCTGATGTGTTGATGTCTATCAAGAATGAGTATATTGTCCCTAGTGTTCCTCCCACTCATCCAGATGCCAAGAAGGAGTATCAGAACAATGCAAAGGTTAAACATGCTATCTTGAGTAGGTTGTCTTATAATGAGTTTGTCAAGGTCATGCACTATGCATTCACGAAAGAGACTTGAGATAAAATGCAGTGGTTATTTGAAGGAGATGCAAAAGTCAAAGAGGCCAAGCTGCAAGAACTAATGGGCCAAATTGAAGGCATCAAGGTGAAGGATGAAGAAAATTTTGTAGACTACCTTCACATATTTTATGAAACTATGAATACCATCAAAGGACTTGGAGAATAAATTGCAAATGAGATCCTTGTCAAGAAGGTACTTAGGTCTCTCACACTTAAGTATTATACAAAGGTTTTTTCCATAGAGGAATCCAAGGATTTGAAGACCTTCACAATGGATAAGCTATTTGGCTCATTGACAACGTATGAAATGAGAACAACTTGTGATACATCCTTAAGGAAAGAGGTGGCATTCAGTTCCACCAAGCAGGCCAAAGAAGTGGTTGCTCATAAAGAATCCAGTAAAGACTCTGATGCAAAGGTAGCAAACTTTGTCAGAAAGATCAAAAGAGGATCCAACAAGTATAAAGGAAATCAACCACTCAAATGTTTTAACTATGGTAAAGTTGGACACCTTGCTGGTGTTAGGACCTAGGAGGAAACTAAAAAGGAGGGGGGTGAATCAGTTGCCTATCAAATTCAACCCAAATATATCTTAATAAAACATGATATTTAATATCAGTAAACCAAAATTAATGTGGATTGATAGATTAGTAGTTAATATTAATATTGGTGAAGCTTACTGCATAAAACAAAAAGAGAAACAACATCCACAACTCATAACACAAAGATTTTAACATGGAAACCCTGTAAGGGGAAAAACCACAGTGGAAAACCTTACCCACAATCAGATGATACTACTGCAGATAGTATATGCATACAAATGGGGTCTACACATGCAGAAAGGCCAACTGCCTAGAGCACACTACTCAAATGAGAGTCACAATGACTACAGTAGGATGGTTAAATCCTAGAATAATGTACTAGTCAAAATAGCATCTCCAATGTTGGATTCAGTACTGGTTAAGCTCTTATAATCACCTTCAAACCTTCCTTGAACCTTCTCTATGGTCTTCTTATATGATCTTTAATATTCATAGATACTATGTTAGAATATGATAACCTTACATACCATATACCATCACATATCATCTCCCAAATGATATCTTACATATATACCAAAACCTAAGACCAAATGTGTAGGTCGGCTCACTAAGAATATTACAATTAAATCAATTACAAATAAGCCAAGATGTGATGCATCATGTTAGCTCAATACATTTACAAAAATATCCAATCAATAAATCATCCCCATGACGTGTCGTGCTGATCAAGAATAGATAATGCATACCGGTCTATAACCTAGACCAATTTTCTAGTAACAACAATTATGTCAACCCAATTAGACCAAGAACCACAAAACCAAAACCAAATATCCAAACCATATCTTCGACATAAACAAGTGATCTCCAGATGATAATAAGCCATCCTTAGTGCAGGTGAACAATATAACCTATTGGTGAATGTGCATAAGTCACTGAACTTGTTGGTGAACATAATGTGCTGGTTCAACATAACCATATATCTACAGAAGGATAAGTGTTGAAATCAATGACAAAACTAATGCAACACATCCATAATACCAATAGTTGGAAAATCTCTTTATAATAAAACTAGTGGAGATGAGTCAAGAGGCTTTAGTAGATTTGCTGGCAAAGATAAAGAAATAAATGTCTACCGAAAAGGAAGAAGAGGCTACCAGAAGTAGAACAACCTATATACTAATGAGGATGATGCCAAAGTCGAAGAAAGTGCATCAGAAGATGACTACCATGAGAATGATAGACAACTTAATCTCTGTATGGCAATTGATGAACCAATTGGTGAAGATGAGGAAGAAGAAGACATTGAGGCTAAAGTAGATCTAGAAGGTGAGCTTATAAGTGCTCTTGAGGAGTTGAGTAAAACATGAAGAGAAATCAAAAGGTTCAATCTTGTTGCAGTAGATGAACAAGGTCTCTTGAAGCAATCCCTAGATGAGTCCAATCAAGTTATATATGACTTCAAATTGTATTTGGAAGAAGCCAATAGGATATGTGAAGTTACAACCTCTGATCTGATGAACAAGGAAAAAGGAGCATCAAGATCTGGAAGCAGAGATAGTGAAGCTCAGAAAGGAGCTTGAAGAAAGTAAGGAAGAAATAAAAGTGAGAAGCAAATATGAAGGCGACATCAAAGCCTTAGACAAGATGTTGAGAAAATAGAAGCATTCCAAAGATACCGGTGGCTTAGGATTTGAAGAAAGTCAAAGTTCAAATAGAAAAGACACATGTGGTAAGGAAATACATTTTAATTCTTCCAATGAAGGTAAATAGAAGAAGACATTCATAGTAAGTAATGATACCGGTAAGAAGACATAAGCAGATGATGTAAGAAATTGCCACACAAACCGGTATACATAGTCATTGAACTGGAGGCCACACTCAATGTACCAACATACAGATCTAAGGAGAAATGCAAGATTTTACCATGAGGGATTCATCAGAGTCAGCAGCATGAAAGGAAGACCCTCAGTGAGGCAGTCATTTGCAGGACTAAGGCAACCTAACTGGTATGTTTAAAACTTTCATGGTTATTGTTACTAGTGTACAAACTTTGGTCATAGAATAGCTGACTATAGATTAACCAGTAAGCCCACTATAAGTTATGAAAGTAGAAATTAATTTAATGCACTATGGGATATGAATGTTGTTTGTTATCATTGCAATGGATTTGGTCATAGGAGTTTTGAAGGTAGGAAGAATAAATTTGTGTCCTACAATAATTTCAAAGATTCCCCTTTAAATAAAAATGTCAAATGCTATAACTGTCAAGAGTTTCGACATATAGAAAAGTTTTGTAAAAATAAAAAGATCAAGCAAAAGAAGACAGATCATGATCAAGAACCGATAGTTGAACTAGAGCACAAAATAGCAACTGACAAGAAGAAGGAAACCAAACTGGTATGGGTTGAGAAAGAAAAATAAAAGAAAGAATCAAGTCTGATCACTAGTACATTTGGGCCTAATTTCTGATGGCTAATTGTCGGATTTGTGAGAACCAAACATCGGGCTTCTGACAAACTTTACTATCAAAAACTCATCGTCAGGCTTTCCAATGATGCCATTTGCATCGATCGTCCGACGTTGTTATGAACTCCATCGACGGTCGCTATTCGGCAGATTTCCATTGGATTTTTGACGGATGTTATGATTTCTCCTCGATGACTGTCCGACATCGCAGTGACGTCAGATATATAGCATCCTTGTCGGACGTTCCATTAATTGTCGTCAGAATTCCAATGATGAGAGATGATGTGGGTCAAATGACTTTGTCATCAGTGAATGAAACCATTGAATGAGTTCTATTTTTAAAAATTGCATTAAACATTTTTAATTTATTTGATTTAGTGTTATTTGCAAAAAATGATTATCAATGATGTTTCCTTTCTCCAAGAATTATCTAGGATCTTTTCGTCAGATAATATGTAACATTGAATGACTAAATTTTTTGTTTACAAATGCTTATTTTATTTAATTATTATTTGAGCATAAATTAAAATTTATATCTATACGGAAGAAGAACATACAAGCTTTAGAGTCATGTGCAAGAAAATTTCTTAAAAGAAAGTGAGCAGGCATTATCTTGAATGGCATGGAAACAAGCTCATCAGCTGCCTAGAAGAGAGCAATTGGAGAAAAGCAGAGGAAATTGTTAAAGGGTGATAAATAGATAGAGAGTAGGTAGTACAAACAAACAATGTCCGGAGTGTCTGATGTGACGTCTCTAATTTATATCCAAAGGGACTAACTGGTTTTGGAGTTCCTGCGAAACCTATCGGGCCACGCTTTGGAGGAAATCAAAGTGTTCATGCAAGGAGCACCTTTTTTCTATTATGAAAATGATGCTTTTGCACTGAAGGACATTTGGAAGTCAATATCCAAAAATTTCTATAGTGTGGAACTAGAGTTGGCGGACTCGAAGTATAATTGTCAGCTTTCGTAAGACCAAGAGGTTATGTACACAATCTCCCAATAGAAGGGTGATTTCAAGAATTACCTTGCCCCCCCCTGACTATTCAGGAAGCACTTCCTCAAACAAAGGACTATTGGCCTCCATGGGATCAAAGAAAAAAATTGAAGCATAGACTCTAGACGATGTGATGGTGTCCTTCATGAAGAACTCTACACTATAATTGAAAATTCATGAGGGAAACTGCAAGATAGTGAAGAGAAATACAATCTTAAAAAGTGGGAAGAATGGATCTTGGTTTGGGTGGGGCCAAGTTAGGTGGCTCCTCTAGAGGTTGACGAGATAGAAATCATATTAGGATTTGAAAAAGATCACACTCATGGAACTTCGTGTGTGAGTGATCAATTGTGGAGTTTGGGTAATGCATTCCAAAAAGATATAGTTGCTTGCCATCAGGATAAAAGTCTTTAATCAAGACATTACCCATTTGGAATGCAACTGTATCTATTTGGAATGCATTACCCAAACACCGCAATCGATCACTCGCACACGAAGTTCCACGAGTGTGATCTTTTTCAAATCCTAATATGATTTCTATCTCATCAACCTCTAGAGGAGCCACCTGACTTGGTCCCACCCAAACCAAGATCCATTCTTCCCACTTTTCAAGATTGTATTTCTCTTCACTATCTTGACGTTTCTCTCGTGAATTTTCAATTATAGTGCAAATTTCTTCATGAAGGACACCACCACATTGTCTAGAGTCTATGCTTCAATTTTTTTCTTTGATCCCATGGAGGCCAATAGTCCTTTGTCTAAGGAAATGCTTCCTGAATAGTCATGGGGGGGAGAGGTAATGCTTGAAATTTCCCTTCTATTGGGAGATTGTGTACATAACCTCTTGGTCTTCTGAAAGCTAAAAATCACTTCGAGTTCGCCAACTCTAATTCCACACTATAGAAATTTTTGGATGTTGACTTCCAAATATCCCTCGGTGCAAAAGCATCATTCTCATAATAGAAAAAAGGTGCTCCTTGCATGAACACATTTATTTCCTCCAAGCGTGGCCCAATAGGTTTCATAGGAACTCCAAAACCAATTAGTCCCTCCGGACATAAATTAGAGACGTCATATCAGACACTCCAGACATTGTTTTTTTGTATTGCATACTCTCTATCTATTTATCATCCTTAAAAACTTTCCTCTGCCATTCTTAAATTTCTCTCCTCTAAGTAGTTGATGAGATTGTTTCCATGTCATTCAAGATAATGCCTGCTTGCCTTCTTTTAGGAAATTTGCTTGCACATGACTCTTTAGCTTGTATGTTCTACTTCCGTATAGATATAAATTTTAATACATTCTCAGATAATAATTAAGTAAAATAAGCATTTGTAATGAAAACATTTAGTCATTCGATGTTACATATTATTTGACGGAAAGATCCTAGACAATTCTTGGAGAAAGGAGAGATCATTGATAATCATTTTTTTGCAAATAACACTAAATCAAATAAATTAAGAATGTTTCATGTAATTTTGAAAAGTAGAACTCGTTCAATGCTTTCATGCACCGATGGCAAAGCCGTCTGACCGACACCATTATGCATAATAGAACAAATTGATATAATAGGCTATTATAAAGAATATATAAAAAAATATGAAAGAACATTAAATTACCATTACAAAGCCATAAACCATTAAATAGTGAAAATAGATATAAATTTGTAAATGTCTCCCTATAAACACCACAACCATAACAAAAACAAAAAAAATTCTTACCTGCAAAAACTAAGTAGCTAGTGAGTTGCAAGTCTACAACATCTCTCAGATGATCAAACTATTTCTTAATTTTGTTCTTCTGATTAGTCAATGGATTTAGTTGCATGTACAAGTTTTCTATTTGAAGCCTTCTGTTTCCCTATATTTGAGACATAATAAAATTCTTGTGAGTGGGAAATTGATTCAGGAGTTATGTGTGAAGAATTTGGCAAAGTAAATGATGACAATCAAACTCAAATTTTATCTATCTTGATAAAGACTTTTATCTTGATGGCATTAAATTAAAGTTCTTTCTCTATTTTCTGATGATCTCTGGAGCAAAGGTTGCTTTGCATCGACCTGGGATTTATTTAACTTGTGTTGTATCTGCATAAATATGTATCCTAGGATGATGCAATGCAACCTCTGCTCCACCAATACGAGATAGAAGAAAATGTACTTTAATTTAAAGCAATCAGGATAAAATGCTTTCAAGACATATTTTAGGTATAAAAGGAAGCCTACCTTGTCATTTGAAGGGGTTTACCTACAATTCAAGTGATCTCTTAGTTATAAAATCAATTCAATTCCAAGTGAACAGGAAACCAAGCATTCATCAAGAATTAAAGGATAAATCAAGTTAAAAAAGATATTTAATAGAGGAGATATTTAATAAAGATATCATCTTTTAAATTAAGAAATGGGCAGGAGATTAAGAATACAAACCTTCCATATTGCACACTTCATAGTATATTAAAATCAGTTTAAAGTGTATTCATTTAGGGACCTTTCATAAAATATTCTCAACTTACATATCATAAAAGGATCTTAAAATATTCATTATTTATAATGGTAAGAATTTGGTTGTTCTATACACCTTCCTTTACTATTTTAAAAATATCATCGACCAAAATATTGTGCAGCAGTAGTATGGAGTGCATTTCATCTATTTTATGCCCAAATATTTCATCATACCACTTTCTTTTCAAAGTTGACTGATCGATTGCAGTTTTTGGGTAATGCATTCCAAATAGATCCAGTTGCATACCATTTATCTGTCTTGATTAAAGACTGTTATCCTGATGGCATTAAATTAAATTTCTTTCTCTATTTTATGGTGACCTCTAGAGAAGAGGTTTCTTTGTCGACCTAGGATACATTTAACTTGTGTAGTATCTGTGGAAATATGTATCCTAGGACGATGCAATGCAACCTCTGTTGCTATTTACTAAGTTGTCATTAGTTGTATGCCCAAAGTCATTCTATATACTCTAGTCGGTTAATACCACCGAAATGTCCAGTCGGTAATTGCTAAGGTGTTGGTTATAGAGAAAGGCTAGTCATCAAGATGAGAAACATCAAGTTATCTACCGAGCAGCAAAGAAGGTATAGTGATTCAATCTAAACTGAGTGAAACATGTTACCAAATTCAATGAACCTGGACACACATGTGAAACGTGTTACAAGATTTGAGAACATGGAACCGTTATTACATAGGAAATTGCATTTGAGGATTTTGTATGATTTTGAGGGAGTTTATCCAATGAAATAATTTCTATGTTTATTCATTCGATAAAACATTTTTGTATGATCGATGCATGAATGGATCACCATCTCAGAGATTTATATATACAGAATGATATGAGTATCTAAATAGAGAGAGGAAAAAATGATGAGTTGAATATGAAAATCTTGAGAAAAGATGAGATGTGAAGATTAATAGAGATATTTAGAGGTCACCGAGAAAGTTTTTTTTGAAAGAATAGTTTAAGTGACAAAGGTTATAGAAGTGGTCACCGAGTTGACTTATCAATTACCAACATATGCTATGAGCAAGGTAATTTCATATTGAGCACATAGAGTTTGCTATAACATTTCAGATGTAAAGTTGCAGATATTTTGTAAATATTTTTGATTGAATTATTTTGAGTTGAGTTAGAAACCTTTAATAGGGTAAAAGACTCTAACAAAGTCTATAAATTATAAAGCCTTTAACCAGGTACAACATTTTGTAAAAGTGTTTGTAAAATCCTTTAGCAAGGTAGATCTAAAGATCTTTGTACTCTTAACAGGGTAAACTATCAGAAATAGCTAAGCATGTAGCTCTAATTGAGCAATCTTGATTATTGCAGTAGTGAAGTTGTGGGTGCCATCCCCATTAGAGTTTTTCTCTCTAACCAAGAGTTTCTGCGTAACCAAAATCATTTTGTTATGGAGTGAAATTTGTATGAATGTTATTTCTATGATTATGTATTATGAGATCAACATTATTCAGTTTATGTTTAACAGTAAAATTGAACTGCTAAAGAAAAGTTTTGAAGTACTGATTCACCCCTCCCCTCTCAGTAAATTAGCTTTCCTAGTTGGACCTAACAATTGGTATCAAAGCTCTACTCTTGGTAAAGGGTTTAACAGCCTAAAGAAAAAGATCCTATCAATGGAAGGCTACAAACAATCTCGCAGAATTGTGAATCTTCAAGAAGAATTGGACCATGCTAATCAAGTGATTGCAGATATGCAGAGACAAATGCAAAGATCACTGAAAGTTAGAAGAAGGTTGTCTGATGATTTACAGGACTCACAAGATTTGGTGGAACAAGTTGAGACATCATCTAAGAACAGCATATCAGAAGAGTCTGAAGAAATGATTGTGGAACCGAAAGAAAAGAAAAAAGCACTAAATGAATAGCTAAAAGCAATGAAAAGGGAACATGAGTATTTCAGCACACAAATGACTGAAAAACTTGATTTATTGAGAACAGGTAAAGATAATATTCGAAATGTAGAAAGAGAAAAACAACAACTAGAAGCAATGGTATCTAAAAAGAATGATGAAATATGAAGGATGACTAGAGTTCAACATAATCTGTCTGATCAATTGGGTTATGCACATCATGAAGCAACTCTAAGAGAAAATGAGAACCAAGCATTGAAACTTGAGTTATCAAGATTGACCGATGAACTATAAGAAGAAAAGAAGTCCAAAGAAACACTGAAGAAAGGTTATGAAGCATCAAGAATGTTGGATGAGCCACTAAACTTAAGATCACCTAAAAAATCTGTCAGACTCGGTTATAAAAGAAATAACTCTACAGAGAAAGGAATCAACACCACTAAGAAAGGAGAATCATGAAAGAAGGCTGGAAATAAAGATAAGAAGAAAGACAAGAAGCCTATTTGCAACTACTATGGAAAACAAGGACATACTACCAACGTATGCAAGATCAAAAAGTGTAAGCAGCTGAATGTAACTAGGTTTGATGGTTATTGTTATAATTGCAATAAGTATGGTCACACATCTAAACAATGTAGGACAAAGTCTATTAACAATTATCAAAAGGAAAAATTCAAGGAGTTTTGCAAAAATTGCAATAGATATGTGGTCTCCACACCGAGCAAATATCAGAAGCTGTCGAACTCACACAGATCTCAATCGTCAATATACTGCAGTACCATGGGATTACAATACAAGGATATGATGTGAATGTTGTGGAAGATACAAACATATAAGTGCTAACTGTATGATAAGGTTTTGAATGAACAACCAGAGATCATGGAGAAATCATGGAATGGCATGCTTTCATTGTCACAAAGTTGGACACTTGGCTAAAGAAAGCAGATATCAGCCCAGAAGAGATATTGAGGAGATAACAAGCAAACTACAAAAATTCTAGAAAATGAAGGAAAATGTGTCAACCAATGAAGAAATCACCTTACCTATTGAGTTAGATGCATCCACTTCCAATTAATCAATAAAGGTATGAAGGGATTGCACTCTCACAAGGTTAGATTTTAACAGTTCCTATTTAATCATATACTTAATTCCAAGATTTACATAGCTAAGATGCAATAGCAAATTTGAAATATTATCTAGTCTTTTTGATTTACTAGAGAAGTCAATAAATACATTAAGCCTGTCTAGTCGGTAAAAGAATATAAGGGAGATAATCGGTTTAGTTGAATCGAGTGCATTTAATGCTTAGTATACCTAACTGCATGAAGCCCGATAAGGTCGAAAGGATGTATTTAAAGTACTCTGCGTGGTCATTTTTCACTCACCAGTTTTCAAAGAGCAGAGCTAAGCGAATTAAAGGCGATCAAACATTCCCAGAATTCAATGTATTTCACACAATCTAAAATGCATTTTTCAAAGCAAGTTAACTGATTAAAATCAGTTGTGAATAGTTGCATTGTATTTACTAAGTTGGAAGTGTTTTCTGGTTATTTGAAACCCTAAGCTATTCTGTAAGCAGAATTCCAAGTTTGAAATTGCTCCCAAGGTGCAAAAGCCCATTGTAGTTGAGACCATTGAGAAGCCGTCAGTGAAATACACCTTACCTCCCAAAGTGGCATCTGAACCCAATGAGAAAACTGCATTCTCTCTTATTCTTAATAGGGTTCTGTTGATAGAAGATGTCAGATTTTATATTAAGTGTCATGTTGAAGAGCTAGGTCATACTGAAATTAAGGATATGTATGATGAATTGTGCACCGATGGAATCCTGGATAACAAGTTTGAGCACATCAAAGTTAAGGGATTGACCGAAGCCCTAACCTATCCCTGAGTCTTCAAACCCCAGTGGGTCAAATTTGTCTTGAGCAGAGTGCATGACGATTTTATGTGGTTAGAAGATCAACCTTTCAAGATCACCAAGGAGATTATTCACATAATAACTAGATACCCTATATTTGACCATGCCTGAGCACAAAAGATGATTTCACAAAAAAAATTGATAACATTAACCAGGGTTGAGTCTGATTGTAGAGGTCTTAAGTTGAACAATGTAACTGATGCAGAACTTAACTTTTCTATTAGAGTTATTGGTTATTGTTTCTTCTAGTCTGCAAGAGAAAATAGTGTACCATGTGTAGTTGTAGATTTGGCCTATAAAATTGTGAAAAAAGGTATGAAAATTGACTTATGTGAAGTGTTGTTGAAGAATCTTTTTGAAAATCTCAACACAATAAGGAAACCGAAGAAGAATAATATTACTAACACACTAAAGTTTGGGTCACTCTTAGTGTGTATGTTCTTCTATTTTTAGAAATTATTTCCTTCAGTCGGTAACATTGATTGGGAATTACATAGACCAATCATCCATCAGATAAATGATTTCATCAATCAACTAGGTGATAATTTCAATGTGATAATGGATGATTACTTTAACAGTTTTTTAGAAAAAGATACATAGCAGGTACAGGACCCCACCACAGCTAGTGGAAATGTATAAGGATACCATCTATTTTGAGTTGGATACTGACTACTGTTATGTTAATGCAGTAGAACCCAGGACTCAATCTTTACCACCTATGGGTTATGAGATTGATTTTGACATTTCTCAACAGTAGATAGATGCCTTCTTAACACTTCCAAGGAACTCTATCGAGATCAGGTATGGCACCTATGAAGAGGTAAAAGAAAAAGTAAAAATGAGCATTGTAGTACCTAAGGCTACCAGAAAAGCCACCAAAATAATAAAGGATTTAACTGAAAAGTTTGGAGAAGGCTCTACCTCCACTCCTACCAAGAGTGATCAACTTTCAATCGAGGAAGAATTTGAAGCTCAAGAAGCAACAATTACTCTAAGCACCGAGTTGCCAAAAGGCAAAATTTTGAAAAGGAAGAAGCAGGATTCAACCAAGATATCACCGACCCTGCCAGTAAAGTGACCGATCACTAGATCATCTGCTTTGTCACCCGGTAAGAGGCAAAAAAATGTTGAAATGCCTAAGGTTACAAAAACTTATAGAAAGAAGAACAAAAAACTAATTTTGGAAAGTGACACAGAGTCTGAAGATGCAAATAAATTTTAGATTGTAAAAAGCTCTAAGGAAGATGTACACAGTGTTGATAATTTTTTTGCAAATTTAAAACAACATGGTGGATTTGGATCATTTAGATATGTAAAGTATGACTCCAGAACAGAAGATGAAAAGAGGCAAACAGAAGAGTCAGTAGTGTGTACGCTTCTCAAGTTCCAAGTAGTTCCATTGGAAGTAACTGATTTTCTTCCAAAAGCATTGTACTCTCATATTGACAATAGATGGAAATATGTTATGGAGTTGGAGAAGCAGATTAGAGAAAGAGTTTTGGTACATCTCTTTCCAGATATGTGGGTAGATGATATAAAAGATCATTTAAAAAAATACCAGACAAATTTTCAAGTAAAGCAAATGGCCTTGAAAATGATGAAAGGCCTTTATCTTGAAGTAGAGAATGAAACTAAAGAAAAATGGCAAGAAATACTTAGAATTCAGACTGAAGAACCTCAAGGTGAAGTGGAGATAGTTGAAATTACCGAGCTAGATCCTACTTCAACTATTCAATTAGATGAGGATGTCATGGATACTGAGGTACATGAAGAAGCAATGATAGAAGGGAATGCCTATGCCAAACTGGTATCAAGTGAATCAGTTTTCGAACAAGTTAAGTCATATCCTCTGGTAACCCAGCAAGTTTCAACTGAGAAACCATAGAACATAGATCAAGGAAAAGAGGGTCAAAAGGATACATAAGGTGAATCTACCTCTTAGGCCAGCAGTGAGCAAACTTCCCAAGCACCTTCAAACACTAAAACTGTTGCCACTGAGACCCCAAGCAAGGAAACACCAACGGATACATCAGAGGCTACAGGAACTGACAAAAGTTTTTCCTCCATCGAGCAACTTACAAAGGAGGGACAAGCCTCCAAAGCCATTGTCCTCATTCAACCGGTGAAGGCATCATCATCAAAGGAGAAGAAGGCAAAGAAGCACAGTTTCAAGATAGATCTGTCAAAACCTATTGTGTTGCCGAATGTTGACATTGCAAAACTAAAAGGGCAAGCACTGATATAATTCGGTGATCTTTGTAAAGCCAAAGCAGAGCAAGAAAAATAGATAGCTATACAAAAGAATAACCAAGTACTTCAAAAGGTTAAAGAATTATTGATAGACATGCTACCTAAAGATATAATAAATAAAGATGTTACCATCCATATGCAATTGGATGAACTACTCATTCAATTGGAAGCATCAGGAGTAGAAGCATCATAATACCTTAGCAAATTGAAAGAAAAAGAGCAAACTGCCAAGATGATTGAAGAAGTGCAGAAAGCCATTGCTATAGGTAAAACAAAGCTTATTGGATTCATTGCTGAGTTTTCCCCTCAACTCAAGCATATTATTTATTTATTTTAGAAGTTATGTACATTTTCATTATTTATCAAAGATATCAAGAATAAGATCAAAGTCATTGAAAAAGAGATTACTGATCTCTCAAATAAATTGACTACCAAGCCAAATTCTATTTAGCATTTTTATACAAAGCTACAAACTCTTATGGATCAACAGTTAGAACTTTGGAATGAAGAGCACAAAATAAGGATGGATATCATGACTCTTCAGACATTATTTATTCCCCATTTATCATTAGTTCAAGAGCAGATCAATCGAGCTACCCAATTGTCCACTCAAGCCAAAGGAAGCACTTTAGATGGTTTGATCTCACTCTTAGCTGATATTACAGCTCAGAATTCACTAATGGAAAGTGTCAAGGATGCACTTACCACTACTCTCAATGATGCTTGTACAAAGTATAAATCTATTTTTGATTAGTTGCCCCCACCAAATGGTAACTAGTTTTGATGTTTGTCAAAAAGGGGGAGTGTACCGGGTATATAGAGTATCCGAATGTACAGTTGAAATTGACAGGGGGAGCATAGAATATCAGTAGCATGAAATACAGAGTATAGATCATCAAGTCATTCAACATATTGATAAGGGGAGTATGTAATTGAGTATGTATTTGAACAAATGTATATACTTTCATTTCAGTTTATTTTGTAAGTATATAGATTTTGTATTATGACTTTAAAAGGAGTTTTTGTCAAACATACCAAACTAATGTCAGAAGGGGAGATTGTTGCTATTTACTAAGTTATCATTAGTTGTATGCCCAAAGTCATCCTATATACTCTAGTTGGTTAATACTATCGAAATGTCCAGTTGGTAATTACTAAGGTGTCGGTTATAGAGAAAGGCTAGTCACCGAGATGAGACACACCAAGCTATCTACCGAGTAAAGTTCTATGTCTACCGAGCAGCAAAGAAGGTATACCAAGTCAATCTAAACCGAGTGAAATGTGTTACCAGATTCAATGAACCTGGACACACATGTGAAACATGTTACAAGATTTGAGAACATGGAACCGTTATTACATAGGAAATTGCATTTGACGATTTTGTATGATTTTGATGGAGTTTATCCAATGAAATAATTTCTATGTTTATTCATTCGATAAAACATGTTTGTATGATCAATGCATGAATGGATCACCATCTTAGATCTATATATACAAAATGATTTGAGTATGTAAACAAACAGAGGGAAAAATGATGAGTTGAATGTGAAAATATTGAGAAAAAGATGAGATGTGAATATTAACAGAGATATTCAGAGGTCACCGAGAAAGTTCTTTTTGAAAGAACAGTTTAAGTGACAGAGGTTATAGAAGTGGTCACTGAGTTGACTTATCAATTACTAAGGTATGCTATGAGCAAGGTAATTTCATATTGAGCACATAGAGTCTGCTATAACATTCCAGATGTAAAGTTGCAAATATTTTGTAAAGATTTTTGATTGAAATATTTTGAGTTGAGTTAGAAACCTTTAATAGGGTAAAAGACTCTAACAAAGTCTATAAATTGTAAAGCCTTTAACCAGGTACAACATTTTGTAAAAGTGTTTGTAAAAACCTTTAGCAAGGTAGATCTAAAGATCTTTGTACTCCTAACAGGGTAAGCTATCAGAAATAGCTAAACATGTAGCTCTAACCGAGCAATCTTGATTATTGCAGTAGTGAAGTTGTGGGTGCCACCCCCACCATAGTTTTTCTCTCTAACCAAGAGTTTCTGCGTAACCAAAATCATTTTGTTATGGAGTGAAATTTGTATGAATGTTATTTCTATGATTATGTTTCAGCATTATGTATTATGAGATCAATATTATTCAGTTTATGTTTAATAGTAAAATTGTTGTTGAAGAAAAGTTTTGAAGTACTAATTCACCCCTCCCCTCTCAGTACATTTGCTTTCCTAGTTGGACCTAACAACCTCTGCTCCACCAATACTAGATAGAAGAGAAAGTACTTTAATTTAAAGCCATCAAGATAAAATGCTTTCAAGACATATATTAGGTATAAAAGGAAGCCTTCCCTGTCATTTGATGGGGTCTACCTACAATTCATGTGATCTCTTAATTATAAAATCAATTCAATTCCAAGTGAATAGGCAATCAAGCATTGAAGGAGAAATCAAGATGGTGCAGGTGCATTTGGAAGACCAAAGAACTCAATGAAGCCATTAAAGACTTTTGAAGGTCTTAGGAGTGAAAAGACAATCAATTATGATGTCTTAAGGGGGAAGCCTTAAACAACACACACTAAGCTTTGACTGCTTAGGTGTGTTGTGGGCCAATTCTTTCCCTTGATGTCCCTTCCCGTCCGTTTCCATTAAAAAGACAATCACCGTTAGCATTTGAATTGAAACAGTGTTCCCACATTTGACTACATAGAACAAAGTAAATGGCATAAGAAACTCTCATCTACCTCACAGTTGTCATAGAATACCTCCCCGAGGAGATATTCTCATGTCCTTTCTTGCTTTATGTTGTCAATGAAATACATAAGCATCCTCACAATGCAGTCAATTTGCAATAAATAGATTTCCATTTCGATCAGTTTTATTTGCCAACGTACTCTCTACCTATGCCAAAATGGGACCTTTGGACCAGAGTATGGGCTTCCATCAAAGTAGAAGGTAAGGGCAATTAATATTAGATGCTTATGGTTGGAAATGCTCTGTTTGACATGTTTGGAAAATGTGGAAGTATAGACATGAAAACACATGAACTGTTTGGTGAGATGCATCAAAGAAACACGATCTAATGGAATGCTATGATTGCAAGATATGCATAAAATGTGTTTGAAATAGATTTAGAAAATTCCAACCAAATGTGATTAGTGAGTATAGATGTTGTAGTGCAACTGCCCAGGTACACATGCATGCAAAATGTGTAAGCTTAGATAATGCACATGAACTGTTTGACATAATGCCTCAAAGATCACCCAATATCCAATGATGGTTGGGAGAAAGAAAACATCAAATTTTTGAGAATCTTAAATATTTCTTTATTCATCACTATAAATCTATTATGAATTTAGTCTCAATATTGCAGAAATTTATTCTATTATGAATGCAATATTTAGGGATGTAATCTTTATATATATTTTTTAATTAGGAAAAGGTCCTAATAAAATCCCCAACTAATTAAGCTAGAGAAAGATGCCACTAAAGAAAGAAATTCAATCCTCACCACTATGGTCTTGGAGGATTTTAAGACACTTGGACTCCTATTTTGGCTCGCTTTTCCTTGACCCTATGTTAAGATAGTAAACTAGTTTGAGAGAGTCTATTGGGTGGGAAATTGTGTATGGTTGCAATTATTTTCATGCATGGAAAGTGATTTAAAGTTTGGACCAATAGAGTATAAGTATTTCTTGAACCTTTGAGGACATGTGTAGAGGACCGCATGGAATTTTTTTGATGCTATATACACTATGTTTTGGATTGAATTTAGGTAAGGAAAGAGGTAATGGAAGAATAAAAGAGGCACACAAAGGAAGAAGAGTGAAATAGGTGGTTTGGGATGGAGGTTGCAAGTATATATGATAATTCGTATGGATAATTTGTTGTCTATAAAGAGGCAAATAAGCTATCACAACTTCAACATGAATGAATGCCTCATCTACAGAAGCAAAAGGTACCTCTAATGGTTTCAGAATTTGTCAAAATAGTTACGATATACCAAATAATCAAGTGGAATATCCTTTAGGTAACTAATATTATCTTCAAACTATTTATTTTGATTTTCATCATATCCTTTCCATATGCATTTCCCTTGGTTTTAGTCCCATTTTTTCTTTATTTTATTAAAAAAAATTTTTTTATAGATGCCTCTACTTGTCTCACCATTCATTAATTGTTTGGGATTTTCATTCCATTCACCAAGGTTGGCACCTATTCTAAGACTCTATGTCATGGCCAAGCTAAATGATTTGACTCTAGTTTCTCTCCAATCTAGTCACCTAGTAGCATGTGAAATCTATCTCTTCCTAATTATTATTTTCTCCATCTTGTTAATGACCATTTCATTAATGAATCCTTCCTCATAATTTCGGACAAGTGAGATAATGTTAGCTCAAGGAATCTTTTCAATCCTCTTTCAAGATTCTTTCCCAAGTAATAATCTTGCATATTGGAAAATAAGTTATGCTTTTATTTTTCCAAGTTACTCTTCCTTATAATGTTTAGATTTACTCTAAAGTGCTCATTGTGACTCATGTTTACTACTCTTCCTATTAGTCTCATTCCAATATCTCCTACAAAAATATGGAATGATTACATTTATATTTTATTTGTGTCTCCTAAATATCCACAAAATTTGGAACAATAATACAATTTTTTAATAATATTTAATTGTTAAAGAAATGATTAAAATGGAACTAAACACTCTAAATAAATTAATCATGGTTAAAGGGATAAACTAGGATCAATTCATGAAGGCAAGATCTATTATCTCAAAATTAATACATTCATGCAAGAAAAGAAATATTAAATCTAGAGATAAAATTCTTGAAAAAATTTAGCTAGCCAAAAGTGAAAGAATGCTGTCAAGCTCTCATTTTCACATAGACTAGCAAAGTTTGTAGAGGAGAAATCACTATTGAACTTATCCCTGTCTCATATAACCCTATTTTGGCTAGGACCCACAATAATTAGAAGATCCGAATTACTACTGTCCTAAACCTTGCATTGACCATCATAATTTCACAGTGAGTTGAGTTAATTAGTCCATTAGCAAGATTGGGAAAGAGTTTGGTATTGAGTTAGGTGTTGGTGGAAGGTTTAAGGAGGTACACTATCATCATAATTAATGTTAGAGAGTGTTGTGTGAAGAAGAATGGCCATGAAAGGACTGACTATCCTAAGTGCTTGAGACTGTCATAAAAAGTGAGTGTTGCAGCAGCGAATCTTCCTTTCACCTTTGTGTGTTTGGGAGGGTAAAGACCCATGGTGGTATATGTAGAGTGGTTGGGAGGGTAAAGACCTACATATCAACTATCTACTTTGACATCCTAGGATGGTGTCCACCTACTCTAAAACCTTTTGGGTACTCTCTATCTAATACTAACATATACATAGCATGTGCCTCTCATATAACCCTATGCTGGCTAGGCCCCACCATAATTAGAAGATCCTAATTACTACAAACACTAGAATCTCTCCTAAAAGGTTGTTGAGTCATAGAAGGCCTAGCTTGATAGCCCTATAGTCTCTCATACCTAAAATATCCTTGTGTTGATGATGGTCAAATGTGACTACCCTATGGCCCCTACTATGCTCTAGTAGACCTTTGTGCCTAATATTGATACTATTGGGTTTTTCTTTGTAAATCATATAGTAAGTCTAAATTATCCTTTGAAGGATGGGGAGGCCTATGGACACTTTAGTCCCTTCATCAAGGTTACAAACTTCTCTCATGCCTCTTGTGTCCTCCCATGTACCTCCTATTCCATAAGAGACTTTGCCATAGCAACCCTAAAGTCATTTGGATTGGCCATGTGTAGGAAAACTAAAATTTTGGGCTTTTCCACCCCTAATGAAATAATTGACAAGTAACTTTTCTTCAATGTAGTAGACAAACTACAAGAACTCCAAAAACTAACTCTCATGTTGAGGCACTATGAAACCTTATTATGTAAATTGTGAAACTCATCTATGCATCTCTGTCAAATATATTTTGAAATAGGACAGACTTTGAAGAACTCCAAAATGGTATCTGGAGAGGGTTTCCAATTTGAGTTAGTGCATTTTATCCTCCCAACACTACAAGGTGGAAGCAGGTTCTCTCAAAAATTGCATTGAAAATTATGCCTTTAGGCTACTCACATATAGATGCAACCCAAAGCATAAGTCCAAGCTAATTAGTAAACAAGACTTATCCTCAACCCTATTTGTGGATCTTAAAAATGTAGACGATTGGAGATGAAGCAACTCTTGAATATGATCCTTTTTCTCATGATATGTTCTTGCTCTAGTCTATACCTATTGTATTTATGTATGATGAGGCTAGGTAATGTGTATTGATCAATATTCTATCTCCTCTATATGTATTTTCCAAATTCAAGGCGAACTCCTAATAAGCTCCCAAGATGCAAGTATATGCTCCTCTACTACAAGTGGATCCTCATGGCTTATAAGATTTGAGGTCCATACTCAGGCTACTCATCTTGTTGAAAACTCTCAAAGTGATATAAACCTTCCTTCCATTTCCTACACCCTATTTTCTAACCCACGCGTCATAACCTTTACCTCACTTCCTATCATTATTACCTTCCATCTACCTTTCATATCCCCTATCTTAACCTCCTCCACTTTCCTACATCCTATCCTACACGTTAACCTCATACACACTTACTTTTACTTCACCTACCTAACCCCATTCCATCCTTCACATCCTTTTATCTCCCCTCATTCACTTTCCTACCTTCCAAACCCCTAGCATATCATAACTTACTCTTTCACCATTACATCCTTCATCACTTACCTCCCTATCTTATCCTAACCCACACCTCATAACCTTATACCTCTCAGCTTCCATTTTATACCACCTTCCTAACAGTACACTTATGCTTCCCTCCAAAACACCGACAAAAAATAGCACTCGATCACTACACATTGCTCTCACGGTTCTGCAGCAGGGATTTTCTGTCACTACCATATATACCAACATCCATAATTAGGATATATTTTACATAATGGCACTCAATCACGCAGGTTTAGGTCATCCCTCCCCTTAATTAGGATATATTTTAAATATGAAAAGTAGTGTTTATATGTTTCAAGCTAACTATATTGTTCATTATTTAAAATGCAGTGTTTAAATAATACATGATTGTAGGATTGTTCAACGGTTTAGGTCTTGTAAGAAATTCTTCATTTAAATCGATCATATCATATTATAGAAACCTCTCACCATCTCTGCTATTGGCAATTAATCTGATAAATATATAACAAACTTTGAATCTAAATATTTGAATGTGTATAACAATGAATTTGCTGATTATACCCTACCTTTTTCCTGTAGTGATTAAACCATTCCTACATCCTGCAGTGATTTAAACCCATAGGGAACTATGTCTAACTCCCTACTTCATGTTCATCAGGGGATGGCCCCTACCTACATGTTCCTGATTGTGATCCCCATTGTGATCCCCTAATATGCCCCAAGACAGCGTGAACTAAGATACCTTGGGAGGGCCTTTAGGTAGGCACTCATTCGCTCGACCGAGAAGGGATGCTTACGCAAATAGTTGTGGTTGAAGCCAGTGAAGAGGGATGGAGATTTGATAGTGAGTGTCTGCCTCCACTTCCACCAAATCGTATTCCCTCGCCACTTCTAGCCTAAGCTGCAGAACTGAATCACAGAACCGATACTCCCTCCACTTCTAGCCTGAGCTGTAGAACTGGCTGGTTTCACACCAATGATCTTCCCCACCATGATTAAACCCATAGGTTCACTATAGAGGTGGGACAAATGAGAGGAGGGATTTTGTAAAGAGGTGAGATTTATGAAATGACTTGGTCTTTTTTTTTTTTAAGTAATACACGCGGTCATCAAAATTTCGATGAATGCGAGAACTTTTTCTAATAAAACCCAAATGTCATTGCCAATTCCTTCTCTGTCAAAACCAAATGTTGCATTATCGTCAAAATTATGACAAAATCAGGCATTTTTTCAAAAGAAAATCAAATTTGATCACAATATACCTTCTCCATCGGAATTTTAGGCCAAATGTATTAGTGGATAGAGAATACTGCCTTACATGCTGAAAGGAAAAATCTATGGGTTGTAGACAGTGGCTATTCCAACCACATGACCGGTGATAAAAATAAATATATCAAGCTTGAAGATTGGAAGGGTGGTTTAGTAAGATTCAAAGACAACACATCCATCAAAATAAAACGAAAAGGTACTCTAAATATTCAAGGAAAACTGAAGGCACATGATGTATATTATGTGGAAGGCCTAAAGCACAATCTATTGAGTGTAAGTCAGATGTGTGAGAAAGGTTATAAATTTACCTTTGATTCTAGTGGCTACCAGATAAAGAAAGAGCGTATCGGTTAGGTTGTGACAAAACGAAAGAGAATAGATGGTAATTTTTACAATTTGAAGGAATGCTATGAATCTGAATGCATGATGGGTCAAGTTGATGAAAATTGGTTGTGACACTAAAGATTAGACCACATAAACTATAATAACTTAGTTGCAGTAAGAAAAATGGGGTGTGTAAGAAATATTCCACCCATCATCTAATCAGTAAGCATATTTTGTGATGAATGTGTAAAAGGGAACCAGACTAAAGTGAGCTTCAGGACAAAAGAGCAGAACACCTCAAGACCACTTAAAATTGTACATATAGATCTCTATGGTCCAACTAGGACAAGAGATCTTGCCAGTGAAACATATTTTATGCTCTTTATTGATGATTATTCAAGAATGACATGGGTCACTTTCCTACAAGATAAGTCACTTGAATTTGACAAATTCAAGATCTTTAGGAAGATGGTGAAGAAGGAAAGTGGGTGCAAGCTAAAATGTCTAAGATCAAACCAAGGTGGAGAATTCACATCAAATGAGTTTAAAGATTATTGTGAAAGACATGGAATTGGAAGGTAATACTCATCACTTAAGACACCACAAGAAAATGGTGTGGTAGAAAGGAAGAATAGGACAATCAAGGAAATGGCTAACCATGTTAAATGAGGCCAGTCTACCAGACACATATTGGAAGGAAATTGTTCATACTATTGCATATACTTTGAATCGGGTTCAATTAAGAACAAACAATAGAATGACACCTTATGATTTGTGGTATGACTAGAAACCTTCAGTCAAATACTTTAAGGTATTCATAAATAAGTGTTTTTTCAAGAGAGATAAAGATGGTGTAGGTAGTTTTGACTCTAGGAATGATGAAGGAATCTTCCTTGGTTACTCAGCTAATAAAAAGACCTGTAAATGCTACTACAAAAGACTAAGAAGAGTCATTGATAGTGTGCATGTTAGAATTAATGAGGATATGCACAATGAAAGTCAATCATAGGTGAATCGGTATGATGATTTCGGTGATGAAGGTGAGGATGCTCACTCAGCCAATGAACCAGAAGAAGCATCCTAAAAATCTCTCAACTGGTATGTGCAGTTGAATCACTTGGAAGAGAAAATTATAGGAAATAAGAGTGATAATGTGCAGACTAGAAGAACACTTGCCTGGAATGATGAACAAGTCAACTTCTATCTCATTACTAAAGTAGAACCTAAAACATTCAATGATGCCAGCAAAAGACAAGAATTGACACATGCCATGGAAGAAGAAATGCAATAGATTGAGAAGAACAAGACTTGGGGATTAGTACCTAGACTGGAAGATAAGAACATCATTGACACTAAATGGGTCTACCAGAATAAGATAAATGAAGAAGGTAAAATTGTTAGGTGTAAAGCTATACTTGTGTGCAAAGGATACTCTCAAGTAGACGGCATTGACTTTGAAGAAACATTTGAATTGGTAGCTAGATTAGAAGCAATTAGAATGTTTCAAGCCTTTTCTACCTACAAGGGTTATAAAGTATATAAGATGGATATAAAATATGCCTTCCTAAATGGAAATTTGGAAGAAGTGTACATGGAACAACCAGAAGGGTTTCTGCTACATGATGATGAAACCTTTGTGTGTCGGTTGAAGAAGGCCATGTATGGTTTAAAGAAAGCTCCCAGAGCATGGTATTAAAGATTAGATCAGTATCTGAAGGAGAAAGGATTCAAAAGTGGGACTGCTGACAACAATTTATATAAAAAGAAAGATGGAAACCACATGATTATTGTGGTTGTGTATTTAGATGACATTATATTTGGAGGCAATAAGGACACCCTATGCAAAGAATTTGCTGATCAGATGCCGTCAAATTTTGAGATGTCAATGCTTGGTGAGTTGACATACTTCCTTGGTTTGCTGATATTACCACAAGATAAGGGAATCTTTGTCTCAAAAGGATATGTTGAAGAAATTTCAAATGAAGGATTGCAAACCGGTAAGTGCACTCATGGTGATCGGAAGCCAATTAAGCAAGAATGATGAATCACCGATGGTGGATCAGACATTGTATAGATCCATGATAGGTAGCCTATTGTATCTAATTGCTTCTATATTGAATATAGTACAGGCAGTGTGCATGGTGGCCAAATTTCAAGTTGCAGCTAACCAGTCACATATGAATGTTGTAAGAAAATTTTTTAGGTACCTCCAAGGAAAACTCAGTTATGGTTTGTGATACCCTAAAAAAGGGCATTAATCTTGGAAGCATACAATGAAGCTAATTGGGCAGGTTGCATTGACGATCGAAAGAGCATGACTGCTGGTGCATTCTTCTTAGGTGACCAGATGGTCTCATGGCATAGTAAGAAGGAGGATTCAGTCTCCTTATCAACCACTGAAGAAGAATACATTACTGCTACTACATTCTTCTCTCAGGTAATTTGGATGAATAAAAACGTCAAAGACATAGAGGTGGACATCACTGATCCTATTCTTATCCGGTGTGATAATTTGAGTGTCATCAACTTATCAAAGAATTAGGTGATGCATTCCAAGACTAAGCATATAGCTATCAAGTACCATTTCCTCAGAGAGAAGGTTGAAGGACAGGAAGTAAAGATGGATTATTTCCCTACCAAAGAACAATAGCAGACATTTTCAACAAATCATAGTTGATAATCACTTTTGAGTACTTAAGACATAAGTTGGGAGTTGTGTCATCTGCCTTATGCACTTGAGATAGGAAGGATTTATATGGTCCAGGGGGAGTTCATATAAGAATCTATAATTCTTGAACCACATCTCAGTAATGGTTGTAAGGCTATAATCTCTAGTCCCAACTTAAGGGGGAGCACATTATGGATCAAATGTAGAGTGTACAGTAATCTTTGTCATTGTGTGAAAGGGAGAGAAATATGTCCGTATGAAGTCTCTATAGTAAGTTGACATCAATGCCAAAGGGCGAGATTGTTAGCATTATTGGCACTAACTTGTCATTGATGTCAACTTGTTTAGCAAGGTCACCAGTAAATAAGAAGTGGTGACCAGTATCAGAGGAGAAAGACATCCGATGGCAATGCACATGTGAGTGATTAGACAGAAGGAAGGCTACTAGTAGACATGAATTTTTTCATCTACCGATTAGTAGACTTACCAGTAAGGCACAACTTGGGATGAAGGTTAGTTGTATGTTTGTGATGAAGAGGTGGAATGTTAAAAGAATCACAACAACACCTGATGAGCAAAACAAAGAGGATGGCATGAAGACATATCGAAAGGCAAGATGAATTATCAAGAGGATGTGCTATCAGTATAGAGTATGTTTGCTGGTTGTACCGGTAAGACGAACTGATTCGATAGTCAACCTTGGTCAACAAAGATTTTCAAACCAATATAGTTATCCAAGCAAAGGTGGATTTTGACAAACATGATAGTTGCATGCTAGGTGTTGATATTGCATAGGTCGATGGAGTGTGCATCAACGTAGAAAGTCAGCAAGAAGGTCAACTTTTATGAAGAACCCACAAGTCACGGAGAATGCCAGACGATTGTAGTTAGAGGAAGGCAAGCTGGAAAATGATTGATTTGATCTTCCAAGAAGATTTGATCTTCCTACCCATTTTCTCAAGGAAACAACAAAGCCATTAATGGTGTATGACAAAGAAAAGCAGAAAAGAATGGTGTAGGCCTCTAGATTTAGAAAACACACATTAGAGTGCAAAGCTTTGTTGGTTCTGATTGATGTCATGAAGATCAAATCCTTGGAAAAGGATAATTAAATCAAATTAGATTTGGATTGAGTTGGAGTAGGCAAAACCTAACACGACATTGTTTGAATGCAGTTTTTGGCGGGAATCCTAGATTATAAATGTATGAGCTCGAGACAGAAAGGGTTGATGCTTGATGTGCAGAAGTAGAGTGAAGATATCTTGAGCATAGAGAAGGATCATCTTCCTTAGAATTTATTCTAAGAAAGTTGTTGACTGAGTTAGTAGGGAAACTAGTGAGAGGGTTTAATTGATAGAGATAGAGTACCAGTAAACTATTGCGGGTTTGATAGTTGAGCTAACAAGTGAGGTTTGATTGGTCAATAAGGTGTCCAAGTTTGACTAAGCATGGTGTGAGGCTAAGAGAGAAGGAGAGAAGGTTTTTAACTGGTAGAAATCTAGTTGATCAAGTGTTGTAGAAATAATTTACAACTAGATGCTATAATTGTATCAAAATTTTATTTCAATATACATCACATAAAGATAAGAACAAATTTGATGGATACCATGGAAGAAGAACTGTAGTAGATTGAGAAGAACAACACTTGGGAATTAGTCCCTAGACTAGAAGATAAGAGCATCATTGACACTTAATGGGTCTCCCGGAATAAGATAAATGAAGAAGGTAAATTTGTTAGGCATAAAGATAGACTTGTGTGCAAAGGATACTCTCAAGTAGAGGGCATTGACTTTGAAGAAAAATTTGTAGTGGTAGCTAGATTAGAAGTAATTAGAATGTTTCTAGCCTTTTCTACCTACAAGGGTTATAAAGTATATAATATGGATGCAAAATCTGCCTTCCTAAATGGAAATTTGTAGGAAGTGTACATGGAACAATCGAAAGGGTTTCGGGTACATGATGATGAAACCTTTGTGTGTTAGTTGAAGAAGGCCTTGTATGGTTTAAAGACAACTCCAATCACATGGTATTAAAGATTAGATGAGTATCTGAAGGAGAAAGGATTTAAAAGCGGGAGTGTTGACAATAATTTATCCATAAAGAAAGATGGAAACCACATGATCATTTTGGTTGTGTATGTAGATGACATTATTTTTGGAGGAAATAAGGACACACTTTGCAAAGAATTTGTTGATCAGATGGAGTCAAAATTGGAGATGTCAATGCTTGGTGAGTTGACATACTTCCTTGGTTTGCAGATATTACTGCAAGATAAGGGAATCTTTATCTCACAAACCAAGTATGCAAAGGATATGTTGAAGAAATTTCAAATGAAGGATTGCAAATTGGTAAGTGCCCTCATGGTGATTAGAATAAAATTAAGAAAGAATGATGAATCACTGGTGGTAGATCAGATAATGTATAGATCCATGATAGGTAGCGTATTGTATCTAACTACTTCTAGGCCGAATATAGTACAGGCAGTGTGCATGGTGGCCAGATTTTAAGTTGCACCTAACCAGTCACATATGAATGTTGTATGTATAATTTTTAGGTACCTCCAAGGAACACTTGGTTATGGTTTGTGATACCCTAAAAAAAGGGGCATTAATATTGGAAACACACTAATTTTGATTGGGCAGGTTGCATTGATGACTAGAAGATAAAAATTGGTGGTGCATTCTTCCTAGGTGACCGGTTGGTCTCATGGCATAGTAAGAAGCATGATTCAGTCTCCTTATCAACTACTAAACAAGAATACATTACTGCTTCTACATGCTACTCTTGGGTAATTTGGATGAATAAAAACTTCAAAGACATACAGGTAGACATCACTAATCCTATTCTCATCTAGTGTGATAATTTGAGTGCCATCAACATATCAAAGAATCAGGTGATGGATTCGAGGACTAAGCATATAGCTATGAAGTACCATTTCCTCATAGAGAAGGTTCAAAGACATGAAGTAAAGATGGATTATGTCCCTACCGGAGAACAAGTAGCAGAAATTTTTAATAAACCCTTGCTAATAATCACTTTTGAGTACATAAGACACAATCTGGGATTTGTGGCACCTTCCTTGTGCACTTGAGATAGGATGGATTTATATGGTTTAGGGGGAGTTCATAGCAGCCTCTATAACTCTTGAACCACATCTCAGTAATGGCTGTAAGGTTGCAATCTCTGGTCTCAGCCTAAGGGTGGTCTTAGTATGGATCAAAGGGGGATAAATATGCCTATATGAAGTCTGTGTAGTAAGTTGACATGAATGCCAAAGGGGGAGATTGTTAGCATTATTAGCATTAACTTGTCATTGATGTTAACTGGTTTAGCAAGTTCACTGGTAAGTAAGAAGTGGTGACCGATATAAGAAGAGAAAGACATATGATGGAAATGCACATGTGAGTGATCAGACATAAGGAAGGCTATCGATACACATGAATTATGTCATCTACTGATTAGCAAGCTTACCGATAAGCCACAAACTAGGATGAAGGTTAGTTGTTTGTTTGTGATGAAGAGGCGGAATGTTAAAAGAATCACAACATCGAGTGAGAAGAACATAGAGGATGGCATGACATACCGGAAGGCAAGATGAATTATCAAGAGGATGGTTTGTCGGTACGAAGGATGTCTGTTGGTCATAACGGTAAGGAAAACTGAGCCGGTAGTCAACCTTGGTCAATAAAGAATGTCAAACCGACATAGAGATCCAAGAATATGTGGATGTTGACAAACATGATAGCTGGATGTCAGTAACTGATATTGCACGAGTCCATGGAGTGTGCATTGACATAACAAGTCAGCAAGCAGGTCGACTTTTATGAATAACCCGCAAGTCATGGAGGATGCCAGAGAATTGCAGCTCGAGGAAGGCAAGTTGGTAAATGATTGAATTGATCTTCCAAGAAGATTTGATCTTTGTACCCATTTGCTGAAGGAAACAACAAAGCCATTAATGGCATATGACAGAGAAAAGTGGAAAAGCATGGTGTAGACCTCTAGACTTAGAAAACACACATTGGAATGTGAAGCTTTGCTGGTGCTGGTCGATTTCATGAAGATTGGATCTCTGAAAAAGGATAATTAAATCAAATCAGATTTGGATTGAGTTGGAGAAGGAAAAACCTAACACGACATTGTTTGAATGAGGTTTCTAGTGGGAATCCTAGATTATAAATGTATGAGCTCGAGACAAAAAGGGTTGATGGTTGATGTGAAGAAGTAGAGTGAAGAGATCTTGAGCATAGAGAAGGATCATCTTCCTTAGAATTTATTCTAAGAAAGTTGCTAAGTGAGTTAGCAGGCAAACCAGTGAGAGGGTTTAACGGACAGAGATAGAGTACTGGTAAAATAATTGTATGTCTTATAGTTGAGCTAACAAGTGAGGTGTGATTGGTCAAAAAGGCATCCAAGTGTGACTAACTATTGTGTGAGGTTAAGAGAGAAGGCTTTTAACCAACATAAATCTAGTTGATCAAGTGTTGCAGAACTCATTTGCAACCAAAAGCTATAACTGTATCAAAATTATATTTCAATATACATCACCAAGTTGGATCTTGGTGCAGGGGTTGGTGCTCCTTGGGTTGGTGTCGTAGTCATTGTAATTCATTGTTTCATTTGTGAGGCTGGATTGGAATGGTAGTCTCCAACAACATTTCTCATCAAGGTTTTTCCCATATTGGGTTTTCCTCGTACATCAAGTGTTTTGGATTGCATTTTGTGTGTTTGTCCCTTTTGGTATACACATTTGTCTTACCAGTTTGACTATTTAGTTCTTAGGATAATAACAGGTTTTAAAAGGTTGTTTTAAAAAGAAAAGAATTTAGGAACCATGGATTCGCCCCCCTCTCAGTGGTACATTGTGTTTAACACTAGATCTGGTAGAAGTTGATTCTCATGTAGAGGCTCTTGAGCCTCTATTTATTGACATGGTAGCAATTTATCCTCAACATTTATTTTCTAAAGCTCATCTTATGGTTTTCACTACAATTGTGGTGAGTAAAGTTTTCACGTCTTCTCTAGTTGGACTTTGAAGAGGGTTAATACTTGCCACTATCATGTCTCTATGGATTCAAATGGTGAGGTTTCTTGGAATATGGCTAAATGAGGAAGAATGATCCTCGAAAACATATATGTCTACCCAAAACCATATTTGAGGATGTATGACTTAGTAGACCATCTAGATCTAGAATTATAGTCATTTTTTATAGTTTATTCTTTCTAACTTTGGTATCATTGTGTTAATGAATTGGTATTTCATGCTAGTAGCTCTATAAAAGGGTTGTAGCCCTTTCAAAAAACTTTTTGAACTAATAAAAAACTTTTAAACTACTTTTTACATATAAAAATTAAATACAACTTACCATTTAAAAGGCAAAATGGCTTTTGCAGTGGCTCCCACTCATGGCCTCTCCACTCCATAATTCAAGCTTGACACTCCTACCACTATTGACTACAATAGTTCCTCTATCCATTAAGGCTCCCCTACCTATAATATTGATGTTGATATTTTCAACTCACCTCCCCTATTACACACCCACCTTGATTCCCTAGATGCGAGTTCTTTGGTTAACTCTCTCCTTGAAAATTCATTTGCTAATATGCTTCAAAACCCCTATCTAGTCCATCATCTCCTCTAACAAAATTCTTTCCATGTGTTTTTTCTATTCTGGAATTGAATATAGGAAAGTAAGTTTTTGAATGCATTTCATACTACAAAAATGGCTTTCATTAGAAGATTAAATTGACCTTATCATCATTTGCTTCACTTCACTCATAGATTTCGGCTCATTGGAACCATTTTTTCTTTGGTGACATGGAAATAAATCCTTGCACTCATGTTTTTTTTTTTCATTTGCTTTGATAATATAGATGACAAGGATGTTGTCCTCTCTATCAACACCTAGAAATGAGACACTCATGCTTTGTCACAATGCCCTTGGACTCCATCCTTTATCCCCTAGTGGACTCTATGATGTCTCTCGTACTTGGGTCTGGCTACCTCACCTCTTTTTCATTTATGGTGCACTATTTCTTACAAATCCTTTGGTAATAAACTAGGGCACTTTATCAAGGTTGACCCTAATACTAGTCTATTCTCCCACTTTATTTCACATGGATTTTAGTTGATCTTGATCTCTCAAATATCCTTCAAAGTGAGATATTGCTTATGGTTGGAGAGCTTCAATGGAGGGAGTTCTTGTAATATGAAGGGATCCCACTCAAATGTCATCATTACTTTGCCACAGGGTGCCTAGCCTCTTCTTATCCTCATGGATTTGGTCCCAGGCCTTCTACTACCTAGTGGAAGGATGTAGATAGGTATCATCTCATTATATTTTGTAATCTTTTGGATTGAGACTCTTTTTTTTTGAAATGGAACCCTCCTCATTTATTTCCCCTAGCTCGTGATGTTTTATCCCCAATGGCTCCTACAATGTCCCCTTCTTGGGCAACTCTAATTTGTTCATCAATTTTTCTTGCTTCATTGGTTGTTCATGTTGCTAATTTCGTAAGGATCCTTCTAAGGTTATCTTGAGTACCAGTCTCATCCCTTCTTTGGTCCCAAATTATCTTTCCCCTGACTATTAGGTTCCTACCTTAAGCTCTATGGCTCCTCTTTCCAACTTTATGGCAGATTTGCTCTGCTCGAACAATACTTAGCCTTTTTCTTCTTCTATCAAATATTCTTCATGTATTGTTGTTCATAGAAAGAGAAAAGGTCATTCTCTTCCATTGTAGATATTTTTGAATGTTCCTCTAGGCCCACATCTTGGTCCTATATCTGATTTCTATGGTTTTGTGATATTTTAGCTATGTTGTTTTGTAGTTACGGTTACATCGTGGTAACCATATTGTTTTCTTTTCCTTTCTATTGTACAATATCTATTAGTGATAGGTTGCAGCTCTTCCCCACTTACTTTAACAAAAAATGTTTTAATTTTTTTCTCTTACTCATTTTGTCACTTACAATTTATGGTCATTATTTTTCAACATGACAAATATAAATGTACAAACCACATTTTTTCATTATAGTAATTTAGTTTTCACTACAATATATACAATCATATAAGTTGAAAAATATTATATAATTATGGGCATAATCTTAGCAAATAAGGGTGCTTCTATACTACCAAGAATATTATGATTATGAAATATATCAACATTTTGACAAACATTTCGACATTTAAAATTTCTATTTATTAAATTTGATGGAAAATAAGAATGTAATAATTTTGAATAAATAAGACTATCTACTTCAAATAGAACCATTTTTTATAATTCTATTAAATAATTTTAATATGATAATATTTTTAATTTATTAATATTAATAATAAATTACAATATAAAAATATACTATTGTATATTTTTTTATTCATTTTAAACAGGAATATTATTTTCTAATAACATGTTAATATGTAAAATCCAAAGCCTCTAATTTAGGGAGGCGGTCTTTATATCAACACATTGTAAAAGGTCATTCTCTAATAGCATACCGGTGAGAAAATATTAAATAGCCCACCTTGAATGAATAGCTAACTTAATTTGAAGGTAAACCATTTCATCACATTCCAAGGGCGAGAGGAACGAGAAAGGACAGATTTAGGGTTTTGCGTCCACTCGGGTAAGTGTTGGTGACTAGGCAAGTTCAGGAGATGCGGATGGGGATGGGATTTTTTTGGTTTGCTTTTATTATCCTTCAATTCATATTAATGCTGTTCTAGTGTTTTCAGGGAGGACCCAATTTTTTGGTGAGACTGGTCAGCTGGTTTTGATGTTCCCAAAGCAGAGAGCGCCATAATGTCTTTGTGGACAATCATCATCGCTATTGCATTTTGGGAGTTTTCTGGGACAATAATCCTGTGCACTCGCACTTACACACAATATCAACACTAACCATACAACGCATTTCAAACCTGCTATTCTTTCTTCTGCATTGATTGAGTAATTTGCATGCAAGATGTGTCTTAAATACTTGGGTATCAAACCATTTTTGTTCATTGAACGTAACGAAATTATAACGATGATTCGGTGTACCAATTATAATTATTTGTTTGTATTCTTCATCGTTAGAAATGAAGGACAAGCAATTTGATGAATGGTGCTTAACATATGTGTCCGAATTTTCGAACTATCTTGTATATATGTTCGATTCAATCAAGAGCTTTATGAGTATCCACTCACATAAGAGGATCTGTTTGGAGATATCTATGTGATATCTTAAATAAGTGTAATAAATAAAAACAATTTATTGGTTTTTCTGTTTGGTTATTTCTTTGTTGTTGTTCTGTTTTATTGTCTCATGTTGACTTGCTTTTCAAGCTTTCTTTGTTGTTTATGATTTATAATGGATTGCGCCCTTCCGCACTTTAATAAAAAACAATAATGATAAGAATGGTATCTTAAATAATAAATAATAATTTGAATATAAAATTATTAGGCTGAAGGCGTATACTTGCATATGGCAGTAAAACATTCGTAAATAAGAATTGGAAGAATTTAATTTGATGTGTGATACTTTCTTTTTTCTTTTTTTCTTGACAAAAGGCCTAGGCCGATAATTCATATTAATAAACGAAAATAGTTTAAACAACATAGAAAAAATAAAAGTTTCATGCCTGAGTTGACATATACCAAACCAGGCAATAGATAAGATAAAAAAGGCTAAGTCTAAATCCATCGAGTCTTAATAGATTCTGAGAAAACTATAAATTAACACAAGAGTTTTAGAAAAGTTTGAAATAACATATCAATAGTCTAATTCTATAGATGCAATTAACATCAACTAAAACTCCTAAAACCTAGGCTCTGGAAGATGGCGGTCCTACTCATCCATGATAGCCTTCTGGTTTGATTAGAGCTGCAAGGTTGTCCACAGTTATAAGCTCCTCCACATCAATTTTCTCAACTCCCTGCTGCTCCATAATCCCTTTGAGTTCTTTGTCCCGTGCTTCAATTCAATCATCTGCTAGTTGGTCTACTAGACCCACAAACTCTAGATGTTCCCTAATCCAGTGAACTTGTTCATTCTTTATAAGCCTAAATATCATCATCTGAAAGTCTATATACACATTGATTTCAAACAACCACACCTTGAAACACGTTTCGTCTTCGATGACCAGAATTGGTAGTCGAGGAGGCGGTTTGCCATTGATGATAGTGGTTGAATAATGCTTAGGGAGAGGGATAAAGAAGTTGTCATCTATATTTCTCAAGACTATGTGCAAGTATCCCAAAAAATCCTTCTTGAAAATCTTTCCACATAGCTTCTCTTTTCTATTTTTTACAATCATTCCACATAGCTTCTCTTTTCTATTTTTTACCAACCTGGCAAGAAGACATGTTGCCAAGAACACTGCTGGAATTTCCATGTTGTCTTGGTATTTATGTTTAGTCTTTAAAAAAATCTGCTCCCAAAGTCTTTAGAATTTCCCAAATGATGGCAGGGTGGTGATATTGGGCCACCTCCTTAATCCTCCTCTCCTTGATCTATCTTAAGAAAGACATCTACTCTTCTCAGCAACTAATCTGATTGGAGACTCCATATCTCAGTCGGCTTCCACCCTGCAACCACCTTGAAAGCCCTTCAATGAAATTACTAGAAAACCACATGAAAGGAGAAAAAAGCCGAGGACAGATATGAGGTAAATGAATTCATTGAATATAATCTACTACTATTAAAAGAAATATTTTCCATACTACCAATTATGTTGCTTGTGTGATAGCCTTAGCCTTGATTTGAATCAAAAATTATGCTAACTTAGTAGCCACAAACATTATTCAGGGCTATACTCCTACTATTAAACAAAGATATACTCCCTCTACTAAATAAGCAATGGTTTTAGCGATCAAGCCATTGCCACCACTCGATAATCCTTGGGTTTAGCGATTTAGCTATCTTTAGAACCATTTCTAAATGTCTCATCCAAGAATTAATTTTCCTGTCCTTTTTCGTATATCACATGATATGAATTGTCTTGGGAGTGAAGATATGTTTTCATTCTCAATCCTCTTCCTATAGCATGTCGAACTTGTTTTTTCCTCGAGGAATGTAATCTTGGAGATAATTTGATCTTCAAATCTTTGGAAACATTAATGAAGGACAGCTTTAGCGGCGATCTGAGTTGGCAAAGTGACTTGTAGTTAATACTAACTCCAAATCAAACCATATCTTCCATAACAAATATGGTGCCTAATTTCGCTAACCTCTGGCCCCTATCAAATTTGAATTTAAGTTAGAGGATATCCAAAATTCTCCCTATTAACTACCTCTTCTCTTGTAATCTTTAGGTTGTTCATTGGATTGTCCTAGTGGATTTAAATTCAAGCTATAAACAATAGGTATGACCATGTATGTCTACATCCTCTACCCTACCTAGTCTACTGTCTCTTCAAATGACCATTGGCCTATCCAAGTAGATTCAACTTCAAATTTATTAATTATGGGAAGCATAACCTTCTATCTCATCTCCCTCTACTCTCTCTAAACTACTGCCTCCTCTCTTATGATGACCATTGACCTATCCAAGTGGATTCAAATTAAAATTTGGCTAAATTATGCATTAGGCATAACCATAGACATCCACTTCCTCCATTCTTTCTAATCTCATATATAGATTTTGTTAGGGTTTCAAGCAGATCCAAAGCAAATATGAACTAACAATTATATGCAGATTTAAATACAAAAGATAAAGAAATAAAAACAGGACACAGATAACACAGATATTTAACGTGGTTCACCCAGAATGGGTTACGTCCACCATACACAACCGTCCAATCTTTCTTATTATCCAGCAAAAACAGTACATCAACCTTACAATGCCTTAAGCATCCCAGCCGCTTATAACATGCATTTTTATGGCAACAAACAAAGTCGGCCTTTTTTAGGGTTTTATTACAATGTCGGTTTTCATCAACAAAAAATGGCAAAATTTTTTTTTCTCGGGGGCGGCCCCCGCTTTCTCGGGGGCTGCCGCCCCCAAACCCTAGCGAGGATACATGCTGAGTGTATAGTACTTTGCTGATCAGTCGCCACATTTCAACAGATTTATTATAGCCACCTAAACCTATCTATATCAATTTATTAAATGTATCAACTCCCTGATAGGCAAGTTAATCCACTCCCTATAATTAGCTTTAGATAGTAGTCTTGACTCCCCTTGTTTATAAGAAGGCCTCTTTAATTGACTTCCCATCTACTCTTAAGTTTTCCATTTCATCTACCAAGACATTACCCTCTTTATAGATGTGGTTAATAGTTCTGTGCTCAAAATGTTTGAGGAGATCTTTAGCATTTCCTAAATAAGAATTCAATATTCAATTGGGATTTCTACCAACTCTAAGAGAGTTAATGGTTATTGTCGACTCTCCCTCTATCTCCACACTTTTTAGATCCAACTCTATGCATAAGAGTAATCCTCCTATTAGGGATTTAAATTCAGCAATATTGTTAGTGTCCTCTTGCAATGGTAAAACCAATTTTTCAACTAAATTTTTGTTGGAGGAATGGATCACACAAACTTCCCCTAAGATGTCTGGTTTGCCTCTATAGGCACCATCAAAATTGATTTTAAACCACCTTTCATTCAGAGGAGACCAAAAACACTTTTTTTGCTATAGTTGTTTGAGGTATTTCCTTCACCAAAAAGTGGGGGAGGGGTAATCCAAACCAATTGTATATAATTTGGCCATCCCAATTAGTGAATTTATTTCCTTTATCATGTGGGAAGTGAATTCTATTATTGGTTATTTCAATTATTGTTTCTTCAACTTTATTGGCCAAAGTCTTCTGCTTCATTTTCTTTCCTTGAAAAATCCTCTGACCTTCCTCTATTTCCATAATTCCCAAATCAATAGAGATAGGGATATGATATATAGGTAGCCAAACAAGCTTGTAGAGTAAAGGTTAGGCTAGCATTGGAATAAGGCTAGGATATCTTTTGGTAGGACTGAATATCATCCTAGCTTGGTGCATAGCCATTTCCAACATTTTTGGGAGTAGGGACAATTGATAAGGATGTGATTGGTTGTTTCCTCAATATTTTCACAAAGAGAGCTGATTGAAGGCCCAAAAAAAATTTCATTCTCTTAAACCATTCTACTATTAGGATCCTTCTTTCTAGAGCTGTCCATGCAAAAATACTTGCCTTCAGGAGACATCTTATTTCAACATAAGTGAATTGGAATCTCTATATTATGAAAACCTTTTTTGCTAATCATAACCTTATATCCATGTGTAGAATTATAGGCACCTATTTTGGATCCATTCTCGATTTAAGCTCACCCTCTCCTTCCTTGAATGCAACCGATCTATTATCCAAAATATTTTTAATTTGGGCTCTATCCTCATATGGAATAGGGAACTTGTCAAATTATTTCCATTTCCACATATGACACAAATTAACATCCATTTCTAGATATAATTTTTAACACAATGTCCCTAGTATTGTTCACATATATTTTGAATTATGCTCATGTCCATCAACTTGTTGATGATTGGATACCCCTCATGAGTCTTTCCAAAATAGGGCTTTGCCACCAGCTACAACATTCTAATATGTTCTAAGATCAAACCTTTGCATTTGATCATAAAATTCCATATATTGGATCTCTTTGGAAAGTTTGATATTCTTAAAATATCTAATTGATTGATTCTAGATATTTTATTTTGATGATCCTTACCCATTTTAGCTGAGGTTCTTTATACATTTTCTAAAAGAGCTTACCCTGAGAGCTTTATTCTACCATAATTGATTCCTTAATCCCACTCCCCCAACTTCAATGAGTCTATATATCTTATCCCAAGATATAAGAGTGAATTTCTTTTTGGTCTCTATCCATTGCTAGAAGAAGGACTTCATTTTTTGAACTATTTTCATATTAGGTCCAACATAGAGAGCTAGGAAAGACATTAAATAAATTGGTATAGTTGAGAGTGTTTCTTTGAGCATAGTGACTCTACCTGCCCATGATAGCCACTTGGTTTTCAATGATTCATCTTTTTATCCATTCTTTCTCCTATTGGATCTCATACTTTGGAAACTCTTAATCCCTTGTCCAGAGTTAGGCCTAAGTCTATACATGGAAGCTTTCCCCCCTAAACACTAGGATCCCTAGGATCTCTTTCTTCATCATCGAATTAATAAAGAAGAAGAGAATTTCTCATTTGTCTTAATTGATACATTGACTTGAAGCTTTTGAATTTTTTTTAGGAGTTTCTTGAACTCTTTGCCTTCCACTTTGTTTGCTTGACCAAACAACATTGTGTCATGCACAAACTATTGATGGGAGATAGCATTCACCGAACTCATTGCCTTGATCCCTTTTAATTTGGAAATCTTCTATGTTTTTCATAAGGATCTGTCGAATGCTTCCATTATAATAATGAATAAGAATGGGGATATAGGGTCTCCTTGGCGAGTCCCCCTGGAACTTTCAAAAAAAAAAATCCCTTAACTATTCCATAGAATTGGAAATCTCAGACTAGATATATAATAGAAGATAAGGTTTATCCAACTCTTGTAGAAGCAAAAGGTTTCTAGGCATTTGCAAAGAACTCTCTATTCTACCTTTTTTAATAATCATATTTTCTTCCTTATTATTTTGAATTGAGGGAAAGGCCTCTTGAACTATAATAAATCCATCTAAAATAGATCTTCTTGGAACAAATCTTGTTTGTTCCTCTACAATGATGCTTGGGAGAATTTTCTTCAGTCTATTGGCAATGGTTTTGACTAGAACCTTATACATTGTGTTGCAAAGGGATATTGGCCTAAATTCATCTTGAGCTACTCCATTTTCCTTCTATAGATTAATGCAATAAATGTGTTATTGATTTCTTTTAAGAATCTACCTTAATTTCTTATAGATTCTAAGGCCTCAACCATCTCCTTTCCTAAACTATGCCAGTATTTTTGGAGGAAGCCCGTTGGCAAATTGTCTAGTCCAGGAGCTTTGTCTGGGTGTAGCTGATTCAGGGCTTGAGGAATTTCTTGTTTTGAAGAATTTGTTGTAAGCATTTTATTTTGGTCCTTTGAGACTAATCTCAATATTTTCTCTAATAATAGTTTTTGGGCTCTATAATATGATCCATTCTAGTTATTTAGAGTCTCAGAGAAGAGTTCTGTTGTCTCCTTGATTATTAGCTTAAGATCTTCATTCATGGATCCATTACCCCCTGTGATCTTGTGCATCCTATTTATACTTCTCATCTACCTTATGCTATTATGAAAGAATTTGTAATTTTTATCCCCTTCTTCTAGCCATAAATCCCTAGACTTTTATCTCCAAAAGACCTCCTCTTTTGCTAGTATATCCCCATAACCTTTCCGCGATGCCTTCTCTTTGAGGAATCTATTTGAGTCCATACCATATTGAATCACCTCCTCATTAAGGTCACTTAGAACCTGTTCTAGTTCATTCTTGGAGCTAAAATGTTTTTGAATTGTTCTTGTTCCATTTTAGTATTATTCTTTTTCTTACTTTCAAATTTGAAACAAATCAAAATAATTTTGATCCCTCAAATTGGGCTTCCTTCTAATGCTTCTCAATCAAATTCATGAAGCGGTGATCTTTCATCCACATGTTTTCAAATTTAAATAGGCTTTGAAGTGGTTTCCTCTACCCCAATATTTCCAATTGAACAAGAAAATGATCTACCCCTGAGAATGGAATTATAGTTGATTTGAAGGAAAATGGAAATGAGGATTAACTCCCTTATGAAAAAATATATTACTTGTTTCTCTACTATGAAACTAAAGGAAAATCTTCTATTATTCTAGGTGCAAACTCCATTCTCATCTTTAATTTCCATCATGCTATTTCTTGAGACCCATTCTCTAAAGTCTACTTGATGTTGAAATTATCTTCTAATGGCTTCTCATTTTTCTGAAAAATGTAGAATTGTGTTTAAATCTCCTCCTACAATGATGTTATAATTTACGCTAGTTTGAAAAAAGTTGTCTAAATCTATTCATAGTTACTTTTTCTTAGTAGGTATCAGTGCATATAAGTTGATTACCACAAACTTCAGGGGATTATTCATATTGTTGACTAATCCAACCATCCAGGTATAATATCCAAACAACTTCTCAAAGGATACTCGACATGGATTCCAAATGATGTCCAAGCCCCTTGTCGTACCAATTTCTTCTACTGCTTCTATTTCCCAAGTTCCTAGCTTATTTTCATGCTAGTTCATTGTTCTTTATTGATCTTTGTTTCTTGCAACGTTACTAAATCTTCCTTCATAGAGATAATACAAAATTTAAGTAAACACTATTTGTTAGGAGAATTCAAGCCCCAAACATTCTATGTTATTATTTCATAGCCTATTAGGAAGGAACTTCCCCTTCCTTACTTTAAAGATTGATGTTATTTTCTTTCAATCACTAGCTTCCCCATTGATCAACTTGAGGTCTAATAAAAATTTCCTACCCTTCATTTTCCTTGATCTACTACCACAATCTAGTTTCACCTTATCTTAGCCACCCTAGTAAATTCCTAAAACTACCTTAATATCATTGTCTTCCTCTATACCCTCTTGGTCTAGTTCTCCAAAGATTAGGTTCATTTCCTCTTCTTTAATTTCTTCCATATCTAATATTTTATCAACCATGACTTTTATTTTCACTCGATTCCTTATCTTCCACTTTATGTTGGTCAGTCAGTCCAGAGAGATCACAAACTTCCTCTAATTCTAGTTGCATATTATTAGAATTTTGATTTCAGACCCACTTTGATTCTTGAACTCTTTGTCCACTATAAACAAGTTTTTCTTCTAAGGTCCTCAACTTGTTTCCCTAATTGTTGCCAAATGTCTTTTCTTGGGGGCCTAACTTATCCTCCCTATTCCTCATGATCTTTGAGTTGATATTGCCTAATTTGTCATCCTTTAGCTCCATATTTACTTTGTTTGGGTTTAGACTTTCATATTCATCTCGATTATTATCCTTGAAAGAGAGTTTTTCTTCCCCACCACTAATATGATTCCCTACTTTATCCTCATATCCTTTGTTGTCTTGATTATGTTTATTCTCAAATCCATGCATCTTTCCATAGTTAGCTTAAATGGTCTTCTTTCTATCATATTTCATTATCTCTCCGTTTGTTCTGGATCTTGACTTCCTTTGGTATAACTTCTACTAGATTTAATTTATCTATAATTTTACTCCTACTATCACCTTCAATATTCCTACTACTCTCTTTTTTCTTTGCTTTATTGGAAAAGACTTGAAGCCTTTCCTATTTTCTTTTTCTATAAGCCTTTCCTGTTGAGGCTCATAGTTTTCATTACTAGAGGTGTTTGAGGTGAAGATGTTTTGATCTCTTGTTTCTTCTTTGAACTACCTAGTGATCTTCCCTTCTTGGGTTTGGTAGGGGTAATCTCCCATACTAGATCATCATCCTTACTCAATTGGGATTCCAAGCTTTCTACACCCTTATCTTCATTCCCCAAGATTTCTTCTTCCGTAATTTCTTCAATAAGGTTGATCTGAGTCTTCTTATAGCATAAATGAAGAAATTTTTCCCTTTCTATCAAGGAAATGCAACTTCTTGGTAGCCTTGGTTAGCCTTCTTTCTTTCTTAAAAAAATGTCTCCCTCTATCTCAGCTACTTGGGATCCTATTATCAGTAGGTTTTCTTCCTTTATTCATTTTTTCTTGTCCCCTACTGAATTTGGGTCTACTATTACCTTAGCTAGTTTTCGTTTAATAAATATCTCTAGATTTATGTTTATCTTATAACCATTACTTCTCCAATAATGATTATCAAAGCCAATACAAGGGGGAGCTAATAGTTTGATTTTTCCAATTACTCCTTGAATTCTAATTTTTGGTCTTCTTTCAAGAATATCAGGGTATTTTTCCTTTGAGATGATAACCTTCATAGTTTTTGGGTGACACTTTGGCCAAGAACAACTGTTTTGGCTGTAGGGTATATTATGGTCTACCAATACTACCTTTGTTATCTTCTTTGCATAATGTTCCGAAATAATGTCATCTCTAGCTTGATCATTTTCTTCATTAGACAAATAATATCGTTTATTTTTGTTGTTGTGGTAGTGAGATGCCCAAATAATTTCCGTAAGAGGATAAATAGGTATCTTTTGTTATAGGAACTTCCTAATCTTCTATACCCTTATTGATCATAATAATCTCCAAAGGGACAATTTGTCTCTTTTTTTACGATTATTGTTTCCCCCATTTAATTTCTGGGGAAAAATTCCTCCACCTTTTCTCTAATTAGGATATGATAGTTTTGGTTCAAAAGAAATGGGTTTGTAGTGTTCTTATTGTTTATATCCCATTTGATAGGCTTGAACTTCACTAAGGAATTGTTTGTCATGTGATCAGATGAGAATCAAAGATTGAAAATTGAGTTAGGGTTCTCATATAGGAACTTTTGACTCCAAGATCCAAATTTTGATATTACCTTCAAGGATGGAAAGGCTTTGTTTATGGCCATAAGAAGACATAACCTAGGGGAGAGGTTATAATCTTCCATGGATAAAGGATCATATTTGATGAATATCCATATTTTATTTCCAATGGATTATAATGGATCTTTCTCTCAATATTGGAGGGGAAGTTGAGGAAGCTAAAATTAACAAGGGATGAATTTAGTGTTGCCATCCTCTATGTTGAAGTTAGGATTCCATAACTGCACATGGAGACCTAAGCTCTAGTAGAACCAACATTTATTTCTAAAATCTAGATCTTTTTCTTCCCTTGATTTAAGAATTGAAATAAAAAACCCTTGACCATAATCTAGAAATAATTTAACTCCTACGCAATTCTCGAAAATCCATTCATATAGTTCATTTTTTGTAGAGATTCTAGAGCTTACAGATTAGGGCCTTTTATCTTAAATCTTGAATTTGGGCATTCAGAGATTCTTCTGAAAATGAAATGCTAAAATCATTCCTTTCTACTTATAGTCTTTGAGGCTCCACTAAATATCAACTACGTTGATGTTTCAAGGTTGTTTCTCCTTTCTCACCCATTTGTTGGGAAGACATGTTTTCAAGTTTTATATGCTACTCTCGTCTGCACTATTGTCCAGAATGTTCTTCCTATGATGCATAGTCTCATAGGGTTTGTTATTATTTAGAACCCATAATTTATTGTCTTATGAGTTATTACTTCTAGTAAATTGACTCTTCTCGCCACCATTTTCTTCTACCAAGCCCTTATTTCCTTATGGGTTTTGGAAGTATCTGTTATTATTGGCCAAGTTGTGTCTGCTCCTTCTAAACCTCTAGGTCTCCTATAGTTGTGGCATATGATTGTGTGAGAGTTTCAATATTCCATTTCTCTTCCTATAGACTTCCTAGTATTCTAGTGGCCATTCCTTTTTTTGTAGGGAAGGATTCACAAGGTTTTTGAACACTCATGTTGGGAAAATTGTTATATTGTTTAGAAATGTAGATATATTATCCTTGATCCTTCTCTCATGGTTATCAACCCTTCCCTCCAATTTGCTAAATCTCCTCTTTTATTTTTGTGGCCCTAGTCATTTTTGGAAGTAGGAGTCTTGTCTTCCAAGGAGCCTCGTAATAATTATTTCTCTTGTCCATCCCCCTATAGTGACTACCAATCCCCTCCGTGCCCTGGAATGCTAGCTTCTCTCATTCTTTTATTGATAACTTAAAATTATTAACATAACATCTTAGGTTTTTGATACTTAAATCCATGAGAAGCTTTAAAATATTTTATTATTATTTTTAATTTAATTTGATTTATTTTATCCTCTCATTCACTCAATTAAATAAATTTTAATTATTTAATTCTAATTACGTACACTCAATTAAATAATTTCTAATTATTTAATGCTATTATATCTTCACTTCCATCTTTATAGGTTCCCACCATGGTTGTTCCCTTAACCCATTTTCGATGTCAAAAATATCGGTGTTATATGTGTTATTGATGTGGTGTTGTTTCATGCTTTAACTGTGGATTATTAGATTTACTTTGTGGTTTAAGTTTCAGTAAGCTTTTGAACAAACTAATTCATCTACCCCCCACCCCCTCTAAGATTGTTTCATTGTTGCCAACAGGGATTCCCAAGAAAATGTGCACCCACATATGCGTCTAAACACATCTCCATTGATATAAGCTCTTATCAAGGCCAAGGATTTTTAATTTTTATAGTACCAAATTTCTTTCTCTTTAACAACAATTAGTGTTGCAGGTTTTCCATCATAAATATTATACTATATATCATTCAAAATGAGTGAATTTTTTAATTTTTATATGCATTCTACTCAAGAATCTTTTCTAGTTAGAGTTTCTCCAATCATTCATACAACATATTGCATTGTGAAAAAATGTACATAGTTTGCAGATTCAAAATAATTGCTCATTTTTTCTTGTTTAAATTTATAATAGAAAGAAAAATTAAAGAATCTTTGTCGCAAAAAATAAATTGATAATTTCACTTATATATATATGAAAATGGCAAAAGAGGAAACTTTATATTATCCAATGTAAAGAAGCACAATACAAAAATAAGAAATGACAACAATGGAACAATTTTGAATAGTTAAAACCATCATACAAAAATTGTATCACAACACAGGGTTTTCATACAATCATCACCGCTCTGGCATTTAAGGAGTGATGGTGAAAAATAATCCTGCACACTCGCACTTACACACAATATCAACACTTTAAGTCTGCCCATTGTATGTCTGTGCATTTTAAATTATCTAAATCAGTTGTGAGTCTTTTTATATAGATTTATTTAAGATAAAAGTTATATATTAAATGATAAATAATATTTGTTACATGTAACATTTACATGTGGAGTTTCATCATGGTACTGTTCAAGATGTCATTAAAGGGTTTTCACTATCAAAAAAAAATTCTATTTATTCTTTTGATTTTATTTTGATTTAATTTTATTTTTGTTTCTAATATTTGGAACTTTGGAAATTTGGATCGTTACTACTTTATGTATAAAAACACCCATGATGGAATAATAAAATACATATTGATTTAGTTGAAGGTGAGGTGACTTGAGCATAGATGTTTCATGAATTTGAAATTGAGATGGATCAATATTGTTAAGGACTCTTGACTCATACATTTTTTTATCCTGAACATCTCAATGAATAGTGGATGTCTGAAGAAAATCCAAGATTGAGATTTTTTGTTGGTGTCCTTTTAAGTTAAAGAAATTTTATTGATGAGTGGGAGTAGGAAAAGGAGGCCCTTGGATGGTAATTTTATTGCTTATCATGGTAACAACATAGCTAGGAGACTTTATTTGGATGGTAAGTATTCGATTTAGATAATCAAAATGACTGGCAATGGCATCATAGAAGTGAAGTTTTCTTTATAGTGGATATTACTAACATGATTATGTTGACCTTGGTTGGGTTCTAGATGTGTTGATTATGTCCAAAAAAAGACCCTGATAAATGTTGGCAATTGACACTCATTGGACTCATATGTTGTCATTGATGGCAACATGGTAACTTGGCAACAAGATTCATAAGGAATCATACACCAGCACTATGAGGCATTCATCGACAGACACTTGCATTGGAGAATCTAGGGTTACACCAACACCGGCACCGACATCCAGCACTTCAATGAAGCCAACATCAGGCTTGGACCCAAATGAAGTTTTATTTGTAAAATCATTTTGTAATTATTGTATAGGGCTGACATTGTATATCTTTTGTTTAATACATTGTAATCCGACATAAGGCATATTGTTTGTGAAGGGTATATAGGTCAGTTTGTTAAGGTCATTATAGAGAGAGATGAGATAGATTGGAATAAGGATATAGGAGACTATGTAATATGAAGTATATGTATGTAGATCATTTGTATGTGAATGTTATATCATGCAATGATTTGTAGATAGCTTGGAAACCATTCTTGGAGGAGACGAGATACTGGTAGAAGTGTTCAGGGTTTATGAACTGGTACAAAGCAAAAATATAACCAGAACTCTTTTTGGCATAGAAGATGCATTTTGTGAGTTGATTATTACTGTTTTGTTTCAGCAGAAGCTTGTAGTCAGTGAGACTCTTTTTGTGATGAGGAGTGTGCTCTAGGCAGTGTGCCTTCCTGCAAGTGCAGACCCCCATTTTATATAATATCCTTTCATATGGCTAGTGAACTGATATTGTGGGTCACAAATCCCATCATGGTTTTTCATCTTTGAGGTTTTCCATGTATAAATTTTGTGTTATGGTGTTCATTTATGTGGATGGTTTATTTGCTTCAAGTTATATGTTTCTTCATTTACCGGTTTATATGTGTATGTTATAAAAGGGTAAAATCATATCTTATCGATAGAACACTGATTCACCCCCACTCTCAGTGTTCTTGGATCCCAACAATTTGTATTAAAGCCTAGTTCCTTGGAAGAAGTTTAACATCTTGAGGAAGATCCTAAAATCAAAATCATTGAACATGGCTATGGATAAGCAACTTGAGATGGCTCTTGAGGATTATGACGGTGAAAGGCTGAAGAATTTTAAATTGCAAGATGAATTGAATTCATCTAATGAATTCATTCTTGTCTTGCAAGAAAGGTTATCATCTACTCAAGCCAAGAGAAAGGAACTTTTGCAAAACCAGGATGTTGAAGAGAAAAATGCACTTAAGGAACAATGTCAGAACTTGAGTCAAGCAAACATGCTCATGAAGAATGAAATGCAAGACCTGACTATGAGGTTATCAAAATATATTGAGGACAGAAAGAAGAATGAAGAAAATATTTTTATATCTCTGAAAAATAAATTTGATGAATGTGGCAGATTGACTCGCGAGAATAATCTATTGAGAACTAATTTGTCACACTCTCGGAACAATGAACAAGATCTTGAAAGACAAATAACTACTTTGAGAGATGATGTGACTACTCCAAGTGAGTATAAATAAAAATTCAGGATTAGTGTTGCACAGTTGGATGACTTATTGAAAAGACAAAGGCAGAATGATGATTCTAGAGGACTTGGATTTGTACAGGGTGAAAGCTCTCATACTGCAAATGAAGATTAGACAACCGGTATGCAGAACTCATCAAACTAGAGGAAACCAATAAGGCAATATAATGCTTATAAATTCAATGGTAGATGCTTTGTTTGTAATAAATTTGGGCATATGGCTAAATAATATAGAAATAGAGAAAATCAAAACTATAATTCTATTCTTGGTCAATGCACAAATTGCAAGAAATATGGTCATAAATCAAAAGATTGTAGAATGAATGTCAAATATCATACATGTGGAAAGTTTGGTCATTTGGCTAATCAATGTAGGTGAAGGAATGACATTAGATATGTTAAAGCAATTCAAAAGAACAATGTTAAATGTTGTGCATGCAACAAAATAGGTCATATTGCTAAGTACTGCATAAGCAAGACTCAACCGGTTAGCAATGATAAAGGAAATGAGAAAGGAAAGAAGAAGGTAGATGAAATACAACAAGATCACACCAATAGATGGGTTAGAAAGTCTGAAGAACCAAGTTGAGATGGATCTACACTGGTAACTCCACTGGTAGAATGGAGCATTCTTGCACTGGCAGGAAATTCCACTGATAACTAAGGTATACGCCTTAGGAGTTGGAAAATCTATTGAAAATCTTGCATATTCCCCAAAGGAGATCTTAAAGAGATCTAAAAGAGATATGGAGAGTTGTCTTAATCATTAAGGAAGGTTTACCTAGCATAAGACTGTGAAACCGACATCCGATAGGGTACACTGCAAAGCATTTATGATAGTGAAGGATTAGGGTTTACTCGCTCATAAGAGGAGAAAGTGAATTCATTTTCACTCACTCAGCATTCAATCAATCTAGAGAGAAGCAAAGGTTAATCTCAAGTGATTAAGAGCGAGCAAAGGCATTCTGAGAGGATTTCCAACAATCATCGGAGAAGAAATCAAATCTTTACACCGATGATCATTTTCCAGGTATTTCTTCAAAATGGCATCTGGATCATCTTCTCCTACTTTCATTGAAAATCCCAATAATATTGAATTTAAGTATAGGCTAAGACCCATTTTCAAGGAAGTTCCCCAGATAGCTAAGAAAGAACACTCTGCGGGCGCATTCTCTAGGGTTCCCAATGTTGGCAAATGCACAGTCCAATGAGAAATTGCAGGTGATTGAAGGTTTTGGCATTGATGGCAACCTTGCAATCATGTGATACCAGCAAGATAGGACACTGGAACTGGCAATGACAAACTCTACACCGGCACACAGAACACCAACAATGAAAGGAAGGATACCGGCACCCTAGCCAACAAGAATTTTGTTTATAATGTATTTAGTAATTAATTGTAAAATCATTGTAAGCCGATATGGTGAGTTGTAATATGACTCATATATGTATGAGATCTTTTTGTAATAGGAAAGATTTGTGATAGGATGTGAGATAAGTAGACCTACTATGCAAATTATAGGTTAAGGATTTATGTATGTACCAGAGCTTAAACCGGTACTGGATCTGGCATAACAGATGCTAATCTGAAGCAGTACAAGACATTGGATTAATATAATCCATTTTTGTAAGTCAGTGTGACTTCTTTTGTAATTGAGCAGTGAGCTCTAGGCAATTGGCCTTCCTGCATGTGTAGACCCCTATTGTAAGAGTAATATTCCCTTATTGGCCAGTAAGGGAATATTGTGGGTCACAAATCCCACCGAGGTTTTTCCCACACCATTTTTACTCATTAAAATATTTTGTTATGGTGTGCTTCTCATGTGGTTGTTGTTATTCTTGTTTACTGCATTATTTCTATCTTACTGGTACACAGTTTTAATATGCCATGTTTTAAGTCAAGTAAATTTATTAACCAGCCAGATACCAATTCAGTCCCCCCTCTCAGTATCTTTGGGAATCCTAATCCTAACAATTGGTATTAGAGCTTGGTCCTCTATTTTCAGAAACCTAACAGCTTGAGGAAGATCTTGTCACCGATAGAGATGGAAAACTTGAGAGAACAATTGAAAAAAACTCTTTCAGACTATGATGCAGAAAAGGTGAAGAATATCAAACTTGAAGATGATCTAAAGGCTACTCAGGATATCATTCAAGCACTTCAAGAAAATCTTACCATTGCAAGAAATAAGAGAAGAGAACTTTGTGAAAAGATGAAGAATGAGAATGATGAAAAGGAAACTCTTAATGATCTGGTAAACAAGCTAAGACAAGAGATCAGTACAACACAGAATGAGATGTAGGATATGACTATGAGATTTTGAAAAGAAATTGAAGATAGAAAGAAGAATGAAGAAGACTTGGCCAGAAGACTAAATGATGCTGGAAATGAAAATACAAGACTCGGTCATGAAAATGATATGTTGAAGATAGATCTGATGCACACACAAAATGACAGAACTGAACTCATAAGACAGAAAGGAATCTTGGCAAGTGAACTAACTGCTGCAAATCATCACAAGGAGAAATTCAAGAAAAGTTCAAAAGAACTTGGTGACATGTTGAAGAATTAGAAACCTAATGGTGATACAAATGGCCTTGGCTTTGAAGTTGGTGAAACCTCTAGTACTGCAAATAATCATGATCATAGCAAAATGGTAAGACAACCTACTGCTTATAAGGTTAATGGAAAATGCTTTAACTATAAAAAGTATGGTCATAGAGAAAATCAGTGTAGATCTAGAAATTATCAGAACACTAATACACCCACTGGTCAATGTTCTAAATGCAACAAAGTTGGTCATAATTCAGAAAATTGCAGAATGGATGTGAGATGTTATGTTTGTGGAAGATTTGGGCACTTATCTAATCAATGCAAAACACATACCGGCATAGGATATGGGAAATCTATTCAAATTAACAATGTGACTTGTTATGTATGTAACAAGATTGGACATATTGCTAAATTTTGTAGAAGTAAGGCATCATCTACAAATAACAAGGGTCCTACTTTGAAAGGTAAAGAAAAAGTTGAAGAGGTAAAGCAAGAATTTTCAAAACAATGGATCAGAAAGTCAGATCAGAATGTTGATGTGATTACTCCTCCACTGGTAGAACAAAGTAACACTCCACCAACAGGAGACTCCTCATCTAACTAAAGAAAATTCTTTTGGGGTTTTAGCAACAAAATGAAAAACATGCTATTATTCGCTTGGTTGATGGTGAGAAGTTGAAATTACTTCTATACCGGCAGATGACTTAAGTTGTGACTTAACCAACAAACATTAAATGTGGTAGTTAGCAAAAATAAAATTATAAAGCAAGTGTTTTAACTCCTTTTTATTCACCGAGCATTCAAATCCTTGAGAGCGCCAAAATTCTCGAGCGAAGGTACTCCAAGAAAAGAAATGAAGCAATCCATCCAAGCATTCATCGTTAAGGTAGATTGAGGTATTTATAGCTATGGCATCTTCATCCATTCCTGAATTTATTGCAAACCCTACTGTTGTTGAAGTTGTTAAGTGACCTAGACCCGTCTTTCAGCTAGTTCCCAAAATTGCTAAGAAAGATGATAGCATAGGTGCATTCTCTCAAATCCCTAAAGGAGTAGTATATGTTGAAGACCCTAGAATGTACATACATTGTCATATTGATGAACTAGGTGATGATGAAATTAAAAATATGTATGAGACTGTAATTTGTGATAAATCCAGAAATGTCAAACATGAACATAAGATAGTAGAAACCCTAGGTTTCACTGAAATACTTAGTATCCCGGATTTCCCCAATGATATCATAAGGATTGTGTTAAGAAGAGTACATGGTGAATTCTTCTAGTTAGACTCTATTCATAAAATCACAAAAGAAGCAGTAAAAGTTGTAACAGGTTACCCTCCACCAACAACAGACCTGACAAAACTAAGAAGGTCTCAAATGACTTAGTGACAAAACTAACCGGTGCAACATTTGATAAGAGATCTCTAACGGTAAATGATGTGAAGGATACAAATGTCAGATTTATCAGTATGATCTTAGGTTATAAGGCTACACCTACAAATAGGTTAAACTCAATTTCTAGCCTATGTATTAAGAGTGCCTATGATATGGTAAATGATAATGCAATAATTGACATATGTGAATGGCTCAAAGATGAGTTGATAGACAATTTAGGTAAGATCAAAACAGACAAAAAGGAGACATTCAAATTTGGACACTTACTTGTTTGTTTGATTCTATACATAACCAAACAAGTACCTGGTATTGGTGCTAGAGATTTTGGTTATGATATACCAGTAGGAAAACAACTATCAAAACTATAAAACAATATGGGAGAGAATGGGGAGAAAAACATAAATGAGCATTTTCAAGCATTTAAGGCTTGAATGAAGAACAAAGTAAGACTATCACAAGCTATTATGGATAAGTATCAAAAGGAAATCTATTTTGTCATCAAGAAAAGATGAAATTTGGATGGAGGCAGTTATCCCTAGAACCATATGGGTAACTGAAATGGGCTATGAGATAGATGATAATATCATAGAAACTTATGAAAAAGCCCTCCTTGAAGCTCCTAATGAACTGGAAGAGAGACTATTTGGTAGTGCAAAAATAATTGAGAGCACTATACAATAAAGGAAAAGAGTTAAGAAGGTAGAAGCAACTATTAGAAAAGGAACCCGGCAGGTAAAGGAAATCAAGGAAGATGTGCTAAAACAAACTAGTATAATTGAAAGTGAGTTGGAAGCACTTCAACTAGAAACTCACCTTTCATCGATTGGATCTTCTTCAGAAAGTGACATACCTATTATATTTAAGAAAGTTGAGAGGAAAAGAAAACCTTCACCAACACCTTCTCCTACACCAAAAAGGACAAGACAGAAGCAACAGGTAGTAAGTCCTCCAGGAAAGAAGATGACTCCTAAGAAGAAGGTGAAACAAACTATTGCTCCCATTGACAAACTTCTTAGTGAAATTATAGAGGATGTTAAGCTGAAGAATATCAATAACATGTACAATACACTGTCAGTTGATGATAAGGAAAGTATAGAGAATAGTGTAATTCTACACTTAGATATATACAAGAAGTTTTTGATGCAAATTGTTGATGAAATTCCAAATGACTTGTATAGGAGATTAGAAGCTAGAATATTATCTATTGTTGAACTAGATAAAAAGATTAAAATTGAAAAATTATTGGCAGTGCATCCAGTTAACTCACACAATGAAATAGACAAATTAATCAGTGAGGCTAACCGGATAGTATTCTCTATTGCTCACCGACATGTAGCATTAATGGCTGGCAGAGTAACTAAAGTATCTAAGGAAACAACTGATGGATGGGATATTTTCTTTGTGGAGAAAGAAAAAGAGGAATAATTACTCAAACCTAAAACTATCAGAGTATATCAAAAGGATAGAGACAAGGGTAAAGGCAAGGTAGGTCGACCACCAAGTTTTAAAATAACTGACAATATGCCCCCACCTCCTTTAGATACTCCACCGGTAAATACTACTACAAATCAACCGGCCACTGAGAGTATGGAGACTCTTGTAGAAGATACAAACCCTGAATCAGAAATTTTGTATATTGTTAATGTAGATACTTAGGAGGTTAATGTCGTGGTTGACAGAGAGACCACTGAGGATAAGGAGAAAGATGTGAACATTGAGTCACTGGCTGCAGAGGTTGAGTTAAAAACAGAAACACCTAGACATGTAGACCAACCGACAGAGGATACCATTGAGAAATCGGTAGATATAACAAACAAACCATCTAAAGAACCAGCTAAGCAAAGGTCAGAGGCACAAACTGAGGAACCAGCAAGTGAAAGCTCAGAGAAACCATCTGAGACACATTTGGAGAAACCCAAACTAGTACAGGTTGAAGCATAGGTACAGATAGAGATAGTGCCACCTGCCCAAACCAAAAAGCCTAAACCTTTGTTTGTGGAAATGCAAACTCAAACAGACCTACCAGAGGTCGAACCAAGCAAAGAAATAAGTACAACTAGTAGCATGGCTATTGTAAAAATTGTTGAACAAACATTTGGTACAGCTATGATAGAATTCAGACCTACTATTGTAATAGAGGTCTTATTATATTCAATAAAGAAGATCATGTAATGCAATGCATAAGCCTATAAGGCTATTGATGATACTATACCAATTCTTAAATTGATAGCACCAAAGTGCAGTGTTGAGAATAAAGATTCTTTAGGTCAACTAAACACATTATCTAAGTTTATCACCAGCAACCTAATAATTGATGATCAAATAAATGAGGTTACATTTAAGGAGAGGATGATAAAAGAAAAAGAAAAATTCTTTGAGGATATTGTAAATAAGAACAAGGAGAAAATGGATACTCTATTACCGGAACTTGGAGAAATAATTCTTGACTTCAAGAAACTGTACAGGGATAATTGAAAAACAAATGTCTTAACAGAGGATCTTGACAAGGAGATTAGCAAAGCTCAAGAGAAGTTAAATAATATTGCTGACAATTTGATTGGAACATCAAATTTATTTTTTGAACTAGAAAAGAAAATTTTAGAGTAGGAAGAGAAAATCAAGAAATTGGAGAAAGACAAACAGGGAATAAAGGATAAAGCAAAGGACTTAAAATGCAGACTTAGTCCAAGACTACAGTATCTTATTTCCTTGAGAGAATAAATATTTGAGGCTCTGGTTCCTGGACTGAAGAAACCGGAAGAGCAAATGCACATACTCACTGGTACAGTGCAGAGAACACAAGAGGCAATAAAAGACTGCAAAAAATTCAACAATGGCATAAATTTAGTTTTGACAGATATCTTTCAGATTGTAACCCACCAGTTACAAGAATCCAAGCAGGACTCCACTGATAGCGAATGACAACCTTTGTCATTGATGTCAAAGGGGGAGTAGTGGGATGAAAAAATTGTTCAAAAGGAAGGAACTTCATCTTCTCAGGGGGAGCATATAGTTTTAGCAGACTATTTTTGGATCTCATTTTGGACATTTTTTTCTCATGAGTGTTGCCATCAATGCTAAAGGGGGAGATTGTTGGCAAATGCACACTCCAATGAGAAATTGTAGGTGATTGAAGGTTTTTTCATTGATGGCAACCTTGAAATCATGTGATACCGGCAAGATAGGATACCAACACCGGCAACAACAAACTCTACAGCAGCACACAGAACACCAACAATGAAAGGAAGGATATCGACACCCTGGCCGACAGGAATTTTGTTTATAATGTATTTAGTAATTAATTGTAAAATCATTGTAAGCTGACATGGAAAGTTGTAATAGGACTCATATATGTATGAGATCATTTTGTAGTTTATGTATGTAGCAAAGCTTAAACTGGTACTATATTTGGCATAGCAGATTCTAATCTGAAGCAGTACAAGACATTGGATTAATATAATCCATTTTTGTAAGTCAGTTTGACTTCTTTTGTAATTGAGCAGTGAGCTCTAGGCACTTGGCCTTCCTGCATGTGCAGGCCCTTATTCTAAGAGTAATATTCTGTTATTGGCTAGTAAGCGAATATTGTGGGTCACAAATCCCACCGATGTTTTTCCCACACTGGGTTTCCTCATTAAAATATTGTGTTATGGTGTGCTTCTCATGTGGCTTTAATTATTCTTGTTTACTGCATTTTTTTTGGCTTACCGGTACACAGTTTTAATATGCTTTCCATGTTTTAAGTCAAGTAAATTTATTAACCAGTCAGATACTGATTCACCCCCCCCCCTCTCAGTATCTTTGCGAATCCTAATCCTAACACCCAATGGTGTGATGTATGTTGAAGATGTAAGGGCATATATTCACTGCACCTTGGAGGATCTAGGTACATAAGAGATAAAGAGAATGTATCAATATTTGATACTAGGAAGCTCCGAAACAATCAAGCCGAAATATAAGATCATCGAGGATCTAGGGTTAACTGGTATCGTATACATAGCATAATTCAAATATTAGGTGATTAGATATATTCAGAGCAAGGTTCAAAATGAGTTCATCTAGCTAGATCAGCCCTACATATTCACAAAGGAAGCAATTCAAGCAGTCATCAGCTTACCCAAAGTCAGACAAGAACCTGGCAAGAATATTTCCACCATTGTGGTTGAGAAGCTCTCCAGCGCAACCCATGATGGAAGATATATGAGGGTCAGCACAATCAAGGACATAGATTTGAAATTTGTCAGTATGATAATCGGCTATAAGGTAACTCAATCTAGTTGACTGAACTCTGTTGCTAGTTCCTGCATCCATGCTACTTATTAGATGTTAAAGAATAATGAGAAGTATGACTTGTGTGAATGGCTAAGAAGTGAACTAATGCTGAATCCTAGAAAGATTAAGAGTGTTAAGAAAGGAACTTTTAGGTTTGGAAATCTCATTATTTGTTTAATTCTTTACTTCATAAATGAGCTACCCAGTCTAGGGAAGAAGCATTGGGCTCATGACATATCGGTAGGTATTAAAGTCAAGGAAGAAATCACCGGTCTTGGTATTGGTAGGGATAAAAATCTTTAGGGCTATTTCAAAACATTTTAGGAAAATATGAGATAGAGAGAAAGAATATCAAAGAAAATTGTGGAGAAGTACTTCACTGATATCTGTTTTATGGTGAAAACTGATGAAACTCTTATGGAGGTAGTAGAACCGAGGACCATATGGGTCACTGAGCTTGGATATGAAGTGGATAATAGCATTTTTGAACTCTATGCAAAAATACTGCTTGAAGCTCCATTGGACGATAAGACAAAACACTTTGGTACTGCTGAGGAAAAGGCTCTTGAAGTCAAGATTGGCTTCGACAAGAAAATTGATAAGATGTTTGCATATATACAAAATGTAATCCATAAGATAGACACTCAACTGGGTTATGGATCCAAACCAGCAAAAGGAACCGAAAATGGTTAGTGCTCTTGAGGCAAAGAGGCCTGAAACTTTCATTTCTTCTATCACTTCTGACTCTGATCTAGAGGATAATGAACCTCTAGCATTTAGAAGGGTACAAAGGAAGAAAGCTGACCAACCTCCGATAGAGGAGAAGAAGGTGGAGCCAAGGAGGAAGCTTGTAAGAAAAGTGACAAAACCTACTACACTCCCACCTCCAGCAAGGAAACCTATTCAGAAGAGGAAACTAGTAACATCCACTCCGGTAACCCACAGCAAGAAGAAGAAGAGTGATGATGCTACTGAATCTAGTAAGGCTTTAATGACCCATGCTAAATTGATTGATGAAACAAACGAGGATGGAATTTTGAAAAATGTATCCATTTATTATGAAGATTTAGAGGATAATGAGCAAAATGAGATTGAATTTGTTAGACATAGATATATATAAGAAAGGCCTAGTAGAAATTTTGAAGGAAATTCCTCTATCACTATACAATAAATTAGATGCTAGAAGAATTGATGTAGTCAAGAGGGATAGAGAAATTAAATAAGTAGAACTTTTGGGTATGTGTGGTTCAATAATCAATGAGGAAATGAAAAGATGCATTGATATTGCAAACAAAATAGTTTTTAGTAGAAAATCCTGACAAATAAGCCTAATGATGGGTAGGGTAAATGAGGTACTAAATGAGACCAAAGATGGTTGGACCAAATTCTTCCAAAATAATCTTGATTTTGTCACCTCCCAAGAAGAATTTGTAAAAGAAACAACTTTCACCATTCTGAACAGGTCTAAAGGGAAAGGTATTTTGGATAGTTCAACTCCAATTTTGAATAAATCGGTAGAAACTATAAGTATACAGATACCACCGACAGTAAAGGAGAGTGTACAATTAATACTGGCAGTGACAACTTTTGAACAAGGCAATGTAAAGGGTATTGACAATATTGTGGATAATACTCCACCGATAGTAATGGATACTGCACCAAGTGGCGAAGCCACCGGTGCTAAGGAGGATAAGGAAAAGGAAACTGAGACTATACCAGAAGTTAATATTGATTCCCCGAAAATGGTTTTGGCAATTGACACTTCTCAAGTTGAGAAGAAATCAATCACTAAGATGAGTCCCACTGAGTTAATGACGATGGCTACTTAGAAACTAATAAAGGAGGGATTAATAGATAAAGGAATAATAGATCACTCAATCACAGTGTTGTATAGACTAATTCCTGATTGTAAGATTGAAAATGAAGCAAGCCCTTTCAGAAAGATTAAGGCATTAACTGAGCATATATCTAACAACTTTCAAACTTTGTAGCAAATTTTAGACAGGCACTTGAGAGATTTACTATGGCTAAGAGAGTCGCTTTTGATCAGCTTATTGAAACAGAGAAGAAGAAAATTGAAGGAAAAATGATTCTTATTGAGAATTGTTTAAAACAATGTACAAATATCTATAGGGTCTGTTGTAACATAGAAACTCTTACAGCAAATGTAGATAGTAGATTAAAAGAGTTACATGATAAGGTTGCCAAAATTGCACTCTCTTTTAATGGATTAACCTCACTAAGAACATCTATTGATGGACAAATTTTGTCTTTGGAACACCAAATTTTTGTTTTTGAAAAGGAAAGAGACAAGATTATTCGGAGAGCAAGGAGTCTTAGAGGATTGGTGAGTCCAAGATTGGATTCACTTGGTGTACATAAGAGGAAATGTATGGATATGATTGCTAAGCCCACACTGACATAAGCCAAAGAGAAGAAAACATTTGCACATTTACTGAGCGGACTTGTATCCATATCTAATACCTTAAGAATCGACTGGGATACATATTTATAGTTGCTAGACAAGGCTTACCCGAAAATGTTGAAATTGGTCAATCTCCAGTAAAGAAATCTATATTTATTCATTCTGTCAATTCTTTCACCGGTTTTTGGTATTGATGCCAAAGGGGGTGTGTATATAATGTTAAAAATATCAGACCAAAAAATATGGGAAGGATATTGAAAAGGAGTGTATTGCTCAGGGGGAGCATACTTGAGGTTGAACCGATAGAGAATCCATTTTTCACATGAGTGTTGTCATCAATGCCAAAGGGGGAGATTGTTGGCAATTAACACTAATTGGATTCATATGTTATCATTGATGGCAACATGGCAATGTGGCAACATGCTAACTTGGCAACAAGATTCATAAGGAACCATACACCGACATACACCGGCACTAGGAGGCATTCACTGATAGACACTGGCATTGTAGAATCTAGGGTTACACCGACACCGACACTGGCACCAACATCCAACACTTCAATGATGCCGACATCAAGCTTGGACCCGAAGGAAGTTTTATTTGTAAAAACATTTTGTAATTATTGTATAAGGCCGACATTGTATATATTTTGTAATACATTGTAAGCCGACATAAGGTATATTGTTTGTGAAGGGTATATAGGTCAGTTTGTTAATGTCATTATAGAGATAGATGAGATAGGTTGGAATAAGGATATAGGAGACTATGTAATGTGAAGTATATGTATGTAGATCATTTGTATGTGAATGTTATATCATGCCATGATCTGTAGATAGCTTGGAAAGAATTCTTGGAGGAGAGGAGATACCGGTATAAGTGTTAAGGGTTTATAAATTAGTACAAAGAAGAACTATAACCAGAACTCTTTTAGGCATAGAAGATGCATTTTGTGAGTTCATTATTTCTGTTTTATTTCAAGAGAAGCTTGTAGTAAGTGAAACTCTTTTTGTGATGAGCAGTGTGCTCTAAGAATTGTGCCATTGTGCATGTGCAGGCCCCCATTTTATGTAATATCCTTTCATATGGCCAGTGAACTAATATTTTGGGTCACAAATCCCACTATGGTTTTTCCACTTTGAGCTTTTCCATGTATAAATTTTGTGTGTTATGGTGTTCATTTATGTGGATGGTTTATTTGCTTCAAGTTATATGTTTCTTCATTTACCAGTTTATATGTGTATGTTATAAAAGGGTAAAATCATATCTTACTGACAGAACACTGATCCACCGCCCCCTCTTAGTGTTCTTGGATCCCAACAATAAATCCCGAAGTGTTTGTTTGGTAACACAATTATGATTCCTTCAATTTCAATATCTACATTGTCAATTAAATCTTGAACATATTTTTCAATTGCATGCATAAAATGGTAGCATGGCTTTTTATCTTTTGAAATTCGGAGTACTCATTCTCTCAAGACCATGCTAGTTCAGGCTTGTATTTGGTGAAAGACCTAGTAAAATGGTAAATTATAATGTTTGCATCAGCCAACTTGTGAAACACTACTTTGAAGAATTCTCCTAGAACGTGTTTAGTCTACACTTCGTCTCTCATTCAATGGTCCAACTAAAATAATTATATTGAATTAATTTTGCATGCCCTAAAATTTTTCTATCTTGATTCCGTCGATAACTAAATTTTTTGGTTTTTCTGAAAAATGGGTTTATCGAATGAATTTTGATGCTTAGAAAATATTTTAATTAATACTTTTTCAAATAGAACATTAAATCTGTGTATTGATAATTATTAAGTTTCCATTTTACTATGGATTATATTTAATATTTAATATTTCTTTGGTCTATCTAAACACTAACAAATAAATATTTTTCAAGAATGGACCTTGTAAATCTACTTGCCAAGCTTCTTCATCTTTATGAAAGAGAAGATAAGCTCGCCCCATTCTTTTATTTTTTATTTCATAGATCCATCATAGTAAATTTTTACTCTGCATTCAAATAAAAAGGTTTCACAAAATTTTCTACTAGTTCTAGGAATGTGGCCACAAAGCTCTTAGGCAACTATAACAATCACTTGAGATTACCCTCCCAAGATTCTATGACTTCTCGACATGTCATGTAGAATTTTTTTACGTAGCCCCATGAATCTCTCTTCCTCTTATAATTGTCAAATTTTCTTATTTCAAAATTTGGACAAAAGGGAATTTGTTTCATGGATCTATCAAAAGGATAAGGAAATAAATCATTAAGTGTGTATTTTTGGATTTCTTTGTGGGTTCCTCCTTATAGGTCTAATAGATTATTTATTTCTTGAAACTATTAGTTAAATAGATTTCTAGATAGTATCATTCATGGTACGATAAATTAATTTGATTGTGCTACATTGTTTATTGACTTGATTACATTTATTGCATTGTTTTAAAGGTTTTCATGATGAAAGATTTGTATGTGAGGCTAGTTTTTATAATTGTTTGATTCATATTTGTAAATGATCAATCATGTGTTGGTTTAACTTTTAAAACCTACATCATGTTCCTTTTCCCTTGTTGGTATGAAAATCATTTGGATTGTCTAGGATGTTTCTAATGGTGTGTGTTTCCCTTGGAGGTTCTTGATATATTGTATTATTTTAGATCTCAGACTAAATGTAGATATTATACACCAAGAAGGTGGACATTCACAAACAAGTGCAACTAGAACCATCAATCATCAGTACTATATACCATCTTCCTCATCAAACGATAACAACACGAACTCTACATTTTGCTCTACAACATTAATGACCATACATTAGCAACATCAATGACCATACATTAGCAACAACAATGACCACACAATCAACTGGCTAAACAACATCAAGGACAACACATATTGTCAAACGTCAAGTTGACATCAATGACAATATATATTGCCAAAAGAAACTCATAAAGCTAGTAAGGTGAGTTGGTGACCATCTTAATAATATGGAATTTACAATTGCACATACTTACAAAGAGGCTAATGGTGTAGTTGACACACTAGAAAATATTGGTGTTATGTTGGATGATATGGAGTTTGTTTTGATGGATTCTAATAGAAGTGGTGATATTCACCATATCATCATTATCAATGCTATGCCTTTTAGTGAGGGTTTTATATCAGATAATTTCTTGTGGTATTGTTGGCAACCTTTTGTTCATGCTCTTATATTTTGGTCTAGATAGGACTTGGCTTTAGTACTCCAATGACTTTGTCTTAAGAGAAGATTTGGAGATGGTGAGAAGATCAGTAATTGATGCCCCACTTATTATTTTGGGGATTGTCTATCTTTGTTTTTACTATCACAAGATACTATGATGAAAATATTGGTTTGAAATCTTAGCCAAAGAAGAGGAATTTGTCAAAAGGAAACTCAAGGAATCTATTGCTATCAATAATCATTCCTTTTAACCTCAATCATTACGAAGGGTGGAGTCTCAGTCTTTCCTAGCGACCTTTGTTATTCACCCTTAGACATTGTCCTCTCCCATTGTGATCCCTCTCCTTTATGTTCATTTTCTTAGATTGGTTTCCTCCCTTGTTTCTCCTTCCTCTCTCCCTTGCTTGTGGTCATTCCCCTTGCCTTCTCTTGCTTCTTTTGGTTCTTCTTTTTGTTTTCTTTGTTTGTGTGTCTTTCTCTTTCAGGCGTGTCTTTTCTTTCCATCTTTAGGGTTATTTGTGTCCTTTCTTGTGCTTCACTCTCTTATTTCTATTATTTTTCTTTTATTTCCTTTTTAGCTTTTATTTATTTTATTTGGTTCCACCTTGTCTAGTTTCCTCTCTTGTTTTGTTTTTTCCTTATTTTGTCTTTTTCTTTTTGTTGACCTTTCTTGTTTTTTACCCTTTACATTAACTTTTGTCTTTTGCTTGTATCAAAAATATTTTATCATTATTATTCTTTTAAATTATTATTGATTGCATAAAAAATAATTCATCATTATTGTTTTTTGGTTCTTTCATTCTTTTAGTCATTATTTATTGGTCTGTTTTCCATTTCTTAGTTATTTTTAGTTTTAATTTAGTTTTAAGTTTTCTATAAGGTAAGGCAAGTTTTGAGAGGACGCGAAACCCCTTATAGGTGGATTTTACGGGGATCCAAAACCCACAAATAGAGCATTATTGCAAATAGATAAGACCTAGACAAACAGTAGCCAACCACCAACCCACCAATAGAAAATAATCATCAAAGATATGGCTAAAACACCAACAAGACCAAGGCCATCAAACAAGAGACCTCAAATATACATAAAAAAGGGTTTTTTCAGGCTCCCATAACCTAAAGAGATAAAGGTTTTGCAAGGCTCCCATAACCTGAAACATGAGTTTTAGTAATTCACCGAAAACCTTTTCACATTGTATTTAACCTTGAAACCCAAAAACAACCTGCACCAAGCAATGAAAGCCTCCAAAAAGAAAATATCCACCTCACCTAAAAAACTCCTCTCCACCTCAATAAAAGATGAACCCACATCAATAGGATCAACTAAGGAAGAAACCACAAAAAGGAGAAATGTCATCTAAACCTAGAACATGGCACTAGTACATTTGGGTCAAGATTTTGATGGCCAATCATCAGATTTCCGACCACATTTCATCGCACTACTGACAAAAACAGCTGTCAAAAACTTTGTGTCAGAAGTTCTGACTATCCTCATGGTCATCGCAATTTTGACATTACCCCAACCTTTCCGATGGCCACCATGCATGCTCAATCTGCGAATGAATACCGTCGCCATCTCAGGTTGTCATCAGAATTCTGACAACAAAGTATAAAATTCTGACACAGGAGTGTCATCGGATGCACAACATCCTTGTCGGGCATTTCATTAGTGGTCGTCAAAATTCCAAAGATGAGAGATGATGTGGGTCGAACGGCTTTGTCGTCGGTGCATGAAAGCATTGAATGAGTTCTACTTTTAAAAATTACATGAAACATTTTTAATTTATTTGATTTAGTGTTATTTGCAAAAAATGATTATCAATGATGTTTCCTTTCTCCAAGAATTGTCTAGGACCTTTCCGTCAGATAATATGTAACATCGAATGACTAAATTTTTTCTTTACAATTGCTTATTTAATTTAAGTATTATCTTAGCATGAATTAAAATTTATATCTGTACGGAAGCAGAACATACAACTTGAAGAGTCTCTTGCATGCAAATTTCCTAAAAGAAAGCAAGCAGGCATTATCTTGAATGACATGGAAACAAGCTCATCTGCTGCCTAGAAGAGAGCAATTGGAGAATGGCAGAGGAAAGTGTTTAAGGGTGATAAATAGATAGATAGATAGTATGCAATACAAACAAATAATGTCTAGAGTGTCTGATGTGACATCTCTAATTTATGTCCAAAGGGTCTAACTGGTTTTGGAGTTCTTGCGAAACCTATTGGGCCATGCTTGGAGGAAATCAATGTGTTCATGCAAGGAGCACCTTGTTTCTATTATGAAATGATACTTTTGCACCTAGGGATATTTGGAAGTCAATATCCAAAAATTTCTATAGTGTGGAACAAGAGTTGGCGGACTCGAAGTATAATTGTCAACTTTCAAAAGACCAAGAGGTTATGTACACAATCTCCCAATAGAAGAGTGACCACAAGAATTACCTCTCCCCCCCATGACTATTCAGGAAGCACTTCCTCAAACAAAGGACTATTGGCCTCCATGGGATCAAAGAAAAAAAGTAAAGCATAGACTCTAGAAAATGTGATGGTGTCCTCTGTGAAGAACTCTACACTATAATTGAAAATTCACGAGGGAAACTGCAAGATAGTGAAGAGAAATGCAATCTTGAAAAGTGGGAAGAATGGATCTTGGTTTGGGTGGGGCCAAGTTAGGTGGCTCCTCTAGAGGTTGACGAGATAGAAATCATATTAGGATTTGAAAAATATCACACTCGAGGAACTTCGTGTGCGAGTGATCGATTGCAGTGTTTGGGTAATGCATTCCAAATAGATACAGTTGCATTCCAAATGGGTAATGTCTTGATGTAATGCAACTGTATCTATTTGGAATGCAACTGTGTCTATTTCGAATGCATTACCCAAACACCGCAATCGATCACTCGCACACGAAGTTCCACGAGTGTGAGCTTTTTCAAATCCTAATATGATTTCTATCTCGTCAACCTCTAGAGGAGCCACCTGACTTGGCCCCACCCAAACTAGGATCCATTCTTCCCACTTTTCAAGATTGTATTTCTCTTCACTATCTTGTAATTTCCCTCATGAATTTTCAATTATAGTGTAGAGTTCTTCACGGAGGAAACCACCACATCATCTAGAGTCTATGCTTTAATTTTTTTCTTTGATCCCATGGAGGCCAATAGTCCTTTGCTTGAGGAAGTGCTTCTTTAATAGTCATGTGGGGGAGAGGTAATTCTTGAAATCACTCTTCTATTGGGAGATTGTGTACATAACCTCAAGATGGTCTTCTAAAAGCTAACAATTATACTTTGAGTCCACCAACTCTTGTTCCACACTATAGAAATTTTTGGATATTGACTTCCAAATATCCCTAGGTGCAAAAGTATCATTCTCATAATAGAAAAAGGGTGCTCCTTGCATGAACACATTGATTTCCTCCAAGCGTGGCCCAATAGGTTTTGCAGGAACTCCAAAACCAGTTAGACCCTTCGGACATAAATTAGAGACGTCACATCAGACACTCCAGACATTGTTTGTTTGTATTGCATACTATCTATCTATTTATCACCCTTAAACACTTTCCTCTGCCATTTTCCAATTGCTCTCTTCTAGGTAGCTGATGAGCTTGTTTCCATGTCATTCAAAATAATGCCTGCTTGCTTTCTTTTAGGAAATTTGCATGCAAGAGACTCTTCAACTTGTATGTTCTACTTCCATATAGATATAAATTTTAATTCACGCTCAGATAATAATTAAATAAAATAAGCATTTCTAATGAAAAGATTTAGTCATTCGATGTTACATATTATCTAACAGAAAGGTCCTAGACAATTCTTGGAGAAAGGAAACATCATTGATAATCATTTTTTGCAAATAACATTGAATCAAATAAATTAAAAATGTTTCATGTAATTTTTAAAAGTATAACTCGTCGAATGCTTTCATGCACTGATGGCAAAGTCGTCTGACCCACACCATTACGCATAATAGACCAAATCAATATAATAGGCTATTATAAAGAATATATACAAAATAATGAAAGAACATTAAATTACCATTACAAACCCATAAACCATTAAATAGTTAAAATAGATATAAATTTGTACTCCCTATAAACAACACAACCATAACCAAAACAAAAAAAATTCTTACCCGCAAAAACTTAGCTGGTGAATTGCAAGTCTACAACATCTCTTAGATGATCAAACCATTTCTTAATTTTGTTCTTCTGGTTAGTCAATGGATTTAGTTGCATGTTCAAGTTTACTATTTGAAGCCTTCTATTTCCCTATATTTGAGACATAATAAAATTCTTGTGAGTAGGAAATTGATTCAGGAGTTACGTGTGAAGAATTTGGCAAAGTAAATGATGACAATCAAACTCAAATTTTATCTGTCTTGATTAAATACTTTTATCCTAATGGCATTAAATTAAAGTTCTTTCTCTATTTTTTGGTGATCTCTAGAGCAGAGGTTGCTTTGCATCGACCTAGGATACATTTAACTTGTTTTCTATCTGCGGAAATATGTATCCTAGGATGATGCAATGCAACCTCTGCTCCACCAATACCAGATAGAAGAGAAAGTACTTTAATTTAAAGCCATCACAATAAAATGCTTTCAAGACATATATTAGGTATAAAAGGAAGCCTACCCTGTCATTTGAAGGGGTTTACCTACAATTCAAGTGATCTCTTAATTATAAAATCAATTCAATTCCAAGTGAATGTGCAATCAAGCATTCATCAAGAATTGAAGGAGAAATCAAGTTAATAAAGATATTTAATAAAGATATCATCTTTTAAATTAAGAAATGGGCAGGAGATTAAGAATACAAACCTTCCATATTGCACACTTCAAGGTATATTAAAATCAGTTTAAAGTGTATTCATTTAGGGACCTTTCATAAAATATTCTCAACTTACATATCATAAAAGGATCTGCTCCACCAATACCAGATAGAAGAGAAAGTACTTTAATTTAAAGCCATCGGGATAAAATGCTTCCAAGACATATAAAATCAAGTGATCTCTTAGTTATAAAATCATTTCAATTCCAAGTAAATTGGCAATCAAGCATTGAAGGAGAATTCAAGTTGGTGTGGGTGAATTTGGAAGACAAAAGGACTCAATGAAGCCATTAAAGACTTTTGAAGGTCTTAGGAGTGAAGAGCCAATCAATTTTGCACACAATGAAGCCATTAAAGACAATCACCATTAGCATAGATTGCAGGATATGCACAAGATGTGTTTGAAATGGATTTAGAAACTTCCAACCAAATGTGATTAGTGAGTATAGATGTTGTAGTGCAACTGCCAAGGTACACATGCATGCAAAATATGTAAGCTTAGATAAGGCACATGAACTATTTGACATAATGCCTCAAAGATCACCCAATATCCAATGACGGTTGGGAGAAAGAAAACATCAATTTTTTGATAATCTTAAATATTTCTTTATTCATCACTATAAATCTATTATGAATATACTCTCAATATTGCAGAAATTTATCCTATTATGAATGCAATATTTTTGGATGTAATCTTTATATATTTTTTTTAATTAGGAAAAGGTCCTAATACATTTATATGGAATGATTACATTTATATTTTATTTTTGTCTCCTAAATATCCACAAAATTTGAAACATTTACCCCAACTGATTAATCTACAGAAAGATACAAAGAAAGAAATTCAATCCTCACCACTATGGTCTTGAAGGCTTTTAAGACACTTGGATTCCTATTTTGGCCCACTTTTCCTTGACCCTATGTTAAGATAGTAAACTAGTTTGAGAGAATCTATTGGGTGGGAAATTGTGTATGGTTGCAATTATTTTCATGCATGGAAAGTGATTTAAAGTTTGGACCAATAGAGGATAAGTATTTCTTGAACCTTCAAGGACATGTGTAGTGCATGGATGTTTCTCCATTATTGAACTCTTTGAATATGTAAGTAAATTATTTTTGGTTGATGAACAGTAAGTATGGTATTTGTCTTTTTGATATGTTGTGGATAATATTAATCAAATATGGAATTTTTTTTATCCTATATACACTATGTTTTGGATTGAATTTAGGTAAGCGAAGAGGTAATGGAAGAATAAAAGAGGCACACAAAGGAAGAAGAGTGAAATAGGATGGAGGTTACCTCATCAACATGAATGAATGTTGCATCTACAGAAGTAAAAGGTACCTCTAATGGTATCAAAATTTGTCAAAATAGTTATGATATACCAAATAATCAAGTGGAATATCCTTTAGGTAACTAATATTATCTTCAAACTATTTATTTTGATTTTCATCATATCCTTTCCATGTGCATTTCCCTTGGTTTTAGTCCCATTTTTTATTTATTTTATATATATTCAAAACAAAATTTATAGATGCCTCTACTTGTCTCACCAATCATTAATTGTTTGGGATTTTCATTCCATTCACCAAGGTTGGCATCTCTTCTAAGACGTTGTGTCATGGCCAAGCTAAATTATTATTCTCTCCATCTTGTTAATGACCATTTCATTAATGAATCCCTCCTCATAATTTTGGATAAGTGAGACAATGTTAGCTCAAGGAATCTTTTCAATCCTCTTTCAAGATTCTTTCCCAAGTAATAATCTTGCATATTGGAAAATAAATTATGCTTCTATTTTTCCAAGCTACTCTTCCTTACAATGTTTAGATTTATTCTAAAGTGCTCATTCTGACCCATGTTTAATACTCTTCTTATTAGTCTCATTCCAATATCTCCTACAAAAATATGGAATGATTACATTTATATTTTATTTGTGTCTCCTAATTATCCACAAAATTTGGAACAATAATACAATTTTTCAATAATACTATGAGTATCACTTTGATGAAATGAGTACTAAGTGATCCATTCTTATGAGGGGTTCATAAGAACTACTCATGAGAATGGGTCAGCTTGACTCTAAAACTATGCAAGTGAATCTTGATATAAATATCATAGTATGAAAGTCTTGTGAAAACACTCATTCTTCTAGCATTGAAAGTTGTGAGAGAGTTATTAAGGGGATTCTCGTGTGTATAGATTCAATGTACAAGTTCAAGATAGATTTTGAGGTGATATTTCTTTCCTTTTGGTACATCTATCTTTAAATTGGATGTTCTTTTGCCTTCATGGGAGGGAGTAAGTAATTTTTATGTAGGTTCCTTTTTTCATTCTTGGATTATTAAGGAAAACATAGTTTGTGAAGAGGAGGTTTTGCTTGTTATCTTATAAAAAAATTGGGTATTAGCTATTATAATAAATGATAGACAAAACAATGTTCTCTAAGGATGTTGAAAAGAAATATTTGTATGATGGATTCTCTTCCCAATTTATCTTCAAAGTTATTTAGTAAATATTTGGGAAACCAAAATAGGGTATGTTGATTTGCAAAGGAAGAACTAAATCTCCCAAGTTTGTTCCAACAACCATAAAATTTTATGATTGGGATGAAAGGGAGATTAGTGGATTTGATGGGTTGGCTTTGGCTAGATTCACCTAAGACAATTGATGATTTATTAGGCATTGTTGTCATCGATGCATTGTTAAGGTTATTATGGTTGATTATCAAAGCTAGTGGGATTCAAATATATAGAGGCATGTTTAAGATAATTCTTATCATTGGTTGGTTAATAAAAATATGGTTTCAAGATTGATGCACAAACATATTAGAAGGGAACTTTTATGATGTATGTGAAATAATCACATTATTAAGCAAAATAATAGGTAATCTATAGGCAAGAATACTCCATATATAGATATTCTATATGAGGGACATGACTAATTCCACAAACTATAAGATTGACTAGGATTTTCTCATTAGTGGAATCATATAATAGCTAGTGTGTATTGTTGGCTAGATGCATGAATTTGTAGTTTCCATACAACTAAGAAATGATAATATTTCTAAGTACAAACCAAGTGGGAACTATAGACCCACTAATCTAATTTGTAACCACTCGCCATGACTATATTATGATAACTCTCTTATTGATAATAGAGAGTATCTAATGCATTTATTAAGACCCTGATTATGGTCATGGTAGACCACACAAAGAATGACTTCCATAGGAGGCTAAGAAGGTGATCCATGAACAAGAGTTTGTTTCATTCAATCCTTAACATTAACTATCATTAAGGTGGAGAAATTTTTGAGGTGAGAAATTTAGTGAAATATTACTTAATATTCTAACTGGAGATATTACATACTAATCACAAAGTGTGAGTTCATATGACTCATTGATATATAATGATAAAGTATTACATAATTAAAATTATAAAAAAATCTACCTACTTGATATTAAATTTATTATTATTCTAATGTGCAAAGAATAAACAAGATTATCTAGGAATTAAATCTGTTATGGTTTCATCATTAATAAATGGATGGATTGAATGAGTGATCGGTGAAGTAGTTGAATTTGTGCCTATAATTCTCTGTCTGGATTCTCTGTATTACACAGGGAGAAATGGCGGTGATGGGGGAGGAGATTACAATCTTGTATCAAGATGTACATTTATTTTTTGACCATATTAATGTAACGAAAATGAACTGAAAATTATCTTGATTAATCTGTTCTAATACCCTAACTAGCAAGGAATTTTGTTGATACAACTCTAGCACAAGTTCAAGAAAATTTATCACGGCAAAAATACCAGTCCTCGAGCGCTCGCATCCAAAATTCTTTCTCATTGCTATTGACGGAGGCCCGGGTGTCACCATTTACACAGCCCATTTTGGGCTCCCTTGCGGTCATCCTCGCTAGTTATGTGCCAGCCCTTGGCACTTTGTGCCCATGGCACTTCGTTCCCCCGTTCCCCGCTATGGCTGTGTTTGTCACCAATGATCACTACAGAGGTGGAACGAATGAGATAGGCAAGATTTTGTAAAGAGGTAGGATTTTGGTCTTTTCTTTTTTTTAAGTAATGCACGAGTTCGTCGAAATTCTGACGAACACGGGCACTTTTTCAAAAAAACCCTAATGTCATTGGATTATCGTTGGAATTTTGATGAACACGGGCATTTTTTTTTTTAAAAAATCAAAATTTCACACAATGCTCCGTGTCCGTCGGAAACCTCCGTCAGAATTTGACCCCAAATGTATTAGTGTGGGTTTTGGAAAGGCTTGCATTACCATTATCACAAAGGGTTTAACCATGAAACCCAAAAAATCTCTTGCATAAAATAATAAAATCCTCCAAGAAACTTAACTCCACCTCTCTTAAAGTGCTCCTCCACCTTTATAGGATTAGAAAAGAGAGAATCCACAAAAATGAGAGATCACGCCCAAGCCAATCATAGAGATGAGCATCCAAATAAGAGACCAGCCAGCAACACATAGTTTCCAACCTCTCCCCAATAGCATATCACCAGCTCCATATGGAATATCACCACCTCTATAGGACTAGCAAAAGAGTAAAAAAACAACATAAGGAGCCAAATATAGACTAAGCTCACAAAGAAAATCCCAATCAAAAAGAGAGAAGACTCTCACTTCAAAGGAAACAATCAAAGAAGAAAGAAGGGACATGCAACTGTTGGCTATTTGGTGGAATTGATTATGTGTTGCATTGATGTTTTGTCATTGATGTCAATACTAATTGTTGGATGCTTTACCGACACCCTTCTGGTCCTTGTAGGTTGAGTGGTTTTTGGTTAAATTCGATCTGGCATGATCTAGTAGGCTCTGGTATAGTTTTGTGATAGAATCAACTTGTTCATGATACTCAAACTCATATTTGGTCAGTTGGTTTTGGTTTGGAGATTGCATGTTGTCCTTCTTGCTTACAAGATTGGTTTCTGGTTTCGGTGAGGGTTTCACCGACAAATCTTTTGATGGAGATCTTTGATGAATTGTATAAGTGGTTTTGGTGAGGCTTCTAGTGTAGTTTCGGGATGTTGTTCATGTTCATGTTGAAGAGTTGACAGTTGGAGATCATTATTGAAGCGTGTGGACCTATACTTTGTCCTAGTTGATCTAGGTTATGGACCGACTTTAATGTAACGTGTTGATAGGACCTATTGATGTATTTATGGGATGTCTTATGTGTTGATCTTACTTGTTTGGTCTAAGGCCGACATGGTTTGTAATTATTTAATCGATTTATTATCTGGTGGCTAACCTGATTGTTTATGGTCAAGGATTTGTATAAATAGATGTAAGATATCATTGTAGGTCATAATGGTTATATGTAAGAGGTCATGGTCAAGGAATTTAATGTGCGAATAATGTAATATCATTCAAGAAGAGGAGTTGGTCGATCATTGAAAATTGAATTGGGTTTATGTAAGAGGATTTAGTCCTCTGGTATTGAGCTTAAATGGAACTGTACTCAGGCATGGGAGATGTTATCTTTTGTAGTTCAACACTTCTTTGGATTGTAGTTTGAATTTATATGTAGTCAGTGAGGCTCCTTTTGTGATGAGCAGTGCGCTCTAGGTTGTTGGCCTTCGTGCAAGTGCAGGCCCCTCAATTGCAATTCACATACTTACTGTAGTAGTATTATCTAATTGTGGGTAGGCTTCCCAACATGGTTTTTCCCTTTACTGGGTTTTCCATGTACAAATATTGGTGTTATGTGGATGGCTTTTATTATGTGATTATTGTTTATTCTTAATTGGTTTAACTGCTATTTTGGTATTAATGTTTTGGGTTCCGGTATTAAAGCTAAAATTTGTAATGGTTTCTATAATTTGTGACAACTGATTCACCCCCCCCTCTCAATTGTTTTTTGGTTATCTGAACTCTCTAACAATTGGTATTAGAGCTTTGGTCCTCTCTATAGAAAGCTTACCTGCTTGAGGAAGATCCTATGGCAACTAACAGTTCAAGTTCATCCAATTCTTCTGGAGCTATCTTTCGAAGAGATATTCTGAGGCTTGATGGAACAAATTACACAGTATAGAAGATTCAAATGGAGACTCATATGAGATGTCATGGCAAGGAGATTTGGGATATCACACAGAATGGTGTCACACCCTATAATCCAGGATCTGGAAATCCTCCTCTGGCAAACCTAGACAAGGAGCTTGAGAATGATTGTAGAGCAAGATAAGCCCTTTTGTGTGCATTTTCTAATCAGTAAATAATGGGATTAATAGACAAATCATTTGGAAAGGCTATTTGTGATAAGATGGATGCTCTTAATAAAGGTGAACCTATAGTGAAGATTGCTAAAATTGATGGTTACCGGGTGAGATAGGAAAACCTGAAGATGGAAGAAGATGAAAGGATTACTGCATTGATGGAAAGGGTAAATGAGATTGTTATGGGAATTCAATGTTGTGGTGGAACTTTGAGTGAAGATGAAATTGTTTCTAAATTCGTGAGAGCCTTACCACCAACTTACAAAATGAAGGCTATTTATATTAATGAGTTGAGAAAAATGGCTAACACATCTATCAACAAAGATACTTTGGTTGGGAAACTATTTTCTTTTGAGCTTGAGGAATTTGGGCCTTTTGGAGTTGTCAAGACTAAAAATGCTTTTCATGCATCTACATCTACAACTAGTAAGCAATTCTAGAAAGATTAATATGCAAAGGAGTTAGAAGATATCCAGAGAGAAGATGATGAGTTTGAGTAACTTGAAGCACTATTTGCTAGAAGAGTACCTAAAAGACCATTAGGAAGTAAGTATGAAGTAAAAGAACCTTTTAAATGTTTGTCATGTAATAAGATTGGTCATTTTGCATCTAGATGTCCTGAAAGGAATTCAATCTGTGAAGAAAGAGTTAAAAGATCATTTAAGCCTAACCCTGGATATTAGAATAAATATATATACAAGAAAAATAGAGACAAATCATGCTACATAGCGGATGAGGAAAGCATTACTAATTTAGATGATGAACCAGCAAAAGAATCTACTAGTGGATCCGACAATGGGAAGGAATGGGTTTTCCTAGCTATCTAGGAAGATGATTCAACATTGGAAGAGAATGTACCTAAGGAGAAGGCACTTGCTACTAAAATTGAATACAAGGATGAATGGATAATTGACAATGGTTGTTCACATCATATGACTAGAGATAAAGGAAAATTTCTATCTTTACAAGAATTTGATGGTGGTCTAGTTAGATTTGAAGATGACAAGGCATGTATGATCAAAGGAAAAGGAACTATATCATTGGATGGTAAGAATAATACTGATAATGTTTATTATGTTGAAGGTTTGAGGCATAATATTTTGAGTGTAGCACAATTGGTAGACAAGGGATTTCAATTATTGTTCAAGGATGGAAAATGCAAAATCATTAACAGATCTAGCTTGGAGATTGCAACTGGTACACAAACAAAAGGTACTATATTTCACTTAAACTCTGGTAAGAAGACATGTTTGATTACATAGATTGACGAGAGTTGGCTATGGCATAAAAGGTTGTGTCATATAAATTTTGATTGCATTGTGAAGATCAATTCAACTAAGGCAGTTACGGATATACCTAAGATTATAAAGCCCTATAATCTGGTATGTAAAGAATGTCAAATGGGTAAACATGTTAGAACCTCTTTTAGGAGTATACAATATAAATCAAATGATGTTCTTGATATTATTCATACTCATTTGTGTGGCCCTGCTATAGTTAAAACTTTTCATGGTGATACATATTTCATGCTAATCATTGATGATTATTCTAGAATGATATGGATTAATTTTTTGAGAGAAAAATCAGAAGCATTTGAAAAGTTTAAAATCTTTAAGGCTAAAGTTGAAACTGAGATAGGATTGAAGATTAAATGTTTGAGATGCTATAGTGCAATATCATTCAGGCAGAGGAGTTGGTCGATCATTGGAGATCAAATTGGGTTTATGTAAGAGGATTTAGTCCTTTGATATTGAGCTTAACTGGAACTATACTCAGGTTTAGAAGATACTAACTTTTGTAGTTCAACACTTCTCTGAATTATAGTTTGGATTTATATGTAGTCAGTGAGGCTCCTTTTGTGATGAACAGTGTGCTCTAGGCTGTTGGCCTTCCTGCAAGTGTGGGCCCCTTAATTGTAATTCACATACTTACTACAGAAGTATTATCTGACTGTGGGTAGGCTTTCCATCATGATTTTTCCCTTTGCCGGGTTTTCCACGTACAAATCTTGGTATTATGTGGATGGCTTTTATCATGTGATTATAGTTTATGCTTAATTGGTTTAACTACTCTTCCTGTATTAATGTTTTGAGTTATGGTATTAAAGTTTAAAATGCTAATGGTTTCTATAATCTGTGACAACTGATTCACCCCCCTCTTACTTCTCTTCTGATTATCTGAACTATCTAACAACAACAACTACTACAAAGCCCGAAAACAGACCCAAAAATAGAGAGAGAATGAAGCCAAAGATAGAGTGAAAGGACCACATAAGCTCGGGGAGACAAAACCCACAAAAAAATAGGGGACAAAAGATAGGCCAACACATCCTAGAATAGGCCAAGTTGAAGAGAACCTTACCCCTCCAAAAGCCAAAGTGAGATCTCCCATCGATAGGGGAAAGGAAGGCTAGGCACAAAAAAAGAACAACAAGGAGCTCCTGCCAAATACATAAATTAAAGGAAAATACCTCAAACCACCCCACAACCTTCAAAATTAAAAGAGCTCCACCAAAAAATGTGTGCATACTAGGAAATGAACACCCCACAAATTTAGGTAAGACAAAATCCAACACAGTAAAAAAAATGAGTAGTGTTGAGAGAAAGGGAAGGGGCCAAAGTAAGACAACCCCCAAAGAAAGCAAACAAGAACCAATATAAAAATGGACCGTCATCATTTGCATTAGGATCCCCTTCATTGTTTGTGCCCTTTTCTATCATTTGTCTTTTTTCTTCTTCTTTTTTTTGGGACCTTGTGCCAACTCCCCTCTCCCTTCTTCTATTTAGGTTTAGTCTAGTTTGCGACTCATCATTTTATGTCTCTCAACTCTCTTTTATCCTATTGATGGGTCACTAAGTGTGATTCAAAATGCTAGTTCAAAAACTTTCACACAATCTAACCTAGAAATATAGAATTATATCAGGATTGATTATGTTCTTCTCATTCCTTATGCTTAGTGCAAGAGAGTTTTTAGTGTGAATTGGCAATATCTGGATGAATCTATGGAAGAACAAATTAAGATATATTTTTGAGATGATAGTGTAGTGTACCATGATTTCTTTTCCAACATTGTTTAGGTCCATGTCTCTACTTTGTCATATTATGAGGGAGTTTTTTCTTCTATCAGTTTTAATTCTTCCTTGGTTTTGTTTTCGAGTTTGATTAGATCTTTAGACTATTGGCACCTATATTTTTGACTAGCAACTTCTTCTTGCATGGTTGAGTAGTGTCCTTGGGGTCACTCATGAAGATTCACGTGCCACCTATATCTTTGAATATCAAATGTGTTGCCTTTGTTTTCCATTTAATTTTTGTTTGAGTAGTGTCATTGGGGTCACTCATACAGATTATTGTCTTATGTATCTTCGATAGATAAATGTTTTGCCAAGTAGTTTCATCGGGGGTACTCATACAGTTGTGTACTTATTTTTTAGCTAGAACTTCTTGTGCAAGTTTAGTTAAAATTTTACATGGTATCAGAATCCACGGGTGATGGAAAGAAGAAGCATAACCATATTTTGCAGTATTTTGAAGATTGGAGCTCTTTTAAAATAGATTTTTTCATTGTCTTGGGGGTTGTTTGTTGATTTTGTTTATGTATTCATGAGCTGAAATACATTTTCAAAAGGGGGTAATCTAAGTCTAAAATGGGAATTAAATAGCATCCATCTGTCATCACTTTGGAAGGGTCGGCAAACATGGGAAGTGGTGATTGCCAAACACGTCACACATGTTATGGTTCAACTGATTCGGGAGAAGATCAAAGAATTAGAAGTTAATTCTTCATCCAGCCTCATTCTCGAGATATTGAACATCATGAGAGATAATCAATTGTGGCTTAGGCATTGAAATAGGAAGGGGTGAAGAGGAAGTTACTAGGAACCTTTGGCAAATTCATTGCACAAAATGCATACTTATTCTCTCCTATTGGAATTGATAGGATATAAAAGCTTTCCTCTAGCATGATGTACTTGATGCAGCTGCAATACTCATAGCTTTGAACTCAATCGTGGGTATGTGATTTTCTTTAATTTCAATATAACGGGATTTGTCCCTTTGGAAATACCTACCAATATATATTAATTTGTAAATAACATTAACAATTAGATATATGATTATTGTGTTTAGATTAGATTATATAAAATATTCTGGATCACATATTGATTAGATTCATGATTTTAAGATGATGAATTATTACAGAATATTTTAGATATTTCATGAATTTAAAATTGAGATGGATCTATATTGTTAAGGACTCTTCACTCATACATTTTTTAATCCCGAACATCTCAATCAATATATAGTGGATGCCTAAAGAAAATCCAAGATTGAGATATTTGTTGTCATCCTTTTAAGTTAATGAAATTATATTGATCCGTGGGAGTAGGAAAAAGAGGCCCTTGGATGGTAATTTTATTCCTTATCATGGTAACAACATAGATAGGAGACTTGATTTTGATGGTAAGTATTTGATTTAGATAATCAACATGACTGACGATGGCATCATAGAAGTGAAGTTTTCTTTATAGTAGATATTACTTACATGATTATGTTGACCTTGGTTGGGTTTTGGATGTGTTTGATTATGTTCAAAAAAGGACCTTGATAAATCTTGAACATATTTTTCAATTGCATGCATAAATTGGTAGCATAGCTTTTTTTCTTTTGAAATTCAGAGTACTTATTCTCTTAATAGCATGTTGGTTTGGGCTTGTTATTGTTGAAAGGCTTAGTGAAATGGTAAATTATAATGTTTACATCAGCCAACTTGTGAAACACTACTTTCAAGAATTCTCCTATAAGGTGTGTAGTCTACACTTTGTCTCTCATTCAATGGTCCAACTAAAATAGTTATATTGAATTAATTTGCATGGCCCAAATTTTTATTTGTTGATTTTGTCGAGAACTAAATTTTTGTTTTTTTTTGAAAAATAGGTTCATCCAATGAATTTTGATCCTTAGAAAATATTTTAATTAATAATTTTTCAAATAGAATATGAAAGAGTCCAAGGGGTTGAGCTTAGTTGGTTAAAGCATTGAGTTCTCAAAGTGGAGACCCAAATTCAACTCCCATGAGGGACATCTTTGTGTGGAATTCTAAGTTGTGACTCTTGGTCTTCCATAGACCAATTGTTGTTTCTAGTTTGGTGCTCGAAAGGAGCTAGTATTTGTAATAAGTTTGCTCGAAAGTAGCTAGTATTTGTAATAAGTTTGCTCGAAAGGAGCTGAGCAAAAAATGAGGTTTGTGATTCTATGATACTTAATACAAAAAAAAAGAACATTAAATATATGTGTTGTTAATTTTTATTTTTCCCTTTTCTTGTGGATTATATTTAATATTTAATATTGCTTTGGTCTATCTAAACACTAACAAAAAAATATTTTTCAAGAATGGACCATGTAAATCTACTTGCCAAGCTTCTTCATCTTTATTAAAAAAAAGATAAGCTCACCCCAATATTTTTTTTTTATTGCATAGATCCATCATAGTAATTTATTCTCTACATTCAATGAGAAAGGTTTCACAAAGCTTTCTACTAGTTCTAGGAATGTGGTTACAAACCCCTTAGGCAACTATAAGAACCACTTGAGATTACCCTCCCAAGCTTCTACGACTTATCAGCATGCCATGTATAATTGTTTTACACAGCCCCATGAATCTCTCTTCCTCTTATAATTATCAAATTTTCTTATTTCAAAATTTGGACAAAAAGGAATTTGTGTCATGGATCAAAAGGATAAGGAAACAAATCCTCAAGTGTGTATTTTTGGATTTCTTTGTGGGTTCGTCCTTATAGGTCTAACAAATTATTTATTGCTTGAAATTATGGGTTAAATAGTTTTTCAGGTAGTGTCATTGATGGTGTCATAAATTAATTTGATTGTGCTACATTGTTTATTGGCTTGATTTAATTTATTGGGTTGTTTTGAAGGTTTTAATGATGAAAGATTTGGGTGTGACTCTAGTTTTTCTAATTGTTTGATTCGCATTTGTAATTGATCAATCATGGGTTGGTTTAAGTTTTAAAATGTACATAATGTTCCTTTTCCCTTGTTGGTATGAAAATTATTTGGATTGTCTAGGATGTTGCTAATGGTGTGTGTGTTAGGATTCCCAAAGATACTGAGAGGAGGGGAGGTGAATCGGTATCTAACCAGTTAACAAATTTTCTGACCTTATTAAATATTTTGCATTCCAAAATAATATACTGGTAAACAAGAATTAATGCACTAAATAAGAACAATAAAGACAACATAGAAAAAACACCATAACACAAGATGTTTAACAAGGAAACCTAGTGTCGGAAAAACCTCGGTGGGATTTGTGACCCACAATATTCACTCACTGGCCAATGAATGGAAATTACTTACAAGAGGGGCATGAACATGCAGGAAGGCCAACTGCCTAAAGCTCACTGCTTAATTACAAAAGGAAGTCTCACTGAATTACAAAATGGATTATGAAAATCTAATATATTATACTGCTACAACATCTACAATACCAGATTCAGTACCGATGTAAGCTCATACAACAACCATAAACCCTTCTATAAAATCTGCCTTAATATTCACTCTACATATCCTTCATATTTTTCCTTTATGTTGTCACACAGAATTATCTACAAGATCTCATACTTATATATGAGTCTTATTACAATATACCATGTTAGCTTACAAAAAGATATTACAATTAAATACAAAATACAATAATCAAAATCATGTCGGCTAGGATGCTGATAAACATTATTGTCACTGTCAGTGAACTATCTATTGGTGTAGAGTCTGTCGGTGTCGGTGCCTGTTGGTGCCATAAGATTGCAAGGTTTCCATCAATGACAATACCTTCAATCACCTACAATTCGCATTGGAGTGTGTAATGCCAACAATCTCCCCCTTTGGCATTGATGACAACACTCATGAGAAAAATTCAAAATTGTATCAAAAAATTGAAGTCCAAAAATCTTACCAAAACTGTGTGCTCCCCCTGAGCTGATGATCTCTAAGTTATTGGATTTTTCTCTTCTCTACTAGTCCCCCTTTGACATCAATGACAAAGGTTGTCAAAATTGTTAAATGAGTGCAGTGCTCAGCTAGAACCTTGTTACCGATTGGTTACAATCTGAAATAGGTCTGCTAATACCAAATTCAGACTCTGAGTGAACCTATTGTTGTCCTTTAATGTTGCCTTTGTTCTTTGAATTGTACTGGTGAGGTGATGCATTTTCTCTTTCAGTGTCTTTTGTCCTTGAATAAGTGCCTCTGAGATCTCTTTCCTCAAAGAGATGAGGATATCCAATTTAGGACCGAGTCTGCATTTAAGATCTTTTGCCTTTCCTATTATTCTTTCCTTTTCTTTCTCCAATTTCTCATGTTTCTCCTCAAATTCAGCAATTTCTTGCTCAATAACTGATATTGGTTCAGTTGAGCCAATGATATTATCAGCTATGTTATCAATTTCCTTTTGTACTTTGTTGATCTCCTTATCAATATCCACTGTCAAAAGATTTGTCTTAAATGTAGATCTCTTTATAGTTCCTTAAGCTCCATAATAGTTTTACTCAGTGCCGATAAGATGGTGTCAATGTGTCCCATGCACTTCTTTATTGTCTCATCAAATAATTTCTCTTTTTCCTTATCCATTTTCTCTTTAAATGTCTCTTCATTTATTTGATCAACAGTCAATATGTTGCCAGTGATATATTTAGACCATGTGTCTAATTAACTTGAGGAATCTTTATTGTCTATATTGCACTTGGGTGCAATCAATTTAAGAAATGGGGATGGTATCATCTATAGCCTTATATACCAGTGCATTACAATCAATAATTTTCTTAATGGAATCCAAAAGTACCTCAATTACATTTGTTGGTCTGAATTCAGTCATGGAAGTACTAGATGACTGTCCAACCACCTTAACAATCTCCATCATGTTGGTTTGAGTAACCACTTCACTTGTTTCGACCTCTAGTAGGTTAGTTTGTGTCTGCATTTTAACTAGCAAAGGTTTAGGTTTCTCAGCAGTTGTCGGTGGCACTATCTCTGTATGTACCTATAACTCCACCTTTTTCTCTGACTGTTTCTCAGTGGGATTCACTGTGCTCTCTTCTATCGGTTGTTCTGATGGTTTCTCTGTGGTATCCACTGCCGGTTTCTCTATCTGCATCTTTGCACTGTCCACTACCGGTGACTTAGTAGGTTTCTCTATATTTTTTGTAGCCGATAAATTTGTCTCTGTTAGTTTTTCAATGTTTGCATCAATGGTATCAGTCACCATTCCAATCTCAATATGTTCCACTGTTTTTTCTGCATGTGTCTCTACCTCAATATTTTTAGCCACTGGCTCAATAGCCACATCTTTCTTTTCACTAGTGGTCTCCTTATCAACCACAATATTGACCTCCAAAGTATCAATGTTCATTGTGTACAAGATTTCAGATTCAAGATTTGTATCCTCATGTGGAGTCTCCACATCCTTAGTAGCTCGTGTTTCATCTGTCTGAATTGGTGGAGTAACAGAAGGAGGTGGCAAATTGTCTGTCACTTTTATATTTGGTAGTCCACCTACCTTTCCTTTTCCCTTATCTTTATCCTTTTGGTATACCTTAAAAGCCTTAGGTGTTTTTAGCTCTTCTTGTTTCTCTTTCTCCACAAAGAAAATATCTCATTTATCTATCGTCTCTTCTAATATCTCATTAACTCTACTGGCCATTAGACTTACATGTCGGTAACCACTAAAAAATACTATTCTGTTATCTTTGCTGATCATCTCATCAATTTCCTAAATTGATTTAACAGGGTGAACAACTAGCAGTTTCTCAGTCTTTATTTTCTTGTCTAGTTCCATAATGGCTAACCTTTTAGCATCAAGCCACCTATATACGTCACTAGGTAAATTATCTACAACCTCTATCAAAACTTTCTTATAGATGCCGAGGTGTAAAATGACACTATTTTTTATGCTTTCCTTTTCCTCATTGGTAAATGTATCATACAACTTACTAACATTAGACAAGTTTCCATCATCTGTTATTTCATTCAATAGATTGTCAAGAGGAGGAATAACCTATTTTTCCTTTCTCTTTCTTGGTGTGATCTTTTTAGGTAGGGTCCTTACTGCCTATTGTTTCTACCTTGTTGTCCTGGTTTTCTTGGGAGGAGGAGAGGGTACCGGTGAAGGTTTTCTCTTCCTATCTACTCTTTTAAATTCAGCTGGGATTTCACTTTCTGATGAAGTTCCAACCGGTGAAAGGTGAGCTTTCGGTTGTAGACCTTCCAAATCACTTTCTTTGATACCAGTGATATTCATTACATTTTCCTTTATCTCTTTAACCTTCTTAGATGCACTCCTGATATATTTTTCTCTTCTCTTCCTCTTTCTTAGAGTTTGTACATCACTTTCTATTGATTGTGCATTTCCAAAAACTTTTTCTTCTGTTTCTCTAGGGGCTTCTAGTAAGGCTTTGGCATATGTTTCAATAGTGTTCACATCTGCCTCATATCCCATCTCTATCACCCAACCAGTTCTAGGAAGAAATGCTTCCATTAAGATCTCATCCTTCTTAATCACAAAATAAATTTCTTTCTGATGTTTGTCAACAATACTCTGTGGTAACCTTTCCCTAGTCTTCATTTTTTCTTTAAAGGCTTGGAAATACTCAGTTATTTTGTTGTCCTTATCAGTTCCCATGCCGGTGAAGATATCCAACAGTTGTTTCCCTACCAGTATGTCATAACCAAAGTCTTTTCTTCCTATACCGGGAACCTCTTTTGTAATATATAGCATTAGGCATACAAGAAGATTTCCAAATCTGAAAGTACCTTTCTTATCTCCTTTGATTTTCTTAAAATTATCAATCAATTCATCCTTCAACCATTTACATACATCTATTTTAGCATCATTGTTGACCATATCATATGCACTCTTGATACATAGACTGGAAACTTAGTTCAGTCAGTCAGCATGTGTAGTTTTGTATCCTAAAATCATGGTAATGAATCTAACATTTTCATATTTCACATCATTAACTCTTAGGGATCTGTTGTCATAGGTTGCACCAGTTAAAGTCATCACTATGTTGTTTGCGACTCTCTTGGTCTTATATGGCCTACTTCTAGTTGAAGGTAAGCCAGTCACAGCCTTAACTACTTCTCTAGTGATCTTATGGATAGAGTCTAACCAAAAGAATTCACCATGAACTCTGCTAAGCACAATCCTTACAACTTCCTTAGGAAATTCCAGAATGTCAAGGATTTCCACAAAACCTAGGGTTTTGATAACCTTATGCTCGAGTTTGACAGTTCCATTCTCATCATAGATAACATTCTTATACATTTTCATGATTTCATCTGAACCTAGTTCCTCAATTTGGAAATGTATGTAAATTCTTGCATCTTCTGCATATGCAACTCCTTTAGGGATTTTAGAAAATGCACCTAGGGTATCATCCTATTTTGCTACTTCAGGAATAATCTTGAATATGGGCCTAGGGCATTTAACCACTTCAATAACAGTAGGGTTTGCAATAAATTCAAGAGCAGAGGAGGAAGCCATTGATAAATACCTTAATCTTCCTTTTAGGTTTGGATGCTTGAAAGATCTATCTTTACTTCTCACTAAGGATGCCTTCACTCAGGTTTTTTGCGCTCTTAGGAAATTTGAATTCTCAGTGAGTGAAAAAGAGTGAAAAATACTGATTTATAATACCTTTTCCTTCAACAACCACAATAAATGTCTGACGGTTAAGTGAAACTTAACACATCTTTTAGTAAAGAAGAAGTTCATCTTCTCACCATAAACTGAGGGTAAACTTGCATGATTTTCAATTTGTTGCAATACCCCCAAAAGGTTTCTTTTCAGTTGAATGAAGAATCTCCTGCTGGTGGAGTGATACTTTGTTCTACTGATGAAGAAATAGTCTCATCAAGATTTTGATCTCTCTTTCTAATCCATTGTTTTGAAAATTCTTTCTTTACCTCATCAACCTTCTCTTTGCCTTTCAAGCTAGGTCCTTTGTTATTTGTCGATGAAGTCTTGCTTCTACAAAATTTTGCAATATGTCCGATCTTGTTACAAGCATAACAAGTCACATTGTTTTTCTGAATAGCCTTTCCATATCCTATGTCGGTTTATGTTCTGCATTGATTAGATAAGTGTCCAAATCTTCCACAAATATAGCATCTTACATTCATTTTGTAATTTTCTGAATTGTGACCAATTTTGTTGCATTTAGAACATTGACCGGTGGGTGCATTAGTATTCTAATAGTTTCTAGATGTACACTGATTTTCTCTATGACCATACTTGTTATAGTTAAAGCATTTCCCATTAAATTTTTAGGCATTAGGCTGTCTTACTGGTTTACTATGATCATGATTGTTTGCAGTACCAGAGCTTTCACCAACTTCAAATCCAAGTCCATTAGTGTCTCCATTAGGTTTCTGACTTTTCAGCATATCATCAAGTTCTTCTAAACTTTTCTTAAATTTCTCTTTGTGTTGATTTGCAGTAGCCAACTCATTTTCCAAAAAATTCTTTTGTCTCACAAGTTTAGTTTTATCATATTCCATGTGAATCAGAACTGTCTTCAACATATCATTTTCATGACTGAGTCTTAGATTTTCATTTCTAGCGTCATTGAGTCTCCTAGTCAAGTCATCTTCATTCTTCTTTCTGTCTTCAATGTCTTTACAAAATCTCATAGTCATGTCTTGCATCTCATTCCTCAAAGGTCATGTTTTCTTAGCTCATCTTGCTTACAAGATCATTAAGACTTTCCTTTTCATCATCATCATTATGTATCTTCTCATGAAGTTCTCTTATTTTGTTTCTATCAATAGTAAGATTCCCCTGAAGTCCTTGAATGAATTCCTGTGTAGTCTTCAAGTCATCTTCAAGTTTGATATTCTTCAACCTTTCTACATCAAAGTCTGCAAGAGTTGTTTCCAATTGCTTTCTCAAGTTTTCCATCTCTACCAGTGTCAGGATCTCCCTCAAGTTGTTTGACTTTTGAAAATAGAGGACCAGGCTCTGATACCAATTGTTAGGATTCCCAAAGATGCTAAGAAGGGAGGGGGAGGTGAATCAATATCTAACCGGTTAACATATTTTTTGACCTTATTAAATATTTTTCATTCCAAAACAATATACTGGGAAACAAGAATTAATGCAGTAAATAAGAACAGTAAAGACAACATAGAAAGCACACCATAACACAAGATGTTTAACGAGGAAACCTAGTGTGGGAAAAACCTTGGTGGGATTTGTGACCCACAATATTCACTCAATGGCCAATGAATGGATATTAGTTACAAGAGGGGCCTGCACATGTAGGAAGGCCAACTACCTAAAGCTCACTGCTTAATTACACAAGGAAGTCTCACTGACTTACAAAATGGATTATGAAAATCCAATATATTGTACTATGACAAAAAAACATTTGCAATGCAAGATTCAGTACTAGTGTAAGCTCGTACAACAACCATAAACCCTTCTACAAAATCTGCCTTAATATTCACTCTACATATCCATCATATTTTTCCTCTATGTTGTCACACAAAATGATCTACAAGATCTCATACTTATATATGAGTCTTATTACAATATTGCATGTCAGCTTACAAAAAGATATTACAATTAAATACAAAATACAATATTCAAAATGTTGTCGGCTAGGATGCCAGTAAACATTATTGTCGTTGTCAGTGAACTATCTACCAATGTAGAGTCTGGCGGTGTCGATGCCTGTTGGTGCCATAAGATTGCAAGGTTGACATCAATGATAATACCTTCAATCACCTACAATTCTCATTAGAGTGTGTAATGCCAATAGTGTGTTTCCCTTGGAAGTTCTTGACATATTATATTGTTTTAGTTCTTAGACTGAATGTAGATATTAGACACCAAGTAGGTGGACATCCACAACCCAGTGTAGCTACAACCATCGATCATCAGTACTATATACCATCTTCCTCATCAAAACATAGCAAGACAAACTCAACATTTTTCCAACAATCTCCACAATATTAATGACCCTACATTAGCAACAACAATGACCACACAATCAACTGTCCGAACAACATCAATGACAATATATATTGCTAAAAGAAACTCATAAAGTTAGTAAGGTGAGTTGGTGACCTTCTCAATAACATGGAATTTACAATTGCACATATTTACACAGAGGCTAATCGTACAGTTGACACACTACCTAATATTGGTGTGATGTTGGATGTTATGGAGTTTTTTTTGATGGATTCTAATACATGTGATGATCTTCATCATATCATGACTATCAATGATTGGCCTTTCAGTGAGGGTTTTATATCAGATGATTTCTTGTGGCATTTTTGGCAACCTTTTGTTCATACTCTAATATTTTGTTCTAGATAGGAATTGGTTTTAGTACTCAGATAACTTAGTGTTTCGAAATGCTTTGAAGATGTTGGCAAGCTCAACAATTGATGCCCCACTTATCATTTTGGGGATTGTCTAGGTTTGTTTTTACTATTGGGAGACACTATGATGGCAAGATTGGTTTCAAATGTTGGCCAAAGAAGAGGATTTTTTCAAAAGGAAACTTAAGGAATCTATTAGTATCAACAATCATCCCTCTAACCTCAATCATGATGAAGGGTGGAGTCTCACTCTTGCCTAGCAACCATTGTTATTCAACCTTAAGCATTGTCATTTCCTATTGTGATCCCTCTCCCTTGTGTTCATTTCTCTGGATTGGTTTCTTCCCTTGTTTCTCCTTCCTCTCTCCCTTTCTTGTGGGCATTCTCCTTAACTTATCTAGCTTCTTTTGGTTCTTCTTTTTTTTTTTCTTTCTTTTTGTGTCTTTCTCTTTAAGGTGTGTCTTTTATTTGTGTCTTTGGGGTTCTTTGTATCCTTTCTTGTGCTCCACTCTCTTGTTTCTATTATTTTTCTTTTATTTCCTTTTTACCATTTATTTATTTTCTTTGGTTCCACCTTGTCTTGTTTTCTCTCTTATTTTTCTTTTTCCTTATTTTATCTTTTTCCTTTTGTTGACCTTTATTGGTTTTTACCCTTTACACTAAGTTTTAGCTTTTCCTTGTTTTCTCCTTCACTCCCCTTCTCTTACTTCGTTAGCCTCGTTTGTTTTCCTTGTAATGTGGCCCATTGTTTGTTCTTTTCTATCCTCCATAGTCTTTTTTTCCTTTGGTTAATGCTTCCTTTTATTATAGTTTCTCTTAATATACTTTTTCCCCTTTTTTTAATTTTGTTTTTACTCTTCTTTTTTTCTAGGTTGGTTATTAATTTGTTAATTGTTTTAAGTCAATAATTTGTTGGGTCAATAAATTATCGATTTATTGTTTTGTTTTGCTTTTTATCGGTAATTGGTTGAAGCTTGAATAGCTTTTGACTGGAGCTATGAACCAGTGGGGACATAGTAGCGGGGGCCATCCCCATTACATATCTTTAAATTTTTATTTTTATTATGTTTGATTAGGTTGACCCCAAGACCTTCCCCATCCTATGGAAGGCCAAGAGTCACAACTTAGAAGTCCACTTCAGATGTCCCTATTGGGAATTGAACTTGGGTCTCCATAGTGAGAACCCAGTGTTTTAACCAGTTAAGCTCAACCCCTTGGACTTAGAGTGGATTGGTAATTGGCCAAAGCCTGAATAGATTTTGACTAGAGCTATGAACCAGTGGGGACATAGTAGGGGGGCCCATCCCCATTACATATCCTTGAATTATTATTATTATTATTATTATTATTATTATTATTATTATTATTATTATTATTATTATTATTATTATTATTATTATTATTATTATTATGTTTGATTAGATTGACCCCAAGACCTTCCTCATCCTATGGAAGGCCAAGAGTCACATCTTAGAATTCCACTTCAGATGTCCCTATTGGGAATTGAACTTGGGTCTCCACAGTGAGAACCCAGTGTTTTAACTAGTTAAGCTCAACTCCTTGGACAATTATCGATTTATTGTTAATTTTAATGTTTTGTCTTATTTTTGTCTTTTTTATTGTTTCTTTTCAATTATTTATTTATTGTATGAAGAATAATTCATCATTATTATTTTTTGGTTCTTTCATTCTTTTCATCTTTATTTATTGGTAAAACACGTTTTGAGAGGACCCAAAATCTAGTATAGGTGGAATTTATGGGGATCCAAAACACACAAATAGAGCATTACTACAACTAGATAAGACATAGAAAAATAGTAGCCAACTAGCAACCCACCACTAGAAAATAATAATCAAAGATATGGCTGAAACACCAATAAGGCCAAGGCCATCAAACAAGAGACCCCAAATATACATAAATAGAGGGTTTTTTTAGGCTCCAATAACATAAAGAGATAAAGGTTTTGTAAGGCTCCCATAACTTGAAACATGGGTTTTAGCAATGCACCCAAAACCTTTTCACAAAGGATTTAACCTTGAAACCCAAAAACAACTTCCACCAATTAGTGAAAGCGTCCAAAAAGCAAAAATCCACCTTGCTTGAAAAAATCCTCTCCACCCCAATAGAAGATGAACCCACCTTAATAGGATCAATTAAGGAAGAAACCATGGAAAGGAGATACTTCATCTAAACTTGAAACATGGGTTTTGGCAAGGCTTCCATAACCTTTATGACAAACAATTTAACCATGAAACCTAAAAAGCCTCTTGCACAAATAAGTAAAAGCCTCCAAGAAACTTAAGTCCACCTCTGCTAATGAACTCCTACACCTTAATAGGACTAGAAAAGAGAGAATCCACAAAAAGGAGAGACATCACCCAAACCAATCACAGAGATGAGCATCCAAAGTAGAGACCAGCCACCAACACATAGCTTCCAACCTCTCCCCCATGGCATATCACCACCTCCATAGGGAATGCCACCACCTCTATAGGAATACCAAAAGTGGAAAAAAATAACATAAGGAGCCAACCCCAGACTAAAGCCATAAAAAAAAGCCCCATCATAAAGAGAGAAGACTCCCACTCTAAAGGAAATAACTGAAGAAGAAACAAGGGCCTTGCAACAACACCCACGAGGCCCCAAAATAAACCAAGACAGTACCAAAAATAGAGAGAGCCTAATGAAAAAGATAGAGTGAAGGGACCACATAGGCCCTAGGAGACAAAACCCACAGAAAAATAGGGGACAAAAGATAGGCCAAGTTGAAGAACACCTTACCCCTCCAAAAGACAAAGTGAGATCTCCAACTGATACTAGAAACAAAGGGTAGGTAGAAAAAAAGCACAACGAGGAGCTCCTGTGAAATGCATAAAGCTAGGGAAAAGACCTCAAACCACCCCACAACCTTCAGAATTGAAAGAGCTCCACCAAAAAATGTGTGCATAGTAGGAAAAGAACAACTCACAAATGTAGGGAATAGATGATAAATAATGATGAACTACTAAGGTCCTAACTGGTACTGAGAGGGGGGGGTGAATCAATACACAAAAAAATGCTTCAACACTTTGTCATATCAAAACACAACTGACCAGTTGTCATCACTACTGAACTTAACCATAGCTATACCGGTTAAACAAAAATACTTCAGAAAACATTCAATAAATCTCAAACCTTGACAACTACTTCACTGATATAATCATGCATGAGTTGTACCAATAATACCACAACCATTTAACAATGCATGTATATCTTACTTAATCAAAACCACACAATCATCACATGAAAATCTCACAACCCATAACACACTAATTTTTGACATGGAAACCCAAATGGGAAAAACCACAGTGGGAATAAATACCCAGAAGCTATTTGTGAACTCTTTTGAAGTCTGCTCTATTAGGAACCTAGTCCGGTTAAAGACTTTACAATAAATGTCCTATTAGGAACCGATCCTATTAGGGATCGCCCGATTAAGGGATGGCTATATACCTTATTAAAGTTTGAAACCCTCTTTGGAGTTACCTCGCTAGAGAATTTAAATAACTCAATAACCTTGAGCCACCTGGTTAGAGGATTTACAACAAAGCCTTTTAAAGCTACCCAGTCAAGGGATTTACCTTCTATTGAAATGGCTAGAAGACAATAGGTAAAACACCAATCTGATAACAACACTTCTTCCTAAGGTAGATCCTTTTGAGTTCCTCTCTTTTGCAATCATAGTCTACAAATTCCTCACTTTGGTTTGGCAAGTATCAAATCTCTAACACACAGAAACAAATACAACTTTTGCCAACCACTGCAATAACAAAACTCATTGACCTTATAGACAACAACTAGGCTGGTAATATAAACCCTAAACCCTAAATATTTCAAGTTTACACTTACAGTCGGTCCAATCCTGACTGTCCAAACACACTACATAGAATGAAATGATCTAAAACAGATCTCAAGACATTCTACATTGTCCAATCTTCACCGCATCTGAAAATAAATAACCCATCATGCGTTGTTCACACACCACTAAGAAAAATACTCATTCCTGAGGTAGGCATTCACTGTTCACGCGCAAGAACCACAAAGAAATCCTTCATGTGTACATAGCTGACATGGTATATCGATCCTTATCCTTATTCCCTAACTAATTGGTCACAAAACATCATCGGTTGTACCGCACAAGCCAAACGGGTAACCCTAGAGCTAAAATGAGACTACCAACCAGTAGTCACACGTAATGAACCCCGACACCAGTCCACTCCATCCTAGTTGACCATAACCACTTCCGATCTTCATACCGGTTCATACTGGTTTACCTATTTGAGCACTTATTGGCATCAATGACAACATACATTATCACCACTTCATCATATGCCGACAATCTCCCCCTTTGGCATTGATGGCAATACTCAGTGTATCATTGGTCAATATCTGCACCAATCTCAATAACATATACCAGTTCAACTTAAAAGATCACCACCACCACCTGGACTGGTCAGTGTGCACTTTGTTAAATCACTTCTCACACCACTTATTTCATCTCCCCTTTGCATATTGACTTCTCTCCCTTTGACAACAATGCGAAAGTGGAGGCACAAGCTTTCGGGCTCCACTATGTTGCTCCCCCTATGGAGTAGCATCCTTTAACACATCAATCCTGTAAGATCTAACATGATAGTACCTGACTGATGTGGAGTACACATCTTCATTTACTTCATGAAGGGTCAGAGCCCCTAATGCACCTCTCAAATAGGTAAATGTAGTCTTCGGTAAGGGCTTAGTGAATATGTCTACTAGCTACTCCTTACTAGAAACATGTTCTAACACAACCTCTTTACTATGAACCATTTCTCTCAAGAAATGATACTTAAGTTCAATATGATTAGTCCTAGCATGCAATACCAAATTTTTGGAAATATCTATTGCATTGGTATTATCACAAAATATACTCACCAGTTCAGATATAATCACTTTGAATCCATTTAGTACATGCTTCATCTAGATTGTCTGAGTGCAGTTCATAAATGCTACCATATACTCTGCTTCAGCTACAGAATGGGAAATGTAACTCTGCTTCTTTCTCGTCCACGAGACTAGTCTTCCACCAAGGAAGAACACTCAACCAGTTGTGCTCTTCTGGTCATCCACATTACCTACCCAATCTGCATTAGTAAACACTTTGAGATCAAAGTCACCATTGTATGGATACAACAATCCATAATCAATTTTCCCTTTCAGGTATCTAAGAATCCTCTTTACCACTACCAAGTGAGATTCTCTTGGACTCTTCTGAAAATGGGCCACTATTCCCACTACATGAGCAATATCTGGTTTGTTGTGCACCACATAGTGCAACTTACCGATCAGTGACTGGTACTCCTTCTCATTCACCAACACTGTATCATCCCCCTTTGTTAGTTTTCAGTCGGTCACCATCAGCGTTCCAACCGGTTTTCTCTCATACATGCCAAACGTCTTCAATACCTCTTTGATATACTTGGACTGGGTAATGAAGATACCCTCTTTCATCTATTGAATCTATAGACCAATGAAAAAATTTATCTCTCCAATCAGAGACATCTCAAACTCCTTCATCTCATCTGTAAATGCATGACTCATATCATTATCTCCACCGAAGATTATATCATCTAGAAATACTTCACATATTAGAATCTGACCACCTTCAAATTTCAGCTAGATGTTGTTGTCCTCACTTGTTCTCTGAAATCCTATCTTCACAAGATGAGAGTGTAACCATTTGTACCATGCCCTTGGTGTCTGTTTCAATCCATATATGGCCTTGTGTAATCTGCACACCATGTCACTATCTTCTAACAAAGCAAACCCATATGGTTGCTCAATATACACTTCTTCCTCCAGGATTCCATTCAAGAAGGCATGCTTCACATCCATCTGTTATACCTTAAATCCCTTGAATTCTGCAAATGCAAGTAGCATTCAAACACCTTCTAGTCTACCCACTGGGGAAAACATTTATCCATAGTATTCTCCTTCTTCCTAAGAATATCCCTTACATACAAGTCTTTCCTTATTCCTTACCACTAAGCCTTCTTCATTCATCTTATTCGTGAAGACCCATTTGGTACCTATGACATTCTTGTGTTCCGGTCTGGGTACCAAGGACCATATTGCATTCTTCTCTATTTGGTCCAACTCCTTTTTCATTACCTTTATCCATTCTTCATCGATAAGTGCCTCTCTAGCGGTCTTAAGCTCAAATTATGAAATCATGCAAGAATTTTCTTTCACCTTTCTCCTTTTAAGTATTCCTACATCTTTTTCTCCTATGATCTACTTCAGATCATGATGTAGTCTTGTATACCTAGGAATGACTGTAGCTAGTTCCACTTGCTTTTCCTCTTCTTTTTCTGCTTCATCTTCATCTTCACCCACTAAGGCTTCTACCGGTATAGAAACACTGAGGTCTTTCCAGTGTTTGCCACTTGCTTCTTTCTTAACCGGTTCCCAGAAGGCTAAACCCTATTCATCTTCCATTTGCTTGTTGTCAGTTTCCTCAGGCGTCTCAGGGGATTCATCAACCCTGACATTGATACTCTCAACAATATTCTGAGTCTTGTTATTATAGCACTTGAGAGCTTTACTTTTAGTGGAATATCCCAAAAATATTCCTTCATCACACTTAGCATCAAACTTGCTCAGGTGGTCACCCCTCCTAATATAGAATTTACTCCCAAACACTTTGAAATAACTCACATTGGGAGTTCTCCCATTTCAGTACTCATAGGGGGTTTTGTCTTTACCTTTCTTAATGAGTACCCAGTTCATGGAATAGACTGTAGTGCTCACTGCTTCTCTCCAAAATGTGTGAGTGACATTTCCTTGGATCAACATCGTTTTGTCCGCTTCAACCACAGTCCTATTGTTTCTTTCTGCAATGTCATTCTATTGTGGTGCCCTTGGGGCAAACAATTGCCTCTTAATCCCATTCTCCTGACACTACTTATTGAATTCCTTAGAAGTGAATTCACTTCCCTGATCGGTCCTTAGGCATTTTATCCTTCTACCACTCTCCTTCTCCACCAATGCCCTAAAGGCTTTGAACTTTCGAAATGCCTCAAATTTGTCTTTCAAGATTGTGACCCACATCATTCTTGAGCAATCATAGGTAAGAATCATGAAGTGCCGATCTCCCTGAATATTTCTAGTTTTCATCGAACCACACAGATTAGTGTGCACTAGATCAAGTAATTTCTCCACAGAAAAAGAGTTACCTTTTAATGTTGAGGAAGACATCTTCCCAACTTGGCATTCTCTGCACAAGGCATTCTCCAGTTTGTTCAGCAAAGGCAATCCTCTTACTGCCTTGATCTTACTAGCCTTTACAATATTGTCAAAACTTATATGACAAAGTCTCCTATTCCATATCCAACTGTCATCAAATTTTACCATCAGACACTGACTAATCTTAGCATTCAGCTGAAACTGGTTTCCTCTGGTCTTCTTACCAGTGGCAATAAGTTCACCACTTTTTTCCAATTATTCTATAGACTCTACCTTTGATTTCCAATATGAGTCCTTTGTCGTTCAGTTGAGTAACACTCAAAAGATTATGCTTAAGGACCTCCACCCAGTAGACATCATCCACACTTCTCTTTCCATTTAGTGAGATGGATCCTTTTCCTGTCACCATGCAAGGTGCATCACTGCCAAACCAGACAACACCACCATCATATTCTTCAAGATAGAGAAAATTTCTCCAGTCACCAGTTACATGGTGAGAAAACCTGCTATCAATGATCCACTCGTTAGAGTTGTCAATATGTGAGACAAGGGCTTTCTGGTTAGACAACTCTTCCTTGACAACCACAAACATTATGTCCTCATTCTCTTCATCCTTAGATTCCTCATCGGTAACACTTCCATCCATAGCAATAAGACAATTTCTCCTACCTATTCCTTTATACTTCATAAACCTCTCCAATTTATCCTTATTGTCATTATTAGGATAGTTAACAACTATATGTCCTATCTTATTGCAGGATAAACACTTCAGAGGAAGCTTACCTCTGTATTTTCTGGTGCCTTTTGGAAGTCTCTTAGGAAGACAAGCTTCAAACTCCATCAGAATCTCCTCATCAACCATATCTCTTCTTGGCCTAGATTAATAACTAGTACTGACCTCTTTTCCTTTCCTAGTCGGTGTGGAGGAAGAAGATGCCCTAAAGGATGACTCAGTCTTCTGAACACTACCGTCATAGCCATTCAAGTCATATGTGGTCAACTTTGCAATAATAGAGTCTAAAGATACCTTGGTTTTGTCGATAGACCTTAGCTCTTGAATAGCAGCAACCCTAATTGCATAGACTGGTAAAAGTGATCTCAGAAATTTACTGACAATAGTGGCATCATCAATTGTTCCACTAGTGCTCTTTATCTCTTGAACCATTATCTTGATTCTTATGCCATACTGCTGAATCATCTCTCCTTCAACCATCCTCATATCTTCAAACTTTCCTCTAAGGCTTTCTTCCTTAGCCTGCTTAACATGTTCATCGCCAGCATAAATGGATCCCAGTTTGTCCCATTGATCGGACAAGCTTCTAATAAGGGCTTCCATGACTTGAGCATTTTCTTGTATCTCTCTTTTTTTATCATCGGTTAGAGTGCCAGAGGGGATTAAATAGGCATTCTCAACATATTTCCACCGTTGTGCACCCAAACTCTTGATATACATCTTCATCTTGACCTTCCATATTTTAAAGTTGTCCCTATTGAACTTAGGACCTTCCCTCTTCATCATTAAAACAAGATATTTTGCCTCAAGCAGTTAAGCTTATTTCACTGAGGATGTGGATGTTCTTTGATACCAATTGATGAATAATGATGAACTACTAAGGTCCTAACCAGTACTAAGAGGGGGGGGGGTTTTATTAGTACACAAAAAAATTTTCTTCAACACTTTGTCATATCAAAACATAACTAACCGGTTGTCATCACCACTGAACCTAACCATAGCTATACCGGTTAAACAAAAATACTTCAAACAACATTCAATAGATCTCAAACCTTGATAACTACTTCACTGATATAATCATACATGAGTTGTACCAATAATACCACAATCGTTTAATAATGCATGCATATCTAACTTAATCAAAACCACACAATCATCAAATGAAAACCTCACAGCCCATAACACATAAATTTTTCACATGGAAACCCAAATGGGAAAACCATGGTGGGACTGAATACCCACAAGCTGTTTGTGAACTCTTTTGAAGTCTTCTCTATTAGGAGCCTAGTCCGGTGAGAGACTTTACAATAAAGAGCCTGTTAGGAACCGATCCTATTAGGTATCACCCGATTAAGGGATGGCTATATACCCTGTTAAAGGTTGAAACCCTGTTAGAAGTTACCTCACTAGAGGATTTAAATAACTCAATAACCTTGAGCCACCTAGTTAGAGGATTTACAACAAAGCCTGTTAAAGCTACCCATTCAAGGGATTTACCTTTTGTTGAAATGGTTAGAAGACAATAGGTAAAACACCGATCTGATAACAACACTTCTTGCTAAGGTAGATCCTTTTCAGTTCCTCTCTTCTGCAATCACACTCTGCAGATTCCTCGCTCTGGCTTGACAAGTATGAAATCTCCAACACGTAGACACAAATCAACTTTTGCCAACCACTACAATCACAAAACTCATCGACCTTATAGACAACAACTAGGTTAGTAGCATAAACCCTAAACCCTAAATATTTCAAGTTTACACTTACAGGCAGTCCAATCCTGACCATCCAAACACAATACATAGAATGAAATGATCCAAAATAGATCTCAAGACATTATGCATCGTCCAATCTTCACTGCATCTGAAAATCAATATCCCATCACGCGTTGTTCACACATCACTAAGAAAAACACTCATTCTCGAGATAGGCATTCAATCTTCATGCGCAAGAACCACAAATAAACCCTTCACGTGCACACAACTGATGTGGTATATCGTTCCTTATCCTTATTCCTTAACTAACTGGTCACAAAACATCATCGATTGCACTGCACAAGACAAACCGGTAACCCTAGAGCTGAATTGAGACTACCAACTGATAGTCACACATAGTGAACCCCAACACCGGTCCACTCTATCCCGGTTGACCATAACCGCTTCCTATCTTCATACTGGTTCATACCGGTTCACCTTCTTGAGCACTTCTTAACATCAATGACAACATACATTATCACCGCTTCATCATATGCCAACAATAGAGAGTCCAACACACATGAAACAACAAGAGTAGTGTTGAGAGAAAGGGAAGGGACCAAAGTAAGACAACCCCCAAAGAAAGTAAATAAGAACCAACACAAAAATGGACCATCATCATTTGCATCAGGATCCCCTTCATTGTTTGTGCCCTTTTTTATCATTTGTCTTTTTTCTTCTTTTTTTTTTAATTTTTGGGACCTTGTACCAAATCCCCTCTCCCCACTTCTATTTAGGTCTGGTCTAGTTTACAACTCATCATTTTATGTCTCTTAACTCTCTTTTATCATGTTGCTGGATCACAAAGTGTGATTTGAAATGCTAATTCAAAAAATTTCACACAATCTAACCGAGAAATATATAATTATATCAAGGTTGGTTATATTATTCTCATTCCTTATGCTTAGTGCAAGAGTGTTTTTAGTGTGAACTGCCAATGTCTAGATGAATCTATGCAAGAACAAATTATGAGACTTTTTGAGATGATGGTTTAATGTATCAAGATTTCTTTTCCAACATTGTTTAGGTAATACGTCAGCAAACTTGGGAAGTGGTGGTCATCAAACATGTCCAGGATGCTATGGTACAACTGATTCTAGAGGAGATCAATGAATTAGAAGTTCATTCTTCATTCAACCTCATTGTCAAGATGTTGAACATTGTGACAACCAAGAGAAAACTGATTGTGGCTTAGGCGTTGCAATAAGAAGGGTTGGAGAGGAAGTTACTAGGAACCTTTGGTAGATTCATTGCACAAAATGCATATTTGTTCTCTCCTATCTAAATTGATATTATTTAAAAGTTTGCCTCTAGCATGATGTACTTGATGTAGCTGTGATACTCATAGTTTTGAGCTCAATTGTGGTTAAGTGATTTTGTTTGATTTCAATATAACGAGAGTTGTCCCCTTTGGCAATACCTACCAATATATATTAATTTGTAAATAAGATTAATAATTAGATATATGATTATTATTGTTTTTAGATTAGATTATATAAAATATTTTGGATCACATATTGATTAGATTCATGATTAAGATGATAAATTATTACATAATATTTTTTATTAAGTATTCATTAAATACATTACAAGGCTTGGTACATCTCTAGGGATTAGTCTGGCTTCAACTCGCCTCAAATGGGTGCCAAGCTCGGTCGCTCTCCACTACCAAATAAAAGTTCTATACGAGGCAACCCCTGAAATGAAATGACATGAGCATGTTCATCAAAATATTAGTATTTAACAATAAACATAAAATTTCTAAAATAAACATTGCACAAAATTTATGTCTTCTTCAACAAAATAAAACAACTTTTAAATAAATAAATTCTACAAATTAATATATCTCTACTTTTTTAAATAGATATATTTAAAATATTATATTAATTTAATATATTATATAAAATAATTATTTTATATTCAACTTATTTTTTATTATCTAAGATACCATTCTTATGTTAAGTAATAAACAATAAAATACCATTATTGTCATTATTACATATCTCCATATACAAGATAAAGCTCTTGATTTAATCGGAAAGGAAATACAAAAATAAGAATGGTCGGACGCATACGTTAGCCACCATCAATCAGATGCGTATCCTGCGTTTATAACGATGAAGAATACAAATGGCGGATCAAATCATATGCGTATCCTGCTTTTATATCGATGAAGAATACAAATTAACAAATGGCGGATCAAATCATTGTTAAAATTTTGTTACGTTCAATGAACAAGAATTGTATGATGCCTACGTATTTAAGTGGCATCTTGCATGCAAATTACTGAATCCAAGCAAAAGAAAGAATGGCAGATTTGAAATTTGCTCTACTGTTAGTGTTGATCTTGTGTGTAAGTGCGAGTGGGCAGAAATACTGTCCAGACCTCCCTAAATGCCTGACCGATTATGATTGTCCTTATGGAGATTATGGCACTATCTGCTGTAATATTAATAGCTGTGGCCTTGGAATTGGATTTTGCGCACCTGGGTGTGATTATAAGTAGATTGTGTAGCCTTCATCTTCCTTATGGATTGGGTGTGATTAGATTAGATTGCTTTTCTTTCAAATAAATAAGAGATATGTATAAGTTTCTATTGTCTTTGAGGTACTTAATTTCTGATGTAATGTTTCTTAGTTGAATATGAAATGTTGTTATGTTCATTTGGCCATTAATTGATTTTGTATATTGATTTGGAGCTACTAGCTCACAAATGGGGGACATCATCCCCATCCCACATTGGATCAGTGAGGCACAAGCATGCGATCACAATGGTCCAATGAGAGTTTGAACCTTGGTGGTCACAACAACCCCACCACTTAACCAACACACTATGGGCAGAATACCAATTGTTTTTGTATTTTCATAATATATTATAACTTTAATTATTATTCAGTTTATTAATTAAATAATTATTAAGATTTTATTTTTTTGATATATGAAAGTGTAACCAAAATGGGGGTCACTATTGAGTACTAAATAATTATTAAGAATTAGTATTGATAAGTATTTCATAATAGTCATAGTTGACAAAATGTCTATAATTAGTCTATAATAGTGATCATTTTTTTGTCAATTCACACTCAAAGCTTAATGTATTATGTATAAAGGCAAACCACTTTTGTTTTTAAAGAGTATTTTTAGTAGTAGTTCTAAAATGTCACTAAGAAACACTATTTATCTCTCACCTAAAATAACTTAATTAGCTTTTATAAATATATTTAGTAAAATAAAATAATGCTTAAATAAATAAAATAGTTCTTCGAGTTAAAATAAATAATTCTTATATTAAAAAATTTCAAAACTAATATATCTTAGTATTTTTAAATAGATGTATTTAAAATATCTTTATTATCTTTTTTCCAATGAATAAGTCTTATTTGAATTTTTAATAAATTTAAAAATTATAATACAATATTCATTAAAAATTACGCAATAAAAAGGCACCCCCAAAGTCAAGGCTTGACCAATTCCAAACAATAAAAAGGGTCAAGCACATGATGGATAGTTGGGCAATTTGAAGTTGGAATTCAAGTCACTACACGACAAGCATTTTATTCAATTTATTCACTTCCCAGTATTCAATGAACCCGAATGGATCCATTACATTCTAAGCCGAATCCATGATGAATTCATGTGGATGGATTGACCTCATAAGATCACCAAGTAAGCCATTGACGTAGTTACCTATTTAAGTGTAACCGGTGAGGTCCCTGGATTAAGGAAAATACAAAATACAACTGTAACAAAGATTACTGGACCTCAGTTTGGTAGTCGATCGTTGACTATCAATGATATCATTGAGCACAATATTATATTTACCTTGAGGGTGATTGGATATAAGGTATATCAATCAAGCAGGCACAATTCTATATCCAACATGGCTATATTTGTAGCTTATGAGATGATGAAGGAAGGCAAGAGGTATGATCTCTATTCAGTACTTCTTCGTGAGTTATCATGCAGCCTAAAGAAGATTAAGCGAGACAAGAAACATGTATTCAAGTTTGGTTCCTTGGTTGTTTGCTTGGCTCTATATTTCCTAAATGAGATCCCCGGTATTGGGAAGATTTAGTGGGGATATGATAAATCATTGGCAGTTTAGATCATGGAAGGATTGCAAGGATTAGGTCATATTGTTGCTCTGAAATCCACCTTGTGGGGATACTTCAAATCCTTCCAGGCATCAATGAACAATAGAGAAAGGATACCTAAATAAATTGGAGAGAAGTATGAGAAGACTATCTACTTCATGGTCAACAAGGACCCATGTCATATGGAGGCAGTTGAGCCAAGAACTATTGGGATCATGCCCATGGAGTATGAGGTGGATGTTGTCACATTTGATGCATATGCTCAACATTTTTTGAGTCAATAGGTAGATGACAAGGATGAGAGGAGAGGCACTTTTCGAGAAAAAGACCTTAATTTACACAAAAAGTTTCCTAGACATACTAGGAAGGGGAAAGTGAGGAAAGAGGTAGAGGAGCTCGTAGAACAGATGGGTATAAGAAAGGAGGTTGTACAAAGGGCAAGAGAACAAAACATTGTGAAGGAAGAAGACCTGGCAAAGACAAAGAAGACTAAACTTGTTTCCACCCCTCTGAAGCGGGCCAAGCCAAAAGAGTCTTAGTCTGCACCTACTTTTGGTGTGTAGATGCCCATTCCTCTACCCAAAAAACAATCTACATAATCAACCAATGGGGTGGAGAAGAGGAAAATGGAGAAACCTCAAAGAGTATATATTGTTGCCACTGTCGAGGTCATAGAGACAATGTTTGATGAAGCAATAAGAGAGGTGAAAAAGATAGCCACCTATGCAAGAGTGGTGAAGAAACCACAATCTGGTGGAGCTCAACCATCCAAGAATCCAAGAGCACAAAGTGAATCATTCGATAAGGCCAGGGCTAGCAAGAAGCATAAAAGTGAGTTTGATGCCGCTTTGAGATCCAGTAAGATTGAAGGAACATTTCAAATAATGCCCCCATTGACTTTGAAGAACTTAATTGATGAAATTCTTAAGGATAGGAATCTAAGTAATGTATCTACATATTATTAAAATTTTGATGATAAGGACCAGAGGGTAGTTGAAGAATCAATTGTAGAATATATGGATGCATATACTAAGACATTAACAGAAATTACATCTATGATCCCTAAAAGTCTATATGATATTTTGGATGCAAGAAGGCTTACAACTAGTCAAGAGGATGAGAAAATAAAAGAATATGTGCTAGTAAATATATGTTCTATTATTTCTAGAGATGCAATCAGATTATTTAATCTTGCCAAGGATAGATTTTGAAGAAAGAAGAGGGTGAATAAGCTTATAGTAGGGAAGAAAGTTGAGGTGATAAAGGAGGTTGACACAATTTTGAGATAGTTTTTAATAGATCAAAGAGTTGATGTAAATCTAAAAGAACCAAATAAAGACTCATTTGTTCCAAAAGTAAATACAACTATCCCTAATAAGCTAAAGGAGAAGTTGCCTAAGAAAGTCCATCTAGAAGGACATTCTAATGAGAAAAAACTAGTTGAAAATGTTGATGGAGCAAATGATACCTTCGGTGATGTTGTGCAGGATCCTCATGTTATAGAAGTTTTTTCATAAAAACCAAGTTAGTGGACATTGGATGTGGACAAGGATAAGGGTGATGGCAAGAAAGATGGAAAAGGTACGAGTGTAGAAGTTTCAAAAAAGGAGAAAGGAGAGGGGAAGGAAGATTAGGCTCCGCTAATAGTGGCAAGAGAAACTAGTTTTTTTAAAGGCAAACAAGTTGTTGTTGATCTAGATAATTTTGGTCAAGGGCTGATTGACTTGAGTTCATTATCCCCCATTCAAGCATTTAAATTGGAAACTCTAGCTCAAGCCAAAGCCAATAAAGACCTGCTCAAGTCCCATTTTGAAAACAATGAATTCATATCATTGGCGTGGGATATCTTGGAGAGTATTATGCCATCTTTTAAACCATATAGATTTGATCCCTCTGGCATGGTCAAGGGTTAAGTGATGTTGGTTCTCATTTTGAGTCTTTGGAGAAGGCTACATATATTAAAGTTTTGAAATTTTTATAATGCTATTAGGTTTAAAACTTTTTTGAAGATGATTGTAGATGATAGAGTCGGTCTAGTTACTGCACTAAAGAATATTTAGGATGTGATTGATGGAGGTAATATATACAAGTCATGTCTTATTTTTTCCAAATTCACTATAGACATTGACAAGAAAATAAGGGAATGTGAAGATCAGCTAGGAGACATATCATAGTCATACATACTACAATCTACTCTGGTTATTAATTTTGAACCCCATGTTTTAAGTATACTAAATAAAATCAAGAGTCTAAACCATGAAAAGGAAAGAGTTTTGGGCAGAGTGACTGAATTAAGGAGCCTTAGCACTCCCCGGATAGATTCTTTAGTGAGAAGTATGCAAGATGCTAAGGATGCTCTAGTTCTAACATTTCGACAGATAGAAGAGTAGTTGAAACACTTGCTTATATTTTTAGTGGGATGATCATGATGTGGGAGCATCACCGGTTCTTGGCAATCTTGTATCAACCAAAAATATTTCTTTTCTATTTTGTAGTTTCAACATTCCTTTTTTGCAATTTCTTGCATTTTCTCACTGAACCTTGCAGAGCTAGATTTTTCTTGTGAACATGATCATCTTCCTTATTTATAAACCATGGAAAGTTTTGATCTTTTTCTAGCAATTTATCACTTTTGGATTCCAATACAGTTTTCTGGCTTAGAACACCAAAACCGTTTGGACCTATTTTTCTATTTGTAAATCTTGTGGATCCTTTATATAGCTTGAAGAGCCCTAATTTTTTTGTTCCAATTTTCCTTGGCTTGTGGTCAAACTTCCCTCTGATCCGCACTTCATCCTTTGGACTTTTAAGAGGATTTTCCTTGGCGGAGGATGACCTGGTGGTTTTACATGTTTTATCTTGTTCTTTGGTATTTGAACTATCTTGGGCCAACCTAGATCCCTCTTTTCAATATAAATCAATGTAATTTATCATCATAATTCATTAGGAAGAATATAAATGCATATCTTAAGATATAGATGTTCAAACTTGACCAATTTTGTAATTGAGCATGTATGTAGCAAGCGAGTGAGCTGAATCTTTTATTCGGATAGATGTTACTGGTTATTTATAATCAGTTTTTATAATTTAATTCATTTATTTTTGCATTGCCTCCATCATATCCTTTTTTTTCCATTGTATTTACTCTTGTTGCCGGATCTGGTTTGATCTCTTTGAGGTCCTGCTAACCGATGACTACACCATGTTGTATTAGAGCAATATTTCATTCTAGAGATTGTGTTGTCTTGAAGATTTTGTTGTGGGGTGTTGGGTTGTGGTTCCGAACTGTAGTTGCAGAGGAATGGCGCGAAGATGGCACGAAGAGGAAATAGGAATGGTGGAGCATGTGGGAATGTTGAACCTACTGTGATGGAAATGTTGAGGATTTGCAACTTGGTTGGAAGCTGTTGAGACAACTTAGAGGAGAGGTAGACATATTGAATATGTGAGCGGAGATGAAGAAGAAGAAACACTGACAAAACAAGTAGCTAATCTGCCAGTGATCGATCCAAATGAAGAGAAGTTCTTGAAGGTTTTGAGTAGGACGAACACTAAACCATATTTTACCCCACTAAAGTATGATGGTCAGTTGGATTCAGATGAATTAATGGATTGGATCTCAGAGATGGAGAAGTACTTTATTTTTTGGAACACTGTGGAAGAAAGAAAGGTGAAATATGCTTATACTCAGTTTAAAGGTCTTGCATCTCTTTGGTGGGAACATTTGTAGGTTTATAGACATAGAAGAGCTAAAGAGAAGATCAAATCATGAGAGCGGATGGTTGCCAAGTTAAAATCAAAGTTAATGCCAACTGATTACCAAGTAAATCTGTTTTAGAGGTTTTAGAAAATAAAGCTGAAAGAATCTAGTTTGAAGGAGTACATTGAAGCATTCTACAAGTTGAATATTAGATCTCGACATGTCGATGATGAGGTTGAACAAGTTGCAAGATATTTGAATTGATTGTGGATGTCTATACAAGATGAACATAGTTTAATCAAGTTGTAGAATGTTGAAGATGCTTACCAATATGCCTTGAGAGAAGAAGAGAAGTTGAACAAAGGAAATAAGGAGAGACAACGAGATAGAAGTGGAAGGTTTTCCCAAGGAATATTTCAAGGATGAAGAGGATATTACAAAGGAAGAGGAACGTATATAGATCAAAACAAAGATAAGGATGTAAGCAAGGAAGGTAGTTCAAAACAAAAGGATGATAGAAATTTGTACTAGAGGAGATAACCCGATGGTTACTGGAATGAAGGATTTGGAAAAGATGATAGAAGAAAAGAAAAGAGAGTATTTAGAGGAACTTTCATGGACATCATGCTTTCAAATGTAAGAAGACAAAGAATATTGGGAGAACAACATTTGTAGAAGAAAGCCCCATTGGATTAGCTAACATTGATAATGTAGACACAACCACTCACATCAAATTACATGAAAATATCACCTATATATACAAATCATTAACTTTGACAACAAGGTTGGGTAAACCCTCAACTCATAATTACAAAATTACATCACACGATACAAATACCGCATAAGACGAAGAAAATCACCAGTTCATGAAAACCACCAATAACTCATACAATGATCAATGTGGATCATCAAAAAAATAGGACACAATAAGGAAACTCTAGAAAGCATATTAGAATCATCAGTAACAACTACACCAACACCACTTATCAATTCTTCATCAATCAACATCTAAATCTCAAGAACACTCGAACAACAACAACTGTTCTGAAGAAAGATAACTTGCAGAGCACTAGAACATGATCCATCTGAAATGAAGATACACAAGACCATCCCAAAAAATATCCCAAAATCTCAGTTCAATATTTGATCACACCAGAGTATATTGAAGGAAATATCGAGCTTTGCGAAGCACCAATGCAGCAAAACAAAACTGCAAACCGGATCATAAAATCTTCTCAATTTGCAATCACTAGAGAAAATCAGAGGAATATGTTGACATCAATAACAAGAAAATATCCTAGTAGCAACAATGTAAAACAATTTCCAATAGTAAGGGCAATCCTACAACACCCAAAAATATTTCTTTTTGTTTAGTTTTGTAGACGTATAAATCTAACCACCTTCCTAAATAAATATTTAATATTTATTTAAACCATACCCCCTTATTAATTAAATTTTATTTAATTAATTTCTTCACTTTCATCTATTTGATTAAATAAATTACTCAATTTGTTTAATTAAAATCACATAAACCTTTTATAGCCATTAATTAAATAAATCACTTTATTTAATTAAATCCCCTTTCTCCCTTTTAATTAAATTTACATTTAATTAAATTAACCTTTGCACATAAATAAATCTATTTTATTTACAAAATCCCCCACTTGTATTTATGCAAGTTACATCTATTTTGGTTGAAATAAAGATTTTATTTTAATTAAGATCCTATTTCCCTCACCCACTTGCAAAATCCTACATCTCCCACTTGCTTCCTAATTATTCTTCTAGAACCCATCCAATCCTAATCAATTAGCATTAATAAGCCTTAATCCTATCATTTCCCTAAGTTTGAGGAGTTCACTTATCAAAATTGGAGGAAAGTCTTCTAGAAGAAATAAAGGCTTTATCAATTCAACAAGTTAACTTGTTGAGTTCCCCAAATTTGGAAGGAATCTTACAAATTTTTCCCCCAAAGTCCTATTAACCATTAATGGTTAATTCAACCTTCCCACATGGTTAGAGACTTTCTCTCTAACTTAACCCTCACCTTGACCCTAGTTATCCTATTTAACCCTTGCACAAGAGTTTACCCCTTGGGTAAAAGATTTATCCAATGGATGATCCTAACCTAACCTTAATCCTTACCTCCTAGGTTAACCTTCATGTCTCCTCGAGCAGTTAATGCCACTTGCATCTCCTCTCAAGAAACCTCTTGTTGAGAATTGTCACTATTTCATTGGTGAAAGTTGTAAACATGGATTGATAACTTTCAATCCTAGCCCTTGTTGAGATTATTCAATCTCAACCCTCCATTGACCTATTTTCCCTATAAATAGAGCTCTCATCCTTCATTCTAATCATCCAAGTTTTTATGCATCTACATTATAGTCTAATTTACTAAGCATTTTAGCCTCTGTTTGTTTAGAATATATCATAGAATTTAGAAGCATTTCATATCATAGAATACTCATGCTAGTATTTTATGTTAGGATAATTTGTTAATCTCTTTATCATATTAATATCTTCATATTAGCCTAAGAAACATAGTTTTCAACACATCATATAGATCTTAGAATTCATTCATGCATATAGATCACAATATCACTCATTCTTGGAGTTGTCATTCCTAAGTCATTTGGTCAATGATCTAACAACAAAACATTCGCTTTAGGGATCCTGGGACATAGAGAACAATTGGACACACCTTGGGGAGTTAAAATAGTCTAATTTGGTTTATACTTGCATCAAGAGTCTCATTGGTATGTAGGTCATTTGATTTCAAACATTTTGTTTTGGTCACCACATTTTCCTATATACATCTTTGGCGCCCACCATGGGGGACGTCCCCAAAAATAACATCGTTTTGTATGCAAGAAGAAGATATAAATCATGCCAGAATATCAAAAAAGTGCATCTGGTACTTCTTGTAGCACATGTCTATTCTAAACTTTACCACATACATGACACTATTTAGCACGTAGAGACCATATCTTAGCGCATTCTGTTACCTTTCTAGCGCATACCCCTCTCTACTTGTTCAACACATAGGAGCACTATTTTAGCGCATTCATGTCATCGAATAGCATGTAGGTATTGTCTTTTAGTTCTTCTGAACCATATTCTAGCGCATCTATGTGAAAATTTAGTGCGTAGGTTTGACAGAGATAGAAAATTTGTAACAGAGTCAGAAATTTAGGTTTGTGAAGCCCACCATCGAGATTTAATTTTTGACTAACTGTGTGCAGGTTCTAACATTTTTCAGTGTAGGAACACGAGGAGTTAGTTTTATTTACTTTCTTGAAAAGTTGATAAAAGAACTCACTTTTACTTTTATTGCAAAAGTTAAAATATATCTCACCATTCCTTTTGGATGTTTAAAAAGAACTTCATGATTTGTTTTTGGTGCCTAAAATAAACTTCACCTTTCTTTTTTGCATGAATAAAAAGAACAAAATCAAATATTTCCTTTTATACAAGATAGGATCATCTTTCTTTTGGCTCTAAGAAGAACAAAACAAAATTTCCCATTTCTGCAAAGGACTAAAATTGAACATCATTTTCCTTTGGTGCTAATTAAAAGGGACCTCATTTTTCATTTAGGAGTTTAAAAAGAACCTTCACTTGATTAAGCTTTCAAGATTGCAAAACCGTTGTTATTCATTTAATGAATTTACTTTGGTTGACCAGGATCTCTTTTTCAAAATTGTGGCTATCTTTACACATTTCTATGTCAAGATAAAAAGAACCAAATATCTTCTAGATAGCTTTTAGAAAATAATTACAATATGGGATAAAAAGAAAGTGTTTACTCTGTGTCTTGAAAGTGGTAGGTATATGTTCTCTGCTTAACTAGGTGATAAAAAAGCAAAATCCACTCTTCAATGTTTTCTTTACTTCAAACATTTACATCCTTTAGAGGGCCTACCTTCTCGAAGCCTTGAGGGGGCTAGTGAGAAGGGTACGACCCAAGTGGAAAACAAATTTATTGCCAAGTATTCCAACCAACTATAATCAAATGTGGAGGTTGATGAAAATCCCCTCCAATACTTTTGTTCAGTATTAGCCTTCCCCTAGTATCTTTAAGATATGTAAAGCCTTTGTTCTAAAGGTTGGGAAGCCTCCTAAAGGAGTTTTATCACTGTAGATCAAACAAAAGACTAATTATGAACCCTAGCATTATAAACTTTGAGTCGAGTTAGTTGCCATAAATTGGCAATATCATAGTGCAAGGGTGGGGAAGAATCTGCCCGCATGATTACTCTCCATATATCTCCCAAGATAAATATGCAATTGTGAACCAATGCACTTTGGGTTAATTTCTTGAAAAAGGCAAAAATACGGGTGCCTTTAGGGGGTGACAGGGTTGTTTTAGCTGATGGAGTATCGAGACTAGTGGGCTATGATATTGTTAATGACCTTTGAATAAATAGTTTTCTTGACCTGTCTTCTTTTTAATCCAAACTAGTGAAAACATCAAGCATTTGAACACATCCTCAAAAGAACATACACTATTTGTTAGAATAGCCAAATTGTTACCGCTTTGTGTACTATGTTTTCAAGTCATTTTTCAGAAAATCAACTATCAAATACATAAATCATTTCTCAACATCTCAACAAAATCACCACTATAAGGTTATTAGGACAATTAGCACGTAGGACCAACATCCTAGTGCATATCGACCATCAGATAGCTCATTTAAACCAAAAAATAGTGCTTGCATCACCCACATTAGCACATAATCAGTTTAAAATTGGTAAAAACTTGGACAGTGGTTGACAACATCATTTCAATGCATTAAAGCATCAGCCTAGCGCATTTGAACTATATTAAAGTGCTTGCAGACCAAACATTAGCGCTTAAAAGTGACATATTAGCGTGTAACCTTTTCAATCGTTATGATAGAAGATAATAAAAACTAACGCATTTGAAAGAAAACATAGCGCATTTGGAACATTACATAGCGCTTTGGGGTCATCCTTTAGTGTATAAAGGCTCTGTTTTACGGCATGATAAAAAATAACAAAAAACAGAGAGCAAACCAGCAATCTTGTGAAATTTTCATCAACAGTTAAGGATACCCTTTTAGGTCCTCTGATAAATTCAACACAAAAAGGAAAAATTGCAAAGAGGGATCATAAGTGAATAAATTTCCAAATCCAACTAGCATCTTTAAGGAAAACTATCAAATCTTCAACTATCTTGAGATAATATTTCACCCAACAAGATTAAGGAGTATCAAAAATAGTGATCAAAGGTTCCACCATCCAACAAATTTAATCAAAATAAATACATATTTAAGATCTCAAGTTGTCAAATTAAGTTTCTACATCATGAAAATTGAATCATATCATTTGACACACTTTGTCATGGGGGAAAATCAAACTAAAATTTTACTGGACAAGTAGACTTGAGTATATGAAATAAAAGTATCCATCTGATGGGGTTTTATTAGCTTGCTCACACTTCACCTAGTTGGTGTTGGTCAATTCCACCAACCTCTCTAGGTCTAGCTATGATCCAAGACTTCCAAGTCCTTCTCAATCTCTTCTAGGGATTGATCCTTTCCAATCTCAAGGTGTTTTCAACAAGTGTTTAATTAGGAACCCAACCATTACTAAGAGACTTCCACATGCTCAATTGTGCTATCTTGACAACAACTTGTCAGATTCACCCCCATACTATTGTGAGTCATTGCAGAGGTATGGAGGTAGTATTTAACATGGAATTAATTCCATTTGGGTCCATTTGTGATTTTCATTCATTATCTCTCCTACCGATTTCACCATTTTGCCTAGAAATAGGGCTACAAGGAATGAGCCCCTATTAGGCCTCCAAAATCCGGTTTTCAATGGTTTTGAGGAAAATGGCCCAAAAGACCATGCAAACAGTTTTATTTTTCTTCAATCATTCACCTATCCCCAAGATATTTTGGTGGTTTTGGTTTCCCAACTTTCCGTATAGTGCCCTAACCCAAAAATGAGGGTTTGCAAGGGTTTCTAGGCCTTTAACTGACAATGACTGATCAATTTAGTGAATTGGGCATCTAAAGGTCTTGTCAAGGCTTCTACTTGTAATGGAAACTTTTTATAGACTTCATGGAACTCTCCAAATTATTTGGTTGTGGTTTTGTGTTCACCTCTACACTATGGACTCAAATTTCACCCTGTCTTCTCTAGCCGGGTTACTCTCGGACTCGCCTAGAACAAGGTGATAACCATGTCAATATTCACTTTGAGAACTTATCCCCATATATATACACTATAAAATGGGTTTCTTTCCATGTCCCAATAGGCCGTGATGGTAGCATAGAGGGATTTTATGGGGCAACCATTTTACAAGAAATTGCTATTTACAAGCCAAAATTGGCTGATTGGAAACAAAACAATGAAAACACTAACACACCCTATCTACAAAGCATGAAATTAAAAAACTGACTTTCAAATACACCAAATAACTTAAATCCATAATTGGATCAATGGATTCAATCCATTAGTATTCACATTTTAGGCAAAATAAGACCAAAACAGTGATAACAGTCCGAAAATGAGTAGTTTCAGATCGTTGATCATACAAAATTAAACTTCCAACCTTGGTAATCATGAAAGAGGAGGTTTAAATAGTCTTACCCATGTGCAGAGTAATTCTAAGGCATTGTGCTATCCCTAACTCCACTGCTAAGCATTTTAGGACAAAAGTTGTCATGACAACTTTTACAACTTTCCAATTTTTGCATTGCCAACCTATGCAACCTACTTCAAGTCAATACTCATGAATTTTTAATAATTAGTAAGACCATTCTAAACCTATCTAATGCTCACACCAATTTTTTCCATTTTTGACCATCAAGAAGGCCAATCTCAACTACTCAAACTACTACTTATTCAGAAAGTGCCAACCTAGGAAGAAAACCAACTCAGCTAGGCCTACACTTGACTCAAATAAATCATCACACTCACTCCTTGGACCCTCCTGAAGTCCTTATTAGGAACCTGACTTGGATAAGGTCAGTGCAAGACAAAATTGTGAAAGGACTATGAGCCTATGTCCTAGGTGCTCCTACACCATTCATCCAAACCAAAGAAAAGTAAGTCACCTCCTTGGGGATCAGATTTTGATCAATACCTAACTTCTTAAACTCTGTCTCAAGCACCCATGTAGATTCAACATCATCCATACCCTGCCACTTGATTAGGTGCTTCCAATAGATTTGGTGTCTTGTCTTCTTAGAGATCCTTAAACTCAATACATTTTCAGCCTTTGGATTTGGTCTTGCTGGTAATTGAAGGTTGTTTACATCATCCGATACCTCTCAGTGACTACAATCTAAACCTTGAATTGGTCCCTTGTAGGAAACTAAGTTTGCTATGTTGAAAACTAGTGACAATCCTATGTCACTAGGTAGGTTTACCTTGTATGCATTTTCTCCATACTTGGCTAGAATGGCACATGGACCCAACCTTCTCATTTGTAACTTGTTAGGTACTCCTTGATGTAGCCTTTCTTTGTTTAGATGCACCATGACAAGATCTCCTACTTGGAATTGTAGGTTCTTCCTTCTCTCATCAACCTTTTTCTTGATCTTACTTGTGTTCTCCATTAATGCTTGCTTGACTGATTCATGTACCTTCTTCATTGACTGAGAAAAATCTTCAGCATATCCACTTCTTGTTTCTACATTAGCTAAGTCTCTTAGATCCAATATACCCCTTGGGTGAATACCATAGAACATCTCAAAAGGGCTCTTGTTGGTGGTCCTATTTATTGTTTCATTGTAAGCATATGCAGCTTATGATAGCACTTGATCCCATGTCTATCCATACTCCTTGGTAAGGCACCTCAATAAGTTTCCCAAGCTCCTATTAACCACTTCGGTCTACCCATCTGTTTGAGAATGGTAGGCTGATCCAAAAGATAGGTTGGTGCCAAGCTTTTCCCAAAGTGTTTTACAAAAATGACTCATGAACTTTGAGTCCCTATCTGAAACAATGCTCATGGGTAAACTATGTATCTTTTTCAATTCCTTGAAGAACAAATGAGCTATTTGGCATGCATCATGAGTAGTCTTGCAAGGCACAAAGTGGGCCATTTTATTATATCTATTCATAATGACATAAATGATATCAAATCCCTACTTTGTCCTTTGTAAACCTACTACAAAGTCCATACTAATGCACTCCCAAGGTCTATTTGGTATGGGAAGAGGTTGGTATATACTGGCATTTGATTCATCCCAGGCCAATAGTAATACCTTTGAACCAACTCTTGAGTCTTGTTGACTCCAAAATGACCACTAAGTCTGCCATTATGCTTCTCTTGTATGAGATTTTCTCTCATTGACCCTCTAGGCACACAAAGTTGTCCACCTCTAAACAACAACCCATCTTGCAAGGTAAAATCTGAATGCTCACTATGAAAATGATTTTGATACACCTTACACACCTTGTAGGCATTTGAGAAGTCTTCATCATCCAGGTATAGGTCTCTAAAACTGTCAACACTTATGCTCCTTAACTAAATTTCTTGGATTGTCAAAAGTCTTCTGCTCAATGCATCAGCACCCCAGTTTAATTATCCTTTTTTGTGCTTGATTGTGAATGTGTAGGCTTGCATATACTCCACCCACTTCATGTGTTTGTGACTAAGTTTACCTTGTGAGTTTAGAAAGCTCAAAGCTCAGTTGTCCATATAGACTACAAATTCCTTAGGAAGGAGATAGTGTTGGCAATATAGCATTATAACAGACAATGAAAGATTGTTGGCATTTCATAAGGATATTGAGAAGGTTGTTGATGATTATGGATATAACTGATTAAAGATGTTTACTATCTTGATATTATTTTTTGTCATTGATGTCAAGAAATTGATTTTCTAGTTCAGTATGATGTTGCTATATCTTGAGAAGTATGATTTGAAGAGTATATAGATGTTGGTAAAAGACACAGGAAAGAATATGATGAATAAGGGGATGAATAAGGTATTCAATGGGCAACTAGTACCAAGTCAAAAAATGATGAGATCATGATGTTTTAGATTGTTTTAACATCATACATATGTTGTAAATTGTAAAGGTTAATACTATACTACATTATCAAGCAAAGAACCTAGTCGGTAATCCCTAAGGTATTGCTATCGGTTAGTGAAGGCGGAATGTCTACCGAGTGAAGTTTAGTCTTCACCGAGTTGTTACCGAGTTGTAACCAAGCTATAATAGAATGCATTAAATGTTTTCATGTGTTATTTAATGAAGGAAGTTGATGAGTTGGAAGTGATTAAATGATTGGTATGCCATTAATATAGTTTGTTAATGAATGTAAGGCAAAGGAAAGTCGACATGAAGATCTACAGTGCAAATTGAACCGCAATACCCTAGCACAAGTTCCAAGAAATGTATGCAAGTTCCTAGGCAGGGTAAAACGTTTTTAGATCAAAAGATGCATTGAACCTAGACAAGATCGAAGATCTGATGGCTATGATTGATCATGGGAAATGTGATCAAGGAGATTAAGCGGTTATCTAATTGTTTATAAATAGGAAACTGTTGATAAACAATGGATGCGGGCAAGTGTATGCACAGGGATGCTACATAGTGATTACCGAGCATAGAAGCTTGAAGATATGTTAGAATAACAGAGTATAGAAGCCTAGAAGATAGATAAGATTAGTTCTATGTCTAGATTGTATTGAACAAATAGGAATCTGCTTTAGCATTTTAGATGTGAAGTTGCAGATAGATTTTATTACTATTATTTTGTGAAAGTGACAGAAAATCTCTTAATCGAGTGAACTTAACAGTTTTATTTGTAAAACCCTCTAGCAAGGTGACATTCTGATTGAGTGTTTGAAACCCTTTAACAAGGTCACTTCTAACAAGGTGAAGATCCTAACAGATCTGAGGGAAATTCCTTAACCAAGTCACATCTAGCAATGTGTTTGTAATCTTTAACAGGACTTGCTTTTAACCAAGCATACTTTAGAAGAGTATATTTCTTAGTGGGTTCAAAATCCCACAGTGGTTTTTCCCTATTTGGATTTTCACGTTAAATCTGGTGTTATGAGGTTTATGATGTTTATATGCTTTTGAGTTTGCATGTTTGATAGTTTTGATTATATTTCTAAATTATATGTTACCAAGGTTGAATCTGATGTTTTTATGGATGATTAAGTTTGTATGATTCACCCCCCCCCCCTCATCTTGTTGTCTATTGGATATGTACTTATATTATGTATCAAAACTATCAATTGAAATCAGAGCTTTGGACTCCAGAAGGAAAGTTTAAAGGCACTTGAGTTAAAGATCCAAAGATGTATAAGAGGGATGTACTGAAGCTGAACAAATCAGGTTTCTCTACATGGCAGAAAAGGATGAAGCTGCATCTATCAGGAGTTGGAGAATATGTTGTATACTATATGGAGAATGATTTTGTTACACGGAGCACCTATCCATTGACTATGGATGACCGATTCAGAGTTTACTGATCTAGAAGGCTGCAATGATGCAAAGGTAATGTGGGATAAGCTCATATTAGTATATGGAGGAGATGAACATGTTCAAAGAGCAAAATTAGATAGTCTAAGAGGACAACTCGAATCTATGAGGATGAATGAAGGTGAGAACATAACTCAATAAAGTACAAGACTAAAGGAGATTGTCAATCAAATCAAAGGAGCAGGTGGAACTATTGAAGAAAAGGATATGACAATTAAGTTGTTTAGAACCCTTCTATCGGCTTATGCAATTCGAGTCTCTACAATCTATGAACTGAGGTTTGTACCTAATATGCCAGTTTCTTTAGATACTACTATTGGTAAGCTACGTGCATTTGAATTGAGTAATTTTGATAATAGTGGATCTTCCATAAATAAATTTGAATCTGCATTTAGTTATTTTCATCTTGATGAATCTAATGATTACAATGAAAGAAAGTATAAGAACTCTGAAGGAGATCACAGTGGAGCAAGTGAAGGATTTCATAAGAACATGGAGGCAATACACAAACTGTATGAGGAAATAAACAAGCAAGAAGAGTTTGAAGCACTATTAGCCAAAAGATTACCAAGAGGCAAAGGTAAGTATAAAGGCAAACTACCTTTGAAATGTTTCAATTGTGATAAGATAGGACATATGGCTTCTAACTATCTTGACAAAGATTCTACTGAAAAGAGAGATTACCAAGATGACAGATAGAAAGACAATCATTACAGAGGACACCGAGACTTCAGAAGAAGAGATAGATAGACATGTTTAATAGCTGATGAAGAATCTAACGATGATAAATCAGATGAGACTAATACAGAGGAAGTAGTTTATGTGGCTATCAAAGATGGATCAGATGAAGAAAGGTATGAAGAAAAAGCCCTAATATCTCACATAAATACTAATGATTATTGGATTATAGATAGTGGATGTTCACATCATATGACAGGAGATAAACACAAGTTTGTTATGTTAGAAGATTATGATGGAGGCTATGTCAGATTTGGTAATGATGCACCATGTCCGGTGAAAGGTAAAGGATCTATAACACTTCTTGATAATGCAAGATGCAATGATGTTTATTGGGTTGAAGGTTTGAAATATAATTTGTTGAGCGTAGAAAAACTAAACAACATAGGTTATTGAATAGAATTTCAAAAAGGGATTGTCAAAGTTCATGACAAGAATGGAAAGTTAGCTGCTACCAGGACACAAACAAAAGGTAACACATTTCACCTTGACTCAACTCGGAATAAGTGTTTGTATGCAAAGATAGATAATACCTGGTTATGGCATAAAAGGTTTTGTCATGTAAATTTTGATAATCTGATCAAAATAAGTAAGAAGCACCGAGTAAGAGCTCTACCGAGTCTTGAAAAACTTGAGAATGCTATGTGTTGAGGATGCCAGATGGGTAAGATGACAAGATAAATCTTTACAAGTAAGTCTTACACTTCTAAGGGATTTTTAGATCTAGTGCACACTGATCTTTGTGGTCCTATGAAAGTTCAAAGTTATTATGGTGATAAATATTTCATATTATTTGTAGATGACTATTCAAGGATGATATCAGTAATGTTTTTAAAAGAAAAATCAGAAGCTTTTCAAATGTTTAAATGGTACAAGGCAAGAGTTGAAAATCAAATAGGAAGACAACTGAAATGTCTTAGATTAGATAGAGGAGGAGAGTTCACATCTAATGAATTCAACTTATTCTGCAATGATCATGGTATTAAAAGACAAGTCTCTGCACTGAGAACTCCATAGCAGAATGGAATAGCTGAGAGAAGAAACAGATCTATTGTGGATTGTGCTAGAACACTGATGATTAAAAAGAAGGTGCCACAAACATTTTGGGGAGAAGCAATAAGCATATCAGTTTACACCTTGAACTGAGTACAATTGAAGAAAGGTACTTTGAAGACACCATATGAAATCTGGTATTATAAGAAACCTAATGTTAGTTATTTTAAAATCTTTGGAAGTAGATGCTATGTTCACAAAGATGATAGAAATGACAAGTTTGATTAGAAAAGTGAAGAAGGAACATTTCTAGGTTATTCTTCTAGAAGCAAAGTATTTAAATGTCTGATCAAATCATCTAACAAAATAGTAGAAAGTGCAAATGTGAAAATTGATGAATTTGCATAAAGAAATGATGAAGGAAATTCCAAGGAACTAGAAGACTATGATGAATTTGTCTATGTTCAACCAAGAAGTCTTACCAAGAAGACTGGTGAAGAAAATGAAGAGAATATCTAGTTACCGAGTGATGAAGAAGATCATACAAAGCCTACCAAGCCTGTATTAGCCAAGTATGTTAGAAGACATCATGCACCAAGTCAAATTATAGGAGATAAGGATGATCCAGTGATGACAAGAAACAAACTGAGATACAACACATGTTTGATATCTGAATTTGAACCGAGAATAGTGAAAGAGGTATTTAACAGTGAAGATTGGATAAATGCTATGACAAAAGAGATTGATCAAACCAAGAAGAATGACACATGGACACTAATCCCAAGACCAAAGGACAAAAATGTAATCGGTACAAAGTGGATTTTTAGAAACAAGCTAAATGAAAAAGGAGAGGTCATTCGAAACAAAGCAAGGCTAGTTTGCAAAGGCTATGCTCAAGAATAAGGAATTGATTATGGTGAAACTTTTGCACCTGTTGCTAGACTTGAAGGAGTAAGAACATTGTTGGCCTATGCTACTTTCAAAAATTTCAAGGTATATCAAATGGATGTCAAATCTGTATTTTTGAATGGAATATTAGAAGAAGAAGTTTTTATTGAACAACCTAAAGGATTTGTTGAAGACAATAATAAAGTTCAGGTATGTAAATTGAACAAAGCTTTATATGGTTTGAAACAAGCACCTAGAGCATGGTATGAAAGATTGCACTCTTATTTGATTAAGATTGGTTTTATAAGGACAAGTGAGAACAACAACATGTACATGAAGAAAGATGAAAATGGAATACTAATCTCAGCCATATTTTTTGATGATATTATATTTTTTGGAAATGATTCTTTATGCAAGAACTTTGGAAATGAAATGAGCAAAGAATTTGAGATGTCATTAATCGGTGAGATAAAGTATTTTATAGGTTTACAGATATTGCAAATAAAAAATGAGATTTTCATTACTCAATCCAAGTACATAAAGGAAATCTTGAAGAAATTTGGAATGGAGGATTCAAAACTAGTAAGTACTCCTATGACTACCAACTGTAAATTATCAAAGACTGATGAATCTGCATTTGTTGATGAGACACTTTACCGATCCATGATTAGAAAACTACAATATGTTGTTCACAGCAGACTAGGCATAGCACATGCAGTAGGTATAGTTGCACGATTCTCTATAGATCCTAAGGAAACACACATGACAGCAATCAAAAGAATTTTTAGATACTTGAAAGGCACTGAGGATTAAGGCTTAGTATATCAGAAAGGAAATGATTTTGATTTAAAAGTTTATACTGATGTTGATTGGGCAGGCAACATTGATGACAGAAAAAGCACAACTGGAGGAGCTTTCTTTTTAGGAGAAAGACTAGTGAGTTGGCTTAGCAAGAAACAAGGATGTGTTTCACAGTCAACAACAGAAGCTGAATACATTGCTGCAGCATTGAATTGTACCAACATTGCATGGATCAAACAATTGTTGGAAGGTATAAATGAGAAAGTTACCGAGCCAGTAACTATATTTTGTGACAATACTAGTGCCATTAATATTTCAAAGAATCTTGTTATGCACTCTAAAACAAAGCACATCTCTATCAAATATCATTATCTTAGAGAAGAAGCTCAAGAGAAGAAAGTGGTGTTGCAGTATGTTAGCACAAAGGAACAAATAGTAGATATCTTCACCAAGCCATTACCAAGGGACACTTTTGAATATCTTAGAAGTAAATTAGGGGTCCTACCCCTATCTTCTACTCACTAACCGAGTTCAGTGAAAGCATCAATCCGATGACTATCAAATATCTTTTGGGAGTTGATGCTAATTTATACACTTTAGGATGTTTTCTAAAGGTGTAAAGGAAATATTACAGGGAACAGGAATTGAAGACAAAATGCTCTGACCAAGATTGAATTGATACACAACAGCAGGAAATGACTTCATACAAATAGAAATTATGTTTTAGTTCTTTACTTTTTGGCATTGTTGTCAAAGGGGGAGAAGACTAATGTCAGGGGAGAAGACTAAGGAGAATACTTAAAGAAAACTAAGAAGACTACATATTGGAAAGAAGATTGAAGAAAATAGGAGAAGTCTAATGTATGGGGGAGAGCATTTCAGCATTTCAGAATCACAACAATCCAAATCTTTTTAAGGTCAAATCAATTGGTTTTTCCATCAATGCCAAAGGGGGAGATTGTTGGCAATATAGCATTATAACAGACAATGAAAGATTGCTGGCATTTCATAAGGATATTGAGAAGGTTGTTGATGATTATGGATATAACTGATTAAAGATGTTTACTGTCTTGATATTATTATTTTGTCATTGATGTCAAGAAATTGATTTTCTAATTCAGCATGATATTGTTATATCTTAAGAAGTATGATTTGAAGAGTATATACATGTCGATAAAAGACACAGGAAATAATATGATGAATAAGGGGATGAATAAGGTATTCAATGGTCAACTAGTACTGAGTCAGACAATGATGAGATCATGATGTTTTAGATTGTGTTAACATCATACATATGTTATAAATTGTAAAGGTTAATACTATAATACGTTATCAAGCAAAGAACCTAGTCGATAAACCCTAAGGAACCTAGTCGGTAAACCCTAAGGTATTGGTATCGGTTAATGAAGGCAGAATGTCTACCGACTGAAGTTTAGTATTCACCGAGTTGTTATCGAGTTGTAACTGAGCTATAACAGAATGCATTAAATGTTTGCATGCATTATTTAATGAAGGAAGCTGATGAGCTAGAAGTGATTGAATGATTTTTATGTCGTTGATATAGTTTGTTAATGAATCTAAGGCAAAGGAAAGTTGGCATGAAGATCTACAGCGCAGATTGAACCGCAATACCCTGGCACAAGTTCCAAGAAATGTATGCAAGTTCCTAGGCAGGGTAAAACATTTTTGGATCAAAATATGCATTGAACTTGGACAAGATCAAAGATCTGATGGCTATGATTGATCATGGGAAATGTGATCAAGGAGATTAAGCAGTTACCTAATTATTTATAAATAGGAAACTATTGATAAACAATGGATGCAGCCAAGTGTATGCACAAGGATGCTACATAGTGATTACCGAGAACAGAAGTTTGGAGACATGTTAGAATAACAGAGTATAGAAGCCCAACAGATAGACAAGATTAGTTCTATGTCTAGATTGTATTGAACAAATAGGAATCTTCTTTATCAATTTAGATGTGAAGTTGTAGATAGATTTTATTACTGTTATTTTGTGAAAGTGATAGAAAATCTCTTAACCAAGTGGACTTAACAGTCTTATTTGTAAAACCCTCTAGCAAGGTGACATTCTAATTGAGTGTTTGAAATCCTTTAACAAGGTCACTTCTAACAAGGTGAAGATCCTAACAGATCTGAGGGAAATCCCTTAACCAGGTCACATCTAGCAATGTGTTTGTAATCTTTAATAGTATTTTCTTTTAACCGAGCATACTCCAGAAGTGTATATTTCTTAGTGGGTTTGAAATCCCATAGTGGTTTTTCCCTATTTGGGTTTCCACGTTAAATCTGGTGTTATGAGGTTATGATGTTTATATGCTTTTGAGTTTGCATGTTTGATAGTTTTGATTATATTTCTAAATTATATGTTACCGAGGTTGAATCTGATGTTTTTATGGATGATTAAGTTTGTATGATTCACCCCCCCTCTCATCTTGTTGGCTATTGGATCTGTACTTATATTAAGTATCAAAACTATCAGATAGTGTCTCCACTTCCTTAAATCCTATACTAAAACATATATTCCAAGTCAAATGAGGATTATTTCCTCTTTGCATCACTTATCTTCTCACTATGGAAAGCTACTGGCCTTTCTTCTTGGCTTAGGATAGCACCTACTGCAACATTGCTTCCATCACATTCCACTATGAAGAGTTTCTAAAAACTAGGAAACACTAACACTGGTTGAGTAGCTATATTCTCCTTCAAGGTTTGAAAACCTCTGTTTGTTTGTTCATTCCACCTCTAATAATGTCCAAAATTGGTGCACATATAGCACTATATTACCTAATGAACTTCCTATAATATTGAGCTATTCCATGGAAGCTTCTCACCTTTGTTCCTGACTTAGGAGTAGGCCAATTTACTATGGCTTCAACCTTGCTGGGATCCATCTTGAGGTTTCCTTGAGACAACACAAACCTAAGGTAAACCAACTCCTACTTAACAAATTCACACTTGTCCAAGTTCATGGTTTGCTTCTCTTCATACAGTCGTTGTAACACATTTTGCAAATGATTAATATGATCTGTTCTATCCTTACTGAAAAATGAGAATATCATCTAGATATACCACCACAAATTTACCTATGAAGTCCTTCATCACCTCATTCATGAGTCTCATGAAGGTGGTTGGAGCATTGGATAATCCAAATGACACTACAAGCCATTCATAAAGACCCTCTGTTGTCTTCAATTTTGTTTTCCATTCATCACCCTCCTTAATCCTAATCTGGTGGTATCCACTTTTAAGGTCAATCTTGGTATAGTATTTGGCTTCCCCTAAACAATCCATTAGGTCTTCTATTCTATGAATTGGAAACCTATATCTAGTGGTGATCCTATTTATAGCTCTAGAGTCAGTGCATAATCTCCAAGTACCACCTTTCTTTGGGGCTAGAATGGTAGGTACAACATAAGGGCTAATGCTTTTCTTAATTAGACATTGGTGTAAAAGCTCTTGGATTTTCCTAGCAATCTCAACATTTTGTTGGGGATTCATTTTGTAAGATGCCTTTTTAGGTAATGATGCTCTAAGAATAAAGTCTATTTTATCTCTTATGGTTCTTTTAGGAGGTGAGGTGGCTGGCTGTCCATCACTCACTATCCCTTTGAACTTCTTCAATAGGTCTTGAACCTCTATTGGCAAATCTAGCTACTCTTTCTTGTCTTCCCCTTTAGGCTTCATTACTAATGTAAACCCTATACCTTCACCTTCCTCAACTATCTTCAAGAACTATTTTTCACTTACTAAGAGAACATTAGGACCTCCTGCCCTCTTTTCACCTTCCTCAAGGATAGATTGGATCTTGAATGTGACTCCAGCTTTCTTGAATGAGTATGCATTATTGGCTCCATCATGAATAGCTTGTCTATCAAATTTCCATGGTCATCCTAATAGAAGATGGCATGCATCCATGGGGAGGAAATTACATAACACTTTGTTCTTATACCTCCCAACAGTAAAATCCACCCATGCTTTCTCATTGACTAAGACATGTTGGCCTTTGTTCAACCAAGTGACCCTATATGGGTTATTGTGAGGTATCCTTTGAAATTTAAGCTTACTCACAGCCTCTTCTCACACAGTGTTGTTTGTTGACCCTAAATCAATGATCACTTTAAAAACTTTGTCCATAACATTGCATTTGATCCTAAATAATGACCTCCTTTGGCTAGGCTCTTCTCTGACAAGTTCTTTTATCAAATTTCTTGTTATCATCAAGTTGTCACCTACCTCTGATTCTAAGGAAATCTCTGAAGTCTTGTTTCTTGAAGTCTCTTCTTGAAGATAGTTCACTCTCCTTTCACTATTCAGTGATGATGATCCCTTCTCTGGACACCTATATGTTGGATGACCAAGTTGGTTGCAATGGTAACACTTCACTGATGCAAAGTATGAGGAACCTCTACCTTGTCCACTATATCTTCGTCTAAAACCATTGCTTGACCCCCTTCCTCTATTTAATCCTCCTTTACCAGTGCCACTTTCTTGTTGCTTAGTGAGTTTAGACTCACCTTGTGTTCTTTGTTCTGAACTTCTTCCTCCAAAGCCTCCCCTATGGCCTCTATTTTCTTTTCCTCTACCTCTACCCCTATTGCTGGTTGAATCATGTTTTATTTTTAGTTTTTCTTCCACTTTAAGGGCAAGTTGATAGCTTTGATGAATTGTCTTTGGGCACATTAGACTGAGTTCCTCTTGGATGTTCCATCGTAGACCATTTTGGTATCTAGAAACTTTGAGACTTTCTTCTTCCACCGCATGAGATCTAAGGCTAAGTTTGTGGAAATCCTCTGTACATCCACTAACATCAAGCTCTTTTTGTCTTAGAATTTGTCTCTTCATATGAATTTGCAATTCATAGTCATCAGGGAGATAGACCTCTTTAATTTTTACTAACATCCCTTTCCAAGAAGAGATGGGTGTTTTGCCCATTTTCTTTCTCTCATCTTGCACAAATTTCCACCATTTGAGAGAAGCTCCTCTCATCCTAGACTTGGCCACTTTGACTCTTTGTGCTTTAGTTAGGCCTTCACACTCAAAATGGTTCTCCATGCCCTCTATCCATTCTAGAACCACTTCTGCTTCCATCTAACCAGTAAACAATGTCAATCCTTGTAGTGATTTACCACTTAAGGATTTCAATGACTTTAGGAAAGGTTATTGTTCTAAGACAAGATTAGGTTCAGGTACTTTTTCTATCTTTGACACCTCTTTACCCCTCCCTTATACTCCTTCAACCTTTACCAACACTTCATCTGCCTTGGTTTCAATCTCACCAAGCTTACTTTCCAGTTCAATCAACTTCTCCTTTAGGAGTCTATTTTTTTCCTCCTGATCATCCACTTTCTTTGCCAAATCTGCATTGGTCACCATGGTATCATCTCCTACAGATTCCACCAAGGACATCTACTCACCTATCCCAAATCTTATAGGCTCCGATACCAATTTCATGGGGTTTGCCTAGCTTGCTCACACTTCACCTAGTTGGTGTTGCTCAATTCCACCAACCTCTCCAAGTCCTCCAAGTCCTTCTCAATCTCTTCTAGGGATTTATCCTTTCCAATCTCAAGGTATTTGCAACAAGTGTTTAACTAGGAACCCAACCATTATCAAGTGACTTCCACATGCTCAATTGTGCCATCTTGACAGCAACTTGTCAGATTCACCCCCATACTATTGTGAATCATTACAGAGATGTGGAGGTAGTATTTAACATGGAATTTATTCCATTTGGGTCAATTTTTGGTTTGCATTCATTATCTTTCCTACCGATTTCACCATTTTGCCTAGAAATAGGGCTACAAGGAATGAGCCCCTATTAGGCCTCCAAAATCCACTTTTCAAGGGTTTCAAGGAAAATGGTCCAAAAGACCTTGCAAAGAGTTTTATATTTCTTCATTCATTAACCTATACCCAAGATATTTTGGTGGTTTTGGTTTCCCAACTTGCCGTACAGTGCCCTAATCCAAAAATGAGGGTTTGCAAGGGTTTCTAGGCCTGTAGCCGGCAGTGAGTGGTCAAATTAGTGAATTGGGCATATAAAGTCTTGTCACAACTTCTCCTTGTAATTTAAACTCTTTATGGACTTCATGGACCTCTCCAAATTATTTGGTTGTGGTTTGGTGTTCGCCTCTGCACTATGCACTCAAATTTCACCCTGTCTTCTCTAGTTGGGTTTCTCCTGGACTCGCCTAGAACAAGGTGATAACCATGTCAATATTAACTTCCAGAACTTCCCCCTACATATATGCACTATACAATGGGTTTCCTTCCATGTCCCAATAGGTTTTGATGGTAGCACAGATGGAATTTATGGGGCAACCATTTTACAAGAAATTGCTATTTACAAGCCAAAACTGGCTGATTGGAAACAAAACAATGAAAACACTAATACATCCTATCTACAAAGAATGAAATGAAAAAAATGACTCTAAAATGCACCAAAGAACTTAAATCCATAACTAGATCAATGGATTCAATCCATTTGTATTCACATTTTAAGAAAAATAAGACCAAAACAGTGATAACAATCCAAAAATGAGTAGTTTCAGATTGTTGATCATATAGACTTAAACTTCCAACCTTGGTAACCATGCAAGAGGATATTTAAGTAGTCTTCCCCACATGTGGAGGTATTCTAGGGCATTGTGCTATCACTAACTCCACCCCTAAGCATTTTAGGACAAAAGTTGTCATGACAACTTTTACAACTTTTCGCTTTTTGCTTTGTCAGCCTATGCAACCTATTCCAAGTCATTACTCATGAATTTGTAATCATTCCTATGACCATTATAAAGCTCTCTAATTTGCACACCAATTTTTGCCACTTTTGACCTTCAAGAAGGCTAATCTCAACTACTCAAACTACTACCTATTCACAAAGTGCAAACCTAGGAAGAAAACCAACTCAACTACGCCTACACTTGACTCAAATGAAACATCATACTCACTCCTTGGACCCTACTAGAGTCCTTATTAAGAACATTACTTGGCTAAGGTTGGTACAAGCCAAAATTTTGAAAGGACTATGAGCCTAAGTCCTAGGTGCTCCTGCACCACCATCCAACATCAACAATCAACATTGATCATTTGTGTATGACCACTCCCCATATCTTGAGAAGAAGAAGTCTTCATCAAAAGACTAAATTGAAGAAGAGATAACCTAGTCCTAAGTCCCTTGCCAAAAGGCATAAATTTCTCTACGTCAACCATCAGCTCTTTAAATCACATTGTATTTTCTTACGTTATATGCCGTTGTATATCTAAGGAAAAACCAATGAATTTGACAAGGAGCCTTTGAGAAGTAGGGCTTCCTTTCAGAAAGAAGCATTCAATCAATGCCTTAATAGTGGAGGAGGGATTAATCCCTCCTTGTTTCCAAAGTTTATTGTCACTTATCATGAAGATCAACCTAAACCACCAACTCCACCAAGAACCCCGATAGAAGAGGAATAATTCACTACTATAGAGATATATTGATTCCCACTGTCACTTGATCTCAGAAAAACAAAGAGAAAGAATTACAAGTAGAATCCAACATGAGTTGTAAAGAGTCCAATCCTTTTGAAAAATATACAAATATGGAGGAAACTGAGATCACCGAAGAGCTTCTCCAAGAATGTCAAGAGAATTTCACTTTCCAAAAAATTGTGGAAAGGCTTATCGAATTAGATAAGAAAAAATATCTCCTCATGCTAACTAGTAAAGGAGTCAATATTCAAGTATATTTTGATATAGAAAATTTAAGGAATATTGATGAGAGAATCTCATGAACAAGAACAAGGGCCTATACTTACAATACCCAAAATAAAGAACATCTGAGAGGAGAGGAAACACATAATCAAGACAACACATGCCCAAGAACTCCAACGAAAAATGTAGGACATGCAACAAGGGACCATGATAAGATACTCATTGGAGGACATTTTCCTTATCCTTTTGATAGGAGATTAAAAGTGGTATGTTTTCCCCCAAATTCAGAGATACCAAAGTATGACAAATACGATGGTAAAAGTGATCCCCATGATCATGTCTAGGAATTTGTACTATGAGCCTGGAGTTTTCTCACAACAATACATACCTAATGAGATTATTCCCATGAAGTTTGGGAGGGCAAAAAATGGAGTGGTTGTGAAAGCTCACACCTCCCATCAGATCATTTGATGAGTTGGTGAATAAATTCATAACACAATACTTGTATAATATTCAACATATGATCACCATGCTTGATGTATGCAATATTAAGCAAAATAACAATGAAACATTCATGGTGTCCCTACAACGATGGAGGCACACTGTCTCAAGGTACGTACGAGATGTACCTAAAAAGGAAAAGATGGAAATCTTCATAGACACTTTAAGCAATGAAATGAGTTATCAACTAGAACTACAATGTATACCATCTTTCACAAAATTAATAGAGAATGGTTTCCAAGTAGAGGAAGCCTCCATTAAGAAAGGAACCTTGAATTTCTTCAAGGAAGGTGTTAATTCATCAAACAATAACGCCTTTAACCGTCAAAACAATAACAACAATTCAGACAAGTCCAAATTTTGGACTAGAATCAAAAACATTATTAATGATGGTATAGTTGATGCCAACAATGTAAAGTCTAAACAACTAGTGTTGAATTTATCAGTCAACCCACCATCCAACAATGATCGAAGAAGTTCCCATCAAGGAATTAACACTTATAAATGCAATACCAACCAAGGATCTTCAAGATCAAACAACAACAACAACAACCAAGGAAAAAATAATAACTACTGAGGGAATAACAACCACAATCAGGGGAACAACAAAAATCAGCAAGGGAACACTAACACTCCACCTCCCCCTTATCGAAGAACATATACACCATTGGGACAAACCTTGAAATCTGCATTTCAAGAACTATTGGCAAAACAAGATCATCACATTGTCAGTCATAAGCAACTTTGAACCCCAAGTCAAACCACCATGGTGGAATGACTTGTGCTATTGCGATTAACATCGAAATAAGGAGCATAAAACAAATGATTACATGAGGTTGAAGAACCTAGTTCAATATATGATAGACACAAAAGACCTAATAGTTGATGGACATAAAACTAATGGTCACCATGAGGCTTTCAAAAATCCTCTTCCTAATTATGACAAGGGAGGAGAATCAACATTAAACAACAAAAAAGGATCCTACATCAATTACCTATACTATAACATCACCAATCATATATCAGCATGTGACAAACAAGTGAATGTCATAACAATCAAAGACAAAAAAGAGCATGTGCCGGTAAATGTGACAATGCAGGCTCAAAAATATATTTTGAAGTGGAGCACATCGAAAAAAACTACTATCCCTAAAATCCATTATAACTTAGTTGACCACTTAGATATCCATACTTGAGTTGCTCAAACTTTCACAAAAACATAAGGATATCTTGGAGCAAGCTCTTGTCGAAACAAATCATTCCAAATGATCTAGATATTGGTCAATTCTAATCCATGGTGGCCCATATGAAGTTGCCACATAACATCTTTTTTTGAGCACGGTGACTTCTCCTTGAGTCATCCACATAACATCCCCCTACATATTGAAGCCTTAGTCTATAAACATCATGTAAAAAGAGTATTAATAAATGGAGGAGCCAGTCTCAATATATGTACTTTAAAGCTTATTCGTGCATTGGGCTTCTCTAAACAAGCTATTTACTCGAAAAACAAGATCACCATCAAAGCCTATGATGATGAAGAAAGGTCCTTCGAAGGAACTATGATGCTGCCCATTCAGGTAGGTCTTGTGCAAAGAGACATAATGTGCCAAGTCTTGGACATAGACTTGACATAGAACATACTTCTCTAGGTCATCCCTGGATACATGAGATGCAAGCGGTACCTTCCACGTAGCATCAATATCTCAAGTTCCCCTATAACAGACAAGAAATTTCTATATTAGCAGATACTAACCCTTTTCACTATTGCAATGTTATGGGGGCAATGTAAAATGTCTTAGTTCCACAAAATGGGGAGCCCCAAGCTTGCTCATCATCCAACCATCAAGAAGAACTCAAGTCCCTATCCATGAACATCAAGAAAAAGATGAAGATTAAAGACAAAGGTATGGGGGAATGCTTTTTTGAACCCCTATGTCTATCTAAGTTGCCAACTTTACCAAGGTCTCATGGACAACCTTATACATCAAGACATCAAGAAGTACAACCCATCACAAAGTTTGATGGTAAACTTATCCAAATGGGCACATTGCCTAAAGAATCAGAAGATAAAGACATCCTTAGCTAGCTTTATAAGGATGAGGAAGAAATTAGAGCTACTACCCTAGAAGTAGTCATACCGACAGGGAAATGGGTTCAGAATCATGCAACGAATGGGGTACAAAGGAAAAGGTCCTAGTGGCAATCATCAAGAAAGCATCATAGAACCCATACAACCCCATTCACAATTTTCAAAAGACAAAACAAGACTTGGGTATGGTCAACATGTTCCACCTACGCAGAAGCAAGATCACCATCAAAAACCTCAATGGAAAGAAACTATAAAATATAATGAAGACTCATAGCAAGAAGTACTACATCAAGCAATTTTAAACACAAGAAAAGACCAAGAGCGTGAAGAAAAAGAGAAGCCACAAGAATAACTTTCTATCCAAAGGGATGAAGCTTCTTATAAAAAAATAAATCATGTATAAGAACCTAACCAAACCAAGTTTGAGCCACAATCTAAGGAAATTGCTACACATAGAAGGGAAACTGTGTATGAATAAATTCAAAGAGTATAAGAAAGCACCGATTCCGAATTAGTACAAGCTACCAAACTTGTGTCAATTATCACTTATCTATTCTCACCATACAACATACCTATTAGATTGAGTGAAGCCACCTGGGATAGCGATTCTAAAACAAATTCTAATGAGTATGAATGGGACACAAGCTCTAATATTACCGAGGATATTGAGGTGGATACAATCCATGTATACATACCCATTCCCTGTGAGGAACAAGGCTCAAGATCTCGATCATTTGAATTTGGACCACAACATATCTATGAGGCTAGTGAGAATGAGCAGTGACAATATGAAAGTGGCAATATCAAAGAGAGTACCATCAAAAACCCTGAGACTGTCATAGACCTCACTAATGTTCTAGACAACTATTACAATATTTATCTCATGACTCTTACAACAAATGATCTTGACCAGCCAAATGACTCCCTACCACTCATATATCCTGACCTCATAGACTGGGAAGAACCCAAGCACCATGATATACCCATACTCCAAAATGATGAAACCATTGTTCAATACCTGTGCTCTATTAACCCAAAAAATTGCTCCACCAACGAATGAAATAACAATATCTGGAATCAAGGGAATGCCAAGTGTGTCAGTCTCAAATTAAGGAAAATTAAAAATGGATCTAATGGTGATAACCATCTAATGGAAGTATTAGATCACAAAAATAGAAAAGTAAAAATAAAGGACATATTTGAGGGTGAAAAACTCTTTGATGAACCTAAAGATGGAAGACTTGAAACTCTTCCTGAACATTACTAGGAGAGGTCACCAATCTTGATTGAACAAACTCAATCAATAAATATCAGCACTAAAGTGACAGGTTAGAACTATAGATCTGGTGGAATCACTCACAAAAGAGGAAAAACTAGATTTTGTCAAATTCTTCAAGGAGAAGCAAATCAATTATGCTTGGTCTTATGTTGACATGCTAGGGGTAGATCCAAATCTAATCATGCATCATTTGTCCATTGGTCCAAGAGATAAACCTATCAAACAAAAATTAAGGAAGATGATTCCACATGTAGCATTATTGGTCAAATCAGAACTAAAGAAGTTATTAGATGTCGGATTCATCCAACCTATAGACTATGTTGAATGGATCTCAAACATTTTACTAATTTATAAACTGGATAAAAGCATGAGGTTTTGTAAAGACTTCAGAGGCCTCAACAAAGCATGTTTGAAAGATGAATTTCCTTTACCAAGCATTGACATTATTGTTGATCTAACAATAGGGCACACAATGCTATCACTCATGGATGACTTTTTTGGTTACAACAATATCAAGATAGCTCTAGAAGATCAAGATAAAAAAAACCATTCACATGTCTATCAGGTACATACTTCTAGAACACCATGCGTTTTGGCTTGAAAAATGCTGGTGCAACTTATCAAAGGGCCATGACAACAATATTCCATGACATGATGTATACCTTCATGGAGGATTATGTAGATAACCTGCTAGCTAAATCATTCACAAGAGCAGAATGCTTGGGAATCCTAGATAAAAATTTTCAACGATTATAGCAATTCAATGTCAGATTAAACCCTAAGAAGTGTGTCTTCAGGGTAACATCCAAATTTTTTTGGGGTTACATAGTATCAAAAAAGGGCATCAAAGTGGATCCAGCAAAGGTGCAGGCTATCATGGAGGTGCCACCTCCTAAGAATATTAGCTAACTCAGAGATCTATTAGGTCGGTTCCAATCCATTCAAAGAATCATAGCTCAGCTGGTAGATATATGCCTTTTGTTTACACATCTACTACATAAAAAATATTTTTTAGATGGGAAGACAAATGTGCAGAATCATTCCACCAACTCAAACAATATCTGATGAATCCACTAGTTGTAGTACCACAAATAGCAGGCAAGGCACTCATTCTCTATATATCAGCAACAAAAGTATCATTCATGGCATTTATAGAACAAGAAGATTCAGTAGATAAAGAAAAGGTTATTTATTACATCAATAAGACTTTGAATAGCTATGAGCTCAAATATACATTCTTCAAAAAGGCTTTCTTAGCAGTGGTGTTTGCCTCTCAAAAGTTTCGCCACTATATGCCATCCCACACAATCAAGCTGGTAGAAAAGATTGATCATCTCAAGTATCTAATCAGTAAGGCCGCTCTCATAGGGAGGTTAGATAAATTGGTCATGATCCTTAGTAAGTTTGAAATTCAATATACAAAATGATGAGCCATCAAAGGACGAGCAATTGCAGATAAACCGGCAAAAGCACCACTCCTAGACCACCACCCACTATAGGTGGAATTTCCAGATATGGATGTGGTTACTATCAAATCTAAGCAATGGATCCTATACCCAACATGGATCAGGTGTCAGCATCTTGTTCATCACTCCAGAAGGGCACACAATTTCAAGATCTTATAGATTAAAGTTTCTGTCATGCCCAAACTTTTGGGCAAAAACACAAACAACAATTTTTTTTGAACACTTAATTATATGCATCCTATGCTTAATTAGTTGTGACAACTTAACAAGTTCTTCCAATCAAACCTTAATTGATATTAAAATAGGTTTCTAAAGTGAGCAAAGAAATAAAATTTAACTAGAAGCCTTAGGTTTCGACAAAACTCCTAGACGAATGAATACAAAACTTACTTACATAAAAGTTACGATAACTCCTAATATCAAGCGGAACAAATTAATTTTATAAGGACAATAATAAATTCACTCAAATGTCCCTTTCATTTCAGTTGTGAATTATAATACTTAATTTGATCAAATTCTACTAAATAGGCATTAATATAATTACTTGACTCAATATCAATTATTTATCTAATAACAAGTTTCCTCCATCATTGTTATTACATCCTTCCTTTATAACTTGACTAATTCTTGCATCTATTAATTCATTATTAATACGATTTAACGTAATAATATTAATTAATTGAACAATTAAAAATTGGAGTTCCAAATGTTAAAATGTTATTTGCTTTATTTAATATAAGGTTCCATCTTGGTTAAATAAATTCGCAAGATCAAGTTCATTAACTTATTTGAGAAATATATATAATTCCATTACAATATCCTCTTTCAATTAAACATTTAATAACCTATATTAAATTTAATAATCAATTGAACAATAAATATAATGTCTCAAACTTGACTAAATGGTTAAGTTAATCCTTAATAAAATTTGCCCTATAAACTTTAATTAATGTTGGCCAAATAAATAGACCCCTAAGATCTAATTATTAATTAAGCATTTATTAAAATTTATTAATAAAAAATAATAAAACCAAATAGGTTTCAACTTAAACCTCTTATATATACATATTTATATACCTATATACCTATATGTTTATATATATATATAGGAATACCCAAACTAAAGTGCACATACACAATTTTGTACACATACAAACAGGTATACTTTTAAATACATATAAATACATATATAAGCAATTTTAAAATTAATTGATTTAAAATTAATACAAATCAATGATTACCAAATAAACATGGGGTACACCATTCAAATTTCAAATAAGGTTCCCCCCTTTTTCATTCACATAATCTGTTTAAAAATAACATATGAAACCCTAAAAATAAAAGTTATAAATAAAACTACAAATCTAATCTTTTAACTAACTTGTTTATTTACCCTAACCCGAACCGGGTTAGGGTTTATCATGTTGTGCAGGGTGGGAAATAGTGGTAGAGGGCGGATTATATTGTAGGGGCCACGAGATTAGTGTAGGCGATAGTTTATGACAGAGAGCCATCAGGGTTTGCCCACAGTGACGCACACGGCACCGCTGTAGGACGCGGCGCACAGTGCCGGCTACGGCTGCCCCTGCGGGTTGTAGCCCACAGTGGCACCATGGTGCCTCTATGGGTCATGGCAGACAGAGGGCCCGCGCCACCTGGGGACCCCGCGGGAGCCTCGGATCTTGGGTGCCCTTGAGGGGTGCGTTGGATTTCTTTTTTTTTTTTTAATTTAAAAATATGTAATTTTTTTCTTTGTTATATATATTTTAAATAAGCATCATCAAATAATATTGATAGTTAGATTTTATCCAGCATGATAAATATTTCAAATAGTCCATTTCTTCATTTAAAATAAACATAAATCTATTTAGCATGTATTAGGTTTATTTTTGTTGTATTTCCCCCTCTTTTTTAATACAGTAAATTAATGACTGATAGAAAGAAATATAGAACAGAAATACAATAGTTATCTTTCTCTTTTATTTGTTTAATAGGTTTAAAGCAAAAACTCTTTTTTTATATGAATACAATAGGTTTTCCCTTTGATGCATTTTTGATACAGGGTATTTAAAACTAAATAGTTTTCCTATATTTTTTTATCTATCTGAATTTCTAGGTTTCTCTTCTATGTTTAAATCTGTATTTTTTTTCTAATCACATAAAATTAGATTTTCTAAAACTAACAGATTTAACTGGCTGCATTTCTTTTCCATTTTTAATGCCATATAGTTAGCTTTAAGAAAAGATTAATATATCTACTTTTTTTTTCTGCTTTTTTTTTTTGAATAAATGACAGAAGTAAATAAAATTACATCAGCATTATAATAGTCAAGAAATCATTTAAAAACTTTATCATTATGTATAATGCAAAACTGTTATACTTCTAATGTCTATTTGAGTATATTTTGCATTAGGATCTAAATAACTAGGACTAAATGTTATTTCGAGCTTACTAACATTCATGCTTTCTTTGAAATAAATTTACTTATCTATCTAAATTTCCTGCATTATTTCAAAGGAAAAATGACATATTCAAATAAATGACATCAACATTAACATAGTTTTATTTAAAACAATATCACCTAGTTAAATACAACATAAAGAGATAGAATGCCTTTCTTTATTTTCAAGAAATAACAGCAATAGATTTTTTGCTCAAACTATAGAAAGCTTAACCCATAAATATATATATTTTATTTTGCAATAACAACTTAACAAAAAATGCATTTCTTAAAAGAATACTTGAATACAATATGTGAACGTTACAAATGGGTGAAATACCCAACTAGCCTCTCATTCCTAATAAATGAGGACTTAAATAAATAAATACATTTCTTTTTAAAAAAAAAAATACAATAGAAAACTCTTTTCTTTCATTTTTGCAACTAAGATACCACAATAGGAATAATTCCAAAGCTATTCCTTCAATCCCTTCCCAAAGCAACCTGCAATACAAAATCTTAAGGTTGTGACCATGGAGGGATCACCTCCCAACCTAGGCTTACTAGAAGCCACCCCCGAGCTTGGAGAACCAAGATCTAGATGGGTTAAACTCAATAATACACAAAAAAACAAGGAAAACTCAAAAAAAATGCATTCCCACCCCAAGGGTAAACATCATCACATAATGTGACTTTTACATGGGTGGAAGTGGACCAAGTACCTTGAGGAGAACTCCAAGATAGAAGATCAAAAGCCATCTCATGGCAACCAAGAGCACATCACAAATCCATCTTGACCCAACATCCTTATGACCCCCAAGATATACATGCCATAATTTCTCCCCTTATGACGCCCAAATGCATAAACAAAACTATGCAGCAAGGGTCACATAAACAAACCCTTGAGATCACTCTCTTAAAGAGAGCCTCTCACTCTAAGGTTGTCAAACAACCTTCCACCCCAAGGACCATTTTACCCTCCCAAGGGTAAGATGGCCTTGGATACTCCCAAAGCACAAGTAAATGCATACAAAAAATAAGAGAAGAATCACATAAATATCTTCACAAATAAAATACAAAGGAAGAAAACAACTACATTCAAGCAATCTTTCAAAACAAATTTTCAACATAAAAAGAAAGATATTGAACCAACCTTAAATCTGCCAAGGGTTTACTAGGGATAGTTTGGAAAAGAGCAGCCCAAATCCACACTTCTTTTCTTCAACACTTAGCTAAAAAGTCTCTTCAAAAATTGTTTCCAAAACTGCAAGATCTAGTCTCCAAAGATGGAGAGAGGGTGATTAACTTCCTAAGTCTCAATCCTTTGCCTAAGATAGCTTCTCTCACTCTTTCCAAACCTCTTGGGTAGAGTGAGAGCTCACATTGGTTTGTCTTCCCAAAGTCTTACACACTCCCTAACCAAGGCACTTCAAAAAGGGGAATGAAATGGGGAAAACGAATGACACATACCAAGAAGGTTATCTGACCAGGGATGGCTCTCCTAAAGATGGAATTCAGCCATCTTGGGAAACTCATTTTTTGGGGAGGTTAAACAAGTCCTAGGGAGTGGACACATGGCCAAATTTGGCCTTCATGCATAGTTACACCATGAGGCCCATTAAAAATGCTCCAAAACTTACTCTAGGAGTTGGTTTAACCCTTTGAAAGTCCACCCAAAGTTTACCTACGGGTCAACTCTGAGTTGACCCTCCTAATGGCTCACTATCCTAGGTTTACTTGGGACCTTCAAGGATAATTGGAAAATATAACATTGGTAAGATAAATTCTTCAAAAAAGAGGCATGACAATGCCAACTCAACATACAATACATGTTTCAAATGACACTACAAAAAGAATTCCACATCACAAATACACACATGGCAATTGTCTCTTATAAGATTTAAACAAATTAATAAATACAATTTAACACACATGCAAATATTTACGCTTATGAATAAAATATGATACGTATAGGGTGTTGTCTCTCAAATAGACAACCCCTGGTTTTATGAACATACATAGGTCTAGGCTTGATTCTCCATAATGTTTCCATGGTCACATGGATAATTTTGTTACGCATCTCAATTACACATTAGTAATTCCCAAATAGTCTCATATAATATTAAACACATAAATAAGAATACAAATCAATCACTTTGCATACATTTGACATCATACCAATCAATTTACCATAAAACCAATGCAATCCATATAAAGCAATTATCATAATTCTCATAAATTCCAACCATTCATAAGGCATGCTTCATAATTTCTAACATCATAATAAAGTCCTGCAAATTCAGATATAGCTGACATACGTCAAATCAAGATTATCCAATCAATGGATTATATAGGATTTCAAATCTATAACACATCAAAATGTACACTACAAGGTGAAAAGATTTTGTAACTTGGTTCAACTACATTTCTCACCAATCTATCTATCTAACATAGCTCATCCTATTGAATTATAGCATTTATAAATAATGTCAACCATGGTAAACTAAGTTAACCACAACTTGATCGGGGAGGGCTCTACATCCTCCTCCCCTAGAGTTCGACTTACTCCTGGAAGTTGCATGAGTAGAATACAAAATAGGGACATAACATTTCCCACAATTTCAATAAGTTCCTCTAAATCTTATCATGCCTACTAGAAAAATACAATACCAAAACCAACTTATTATTGTAATTAGCTTACTATCTTCATAAGGTTAAATTCTTAGTATGTTTATTACACTTCCCTTCAATCTCAGGTGTTCACAAAATTTTATCTTTACACAATTTACATTTGTTGGTATTTTGGTATGGTTTTGTCATTGATGTCAACACCTATCAACACTTATCAACTCTGGCACCTTGGAGGATCAGCAATGTTCACCGGTGAGCAAATGACTTATGCACAGTCACCTTTATCTAGTACACTGGCAGGATATATTGTTCACCGACACTTGTAATGATATGGAAAACATCTGGTTATGTCGAAGACATCATTTCGACACTTTGTCTTTGAGACTTGTTCATTGGCATATTCATATTTGCATATTTGTTGTTACCGGCAAATAGATTCAGGTTATGCACCGGCAGGCTTACCTATTCCAGATTGGCACAACATGCTTTGGAGATGATTTCGTTGTTATTGTAAATGCATTAAACTAACATGTTGAATCGGATATTGCATCGGTTATTGATCTACTTGTAATTATTTTATTGTAATATCTTTTAGAGTTGACCTACTAAAATTAGTCTTAGGTTATGGTATATATGTAAGATCTTATTTGTAAGATCGATATGCGATAGGGATAATGAATTGTAAGAAGGTATATGTGAGAACAAGAAGAGCTATACACACAAACATCATTTGAAGGTGAAGTAAGGTTTTTGTAAAGACAATCAGAACTACACAGGTATTGAATCTAGCATATGAAGATGCTATTTTGAGCAGTACATTCTTATTGGATTTAACCATCCAATTGTAGTCAGTGTGACTCCTATTTGTGTTTGAGCAGTGAGCTCTAGGCGCTTGGCATTTTTACATGTGCAGACCCCATTTGTATACACATACTATCTGCAGTAGTATCATCTGATTGTGCGTAAGTTTTCCCATTGTAGTTTTTCCCCTTATAGGGTTTCCACATACAAATATTGGTGTTATGTGTTGTGGATGTTATTGTCTTTTTGTTTCATGCATTAATCTTTACCGATACTATAATTAACTGATAAACTATCTACTGGCATAAAGGTTTGTTTACCGTTATTAAGCATTTAGGTTGGTTAAGTTATTTTTGGTTTGAATTTATTTTACAACTGATTCACCCCCTCCTCTCAGTTGTCTCTGGGACCTAACAATTGGTATCAGAGCTTAGTCCTCTTTTTGTAGAAGTTTAATAGTTTTGAGGAGATCCAATGTCTACTAACTATTTCAAGAAGGACAGTCCTAAACTTGATGGAACCAACTATGGAATATGGAAGATCAGAATGGAGAAACATCTAAATTGCATTGGCAAGGACATCTGGGATGTTACAAAGAATGGCTAGACACTTCCTACAACCAGTCAGCCTAATTCACATACCTTAGGAAAAGATGAAGAAAATGATTGCAAAGTAAGAGAAGCACTTTTGAGCGCATTAATAGATCAGTAAATCATGGGATTATTAGATAGGTATACTACTAAAGCTATTTGGGATCATTTGGAAACTTTGAATGAAGGAGATTCCATAGTAAAAATTGCAAAACTTGAAAGCTTCCGGGTCAGGTATGAAAATCTAAAAATGGAAGAAGATGAAAGGATTTCTACTTTTATGGAAAGAGTAAATGAAATTGTTTTGGGTATTAAATGTTGTGGAGGAACCTTAAGTGAAGATGAAATTATTTCAAAAGTTTTAAGAGGATTGCCACTGGCATATAAAATGAAAGTTACTGCTATAAATGAGTTGAGAACAATGCCTAATACATCAGTAACTAGGGATACATTGATTGGAAAACTTTCAACCTTTGAAATTGAGGAATTTGGTCCTGTTGCTACTATAAATACAGATTTAGCTTTTAAGGCATCAACATCATCTGCACCATCTTTTAACAAATCTGATTGGAAAGCCTTTTATAGAAAAGAACTTGGGGAAAGCAGGAGAGAAAATGAAGAACTTGAAGAACTTGAAGCACTACTTGCAAGGAAAATGCCTAAAGGTCCAGTTGGAAGTAAGTATGAAGGTAAAGCACCGTTTAAATGTTTTAACTGTAACAAGATTGGTCATATGGCTTCAAGATGCCTTGATAGACATGCTAGAATAAGAGAAGAAGCTAGAAGAACATACAAGCCTAACCCTGAATATCAAAGATACAAATTTAAGAAGAATAAAGATAAATCTTGTTATCTTGCTGATGAAGGAGTCACTGATGATTCTGATGAAGATCCGACAGATAATGGATGGATTTTTGTTGCTATAATAGAAGATCAACCGACACCTACTATTCAACTAGTAGAATAGGCCTTGGCAGATAAAGTTGAAGTTAAGGATGAATGGATCATTGATTCAGGATGTTCACACCATATGACTATTCATAAAGGTAAATTCTTGAACTTTCAGGAATATAATAGAGGTCTGGTAAGATTTGGAGATGATAAAGCTTGTTTGATCAAAGGAAAAGGTACTATATCTCTTGATGGTAAGCATAATACTGACAATGTTTACTATGTAGAAGGTTTAAAGAATAATCTTCTAAGTGTTGGTCAATTAGTTGAAAAAGGATTTCAGTTACAATTCAAGAATGGTAAATGCAAAATTATGAACAAAACTGGTTTGGAAATTGCAACCGGTAATCAAAGTAGAGGTAATATCTTTCATTTGAATAACAGTGAAAAGACATGCTTGACTGCACATATTGATGAAAGTTGGCTATGGCATAAGAGACTATGTCATGTAAATTTTGATTGCATGGTAAAAATTAGTACCACTAAGGAAGTTAGAGATTTATCTAAGATTGTCAAGCCTCACAATCCAGTATGTAAGGAATGCCAATTTGGAAAACAAGTTAGAGCATCTTTTAAAAGTATTCCAAAAAAATCCAATAATGCTCTTGACTTAATTCACCCTGATTTATGTGGTCCAGCCAGAACTAAAAGCTTACAAGGTGATAGATATTTCATGCTAACCATTGATGACTATTTTAGAATGTGTTGGGTTACTTTTCTCAGAGAAAAGTCAGAAGCACTTGGGAAGTTCAAACTATTCAAAACAATGGTAGAGAATGAAACCGGTAAGAAAATCAAATGTTTGAGATTAGATCAAGGAGGTGAATTAACATCTAAGGAATTTAATACATTCTGTGAAGTGAATGGAATCAGAAGACAGTTATCAATACCCCAGACACCACAACAGAATGGAGTTGTAGAAAGGAATAACAAAACTATCTTGGATGTAGCTAGAAGTATGTTATCTGAAGCAAATCTACCACATGTATATTGGAGAGAGGCAATAAGCACAACGGTCTATACATTCAACAAAGTTCACATCAAAGGAGAAACTGGTAAGACCCCTCATGAACTATTGTTTGGTATTACTCCTACTCTTAAATATTTCAAAATATTTGGAAGCAAATGCTATATTAGAAGAGATGAGTATATTGGTAAATTTGATCCTAGAAGTGATGAAGGAAGATTTCTTGGTTATTCATCTAAGAGAAAGGCATATAGATGCTTTAACAAGAGATTGTAGAAAATTGTTGAGAGTACAAATGTGAAGATAGATGAACAGTTTAGAGGAACTTCAAGGTATTTAGACTCTAAACTAGCAACAAAGATACTGACAAATGAACCTACATTGAATCCACTGGTACAGAATGAAGATCCAATTACACCAGTATCATCTGAAAATTCCACTGTAACTGAGGAACAACAACAAATGAAGACACCTCGGTATGTTAGACTGAATCACTCTGAAAATCAAATAATTGGGAACAAGTATCAAGGAGTTATGACGAGAGGAAGACTGGAAAATGAAGAGGTATGTCTTATCTCTCAAATTGAACCATCATCAATTAATGAGGCATGTGAAGATAAACACTGGATTAAAGCTATGGAAGAGGAACTAGAACAAATTGAGAAGAATAACACATGGACATTAGTTCCCCAGCCTAAAGACAAAAATGTGATTGGAACAAAATGGGTATTCAGAAACAAACTTAATGAATATGGTAAGGTAATCAGAAATAAAGAAAGATTAGTGTGTAAGGGATATTCTCAGAAAGAAGGAATTGATTATAATGAAACCTTTACACCAGTAGCTAGAATTGAGGTAGCCAGATTATTCTTGGCTTTTGCAGCACACAAGAACTACAAAGTATATCAAATGGCTATTAAATGTGAATTTTTGAATGGAGATCTTGAAGAAGAAGTTTACATTGAGCAACTTGGTGGATTTTATTTGATAGATAATAAAGATATGGTTTGCAGGTTAAGGAAAGCTTTGTATGGGTTGAAGCAAGCTCCAAGAGCTTGGTATGCTAGATTGGATAAATATCTTTTGAAGGTTGGTTTCTCTAAAGGTAATGCTGACAACAACTTATACTATAAAGTGAATAATGATGACATTTTGGTTATAGAATTTTTTGTTGATGATATAATCTTTGGAGGAGAAGATGAATTATGTAAAGACTTTTCTATTGAAATGCAACATGAATTTGAAATGTCTATGATTAGAGAGATAAAATTCTTTTTAGGATTGCAGATTTCACAGACTGATAAAGGTATATTCTTAAGTCAATCCAAGTACTTGAAGGAGTTACTAAATAAATTTGGGATGGAGAACTCTAAACCAGTATATGACTACAAATGACACATTATCACTAAGGGATGAATCTACACCTATTAATCCGACTAGGTACAAATCTATGATAGGAGGCCTATTGTATTTGACTCAAACAAGACCTCATATTATGAATGCAGTATGTATTGTTTCAAGATTTCAAAGTAATCCTAGAGAAAATCATGAATCAACAGTAAAAAGGATTTTTCGGTACTTACAAGGTACTACAAATCTTGGCTTATGGTATCCTAGAGATGAAAACTTTGAATAATGTGCATACACAGATGAAAATTGGGCAGGAGATGTGGATGACAGAAAATGAACCACCGATGGAGCATTTTTTCTTGGAAGCAGATTAAATTCTTGGTTGAGTAAGAAACAAAGTTGTACATCTTTATCAATAGCAGAATCAGAATATGCTGCAGCAGCAACTAACTGTACATAGGTATTATGGCTTAAGCATATGTTGAAGGACATAAAGGTAAAATGCAAGGAACCTATAACTATCTATTGTGACAACACTGCAACAATTGATATATCTAAGAATCCGGTACTACATTCTAAAACTAAACATGTTTCTATCAAATTAAATTTTCTAAAAGAGAATGTTGAAGCAAAAGAAGTAAAACTGGTTTATGTTAACACTAAAGAGCAGATTGTAGATATTTTCACTAAACCTTTGCCTAAGGAGACCTTTGAATATCTTAGAGACTAGCTTGGGGTCATACCCCCACTGGCAGAGACTTAGACAGTTGATGATTGTCATCAACTGATAAAACTAACAGAGAAATCTTTTACTCCAGCTTTGATGAGGAGAGCTACTTCTCAGGGGGAGTAGTTGGCATACTGAATTGGTTGGTATTTTGTATTTGAATCTAGATTTTGTATTGGCTTTGGCATTTGATGTCAAAGGGGAAGAGATTGATATGGAAAAACACATGTTGGAAAAACACAAGGAAGACACATGTTACTCTTAGGGGGAGAGATTGTTACTTTAGAGAGATTGATTATGAATTTTGATTTCTGGCTATGATCTCTTTTGGGAGATTATTGGTTTATTGGTATTTGGCATTTTTGTTTTGGTACTTTGATGGTTTTTCCATATTGTGTTGCCATTAATGCCAAAGGGGGAGATTGTTGGTATTTTGGTATGGTTTTGTCATTGATGTCAACACCTATCAACACTTATCAACTTTGGCACCTTGGAGGATCAACAATGTTCATCGGCGAGCAAGTGACTTATGCACAGTCACCAGTATCTAGTACGCCGGCAAGATATATTGTTCACCGGCACTTGTAATAATATGGAAAACATCTGGTTATGTCAAATACATCGATTGGACACTTTGTCTTGGAGACTTCTTCATTGGCATATTCGTATTTGCATATTTGGTGTTACCGGCAAATAGGTCCAGGTTATGCACCGACAGACTTATCTATTCCAGATCAGCATGATATGCTTTGGATATGATTTTGTTGTTATTGTAAATGGATTAAGCTGACATGTTGAATCAGATATTGCATCAGTTATTGATCTACTTGTAATTGTTTTATTGTAATATCTTTTATGGTCGACCTACTAAAATTGGTCTTAGGTTATGGTATATATGTAAGATCTTATTTGTAAGATTGATATGCAATAGGGATGAGGAATTGTAAGAAGGTATATGCGAGAATAAGTAGAGCTATACACACAAACATCATTTGAAGGTGAAGCAAGGTTTTTGTAAAGACAATCAAAACTACACCGGTACTGAATCCAGCATATAAAGATGCTATTTTGAGCAGTACATTCTTATTGGATTTAACCATCCAATTGTAGTCAGTGTGACTCCTATTTGTGTTTGAGAAGTGAGCTCTAGGTGCTTGGCCTTTCTGCATGTGTAGACCCCATTTGTATACACATACTATCTACAGTAGTATCATTTGATTGTGGGTAAGGTTTTCCACCATAGTTTTTCCCCTTGCAGGGTTTCCACGTACAAACATTGGTGTTATGTGTTATGGATGTTATTGTCTTTCTGTTTCATGCATTAATCTTTACCAGTACTATAATTAACTGATAAACTGTCTACTAGCATTAAGTTTTGTTTACTGGTATTAAGCATTTAGTTTGGTTAAGTTGTTTTTGGTTTGAATTTATTTGACAACTGATTCACCCCCCCCTCTCCCAATTGTCTCTGGGACCTAACAACATTAATGCCCATCCAAATCATATCAATATCACTAATCAACTCCCATAATCAAAGTTACACATATTAAATTTTCTAGGAGTCATACTTTGTTTAGGATTTGTTTTAAAATATGTTTATCCCACTGCAATTCTCTTCCATGCATGTTACTTAAGAAAATTGACATCAAACTTAAATGAAAATGAATCTACTTATTCTACATCAAAGTGCCTCATTAGGGTGTTAATTACACATTTGTTAAACCACCCTAGGTGCATGATTTCTTCCAACATCCTTAGACAACAAGGCATAATCAAATTTAAGTTCTTTGAATCCACCCCTATATAGGGTAGTTTTCTACGTCTAGGGCTTACGATGTTTGTATTTCTAGGCACCAAGGTTTAAGTCATATAGGGTACATTATTTACAAACCCCAAACATTAAGGTATATAGAAATATCATTCTAAGGGAGTAATGAAAAATAATAATACTTAATTTAGATAACTTCCACGCAATCATCTCCATGCACATGCCAAACTAACAAGTCTGCAATTATCATCACTTTCACAATTCATTAGGTCTAGATCAATTTTTTTTTTTGTTATAAATTTTCTCGCTTAGATTACTCGCAAATAATTTTATTTGGGAGGATATTCCATCCTTTATCTTAGTTTTATATAATATTTTTTGTTAATTCCTTGTGCCTAATTTCACTCCTTGTGGTATTCTCCCTGGACACACTATCAATGGTTCAATGAACATGATAAAAATTACACAATCATATCTCTAGGGCTAGCTATATCAACAATCAAAATGACCACTTGACAATTTAAAAGATCAAAGTAAAATTCACTCTTGCCAAGTCCAATAAAAAGTAGAAAAATGTCGGCAATAGAAAGATGTTTAAAATTAGCAGCATGGCAAGTGCCATAGCTCCAATAAAAAGAAGCATAAATTTAGTGGTCCTTTCATCATAAAAAAATAAATATAAAAGAAATTACTATCCCCTAGGTCACAATATACTATTCAAAGAAAGTCAAATAATACAGTCAAATTAAAATTAGAAACAAGATGACCATATTAGCCATGCCATAGGGAGTAACTGCAACACATCATCCAAGATCACACATCCTAAGTGTGTTAGGAAGTAATTATTAGACTCTTAAGGTTCTTAGATTATTTATATTCTTTTATTATTTACGAAATATCTTATACACAAGAGCTTGCAATCATTTTATAGATCATGTTCCATTTAACCTTTACGTGATTGTTATTACAAGCAGCACTTTCTGATATAATCTACTATCCATTTAGGGTTATTAACATCCATAATTATATTCTAACTGGTGATTGCACTAACTCTACCACTTTTCGTCAATTCTTCTTGGGTTTCCATTAAATATCTTAATATGTTAATTCTTGGTTTGATGATACATGGTAACTCATTCATCGACACTTTTATGTCTTTCTTACTCACAGGGTTGATATTTGGGTACAAAAGCGATACTTGTATACTTAGAACCACTTACACTTTATAAAATTTTACTAGGGACATCATATGTCCTCTTAGCACCTTTTGCTAGCTCTTTGTATTTTCATTTCTAACCATCCATCTGTTCCCATCAAGTAGAAGCATGTTGCCAAATTACTAACACTTATGGATAAGAACAATTAGGGGTGGAATAATTGTCAATTAAAATCAATAATGCTTGACAACTAATTCCTATTCCACACATACTATGAATATTCTCAAATGATGCAGAGAATCGACTTATTCTCTCCTACTCCATTTATGCAACTATGAAAACAAGGTGGGCTGTGCACTCAAGAAGTGACCAACACCCATCCTTTTAATTAAAATTTGGTAAAAAGGAAGTCATCTCTTTCCATATTACTTATTTATAATTACTTACTAGCCAATTCCGACATATCACAACTTACGATTTTCTTCAATCCAAATAGACCACCTTATCATTGTAATATCAGGTTACCCCATTATGACATAACACAAAGGTATCCAATAATTACCAATGTCTTAAGACTCCCATAATTTCTAAGTTCTCCCTTAGCTAACCACATAATTCGGCTCCTTATCATTGTTCTCACAAAATATTTTATACTGCCAACTAATTTTCATTAAAACTTTGGTATTATAATATTGTTATACTATCTTTTCATAAGCTCTTTCCAACTGCATGTTGTTTCATCCATACTTAATGTTTCACATACTTTCACACTTGAGTGTCATAATCTACAAACCTACTTCGGTTGTACCAAGCAGTTAAATCGTGTTACATACTGTCATGTATCTAGCGACTAGCCAAGATTGGGTTGCACTTTTCTCCTTAAGTTCTGAATGGATATAAGTTACTCATTCCTAGATTATAAGATCCTGATACTTTTACACTCCTTGCACTTCAATAGGGATTTTTGTATGATTCCCAAATCGTCTCTACTCTTTTCACCATTTACTTAGTCCTTTCAAGACTATCTTCCCATAAGGGAACTAGTTGTGGCTTTACTTTGCTTGTTTTCCCCAATTATATATCCACGGAAGAACTTTAGGGTTTATTGCAATTATGTGTTTTAACCCAAGAAGTTCATGTCTCCTTTCTTCTTACTTAATTCTTCTATAGTTTCACTAGGGTTCACTTGTAAAGGAGATAGCCCTTCATCATTTTAGTCCTTATCTTCAGGGTTATCCATACTAGCTTCTTGCATTGATATGAGAATTGTCTAACAAATGTCCTTACTAAGCAACCTAGCATGACCCCATGCTTAAGGTACCTATTCATTAGGATAGGTTAATGCTTATTTCTGATATTCGCAAGACTACCTATTAACTCTTCTTCATTGGTGCCTCAAACGGTGGCCCTGGTTCTCGAACCACCATAATTTCACATAGCTTAAAAAGTTAACTTGAACTGTCTCGATCTTATTTATTGTGCCTTCATCTCATGTCCAACTAGCTTGCTTGACTTGCTATGTTAAGAACATACCTCAATAGATGGTATTCTCTTAGCTGCCATCAGAGGTATTTTATTGAAGAATTAACTCCTCATACTTGATTTGATTAAGGCAATTATTGCATTTAGGTTCCAATTGAATGGTAACCCAAAAAGTACTAATGATCTAAATTCTATTATTAAACACCCAAAAATATTTTCATATAAATAAATAATTTGAAGATTTCGTAGCCTTTGGGGTCTTATTATGCCATAAACATTATGACTAATAAGTTTCAAATTTCAGGGCTTTTAGTGACCCTTGGAACCCCTTGAATTGATATATGTTGATCTATTGGTTTAAAAGAATTTTCACTTATGTTTCACTTTGTTATTTCGCAATTTTCCACCTAGGTGTTATACTTTGAAACCATAGTTTGGTTCAAGTCAGTTATGAATGTAGCCCATGTTCACCAGTGTATGAACCTAGGGCTCTGATACCAAAATGTCATGTCAAAACTTTTGGACAAAAACACAACAACAATTTTTTTTTTGAACACTTAATTATATGCATCCTATGCTTAATTAGTTGTGACAACTTAACAAGTTCTTCTAACGAAGCCTTAATTGATATTAAAATGGGTTTCTAAAGTGATCAAAGAAATAAAATTTAACTCGAAGCCTTAGGTTTCAATAAAACTCCTAGACGAATGAATAAGAAACTTACTCACATAACAATTACGATATTTCCTAATATCAAGCGGACCAAATTAATTTCATAAGGACAATAATAAATTCACTCAAATGTCCCTTTCATTTCAGTTGCGAATTATAATACTTAATTTGATCAACTTCTACTAAATAGGCATTAATATAATTACTTGACTCAATATCAATTATTTATCTAATAACAAGTTTCCTCCATCATTGTTATTACATCCTACCTTTATAACTTGATTAATTCTTGCATCTGTTAATTTATTATTAATATGATTTAATGTAATAATATTAATTAATTAAACAATTCAAAATTAGAGTGACAAACGTTAAAATGTTAATTGCTTTATTTAATATAAGGTTCCATCTTGGTTAAATAAGTTCGCAAGATCAAGTTCATTGACTTATTTTAGAAATATATATAATTCAATTATAATATCCTCTTTCAATTAAACATTTAATAACCTATATTAAACTTAATAATCAATTGAGCAATAAATATAATGTCTCAAATTTGACTAAAGGGTTAAGTTAATCCTTAATAAAATTTGCCCTATAAACTTTAATTAACGTTGGCCAAATAAATAGACCCCTAAGGTCTAATTATTAATTAAGCATTTATTAAAATTTATTAATAAAAAATAATAAAACCAAATAGGTTTCAACTTAAACCTCTTATATATACATATTTATATACCTTTATGTTTATATAACACACACACACACACACACACACACACACACACACACACACACACACATATATATATACCCAAACTAAACTACACATACACAATTTTGTACACATATACAAATAGGTATACTTTTAAATACATATAAATACATATATAAGCAATATTAAAGTTAATTGATTTAAAATTAATAAAAATCAATGATTATCATATGGAACCCTAAAAATAAATATTATAAATAAAACTACAAATCTAATCTTTTAACTAACTTATTTATTTACCCTAACCCAAACCGGGTTAGGGTTTTTCGTGTTATGCAGGGGGCTGAGGTAGGATTATATTGCAGGGGCTATGAGATTAGTGCATGTGGCAGTTTATGATAGAGAGCCACCGAGGTTTGCCCGCAGTGATGCCCATGGCGCCACTACAAGACGCGGCTCGCAGTGGCAGCTATGGCCACCCTTGCGGGTCGCAACCCACAACGGCGCCGCAGTGCCTCTGTGGGTCACGGCCCACAGAGGGCCCGTGCCACCCGAGGAGCCTACGAGAGCCTCGGCTTCGGGATGCCCTCAAGTGGGTGCGTTGGATTTTTTT